>NC_136472.1:48216077-49416077 GCF_902686455.1 Sciurus vulgaris
AAACAAAGCATTCTCAGATCTCTGGAACACCAAAATGAGCACCTAATAAGAGAGGATGTGTTCAGAGGACATAGGTTTAAGCAAAAAAATAATAAACTCGCAACTTTTGTAGGTCAAAAATTGTTGAATATTGGCAGTTATATATGGATTAACATAATATTTATATAGTCTAGTATGTCTATTTTGGAGAAAGCTATGAGAAAGTGTATGCTCTTCTTTAAATAACAACCACATTCAGTTAGAGAGCAGGTGGAAAAGAAGTCCTTCTGAGGATTAGAAGAGAGCCCTCACTGTGGAAAGACAATTTAGACTAGATCAAGGAAAATACAGCATGCCTAGTGTTCCCCATGAAATTAGAGGCAAAAATACACCTTACCTGCTCAGATAATGTATTCACATTTCAAAGGAGCAAATTATCCGATACTTAGCAGTGGTTATTTTAATTCTTTTGTTTATTATGGCCTACATGTACTGGGTATTTTGAGGTCATAAGACATTCATTGTGATGCTTTTCTTCTGAATAACCTTTCTTCTGCCAGGACAGATATTTTATGAAGGTATACTCATTATACTCCAATGTTGCATTCCAATCAAGTTGTTCACTACAATTTCTAGGAAACAAGGTATGATCATACATCAATATATAGTTATTTGCTGAACCCTTTATATTGTCAACAGAATCATGCCTGTGGCTTTTGTTTGGTGCAAAACTTGAATTCCTTGATGCATTAAGTACAAATTATGACAAGCTTAAATACCGTGTCTGACACTTCTAGCTAATGAGGAAATCTGTCAGAAGAAGCAGTGTTTTCATGCTGAGAATGTACTGTGCTAGATTAGATATAACAAAATCTTTGCTCTCAGATAATTTACTGTCAGAGTAAGTCTGTTACTTACTAGGACTTGGACAATTAGCTTAACTCTTTCATTTCCTCATCAAAAAATGGCTGCAACATGACAAGTTCCCTAATAGAATTTGTAAATGTTAAAGTAAGGTCCATAAGCTTGTTTTAGTTCTTCAAACAGCTATTAAGTTACCATGTGCCAAGTACTGGAAACATCTCTGGAGATAGAGAATAAACAGAGCCCCTACTTTCAAAGTTTCTACATGCAGAGAAGAGTAAGAAATGATTTCATTTCAGCCCAGTAAAGGCTGGTGCAATAGGTGATTTATTTCCTCTTTGCCATGTGTAATATCTACCACTGAAGACTTTACTCACATAATACCATGCAATCTTCACAAGGACCTGATGAATTAAGCATCACTTTAAACTTCGTTTTGAGGATGTAAATAGATTTTTTTAAGAAATGACGGTAATTTTCCAAAGTGCCAGAGAAGGGAATCAAATTCTCATGCATTTATCTTTACAAAGTTTACCTTCACACTGTAGTGCTAGGATAGGATAGGCCACCTTCTAGAAAGCAACAGTAGCTCATGACACTCATTAAGGTTGAAGAAACTCTAGAATATATTAATAGGGAAGGTCATGGTATGGATGTTTGTGCTCCTCGAGGCTCACATATTTGAGATTTGTTCCCAGAGTGGTTGTATTGGGAGGTATGGAGCCTTGAAAAGGTGTGGCTTTGTGGGAGGCCCTTAGATTTTTGGTGATGTGTCCTCAGAAATGAATGGTAGTCTCAAGGGGTGAGTTCCTACAAGACAGCTGTTACAAAAGCTCACCCAGTCTATCTTTCTCTTTTGAAATAGGATCTCTTATTTCCTCACATACTCCTGTGATCTGCACAGGGCCCTTGCCAGAGCCTGTGTATGCTGATTGGACTTTCAGCCCCTAAAACTTAACCCAAAATAAATTGCTTTTATTTAAAACTCCCTCCTTCTGTGGTAATGTGTTATTGGCAATGGGAACAGAAAAATACAAGAAGATAACTAAGTTTCATTTTGGAAAAAGAGTAAAGGCTATTGAAATAATAATAATGGGGTACAGAAGTTTAGAAGTATAGACAGAGGAAACAAATTTAGCAAAAAATTATCATAATCTTGAAATTTTTATCAGTTATGTTGACTTCTTTTAAGACTCTGCACTTATGTCAATATGTGAGGAAATGCTTCTGGGTGAATTGAAATCCTGAAGCTTATATGGTAACCACAGAAAATATTTTTCTTTGTTCCTTTCACATATATTTTTGAGAAAAAAAATATAAAGTTTTATTGCTTTTCTAAGGGAGAAATACAGAAGACTCCTGTCCCAGAGGTTGTGATTCTCTGTATTATGTTTTCAATGTGTTTTTATATGTATGCAGTTTACCAATATATTATTAAAAATATTTGCATCCATTTTCATCAAGGATATCTGCTTTGTCTGTTTTTGGTATCAGGGTGATAGTGACTTCATATAATGACTTTGGCAGGTTCCATCCTTTTCTATTTCATGGATTAACTTGAGGAAGATTGCTATTATTTCTTCATTGAGGGTCTGGTAAAACTTGACTGAGAATCCATCTGGTCCTGGACTTTTTTTTTTTTTTTTTTTTGGAAGGCTTTTGATAGCTGCTTCAATTACTTGATATTTATCTGTTTAAATGTTCTATATCCTCGTATTTCAATTTTTGTAGGTCATATGCCTCTAGGAATTTGTCAATATCTTCAAGATTTTCTAGCATATTGGAGTATAAATTTTCAAGACAGCTTCTCCTGATTCTCTGTATTTCACTGGTGTCTGTGGTGACATTTCCTTTTTAATCTCTAAATTCATTAATTTGGTTCTTATTTACACTTCTTTTGGTTAGTTTGGTGGAGGGTTTATCAATCTTACTTGTCCTTCCAAAAAACCAACTCTGTTCCATGTATTCTATCAGATCAGAATGGAATGATATTAAAAGTCAATGAAAAGATAAAAAACAAATAATTTCAATACCTAGAAAGTAAATAATATGCTTTTGAATGATGGATGAATAGCAGAAGAAATCAAGGGATAAATAAAAATTCTGAGAAACAAATGAGAATAATTGTACAACATATCAAAAATCTCTGGGACAGCATGAAAGCAGTTCTAAGAGGAAAGTTTATATATAGCACTGAGTTCATAAGTTAAAACATAGAAAAATAACAAACAAATAATCTAACATTGCACCTCAAGACCCGAGAAAAGAAAGAGAAAACTAACACCAAAATTTGTAAAAGACAGAGAATTATTAATATCAGAGTCTTTCACATATTTTATATTCATTTTTTCTAGAAACCAAGAGGATATAATGGTGAATCGTCAATTATTATCATTTTAGCCTTTAGAAAACTGCAGGCATCAGGTGACTACAATGAAGGCATTGGGTGCTCCACTATTATTTCTAGTATGTTAATATTTTATTCTTTTGTTTGTGAAAATTACCTTTCAATTGAATCCCATTTATCTGTGTCTGTGTTCAAACTACAATAGCTTATTATTTTTTTTCTTAACAGACACATAAAAGTGCAGCATTAATTTTAACTCTGTTTTCTGAAGAATTCCCTACTAAAAAATACATTCTAGGGCATGTTAAAAGAGTCCCACAATTTTCTTTTCCTACCTTTTTTCTTCCTGTTTGCTCTTCCTTTGATATCTAGAGCCCATTTCTTAGAAGCTGAGAAATATTTATTTCTTCCTCATTTCACAATTCCAACTACTCAACAAAGTGCAAAAGGGGGTAAAACATCTCAAGCAGTAAAATATCTAGGGACTCAAAATAAGGTTTGTAAAATAACACAATGTTGTAAGTGCCATAAGTGAAATAAGCACAAGGTGCTAACGCAACAAAGAGGAGGGAGATGTTAGCTTTGCTTTGGAGATGGACATTTCCTTTGAGACACGTTTGCTATTATGTTTTCTCACTTTGAGCATCTAAAGATAACTAAAGACATCAAAAATTAAACTTATAGATGGACCAGTCCCCAAGCCCATAAACAATACCTCACTTTTACACTTCCATTTTAACATTCTACAAGAACAACATACTTCTTGGAAACTTTTCAGGAGAACCCTGAAGTCTCATTAATGTAAGCTTTATGATCGCCTACCTTTTAGCCTTACAATATATATCTGGACCTTTTGCACGGAAAGCAAACATCAACTTTCTAAGATTTGGAGAAAGAGATTAGACGACAAGAACACTGAGGCAGATGGAGTTTTCAGAGCAGAGACCAAAGATGGAAGCAATATGACATAGAGCTCAAGAAAAGTGAGTAAGGTTTTCCAGCGTTGTTGACTGCACAACTAATTGCAAATGCATTCTGTTTGAATTCTTGAAGCAGAATAATCTAACTCAGGAAAGTAGTACTATAGTTGTAAAGTAAAATTAACATCTTCCAGAACTTGAAAAGGGTTTGGGAATGTTTCATTATTGACCAATGTGATCAAAACCTGAAATAATCATTAGACACAAACAAAACAAAAATAAAAGCATGCACAAAAAACATTTAAAAAAAAAGCCTTTAGACTTTAGTAGCGAGGCCAAAGTCGTTATTGGATAAGGACAGTTCTGGGCACTGGCTAACATAATTTGAAGCAAGCCTTTTATAGTAACACACAGAGACAAAAGGGTGAAGAACTGTGTCATTCTTATACAAACCCAGGAGACAGAATACTTCCCAACTCATTTTATGAGACCAGCTTTATCTTGATAACAGAACCAGAGAAAGACTTAAAAAAGAAAAAAAGAAAAAAAAAGATTGCTAATTACTATTCTTCATAAACTTAAATATAAATATTTTTAGTAATGGAATCCAGTTATATGTAAACAGGCTGAAGTGTCATGATCAAGTACATTCTATGTAGAGAATACAAGATCGATTTAACTTTTGAAAATTGATGTATTGATTAATGAGTCAATCAATGAAAGAGTCAATTTATTTCTGAAATGTTCAGGATTGAAAAGTGTTCCCACAGTATACACATTCATCCAGAACCTTAGTATGTGTATTACTGTGGAAAGAGAGCTACAAAGAATTAATTAGTTAAGGATCTCAAGATGAAAGGATGCAAATTAAATGTCAGGAGATCCAGGGATAAAATTTTAAAAGAGGGAGATTTAGACATGCACAGGGACATCATGGGATGAGAGAGCACAGACTGGAGTTATTATTCTTGAAGCAAAGGGACCCCAGGAGCTTTCAGGAGCTGAAAGAGCCAATGAAAGTTTCACCCTTAACATCCTTCTGAGAGAAGATAGTCCTGCCAATACATTGATTTCAGACCTCTGGCTTTCAGAACTGTGTAAGAATTAATCTTTCTTGTTTCAAACTTCCAAATTGTCATAATGTGTCATGACAGGAAGCTAATGGCAGAATACAGAAAAAAAAAACAATACTTAAATCATTTCAATAAAGGAGGAAAAGTGAACAAAGTACTGTACATTCATAGTAAAAACTCTCAACAAATTTTGAAAACAAGAGTACTACCTCAATCTGATGATAAATGTCTAAAAAATTTGTATCTTACCTGACACATACTGATAAAGTGCTCAACAATTTTCAACAAACTTATGAAAAATTTAAGTGTCTACTTTCTATATATTGATTCAGTATTTAACTGTGTGTATAACAATCTGGAAAAAAGACTTAAAACCTTTTTTCTCATAATACATTCTTGTTAGTCAAAAACCTTAACGAATCAAGAAAAAAAATTCTGAGGGAATTTATTAATGTTACAAAATAAAAATTCAATATTCATTCTTGCCAACCTTGTTTTGGATTTGTACCCAAAACTCTGAAAGCTCCTAGAAAGAGCTGAGCAGGTTTGAATGTAGGTTTTTGTATCATTAATCCTGGAGTTTAGTATCAGGGACTCTAGTAACCAAAGCAAATCAACATAACACAATATAACCACACATACCCAACATACCCAAACACCCACAACATTATTTGTGAGGTATCATTATAATCTATTAATCTAATTAGGAAGGACCAGCAAACCATAATAAAGATTTACAATGAGTACAGAAGATCCAAGATGGCAGACTAGAGGGTGACTGCATCTCCCGTCGCTCCAGAACTCAGGATTCAAAAAGGGGAGGTATTGAGAGACTCGGACCAACATAGAGCCTCGGGGTGAGTCTCTCCCACCAGGTGAAGCTCAGCAGGGTGGCAGACCCGGACAGTGGGCAGCTTCTCAGAGCAGGGCAGGGCAGCAAGAGACTTCCCCAAGAAGCCCTGCTCCCTCCAGCAGCAGGCACAATCCACAACCAGGTTCTCAGAGCAGGCCCACCCAGTGAGAGTTTTTCCCACAGAGCCAACCCCAAGCCTTGAACCCAGCTATGGGCACCGGCCTGCAGGCAGCTTCTCAGACCAGGTCAGGACAGCTAGAGACTTCCCCAAGCAGCCCAGTTCCCTTCCTCTGCAGGCGTGATCCACAGCCAGCTTCTAGAAGCAGAGGCACCCACTGAGAGCTTTTCCGCCCAGAGCCAAACCCAAGCCCCGGACCCAGTAGTGGGCCCCTGGGGACCAAGGCAGGAGAGGGAGAGGCTTTGCCCTAGAAGCCTGGCTCCCTCAGGCAGGGGCAGGCCCTGTCTATAGCTAGCTTCTAGGAGCAGGCCTGCCCAGTGAGAGGATTTCCACACAGAACTAGCCTCCAGCCCTGGACCCAGTAACGGGCTAGGGGCAGCTTTCTTAGGAAGCACTGCATTATCAAGTTCCTCCAAGACTTCAGGCTACTGAAGGCAGGGAGGTGATATACTGGAAATCTACAGGGACACTATAAGCCAATAGAGGAAATCTGCAATATCTCAGAGTCCCACTGATATCTGATCAATATGAGAAAACAAGGGAAGAAAATGTCCCAAACAAACGTAGATACTATATCAATAAAACCCAATGACAGCACAGCAGAAGAAATGTCAGAAAGGGAGTTCAGAATGTACATAATTAAAACAATCAGAGAAGCAAACAAGGAGATGAAAGAGCAAATGCAGACATTGAAGGAAGAGATGAAAGAGCAAATACAGGCATTAAATGATCGCACTTATCAACAGTTAAAAGAGCAAATACAGGAAGCAAAAGATCATTTCAATAAAGAGTTAGAGATACTGAAAAAAAAAAAAAAAACAGAAATCCTTGAAATGAAGGAAACAATAAACCAAGTTAAAAACTCCATAGAAAGCATAACCAACAGGATAGAACACCTGGAAGACAGAACCTCAGACACTGAAGACAAAATATTTAATCTTGAAAACAAAATTGACCAAAAAGAGAAGATGGTAAGAAGTCGTGAACAGAATCTACAAGAATTGTGGTATATCATGAAAAGGCCAAATTTAAGAATTATTGGGATTGAGGAAGGCTTAGAGAAGCAAACCAAAGGAATGAACAATCTATTCAATGAAATAATATCAGAAAATTTCCCAGATCTGAAGAATGAAATGGAAAACCAGGTACAAGAGGCTTAAAGGACTCCAAATATACAAAATTACAACAGACCCACTCAAGGCACATTATTATGAAAATACCTAACATACAAAATAAAGACAGAATTTTAAAGGCCGTGAGAGAAAAGAATCAAATTACATTCAGGGGGAAACCAATAAGAAGATCAGCAGGTTTTTCAATCTAGACCCTAAAAGCTAGAAGGACCTGGAAAAACATTTACCAAGCCCAGAAAGAAAACAGATGCCAACCAAGAATCTTATACCCAGCAAAACTTAATTTCAGATTTGACGATGAAATAAAATCCTTCCATGATAAACAAAAGCTAAAAGAATTTACAAAAAGAAAGCCGGCATTACAGAACATTCACAGCAAAATATTCCATGAGGAAGAGATGAAAAACAATGATGCAAATCAGCAAAGGGAGGAACTAGCCTAAAGGACCAACAAAATAAAGGAGAAATCAAGTCATGTCAAAAAACAAATATGAGCCAAATGACTGGGAATACAAATCATATCTCAATAATACCCCTGAATGTTAATGGCCTGAAATAATCAATCAAAAGACATAGACTGGCAGATTGGATTAAAAAGAAAAATCTAACAATGTGCTGCCTGCAAGAGACTCATCTCATAGAAAGAGATACCCACAGACTAAAGGTGAATGGATGGTAAAAAACATACCATGCACACGGACACAGCAAAAAAGCTGGAGTATCCATCCTCATTTCAGATGATGTGAACTTCAAGCCAAAACTAGTCAGAAGGGATAAAGAAGGACATTACATACTGCTTAAGGGAAGCATAAATCAGCAAGATATAACAATCATAAATATCTATGCCCCGAACATTGGCTCATTCATGTATGTCAAACAAATCCTTCTTAATTCCAGAAATCAAATAGATCACAACACAATCATACTAGGCGATTTTAACACACCTCTCTCACCACTGGATAGATCTTCCAAGCAAAAATTGAATAAAGAAACCATAGATCTCAATAACACAATCAACAATTTAGACTTAATGGACATATATAGAATATACCATCCAACAAAGAACAAATACACTTTCTTCTCAGCAGCACATGGATCCTTCTCTGAAATAGACCATATTTTATGCCACAAAGCTACTGTTAGCAAATACAAGAAGATAGAGATACTACCTTGTATTCTATTAGATCATAATGGACTGAAATTAGAAATAAATGACAGAAAAAAAAAAAAAAACCAGAAACTTCTCCAATACTTGGAGATTAAATAATACTCTATTATATGATGAATGGATAACGGAAGAGATCAGGAGGAAAATAAAAAAATTCTTAGAAGTAAACAAGAGCAAAGACACATCATATCAAAATCTCTGGGACACTATGAAAGCAGTACTTAGAGAAAGATTGATTTCATGGAGCACATTCAACAAAAGAAGAAAAAAAATCAACAAATAAATGACTTAACACTACAGCTCAAAGCCCTAGAAAAAGAAGAGCAGACCAACACCAAAAGTAGAAGACAAAAAATACTTAAAATCAGAGCTGAAATCAACGGAATTGAAACAAAAGAAACAATCGGAAAAATTAAAAAATAAATAGTTGGTTCTTTGAAAAAATAAACAAAATTGATAAACTCTTGGCCACACTAACAAAGAGAAAGAGAGAGAAAACTCAAATTACTAAAATTCAGAATGAACAAGGAAATATCATAACAGACACGAGTGAAATACAAAACACACTAGAAGCTATTTTGAAAATCTATACTCCAACAAAACAGAAAACCTCGAAAATATCAACAAGTTTCTAGAGACATATGAATTACTTAAACTGAACGAGGAGGACATACACAACTTAAATAAATCAATTTCAAGCAATGAAATAGAAGAGGTCATCAAAAACCTACCAACAAAGTAAAGTCTGGGATCAGATGGGTTCTCACCCAAGTTCTACAAAACCTTTAAAGAAGAGCTCATTCCAATACTTCTCAAAGTTTTCCATAAAATAGAAGAGGAGAGAACCCTCCCAAACTCATTCTCTGAAGCCAATATCACCCTGATACCTAAACCAGACAGAGATACATCGAGGAAAGAAAATTTCAGACCAATATCCTTAATGAACATTGACGCAAAAATTCTCAACAAAATTTTAGCAAATCGCATACAAAAATATATTAAAAATAGTGCACCATGATCAAGTGGGTTTTATCCCAGGGATGCAAGGTTGGTTCAACATTCAGAAATCAATAAATGCCATTCACCATATCAACAGACTTAAAGTTAAGAATCACATGATTATTTCGATAGATGCAGAAAAAGCATTTGATAAAATACAGCATTCCTTCATGCTCAAAACACTAGAAAACATTCCTAACACTGGGAACATTCCTTAACGTTGTAAAGGCCATCTATGCTAAGCCCATGGACAATATCATTCTAAATGGTGAAAAACTGAAAGCATTCCCCCTAAAAACTGGAACAAGGCAGGGATGCCCTCTTTCACCTCTTCTATTCAACATTGTCCTTGAAACTCTAGCCAGAGCAATTAGACAAACCAAAGAAATTAAAGGGATATGAATAGGAAAAGAAGAACTCAAACTATCCCTGTTTGCTGATGACATGATTATATATTTAGAGGAACCCGGAAATTCCACCAAAAAACTTTTAGAATTCATAAGTGAATTCAGTAAAGTAGCAGGTTACAAGATCAATGCTCATAAATCCAATGCATTTTTATACATAAGTGATGAATCTTCAGAAAGAGAAGTTAGGAAAACTACCCCATTCACAATAGCCCCCCAAAAAATAAAATACTTGGGAATCAATCTCACAAAAGAGGTGAAAGAACTCTACAATGAGAACTACAGAACTCTAAGGAAAGAAATTAAAGAAAATCTTAGAAAATGGAAAGATCTCCCATGTTCTTGGATAGGCAGAATTAATATTGTCAGAATGGCCATACTACCAGGAGTGCTATGCAGATTCAATGCAATTCCAATTAAAATCCCAATGACGTGCCTTACAGAAATAGAGCAAGCAATCATGTAATTCACCTGGAAGACTAAGAAACCCAGAATAGCTAAAGCAATCCTTAGCAGAAAGAGCGAAGCAGGTGGTATCGCAATACCAGATCTTCAGCTCTACTACAAACCAATAGTAACAAACACAGCATGGTATTGGTACCAAAATGGACAGTTAGATCAATGGTACAGAATAGAGGACATGGACTCAAACCCAAATAAATACAATTTTCTCATACTAGACAAAGGTGCCAAAAATATGCAATGGAGAAAAGATAGCCTCTTCAACAAATGGTGCTGGGAAAACTGGCAATCCATATGCAACAGAATGAAACTAAATCCCTATCTCTCACCCTACACAAAACTCAACTCAAGATGGATCAAGGACCTCGAAATCAGACCAGAGACCCTTCATCTTATAGAAGAAAAAGTAGGTCCAAACCTTCAATTTGTTGGCTTAGGATCAGACTTCCTTAACAGGACTCCCATAGCACAAGAAATAAAAGCAAGAATCAACAACTGGGTTAGATTCAAACTAAAAAGCTTTCTCTCAGCAAAGGAAACTATCAGTAATGTGAAGAGAAAGCCTACAGAGTGGGAGAAAATCTTTGTCACTCATAATTCAGATAGAGCACTAATTTCCAGAATATATAAAGAACTAAAAAAAACTCTACACCAAGAATACAAATAATCCAATCAACAAATGAGCTAAGGAAATGAACAGACACTTCACAGAAGATCTACAAGCAATCAACAGATATATGAAAAGATGTTCAACATCTCTAGTAATAAGAGAAATGCAAATCAAAACTACCCTAAGATTCCATCTCACCCCAATTAGATTGGTGATTATCAAGAACACAAGCAACAATAGGTGTTGGCAAGGATATAGGGAAAAAGGTACACTCATACATTGCTGGTGGGGCTGAAAATTAGTACAGCCACTCTGGAAAGCAGTGTGGAGATTCCTCAGAATGCTTGGAATGGAACCACCATTTGCCCCAGCTATCCCACTCCTTGGCCTATACCCAGAGGACTTAAAATCTGCATACTACAGAGATACAGCCACATCAATGTTCATAGCTTCTCAATTCACAATAGCCGGATTGTGGAACCAACCTAGATGTCCTTCAATTGATGAATGGATAAAGAAACTGTGGCATATATATATAATGGAATATTCTCAGTCATAAAGAACGATAAAATTATGGCATTTCAGGCAAATATATGAAATTGGAGAACATCATGCTAAGTGAGATAAGCCAATCTCAGAAAAACAAAGGACGAATGATCTTGCTGAAGATGACACATAATGGTGGGTGGGAGGGGTTAGTGTTAGGGTTAGGGTTAGGGAGGGGGGCAAGAATTGAGGAAGGAAGGACTGTATAGAGGGAAAAGAGGGGTGGGAGGGGTGGAGGGAAGGGAAAAAAATAACAGAATGAAATACTACACTTATCCATGTTTTTCAGAAAATTTAGCATATTATTAAACTTGGATAGGGTGATTATAGAAAAGGTCAATATATATTTCAAACAACTATACCCTCACTTTCTGTGCAACCACCAAGAAAAACATGCACTAAACTTTCCATTGACAGCTGTAATGCCTGGGAGATACACTGCATTGTCTTTTATTTTGATAAGTAGGACTTTCATAGAAAGGAAATGATCCATAAACCTGTTGGGTGCATAATTACTGATCATGTTCTATTTCTGTATTACCATTAAATCTTTTCCACATGGAGAAATATGTTGGAAATTCTGGAATTAGTGTGCAATGTCCCATCACCCGAAGAGCTTCCATTTCCTTTATGCCTTCCATTTCCTGTATACCTTTGAAAACTATAGCAGAAAGTCATGAGATGTGGTTCAAGGAATTTGTCTAAAGCTGCAGAGAACCATCCTGGATCTTATTCTTATTTGAAACATAAAAGGAGTGTATTGTTGCTTATCATTTTGATCGGTAACTATGCATACTTCCTGTCCCTTCTAAAGAACATAGGTTGTAGAAATTAAATACTCATAAACCTATCTGTGGTATTTACCTGTTTTGTGAATTTGTATAACATGTTTAACTACTATATTTTGGTTGGTAAGATTTGATATTTGAATAATCATTTTACCTACTTTGTGAAACGTAAGAGAAGTTTAAACTAGATCTGGTACATTGTAAACCCTGAATAAATAGCATAAAATATCATTCTTTGTGTTGTATCATTATATGAACAACGTACTTTGGAATTCTAGAGAATATAAGTGAATATTCTTTTTTAAATATATTTTAGTTTTCAAAGGATCATTAATTTATAATTTTTTATATGTGGTGCTGAGAATCGAACCCCTCAACCATGCCAGGAAAGCACTCTACTACTGAGACACAATCCTAGCCCCTAGAAGTAAATATTCTGACAGGAGAAATAAAAGATTCTTGTTCTTTAAGTTGTAGATTGAGAATAAAAATAATTTAATGGGTTGTTAAATACAGAGGACATTCTGCATAAAGGGAAATAGAATGAACAAAAAGAGAATTCTGGAAATTGGTAGGCAATGTGGGGATTGCAGGGCAGTCACAGGTCATTCTAGTGGTCCCTAGGAGAGAGTTGAGGGAGGGAGATTAGAAATGAATATAAATAAAAAGTCCAGTGAATAAACAAATGAGTTCTGTAGGTAAGCTGAGCTCAAATTCTGAACATTTCGTGCCCAGGCATCCTTAGAAAATACTTTGCTTACTGGTTTGTTGAATAGTACAAATAAACCCTCAAATATAGGGCATGTATTTATGTCCATGAGAATGTAAGGAATAAATAGCTATAAATATAGCAGAAGTCCTTTCATCTTTATTTCCTACTAAGGAAACATCAAATCTTTTTTTAAGATAGTGGTTTATGACTGGGTCTTTTTTAAACAATAAAATCAACAAAACATAATTTTGCAGCTGTGTTGACACTCCTAACATAAAGTTTTTTAGTTTTTAACTGTTGTGACCAAAGGAATACAAACCAAACAAAACAAACAAACACACACGCACACACACACACACACAAAAAAAAAAAAAAAAAAAAAAAAAAACTAGCAAGAAAAATTTTTGAGGAGGAAAAGTTTATTGGGGGCTCACTATTTCAGTCCACAGATGGCTGACTCTGTTTCTCAGTATGCGAGATGTGGCAGAACATCTTGGTAGAAGAGCATGGCAGAGGAATGCGACTTAGAATGTTGCCCTGGAAAGCAAAGAGAGAGCGCTCCTCACCATAAGAAGATATAAACCCCAAAGGCATGCCTCCAGTGACCCACCTCCTCTAGCTACACCCTACCTGCCTATGGTCATCACTCAGTTCATCCCTATTAGGGGTTTAATGTACCGATTAGGTTATGGCTTTCATAACCTAATCATTTACTCTGTAAAGGTTTTCACAATGTCTCACACATCAGCTTTTGGGACACCCGGCATATCTAAACCATAACACTACAGTAATCATGATTTCTAGAACAAAGTCACTAAACCTGCTCAAGGCACTCTCACCTTCTTGTGGTTTCCAAGGCATCTGTCAATGCCTAGTTCAAATTATTGGTATTATTCATATTATCTAGCATATTCAGTTGATATTATTAAACACTTTATATATACTAGGTATTGAAAATTGGTTTCTTTTAAGAACTGTTGGTGTAGAGTGACATAGGCATAGAGTCAGTCAATTGCATTTGACTCTCATTTGTGCTAAACTGGAGTTACTTACACGTTCCAAAGGAAACAAAATTAAAAAAATAAATGTTTCCTGATCAGGGAATAATATTGAATTTTTAAAGAAGAGATAAGGTGAGGTGTAAGACATTGGAATTAAGCTTTTGGATGAGTCAGAAGGAAGAAACATGTTCTAGCCAGAGAAAACAGTACACTTGAGTGAGGGCAAAGAAGTTTGAGATAGAAAATAATAGTTAGGTATAGTGATTTCATTATGTTTTCTCATTATTTTTGTGTTTGTATAGATCACTGGCTATAGTTGATAGGTAGTGGTGAATAAAAATGAGATAAATCTCAGGATAAATGAAATGGAAAATGTTTCAAGATATTGGAAAACTGAGACACTAAGATCTGATATCTTTGATTCATAGAAGAATTCCAGACACTTAGGGAACTTTCCAGACAGAATGAATTTTATTCTACTTCAAATAAATTTCTCTCTTCCTTTGGGAGAATTCTATGAAATAATTACAGTAATAAAATACCAATCTTTATAAAAATTTATAACTGCTAAAAAAAGACACTATGAAATTAAAAAACTGACATTGGATGCAGTAGATCCTGATTTTAATCAGGTTTGTATTTAAGGTTTTACCAAAGGTTAAATGAGTTCTAAGGAGTTCAAGTGACTTTTTTCCATTTAATTTGGTTGAATTGGAAGGTTTTTCATCTCATGAGTCACTAGTACAGGTTCACCAATTATCACAGCTAGAAAAAGAATTTAAAGTGCTCTCAACATCAAAATGTAGTAAGAAGAAAATATCCTGGAGAAGAAGGGAACTTGCCTCAATCACTGTAACCAGTAAACCAACTGTGCTAGAATTATCACAAATTAACTCAGAAAACTTCTGAGGTAGGTATGGTGGGTAGAATAATGGATCCCCACATATGCACACATCCTAATCTCTGAAATGTTTAAATATTTTGCCTTACGTAGCAAAGGGACTTTAAAGATGTGATTATTATAGGACCTTGAGTTGGAGATTCTCCTGGGCCATCTGAGAGTTCTCAATCTAAACTTGTTGGCTGCAAACACAGGGAAATGTGACTGAGGAAGTATCATCAGATAGATGTGAGTTTGCTGACTGTGAGATAAAGGAGCAATGTGGGAAACCTCTAGAATCCAAAGCAAAGGAACAAGTTCTCTCCTAGAGCATACCAAAAAGAACACAGCCCTTATCACACCTTGACTTCAAACTAGTAAGCCTTGTGCTAGACTTCCAAAATTATAAGATAGTAATCTGTGTCGTTTTAAGTGATTGCGGTAATTTGTTACAGCAGGAATAGGAAATGATAATGTAGTAAGGTAGGTATAATTAAACACATGTGAAGAATTAAGGTACTGAGCATTTGAGCGACTTTTGCCAGGATGATGGGGGGTACTGTTTTTAGTAGGAAGTACTGTTTCCTAAATTTAAATTGGGTTCCTATTCTTGAATATTGCCTTGACTAACTAAAACGTTCAAATTATTCTGGTCTAGATGTCATAGTTCTTATTGGCACCTACTCTAGGATGGAAATTAAGTATTTATTTCCCCTTGTTATAAGGATATTACTTCACACTCTTTGTTAAAATAAGACACAACATAACATACTCTTCAGCTCAGAGTACAAAGATCCAACTGCCCAGGTAACAGAGGCAAGTGAGAGCAGGAGAGCCACAGGCTGGAAACCTGCCACTCAGTCTTTTTGTAGAGGGGATTATTCTGTCTCAAGGTGCTCACAACCATGCAGAAAAAAAGAAAAAGAAAAACCTAGAAATTATTAATAATGTCTATCTTTACCTTTAGCATTTTTATGTGGTCCAACTGTATCAGGACATTATGTCATTATGGAGGTAAACAATTTGTTGCCAGTCTCTTGTTTTTTAACTTGTTCATTAAGGACCAATGTCTAGCTCCTAAAAAAAAAAAAAATCGAATTCAATATTTTCCAAATGCCTGAAGCTAAAGTTCTGATTAAATTTTTGATTATCACCAAAGATGAAGTTGTTGTATTTCTTTCAGTAACTCATTCAATGCTGAAATTGTTTTCAGAAACACTTGTAGCAATGTTGATTCTAAGAATTAAAAATCAGTGACTTCTCATACTTTTTCCAATTAAATTATACTAATTTAGCATTTTCTTATTAAGCTATACAGTTAACAAGTCTACTCCTGTTTTATTAACATGAAGATTTTTATGGTAGACTTCAATATATGCATAATGTAAAAAATTTCCAGTTCACATATTTTAAAATGTCCACTATCCCATCATCAAGCTGTGTGATCAATCTATTTCAGAAAATCCAGACTAGTACTAACCAGTTTTAATCCCAAATATTTTCACTTCTAAAAATTGTAAAACTCACAGCGATAAATAGAAATATGCATTATATTTTGGAGTGTGCTCAGCTATAACTTCCACAAACCATTCGAGATGTTATGCTGAAAAAATCACTAAGGTTTTGTGTGTGTCCCTGAGGGAGTCAGCTGCAAAAGAAAATCATCACACTTAGGAAAACAAAGCTATTCCTACCATGAAGCTCTAGGGGACTGGACTGTATATTTACCAGGAGAAGAGAAGTGAGACATTTATTTGATCTCTGTATGAAACCTTATGACAAAAAACAGGGACTCTAATTTTCTTTTCTTTTTTCTGCCCTCTTCAATACATGTATATTTAGATCCTTTTCTTCATCAGATTAATAAATAAGATCTGTTATCTACTTTCAACTAACTTTGATAGTTCAAGTGTGTGACAGATATCGTAAACAAGTGTTTTCAAACACCTTAGTATTACATAATTTCTACAATAGTGAATAAGTAGAACAAAAGGAGTCAGCAGTTATACCACTGCAGGGCAAGAAGGGTGATAAGAAACATTTATGTAAAAGAATAAAGCAAGTTTTGAGATGAAGTATATGGAAGAGACAAGATACAATAGCAGTAATCGATGCTATGGATTTTTGTATTGCATGCCAGGTATTTTATTTGCAAAATTATTATCTCATTTAATCTCATCACAAGTTTTTACACAGGTATTATTATAATCTCTAGTTTGGAGATGAGACACTAAAATACATTGAAATGCAAAACTTTGTCCCAACATACAGCTAGGGTGAGGAGGCTAACGTTGATCCAAGTCAAAGCTGTGGGTCCGAATGCATACTTTACAGCTACTTCTAAAGAAGGAGTGAAGGGCATTTGTCTGTTAGCTTTTCATCACTTGTGAGAAAATCAGGTTAATAGGAGGTGATTTTTTTGCTGGCTCACTGTTTCAGAAATATTCTTCCCTTCTTACATGGGTCCATGATTTTGAGCCCAAGCAAAATAGTGAAGAGCATGTAGCAGAACAAAGCTGCTTGCCTTGTGGAAGTGGGGAAGCAGAAAGACAAGAGTGCAAAAGGGACCAGTGACCAAATATACCCATCAAAGGCCCTAAAATTTCCACCCATGACCCATTATGCTATAAATCCATCAATGAATGAGGTTAGAGCTTTCATGATCCAATCAACTCCCCAAAGACCCACCTCTAAACATTGTTGCATTGGGGACCAAGACTTCAGAACATGAGTGTTTTGGGGACATTTAAGATTCAAACCCTAACAACATTCCTAGTAGATGTCACATGTGTGAAAGACCAAGGTTTGAAATTCTGTGCTGATGGAGAACTATACAAAAGTTCAACCTTGCTGGAGTAAGGGGTATATGTCAAGAGTGGTAGGGCAGTGGGTGTGGAAATACCAGAAACCAGACAAGAGGGATGGCGTCTGTCTGCTGGGAGTATGAAAGATGAAAGGGAGAACTGACAGTACATTAGGTAGCAGTACAATAGTCAAGGCCAGAGGATGCCAGTCAGGTGCATCAAGCAAAATAGGAAGTAGAAAGGGGCAAGCAGCACTTAGCAACAGGGAGGTGACAAAGAATTTACCAGGGCTGGAGACATGTAGGAGATGGGAAGTAAAGAACCCTGGAGTAATTCTCCGATTAATAATCTAGACCAACATGGTAGATTCTAATGCCACAATCAAGGAAGTACGGAAGCAGCTGCTTTCCCAGGTAGTTTTCTGTCTTTGACAGTTTCATGTGCATCTTTTAGATAGGCCTATGTCTATTAACCCAAGATCAGTAAATTTTCATGAGACATTTAGTCAAGGAAGACAAACTTCATCCTTAAACTTTTGTGTGACCACAGAGCAAAGGTGTCTCCTTTTCAGGCAAGAAAATCTCTGTCTTTGTAAGATTATTGAGAGAATCTAGTTTCATATGTATCCTCTTCAGCATTGGGGTCAGGGAACCCAACAAGTTGCTTTGGAAATACTTGCCACATTTTTACTTTTTTTTATATTTTGGTAAGGCATTCACATTGTTTCCTAGACATTATCTCACCAAGTCATCATTGGGTGAGACAGGCCAAGGAACAATTTATTCCTATCTTTAAAGGGTAAAGAGGTTAAATGACTCATCTTTGGAGATGGAAATAGAAGTCTCCTGAATCAGCTCTGTGTATAAGAGAAATGCCAAATGACTCCATGAATAGGTGCAAGATAGAGGTTATTGATGTTTCATTAGACATGAGCTGCTGGGGTCACAATTTACTGGCACATAAAGCTCAGAGTGGAAGAGGAACTGTAGACTGTTTATTCCAGGTAGGCAGTGTATTGTGTTTCTTTGTAAGATTTCTTCTGACACACAGTATTCAGTTAACCGGAAATTGAAGATGATTTTCAATACTGATGATTTATCCACAAAATGTGGCCAGAAGTATTTTACTGGTTTTAAAGTATTTTATATTGTAAATTTTCCATACTGTAAGTGGTCATGAAAGAAGGATAGAGCAGTATATGTGATATATAATGTTTAATGATTTCATATAATTCAGATGTTTCTGCCATATAAAAACTTCACAAGAACTAAGTCTGTTTCTTTATCCTTTATTATACATTTGTAAAATCTTGGATGCAGAAATATAGATCCCATTTCAAATAAAAGTGTTCCTTCATTTTGGGGAAAGATTGCAAATGATCACTTTATCTTTTTAAAAAAATTTTTTTTCATCTATCCTTCAGGATTTGATAGTCAGTTCTGGTGATTTTTTTTAGTGTGTCTGATCATTCCTCCTCAAAACACTGAAATTTAAGTGTTAGGCCTTTACACTTGCTGTTTGTTCTGTCACCAATAATTTCCAAAAGACATTCACAATAATTATTTCCTCAACCCACTCAGGCTTTTCTTATTCCTTGAGATCAGTCGCTTTAAAATATTTTTATCCTCCTCACAGCTCAAAATCTTTTGTCTCTGCTCTATTTCTTTATTCTTTGAAGTTTAGTATTTTGTATCTTATACATACATTTTATTTATCTTATTTATATTCTATCCTTCTACTACAATATATAATTTGTTTTGGTAAAGAAATTTCTCTGCGCTCTGCTCTGTGCATAGGACAGTATTTCAGACACAGTCATGACTCAATGCATATTTATTAAATAGATGAAGGAAAACTAAGTTTATGATTAATATAGTTAGCTAAAACTTAATTTTTTTACCAGAATATAAGCAACCTCATAAAAATAGTTGTTACCTGTTTTATATATATAAACTGAACCATATGAAGTTGCCAATTATTCATTCAGTTTGTATAATGAGAACTTCAGTTTCTTTTGCTTTAACCTATACATTAAATAAGATTCTGGAGGAAAGAAATATATACATAGGTGTTTAGATAAATATCCTATGGATAAAAAATCTTGTTCTCTTTCTCTCTCAGTGATGATCACTTTCTCCTTTGATTTTTGGAGGTTTTTAAATTAATTTCTTCAATTATTAACTCTAAACTATCCAGAACTCAACCACATGTGACACGGCCCTGCCTCTGTAGTCACAGTGGGTTAAATAAGGATCCTCTGTGTCTCACAGGAAAGTCTGTTCCTGAACTCATCTGAACTCTTGGACCCTCATGAAAATATGATGAGTTAACAGCTTTTCCATTTCTTGTTGGTTGAATACAAAGGAAAAACTCAGCCAAATCTGTGAAAGATCTTTAAATAATGATTTTTTCCCTTGTATCTTTTATGTTTCCTTTAAGAAATCATCCTCTGAACAAATTTAACTATTTCAAATTGTGAAAAATTCTGCATCTAGTCTGTATTTTCAAGGACGAAAAGAGAGCAAGAAGATTAAATAAAAAGAAAAGGAGAAAAATCTTCTGGTATTTATTCTCTACTTTAGCAACTGATCCAATTTGTCTAATTCAGCCTATCTCTTTAAGATATAATAAAAACCCTTAAGAATGTTCAAACCATTGGAATAGGAAACCTTCATTTTTGGTTCTCTTGGGACTGTGAACCAGGGGAAATATGCAATCGTGCAATGTATGTTCAAATGAAAACTAAAAGGCATTGACAGTTAAGAAGTGCAGCTAACTTAATAGTCACCAGTGATGTGTTTGATGTGATCATTGCACTAGAACTTTTCCATAACCTCTTTAGATGATTTTCCTGTCCCCATTATTCATACGAATTGTCTAAGGGTAATAAGCTTGTCTAAGCCAACATGTATTTTGTTGATGATATATACTTTTCCTGGTGGGAAAATATGAGACAATTTAAAGGGTTATAAATAACAAGTTAAAGAGCTAAAAGTAGAGCTCAGTTCTGTTTAATATCAATTTTTTGGTCTCTCAATAAACCATGTTGCAGTCCCTTTGGCACAGGAAATCAGGTTAATGACCATGTAAGTACATATTAAGGACTCATCTTTAGGCCATCCAAAAAGATTTAAAGTAACTAGATTTTGAAAAATGTGACCAAGATTACAAGAGAAACTGAAATGGTTATGACTCATCCAAAAACAGTTTTATTCTAAATTATATCACAGTGCTTATATTATGATACAATCCCATTATGAAACTTAATTTCATGGAGAAAACTGTGTCCTTACTATTAGAGTCTACTGGCAGCTGCATCAGTGACCATTTCTGTGTCCTACAAAATTCAAGAATCTTTTTGTTATTATTTGATATGAGTTTTCTTGCCTGAACTGGTTCTTTTGCCTGTTGTGGCAAATTTTCAAATATGAAGAAAATAACTTTTTCTCAGGTTTTAACTTCTTGAGTCCAAATTTTCAAACATTTCAAATGCATGCAATATCTTTAGATGTTTCAATACACAGTACTATTGTTCATATTTATTATTAAAATTCATTTTAATTCATCCCTGTATAAGTAAACCCTTGATGCCAAATATAGTAAATGTATAAAAGACAAGCATATGATTCTAGGGTTAAAGTCATTTCATGTACTTACTACATTATAACCACTGACATAAAAATGTTAATTGCTACTACAAGACTTATGATTAACTTCTTAAGTTTAAAATTTTTAAATTGGTTGTAATTGGCAAAAAATTAAATGGCCCCCAGAAAAAAAAAATCTTAGTATCAAAATTACAATTACAATGGGAAATAAGTCCAAAAGACCTATCATGTCAACAACATGTTGACAATATTTCTTTATGTTACATTGTGTACTTAAAAATGACTACAAAAGTAAAGTTTAAGTGTTCTTACTATGAACAAATTTAAGGATATGATGTTATGGTTTTGTTAATCTGCTTGGGTTAGCAATTGCATAATGAATACATATATTAAAATTTCTTAATGTACATCATAAATATATATAGTTTTATTGGTCCATTAAAAATAATTTTACAATGAAACAATATAGAAGAAAGATACCTTCTTAATAACTTCTTAATACCTGGAACTTTGGAATATGACATATCAATCCTTGATTATATTTTATGACACATAATTTTAAGATAGATTTCCCTGGAATATAATCACATGCCTTTAAGAGAAAAGAACATTGGCAACAAATGAAAAAGTCAAGAATTGAAGCTGGAGATGAATTTTAAGCACTTTTTGTGACTTTGACGATGCAAGAGGTTACAGAAAAGGAATGAAGTCCTTATGGAGCAAAGAGATACCTCTACTGAAACCAGCAAAGAAAGAGTAGCTACAACTGTCTGAATTTTAGACAACAACCTTAATAAGCAGGAAAAAACATTCTTCCCCACAACCTGGTTAACACTTTGATTTTTATCTTTGTTATACCTTCAGTTTGGAACTCATCAGAGTCTGACCAGACTTCTGACACATAGCATTATGCACTAATAAATGAGAGTTGTTTTAAGTCATTAGGTTTCTTACACATTTGTATGCATGCAAGAAAGCTAATGCAATTGGCAGCTGAAATGTGTGATCTGTGCATATTCGAAAAGTCATAGCTGAGGAATGTCAATCTTCAGTGTCTTCACGAGTAGTCATCTTATGTAGCCAATTTAAGAAAACTTTCAAGTAAGTGGGTGAACTGGACACATCAATTATTGTAACATTCACTATAGAATAATTCTGTACTTCAAATGACAAGGTCTGTGTGGCATGAACTTTGCATGGTGAAGTTCATCATCTGTAAGGAAAATGGGGTGATTTAATTTAGATTTGGGACTTGTGAGTTCCACTGAGCATGAAAATTTTGGTCTCAGAAAAGAACTGGAATAGTAAAGGCTAATGGAAGAATGGATGAAACTAGATGGAGGAAGGTTAGCATAGGATGGATATGCTTCACAGGACACTCCTGTTGCATGCATGGATCTCCACTGCCTGAAATTTTGGCAGATGAGCTATTTTTTCTTTTTCTACCTTCCTATACATTTAATTCTGGTGAATATGCCACCATCGAACTAGACTTCATTTTCTTCATTTGTGAAACATAGACAACTGGATTAGATCTCAGAAAGTTAAAATAGTTCTAAGAAACTTTAGTCTTCTAACATGTTTGAGGGTTCAAAATGTTCTTTGTTATACAGTTTGGAAATATTCACAGGATGGCCTCCTCTTGAAGCTACAAAGTGTTCACTTACATACACATACAAATAAAACTGAGATGACCTGGACTAAAGGAACCTACTTGCATTTTCTTACCCTAGCCCTTATCAAAGTGATGCCTGTTAGAACTTCAGCTGCACCCAGAGTCCCTTCCCCTTATAATTTTGTGCAAATCAGCCTGATTTCAGTTGGCCAGCTTCTATTTTCATTTGTTGGATGACTTTTTCTGTTTTTCTCCCAACTTGTTCTGCCTACCCTTGAGGAAGTAGAGATGCTAAGGGTTTAACTCCACTCCCCAGTCTGGCATCCCTCTCAGGGTTGGAGTTTTGGTGTACTCTAGATCTTTTACACTCCCAGAAGTGTATATGACACTGCCTTCTCTAAGCTCCCTAAGGATTAAGCTCCACTCCCACCTTCAGCAAACATTGGCACCAAAGCACACCCTTTAGACTAATATTGCTTCCTTGACCTTCCTTTCTGATGGTAACATCACCCCCAAATAAACCATATCTCACTCAGGGTCTACTTGGTGTACAGGTGGGGTAGAATTCAAGTTAAGACACATATTTAGAAAGTGAGCAACAATATCTCAATGGTTGTTTCCAACTCACTTTTCCATGACCCAAATGTATTGAGGTTATTTCTAACTGTTCCAAGACACAGTCTCCAGCACCTGCCTTCTATGAGCTACTTTAATAAGTGCTTGATGAATAAATTAATTTTTCCAGGGGACAACGCCAATAGTTGTTGGCAAAGTAAAAAAAGCATGAACTCAGGGGCCATTAGCATTGACTTCCTATCTTTTGGGTCACTTAACAGAATAGAAGCTGTGTCCTGGCTGTCTGTCCACTATCTCTTTGACTGTTTGATATTGCTGGCCTTTTCATTTATCTTATCACTCTTGTCTCTAGTAATGGTGTTTTGATGCCTCTTTCTTCCCTCTTCATACTTGCACTTTGATGGATAAATAAGAAACTTTGATTTTATCTATGTCCTTGAATTTCACTTTCAATAAATAGAGGAAAAGGCTCATATTGAATTCAATAATTATGTCATTATGGATAACCTCCTATGTGCACCATGGTGTATTCATATATGCAATTTCAAAAAATCGTCAAGGAAGCCATAAGCAGATATTAATAATCCACTTTTCAGATGAAGAAATAGGCTCCAAGTACCCATGTAATTCTTCCCAAAGTCACACAACCTTTTAGGCATACTGGGTTTCTACATGAAGTAAGTAAAATACCTATACTACCTACTTCTTGTAGTGATTTAGCTCTTTTCCCCATTTTTAAATAAAACTTACTAGTGTCCTTTTAAAAAAAACTTTTTTGGTTTTTTTCATTTTTTTTTTTTTATTTTTACAGACTGCATTTTGATTTATTGTACACAAATGGGATATAACTTTTCATTTCTATGGTTGTACGCAATGTAGAGTTACACTGTTCGTGTAATCATACATGTACATAGGGTAATGATGTCTGTCTCATTCTGCCATCTTTCATACCCCACCCACCTCCTGCTCTCATTTCCCTGTAAGAAATCCAAAGTTCCTTCATTCCTCTCTTACCCCTCATCCTCCATGCCCATTATATATCATCATCCTCTTATCAGGGAAAACATTCGGCCTTTGGTTTTTGGGGAATGGCTTATTTCACTTAGCATGATATTCTCCAATTCTACTCATTTACCTGCAAATGCCATAATTTTATTCTTCTTTATGACTGAATAATATTCCATTGTATATATATATACCACAATTTCTTTATCTATTCATCAATTGAAGGGCATTTAGGTTGGTTCCATAATCTAGCTATTGTGAATTGAGCAGCTATAAACATTGATGTGGCTACTTTACTGTAGTATGCTGATTTTAAGTCCTTTGGGTATTAACCGAGGAGTATAATAGCTGGGTCAAAAGGTGAGTCCATTCCAGGTTTTCTGAGGAATCTTCATACTGCTTTCTAGAATGGCTACACCAATTTGCAACTCCACCAACAATGCACAAGTGTGCCCATTTCCCCAAATCCACACCAACACCTATTATTGTTTGTGTTCTTGATAGTAGCCATTCTAATCGGAGTAAGATGAAATCTTAGGGTCATTTTAATTTGCATTTCTCTAATTACTAGAGATGTTGAACACTTTTTCATATATTTGTTAATTGCCTGTATATCTTCTCTAAAGTATCTGTCCAGTTTCTTAGCTCATTTATTGAATGGGTTCTTTGCATTTTTGGTGTAAAGTTTACAAATTTTTAACAACAAAATTGATTCCCCTTCTTGATGCCCATTAAACTCCAATTTACTTTTGGTTTTTAAAATATCAGGTTTATTAAGATATAATTTAAAAATAGTAAAATTGATACTTTTTGAATATACTGCTGAATGAGCTTTGAAAATGTTTTAGATTTTGACATAAAAGGTAGAAGTGGTTTCAAATATCAGGTCTCTGTGTGTGTGTGTGTGTGTGTGTGTGTGTGCATGTTTGTGACGATGGAAAGGTAAAATATTCTAAGTCTCAATTTGTTCATTAGAATGAAATAAAAAAATAAAGTCTATTTCATAGATTTTGCTAAGCATAGATGCTGGCAGTAGGAATTAGGATATGAAAATAATACATCTGTAGAACTTTTGGGGGTGTGTGCCTACAAAGAATTAATAAAAATTTAGTGTTCCTCAGAGAGAAATTTCAGGCACCAGGTCAACCTTGTTGGCTGATTGATTGCCAAAGTCAAGGTGACATTTTGCTGAAGAGATTAACTGACTTAATTAATGAGCTGAACAGAGATAGGTATCATATGCCTGATGTGGAGCAGGGATCCCAAGTTTTCATTGTCCAAATTTCTTCTCCACTTCAATTTCCTTCTTTCCTGTCTTAACTTATGTAACTTTGTCTCCAGGTTTGTTTGCTTCTTAACCATGGATACTAAGAAAATCATTAACTCATGGTTTATGTCTCCCTTTCTCCACATTCTGACCTCTGTTTTCAAAAACTCTTACAATACCACCACGAACACATTTTAAATATTTCTGCTGTCAAATGTATACTACTAACCATTGTTAGCAGTTAAAGCTGACCTATTTTTGGCCAAAAGCTAAAATATAGGATAGACTATTTAGTATGAGTAAGGATGTGTTCCACATTTTCAGATATGTTCATGCATTTAAAAAGAACGTACATTTGTTGTATATCTAAAATTCAGATTTTATTGTGTCCTCCATTTTAATTCATTAAATTTGCCAATGTTAGCCTCATTATGTTCCAGAAATTATATCAATCACTACAAGCATGTTGTTACTTTTTGTCTTCACAATGACACTATCAGGTAAATGGTGCTATTGTCCTCCTTTTGTAAATGAATTTTAGGCATGTTCAATAAGAGATTCTGAATCATATAGCTATTTGAGAACACATCGAACAGCACTATGCCATTTCATAAAGGGAGACAAGAAAAATGCCTACCACTTACTATGGTTAGCAAATTTGTGTCAACTTTTGTTATTCAGGGGAAACCTTTTATATTTATGGACCTTTCATCTGTGAATGAAGAGTCTGGGATTTAAAAGGATATGAAAGTTAAATTTCACCTTATTTTAAAATTTGTTTACATTTTGAAATAATTTTGACATAAAACATTATAAAAATACAATTATTGAATTACACTTCACTCAGCTTATCCAAATATTGCAATCTTACATAATTACAGAAAATTAACCAGAACTAGGAAATTAAAATTGATGCAAAGTAATTAACTCTTGCCAGTTGGCCCTGCTTACACATTTTAAAAAATTATTATGATGTAGAATTCAATAGAGTTACACATTTTTTAATTTGTTCCATTTTCTGGGTCTACTCCACATTGAGATAGCTCATTTTTTTCTATGTGTTTCATGACCATTGTACATGTGTAGAATAATGGCCATTTTAAATAATATTTATAAAGTAAAATAAACATAAATGTTTATAATCTGTGTCACAAAAAAGTGAGTGGGGAATGCTGTGTTTAGTAGCATAGTTACAAATAACAAATTTAGGAGAAATTGCAGAAATAAATATTCACCTTTCACAAAAATTAAGGTAGTCACTATCTGACTAATAATCAATAATTGGTAAAAGTAGTAGGTGAAGATGTTGAGAAGCAGTATGTTATGTAGTTATTACTATTTACCCACAGATGCTTAAAAATGCAAAAGAAAATAATCAAAAATCATCACTTCACCAAGAGAACATGTTTATGTCACCAGCAGTGAAACACATGGACACCGGGACCCCCTGATATGATGCACTGGGAAGAGTCCAGCCTTGTTTCAGTGACATTCTTTTCCGTAATGCAAAACCTGAATTTAATCATTAGGAAACATAAGACCAATCATCAAGGGCATTCAACAAAGTAACTGATCAGTTCCCCATATTCTTTTCCATCTTGTTTTAAAATTGAAAACAAATTTAACATTTCTGAAAACTAAAAAAAAAAAAAAAAAAAAACCTCAGTATACAGCATCACAATCAAGTATATGCAAATATTTTTTCCAGTTTGCAAGGACACTTTTGTAATGAAAATAAAAGTTTCAGAAAGGGGTAAAACTCCAACTGCCTGTTTCTTTCTATCGCTCCACAGAACTTACCATCATTCTTATCTTGATATCTATCAGTCCTGTGCATGATTTTGTACTTCTATGAACAATTCATACTGTGGTAGGCTGACAAATGGTCCCCAAGGTGTCAAAGCCTAATCCTCGGAATGTGGAAATGTTGCCTTAAATGGTAAAAATCAACTTGACAGATGTGATCAAGTTGAAAATCTTGAGACAGGGAGGTTGTCCTGGTCAACCCAACTTTAATCAGGATGTCTCTATGGAAGGAGTGGATTCAGACAGGGATTTTACTACAGTAAAGGAGAAAGCATGTGATCATGAAAGCTGAGAGTGGAATGATGCTCCCTAGAGACAAGGAATGCCAGCAGCCCCTAGAAGGGAAAAGACAGAACAGATTCTCCTCTGGAGGGTTCTGAAGCAACTGGCACAGCAGACACTTGATTTTAGCCCCTCAAGACCCATTCTGGATCTATGACCTCCAGAATGGTCATAAAACACATTTTTAAGCTGCTAATCTTTTATTCATTTGTTACAGCAGCAATAAAAACCAATTTGCATATATTATGAATCTGTTAAGATTTACACAAATGATATATATAAATATTTTTAAACATTTTATATTCAACTTCAGATGAATTTCCAGATGTATCAATATTTAAACTCACCTGATCTTTTTTTTTTTTTTTTTTCCCAGTACTTGGAATTGAAATCAGAGCCCCATACTGTCTAGGCAAGCACTA
Organism: Sciurus vulgaris; assembly: GCF_902686455.1. Classification (NCBI taxonomy): domain Eukaryota; kingdom Metazoa; phylum Chordata; class Mammalia; order Rodentia; family Sciuridae; genus Sciurus; species Sciurus vulgaris. The sequence goes on from NC_136472.1 coordinate 48,244,383, forward strand.
TACCACTGAACTACATCCCCGTGCTTTATTTTGGGGTACAGTCTCCTAGGCTGTCCTCAAACTTGTGATCCTCTTGCCTCAGCTTCCTGCATAACAGGGACAACTCATTCATTTTTTACTGATCTATTCTTCAGTTAACTTATATAGCTCTGGTTCATGGATGCTTCCCTGGTATATCATCATTCTATCTTTTCTCCTAATAAGGCAAGTTTTTCCCCAAAAACCTTCCCCCACAATTTTGTTAAAATTACCATTGTAAACTTTCTGCCACACATGAGTTTTCTTTTCCAAACACTCTTATTAATATATTTCCTTCAATCTTTTATTGTCACACAGGAAGTACTGGATACACTTCTACACATCTTCTGTGCATATGTGTAAAATGTTCAAAGAATAGATAACTAGAGTGGAACTGATGAGTGAAGTAAGAATGAAAATTGTCACTTTTCTGGAATTTGTCTAATTGCTTCCCAAACTGGTCCTGTTTAAACTGTTTGCACACATTTTCTTCAGAATTTCATCTTAGCAGTTGACATGAATGTGAGAAATGACTCTCAAGTCAAAGAGTATGGGGTGATGTTTGCTTTATTTAGGGAAAAGTCTAAGTTTATCTAACAAAGAGATAAACAACATAAAGGATTAAATAAAATGCAATTTTTTTTATATTTAGTATCTAAAGCAGAGCTGAGAGTTGAGCTCTGCCAGCTTCAACCCATTTCTGGAAGGTTATTCTAGTCATTATTTCCCAGATAATTGAATAGTTTGGGGTAGTGGGGAAAAAGTTTTCAGGTTTGAAGGGACTGGCCAGAAAAACAAAACATGTTTCACCTCTTCTCACATCCTGTCGGTCCACTAATAGACACATAGCCTCAACTAACGGCTAAGGGACAATGGAAATGCTTTATCTTGCTGGGTAACTGAACTTGGATGCAGGAGATCCTAGTACTGAAGAAAGGACAATTACCGATGTCTTCCACAACCCATGACATGAAACTCCTAAGCAACCAACCATATATACTCTTCCCATTTATGGCATATGTGCTTCTCCTTAAAAGAGGCAAAAAGCCCAATTCAATTCTGCTTTCTACTCAAATTATAGTAATTTGGGGTGACAAGCAGTCTCCTCCATGGAAGTTCAATCCCCACTTCTGTGCACTTCTAGAGTAGAAAAATCAAGTGCAATGAAGAGCTCCTGCAGAGTGGAGGGAGGAACACAGCACCTTTCCAAAGCAGTGAGGCAGCCCCGATGTACACAATTAAGACCCTGTCACTGCAGGGACTGAAGCAATTGCTTAGGGTTTCTCTTACCTCATCCCACCCCTCTTTTTCCTTTATTTTTCCTTCTAGACAAATTCAAGTTAAACTATTATGTCCAAATGAGGTTTTTTTTTTTTTTTTTTTTTTTTTTTTTTTTTTTTTTTTTTTTTATTGTAAACAAATGGGATACATGTTGTTTCTCTGTTTGTACATGGCGTAAAGGCATACCATTTGTGTAATCATAAATTTACATAGAGCAATGTTGTTTGATTCATTCTGTTATTTTTTTCCCTTCCCCCCACCCCTCCCACCCCTCTTTACCCTCTATACAGTAGTTCCTTCCTCTATACTTGCCCCCCTCCCTAACCCTAACTCTACCCCTTCCCTCCCCCCCATTATGTGTCAACCTCCACTTATTAGCGATATCATTCGTCCTTTGGCTTTTTGAGATTGGCTTATCTCACTTAGCATGATATTCTCCAATTTCATCCATTTGCCTGCAAATGTCATAATTTTATCATTCTTTATGGCTGAGTAATATTCCATAGTATATATATACCACAGTTTCTTTATCCACTCATCAATTGAAGGGCATCTAGGTTGGTTCCACAGTCTGGCTATTGTGAATTGAGCAGCTATGAACATTGATGTGGCTGTATTTCTGTAGTATGCAGATTTTAAGTCCTTTGGGTATAGGCCAAGGAGTGGGATAGCTGGGTCAAATGGTGGTTCCATTCCAAGTTTTCTAAGGAATCTCCACACTGCTTTCCATAGCGGCTGCACTAATTTGCAGCCCCACCAGCAGTGTATGAGTGTACCTTTCTCCCCACATCCTCGCCAACACCTGTTGTTGCTCGTATTCTTGATAATCGCCATTCTAATTGGGGTGAGATGGAACCTTAGGGTGGTTTTGATTTGCATTTCTCTTATTACTAGAGATGTTGAACATTTTTCCATATGTTTGTTGATTGCTTGTAGATCTTCTTCTGTGAAGTGTCTATTCATTTCCTTAGCCCATTTGTTGACTGGACTGTTTGAATTCTTGGAGTAGAGTTTTTTGAGTTCTTTATAGATTCTGGAGATTAGTGCTCTATCTGAAGTATGATTGGCAAAGATATTCTCCCACTCTGTAGGCTCTTTCTTCGCATTGCTGATAGTTTCCTTTGCTGAGAGAAAGCTTTTTAGTTTGAATCTATCCCAGTGGTTGATTCTAGCTTTTATTTCTTGTGCTATGGGAGTCCTGTTAAGGAAGTCTGGTCCTAGACCAACAAGATGAAGATTTGGACCTACTTTTTCTTCTATAATCTGCAGGGTCTCTGGTCTGATTCCGAGGTCCTTAATCCATTTTGAGTTTAGTTTCGTGCATGGTGAGAGATATGGGTTTAGTTTCATTCTGTTGCATATGGATTTCCAATTCTCCCAGCACCATTTGTTGAAGAGGCTATCTTTTCTCCATTGCATATTTTTGGCCCCTTTGTCTAGTATGAGAAAATTGTATTTATTTGGGTTTGTGTCCGTGTCCTCTATTCTGTACCATTGATCTACCTTTCTATTTTGGTACCAATACCATGCCGTTTTTGTTACTATTGCTTTGTAGTAGAGTTGAAGATCTGGTATTGCAATACCCCCTGTTTCACTCTTCCTGCTAAGGATTGCTTTAGCTATTCTGGGTTTCTTATTCTTCCAGATGAATTTCATAATTGCCTGCTCTATTTCTGTAAGGTACGTCATTGGGATTTTAATTGGAATTGCATTGAATTTGTATAGCACTTTAGGTAGTATGGCCATTTTGACAATATTAATTCTTCCTATCCAAGAACATGGAAGATCTTTCCATCTTCTAAGGTGTTCTTTAATTTCTTTCTTTAGTGTTGTATAGTTCTCATTGTAGAGGTCTTTCACCTCTTTTGTGAGATTGATTCCCAAGTATTTTATTTTTTTCGAGGCTATTGTGAATGGGGTAGTTTTCCTAATTTCTCTTTCTGAAGATTCATCACTTATGTATAAAAATGCGTTGGATTTATGGGCATTGATCTTGTAACCTGCTACTTTACTGAAATCACTTATGAGTTCTAAGAGTTTTCTGGTGGAATTTCCAGGTTCCTCTAAATATATAATCATGTCATCAGCGAACAGGGATAGTTTGAGTTCTTCTTTTCCAATTCGTATCCCTTTAATTTCTTTGGTTTGTCTAATTGCTCTGGCCAGAGTCTCAAGAACGATGTTGAATAGAAGTGGTGAAAGAGGGCATCCCTGCCTTGTTCCAGTTTTTAGGGGGAATGCTTTCAGCTTTTCACCATTTAGAATGATATTAGCCATGGGCTTAGCATAAATGGCCTTTACAATATTGAGGAATGTTCCCACTATCCCTATTTGTTCTAGTGTTTTGAGCATGAAGGGGTGCTGAATTTTATCAAATGCTTTTTCTGCGTCTATTGAAATAATCATGTGATTCTTGACTTTAAGTCTATTAATATGGTGAATTACGTTTATTGATTTCCTGATGTTGAACCAACCTTGCATCCCTGGGATGAAACCCACTTGATCATGGTGCACTATCTTTTTAATATGTTTTTGTATGCGATTTGCTAAAATTTTGTTGAGAATTTTTGCGTCGATGTTCATTAAGGATATTGGTCTGAAATTTTCTTTCCTTGATGAGTCTCTGTCTGGTTTAGGTATCAGTGTGATATTGGCTTCATAGAATGAGTTTGGGAGGGTTCCCTCCTCTTCTATTTTATGGAATACTTTGAGAAGTATTGGAATGAGTTCTTCCTTAAAGGTTTTGTAGAACTCGGCTGAGAACCCATCTGGTCCCGGACTTTTCTTTGTTGGTAGGCTTTTGATGACTTCTTCTATTTCAGTACTTGAAATTGGTCTATTTAAATTGTTTATGTCCTCCTCATTCAGTTTAGGCAATTCATATGTCTCTAGAAACCTGTTGATGTCTTCGAAATTTTCTATTTTGTTGGAGTATAGATTTTCAAAATAGCTTCTAATTATGTTTTGTATTTCCATCCTGTCTGTAGTGATATTTCCTTGTTCATTCCGAATTTTAGTGATTTGGGTTTTCTCTCGTCTTCTCTTTGTTAGTGTGGCTAAAGGTTTATCAATTTTGTTTATTTTTTCGAAGAACCAACTATTTATTTTGTCAATTTTTTGTATTGTTTCTTTTGTTTCAATTTCATTGATTTCAGCTCTGAGTTTAACAATTTCCTGTCTTCTACTACTTTTGGTGCTGTTCTGTTCTTCTTTTTCTAAGGCTTTGAGCTGTAGTGTTAGGTTGTTTATTTGTTGAGTTTTACTTCTTTTATTAAATGCGCTCCATGAAATAAATTTCCCTCTAAGTACTGCTTTCATAGTGTCCCAGAGGTTTTGATATGATGTTTCTTTGTTCTCATTTACCTCTAAGAATTTTTTAATTTCCTTCTTAATATCTTCTGTTATCCATTCATCATATAATAGCATATTGTTTAACCTCCAGATGTTGGAATAGTTTCTGTGTTTTACTCTTTCATTTATTTCTAACTTCAATCCATTATGATCTGATAGAATACATGCTAGTGTCTCTATCTTCTTGTATTTGCTAACATTAGCTTTGTGGCATAATATATGGTCTATTTTAGAGAAGGATCCATGTGCTGCTGAGAAGAAAGTGTATTCACTCTTGGTTGGATGGAATATTCTATAAATGTCCGTTAAGTCTAAATTATTGATTGTGTTGTTGAGATCTATGGTTTCTTTGCTCAATTTTTGTCTGGAAGATCTGTCCAGTGGTGAGAGCGGCGTGTTAAAATCACCTAGTATTATTGTGTTGTGGTCTATTTGGTTTCTGAAATTGAGAAGGATTTGTTTGACATACATAGATGAGCCACTGTTTGGGGCATAGATGTTTATGATTGTTATATCTTGCTGATTTATGCTTCCCTTAAGCAGTATGAAATAACCTTCTTTATCCCTTCTGACTAACTTTGGCTTGAAGTCCACATTATCGGAAATGAGGATGGATACTCCAGCTTTTTTGCTGAGTCCATGTGCATGGTATGTTTTTCCCCATCCTTTCACCTTTAATCTATGGGTATCTTTTTCTATGAGGTGAGTCTCTTGCAGGCAACATATTGTTGGATCTTTCTTTTAATCCAGTCTGCCAGTCTATGTCTTTTGATTGATGAATTCAGGCCATTAACGTTCAGGGTTATTATAGAGAAATGATTTGGTTTCCCGGTCATTTGGTTCATTTTTAAAATTTTGTTTATTTATTTGTTTGACACAACTTGTTTCCTCCTTTATTTGACAATTCCTTTAGGATAATTCCTCCCTTTGCTGATTTGCTTCTTTGTTTTTCATCTCTTCCTCATGGAATATTTGTTGAGAATGTTCTGTAATGCTGGCTTTCTTTTTGTAAATTCTTTTAGCTTTTGTTTATCATGGAAGGATTTTATTTCATCGTCAAATTTGAAGGTAAGTTTTGCTGGGTATAAGATTCTTGGTTGGCATCCATTTTCTTTCAGGGCTTGAAAAATGTTGTTCCAGGACCTTCTAGCTTTTAGGGTCTGGATTGAAAAATCTGCTGATATGCGTATTGGTTTCCCCCTGAATGTAATTTGGTTCTTTTCTCTCACAGCCTTTAAAATTCTGTCTTTATTTTGTATGTTAGGTATTTTCATTATAATGTGCCTTGGTGTGGGTCTGTTGTAATTTTGTGTATTTGGAGTCCTGTAAGCCTCTTGAACTTGATTTTCCATTTCATTCTTCAGATTTGGGAAATTTTCTGATATTATTTCATTGAATAGGTTGTTCATTCCTTTGGCTTGTTTCTCTAGGCCTTCCTCAATCCCAATAATTCTTAAATTTGGCCTTTTCATGATATCCCATAGTTCTTGTAGATTCTGTTCATGATTTCTTACCATCTTCTCTGTTTGTTCAGCTTTGTTTTCAAGGTTAAATATTTTGTCTTCAATGTCTGAGGTTCTGTCTTCCAGGTGTTCTATCCTATTGGATATGCTTTCTATGGAGTTCTTAATTTGGTTTATTGTTTCCTTCATGTCAAGGATTTCTGTTTGGTTTTTTTTCAATATCTCTAACTCTTTATTGAAGTGATCTTTTGCTTCCTGTATTTGCTCTTTTAACTGTCGATTGGTGCGATCAATCAATGCTTGCATTTGCTCTTTCATCTCATCATTCAATGCTTGCATTTGCTCTTTCATCTCCTCGTTTGCTTCTCTGATCATTTTAATTATGTACATTCTGAACTCCTTTTCTGTCATTTCTTCTGCCATGCTGTCATTGGGTTTTATTGATGTAACATCTAGATTTGTTTGCAGCATTTTCTTTCCTTGTTTTCTGATGTTGTTCAGATATCAGTGGACCGCTGAGATATTGCAGATTTCCTCTGTTGATTTACAATGACCCTGAAGATTTCTATATATATCCCCTCTTAGCCTTCAGTAGGCTGAAGTCTTGGAGGAGGTTGATAATGCGGTGCTCCACAAGGAAGCTGCCTCTCTAGGAGTAGTGGCCTTCAGGTGGGGTATATTCCCTGCTAGTGGGCAGAGGTGCCTCCACTTGTTGACCAATGGTCATCCAAAGGGGACCTAGGCTGTGGGCTGAGGCAAGGCCTGTTTGGGCCTGAGCCTCTGGTTTTACTGTCCTTGTGGGAAACCTCACCCAGCAGGGAAGACTCACCCGGTGGGGAGGTCTCGCTGGTCAGTTTCCTCCTAGAGGTTCCCCTCAATTTACATCTACTGCCTGGGCTGGGCTGCCTTCCTCTGCAAAGTTTCCAGGGGCCCGGCCCTACCTCCTGGGCCTGGGAGCCTCACCCTTCGCAGATGAATCTCCTTAGGCTGCCCCTCCTCAGAGAATTTGCCCATAGGCCTGGAACCTTCGCTCCGCCCTAAGCCTGTCTCTGTGCGGCTCTTCCACCCAGAAGCCTCCTAGATCCTGGGACCCTGTTCTGCACCTAATCGCCTGGCTGCGTGGCCCCTCCTCTGAGCAGCCACCTGTGGCCCCGAACAATCGCTCTGAGTCCCAGAGACCCGCCACAGGCCTCTTCCTCCAGACAGCTGCCCAGTATGCCGGTGCGGTCACTAGGAGTCCAAGAAACTCACTTCGTGCCTCCTCCTCCCACCAACCACCCGTAGCCCGGGGCAATCAATCACTCCGAGTCGAAGTGACCCTGCCCGTTCCTCCTCCTTCTCCAGATAACCCCCCGGGTGTTCAGGAGCAGTCCCTCTGAGTGGCTCTGAATCCACGTGACCCGCTGCACGGGTCCTCTGGGCCACCGCCCGGAGCTCTGGTGTGGTCCTTCAAGACCAAGCGTCCCACCACGCTTCTCCTCCAGGCAGCCCCCCTGTGTTCAGGAGCTGTCACTTTAAGACCAAATAACTCACCACTCGCCTTCTCCTCTGAGCAGCCGCCTGGAGCGCTAATGCAGTCACTGTGAGTCCAAAGGACCCGCCGCGCTCCTTCTCCTCCTTCTCCTACTCCTCCGGGCAGGCCCCGGGGTTCAGAAGTGGTCAGGGTCCAAACAGCTCGCCACGCAGCCCCTTCTCTGGCAACCGCCTGTAGTTCCCGTATAGTCGCCCGAATCCAAGCGGCTGCTCCTCTTCCTCCTCGTCCTCAGGGCAGGCCCCGGGGTTCAGAAGCGTTGTTCTGATTCCAAACAGCTCGCCGCGCGGCTTCTCCTCTGGCAACCGCCTGCAGCTCTGGCGCAGTCTCTCCGAATCCAAGTGGCCACGCTCCTCTCCTCCTCCTCAGGGCAGGCCCTGGTGTCCTGAGTCCACACAGTTCTCCCCGCCTCTCCTCCCCCGGGCAGCCGCCGGAGCCCCAGTGGCTGCTCCGAGTCCCAGCGCTGTGCCGACCGGCCTCCTCTATGGCGCTCCAGCGGGGGGAGGGGCGTCTCGCCGGCAGTTCTACTTCACAAAGTTTCCTGCGTTCCGGGACCCCCGTCCCATCCGGGATGCCCCCCCAGGGGGTGAGAGTCACCCGGCTACTTTGAGTTGGTCCCAAGCGTCTCAATATCTCCTCTCTTGAATCCTGAGTTCTGGAGCAACACGTAATGCAGCCACCCTCTAGGCCGCCATCTTGAAAACCCCCAAATGAGGTTTTAAAACCATAGTTCCTAAGAACTGCAGATTTTCTACATCCTACTTCCTATTTCATATTTCTCTGCTTGTTTACTTATTCCTTGCCTCCCTCCCTAGTGACAAACATCCTCATTTCCTCTGCCATAAAATGTTAGGTGAGAAGACACTTAACCTAAATCAGGTTCACATGGCCTAGTTAGAAAAATTAATAAGAGAAAAAGATGCTGAGAGACAGCTTATGTGCTTTCTTTTGGAACAGAAGAACAGAACTTTTCAAATTTCTTGAAGTCCTGAAGTTCAGAACTCTATGTCAGATGGTTGTTCATAAAGTAATTTTTTAATCTATTTCTAGGTTTTTATTTTTTTCCTGACAAAGTAATTATATAAGTAAATTCCAATTATGATTTTTAAAAATTGGTATCATAGCAAAATCTTCTGCTAATATTTTTTTTTTCAGTGAAAATGGACATGGACTTGGTATATGTAGAGGGATTCCTACAAGCCCAAATGGTAAAGGGTGCTAAGTACTTGCTGGTAAATGTCTTTTTTTCAGTTCTATTCTCACCTTGACTTTCTATCCACTAGAAAATTCACAACTCTGTAAGGGAAGAATTGTACTTGCTTTTTATTTTTTATCGAAGGTGCAAATTATTTCTATCCAGTGGAACGGATAAGCAGACAGATGTGTGTCATGAAGATATTCAACATTGAACATATTGCTCAATCTAATCCACCTTTCTTATAGAAGAATCTCACTCTTAGACAAGTTGTACTTCACTTAGAAGAAGGTAATCCATAAAAATCATAATACAATAAAATGGAACACAACAAAAAATTCTGAATAAAATCTTTTAGTACTTTGGTCACACATGGGAGCACATTGACTTTAGAGGTCTATGAAAATTTCCTATCAGGAACACAAGTCTTGAAAAATTTGCCACTTAGTCAATATGCTTACAGGAAGGAAAATAAAAATATCAGAAAAGGATATTTGCTATCAGAATTAGATTAAAACTATTTCTCTACTTTTTAAAAGATTGTCCTTTTCTGTATTTTATAGCACAACATCTAATACAATCTTGAGGTTCCATAATGTATAGTTTCAATTTAATCAATAAAATGAGTATTTATAATATATTTCCATAAAATATATACTTGTTTTTAACAGAAAAAAAATGTATACAGGTCTAAGAAATAATGTAGAAAAGATTTTAGTAACTTTATCAGAAATAGGCCAAAGTGTTTAATTATTTTAACTGTAAAATCTACATAATTTAGACACTAAACAAATCTTTTTTAATTGAAATTGTTAACTATCAGGTAAAATGCAGAATGAAGTAATTATAATACAACCACATATTTTGTGTGTGTAGTTCTTGTATACACCTTTACACATATTTGGGGAAAAAGTCTGCAGTAAACAATACTCAATTATTAGAATTTTAAAGTGCTGGAGTAATGACTGTTTTTCATATTCTTTCTTTTCATTTCACACTTATTTGAGCAGTTAATTACTTCTTTTCTTAGTGGTCTGAATACTTCCTGTGTAGTGTTCAGTTGTAGGACTATGCCAAGTTTATTATTCATTTTAATCATAACAAATATTTGGGTTATAATTTCTTAGGTGTATTTTAGGAAAACATTGTTATAAACATAGTATGTAATTCTTTCATAGGCATATGAAGTTGCTCTCTTGAATGCCTACCTAGGAATAGTATTACTTAGCAACTGGACACATAAGTTTAATTTTAATGTAACAAAAATTTGTCCAAAATTTTACACTCCTACCTTTGTTATATTAGGGTTTCCTTTGTTCCATTATCTTCACTAACACTTGGATTCATAAGGCTTTAAATGTAGCCATTATGATAAATGTATACCAGTATTCCTTGGGATTTAGTTTGCATTTCCAAGATGACTAAAGGTTCATGGCACATTTTCAAAGGCTTAATGGACATTTGAAAACTTTTGTGAAGTGCCTAATCAAGTATTTCCTTATTATTTTATTTTATTGTTTTTTCTTTATTAACTTGTGGAGGATACTCACGTATATATGAGGAATATGAGAACTTGGTCAGACATAAGTTCTCACTTATTTAATGGCTTCATTAAATGCATAAATTAATATATATACACACACATATATTGATATATGTAAACTCTATCTCTAAAATGTAGAGAGATATGCATAAAGACACACATGCATGAGTGTTTCTAAAGGCTGTAACTTATTAGTCAATATATGTGGTCTAGTAACTTATGACCTATTTAAGAAATATTTGTTTATACCAAATAATAAGGGCAATCCTCCAATGTTTTCTTATGGACTCTAAATTTGGTGGTTTGGTTTTATATCCCATTTTAAGGTATTATTTCATACAAAATTTGTGGGTATGTTCTTTTCACATGGATCAATATTTGCTTTAACAGAGTTTGTTAGATTTTCCTTTTAGATAATGCACTGAATTTGTTTGAAAATTGAATATATGTACATATATACATATGTATATGCGCACACACACACACACACACACACACACACACACACATACACCATGTCTTTAAAGAAGGTATGCTTATGTTTCTCAACCTGATGTTGCACTCTTAGACTCAAGTGATCATCCGGACTCACCTTCCCAAACAGATGGGACTATAGGCACATGAAACCACATATGGTTCCAAAAATTATTTTTTTTTAAAATGACTATTTGTAGCAATTATACATGTATGGGTAACTTCTGTACTCTTTTTTATTACATTGATCTGCTTTTTTGAGGTTATATTAATATACCACTATATTAAAATGTTAACTTTTTTGCATGTGTTACAAAATATGGCTGTTTACATCTTCTAAGTTTGTTCCTTATTTTAAAATTTCATTTTTATATCCTTCGTTAAAATACATTGATAATATACTCAAAAACCCTGTGGGGTTATTGATTATGATTGTACTGAATCTATATATCAAAATGAATCAAATTTTTATGACAAGAAAGAATCTAACAATTTGAAAGCATTATATATTCCCATTTATTTGAATATTTTAGAATTTGTTCATAAATGTTGTGTAGTGTATGGGTGTAGTGTTTTATACATTTTTAAACATATTTCTACGGGGGGTTGTGGGGCTTTTTTGCTGCTAGGGATTGAACTTAGGGGCACTCAACCTCTGAAACACATCTCCAACCCTAATTTGTATTTTATTTAGAGACAGGGTCTCACTGAGTTGCTTAGTGCCTCACTGTTGCTGAAGCTGGCTTTGAGCTCTCCATTCTCCTGAATCAGCCTCCAGGGTCACCGGGATTACAGGTGTGTGCCACTGAGCATGGCAAGGTTTTTGATAATAACACTAATATACCATTTTTACTTTTTAAAATTGGATTTAGTACTATAATCAAGTACAGTTAATTTTTGCATAATGCTTTGTATCTAGTGACATCGCTACATAAATTCTTTGGTAGTAGATATTGTTCTAGATTCCTTTGGATTTTCTAAATGCCATTTGTGGAAAAAAAATCAAATTTTACTTCTTTCCTTTTGTTATTTATGACTCTTATTTTTTTTTTCTTTCAGCGTTGCACTGTCTCAGACATCTAGTACAATGTTGCATTGATATGACCATAATGGATAGCCTGTCTTATTCTTTTGGGGTGGGGCATAACTTTAATACATCATCTCACCCAACAGTGTGATGGCAGCTTTTTGAAAAGTTTTCTGTGCACATCATTTATTAGATGAATGATTTCTTTGTATTCCTACTTAATTAAAAATCTTATCATAAAACATTATTGAATTGTACTACATGTTTTTCCTTCATTCATTGAGATGATCATCAGTGTTTCTCTACTTCGTTTTGTAATGTTATGAACTGGTTTTCAAATGTTAAACCTCCTATTCATTTTTGTAACAAATCTGCTCAATCATCATGTATCATCCTTTCAATATATTCATGATTGATTTTCTAATATGTTCTTATGCTGTTTGAATTTATACTAATGAGTAACAATAGATAATGATTTCCATTTAATGTTTTTCACATTTTGTATTAGGGCTATGTTGACCTAAAAAAAAGAAAGTTCATTTTGGAAGCGATTCTATTTCTTCTATTCTCAAAAGTACTATTACCCCAGAATGTGTTTGGTGCATTGACCGTTGAAGCTATTCAAGCATGGAGTTATTCTTTCTGGTAACATATTCAACAACAGAATCAATCATTTAGTTTATTTTTATTTCAATTATCTTTTGTTCAATTTAATAAGTTGGTTTTTGTTTTTTCAAAGATTTTGTTGATTTAGTATAAGCCATATTTCCTGTCAAATTTTTCTGTGATCTGTTGTTAGCATTATATTCTCTTTTATTTTTATATGGGTGACTAACATTTTATTCTCTTTAGTCATAATCATTGTCACTAGATAGTAATAAATTTCACTATAGTACTATGGCTATATATATTAATTTAACAAATTTTATACTTTTCAAATAAATTGTCCCTTTGGTTATTTGGGAAAAAATGTCTAAGATCTTTAAGTTGACTGTGAATCACTTTCTGAATAGATTTACTTGCTTCCATAGTGTAATAGAAGGAAAGAAAGGAAGAGAAATATCTCCCTTCTGCTTCTTTTTTATTTCTTGCTTGTTTTTTATTTTTCATTTCTGTTTTTGTTTTGCTTAGGAAAGAAGGAAGTTGTTTGCAGAGATATCTGAAGATTGTTTTATTATTTCATTTCAATACAAACACCAAAAGGTAATTTTAAAAAAAAAATGCTATACCATCTTGCAAAACTTCTATTTTATGAAAATGCTGGGAAGTGTGTAATGCATAGAAAATAAAATGACTATAATCATACCAAGCAAAATGGCTACTTTAATGATGTCACACCAAGATGTGAAGCTGTCAATCAGATTACTTGAACTGTGATTATAATGGAACAAAATCTCTCTCCATTGTGCTGCCTCTGAATGCAGAATTCTTGCATACTCAAAGCATGCTAGTGTCCAAGCCCCATCATGAGAAATGAGTCATTCTGTGAAAGAAAGAAGGAAAATTTTCATTTGAGTGTTAGAGTGGCCTCCTCCTGGGGCACAGGAAGGAAACATGTGACAAGAGTAGGACTTACCCAACTGGGTAGCAATTTTTTTAATAAGACTGAACTCAGCAGCACTTGGTGAAACCCCAAAATTCTGCCAAATATCTGTTGCCACACATTTGCCTTTTACAGCAGATGGTCTAGAGAAAAGCCTTATATCATTGCTTTTATGACACCTTTACATACCTCAATTCTATTGAAAGTGAAGAAAAGGATCCCTGACTACTGTCCAGATGAAGACAATCCAACTATGATTACCTGGTAATGACTTTCCTCCACCCAACACAAACATTTTCAACTCCAAGTGTCAGGTCTGTTTTTCTCTGAATTTTTTAGAGGGATTCCAAAACAAGACCACTGTCTGTCTGAGCAAAGACAAATGTAAGAACAAAGTCACAAAGGTGGCCAAAAGTCCACTTCTAGCAAACACAAGGAAGACATAGACTGCAGTGTCTTCAAGAGTTACAGCCTTGGCCCTTCTCTTTCCTTTCCATCTGCTAAGTAGAAAGTTATTCAGCTATGTCATCAAATATTTGTCTTTGCCTTTGGGAAACAACTAATCCAGAAAGAAATGAAGTAGGTTTCTTGAAACCATCCAAAATATACCTAACACATATCCAAATCCTCTAATGTCCGTCTGATGAGATCTTCCACATTTCAACCTCGGCATCTTGATATGCTGTTTCCCTTGTCACCTCTTTCCAACAAAAAGCAAATTTATATGCTTAATGGCGTGATCTTTGCCTAAGAGACAGACGCTGGGAACAAAATATCACTGCAGAAACATCCAATATTAGATAAGTTTCTTTTGTCCTTAAAAATAACTTTTTCTTTTAATTTTTTTTTATTTTTCTTTTACAAAATGTAGAGCTGGGTGGAATAAAATTCCATAAAAGAAAATAAAACAGTGAATTTTTTAAATTTTTTATTAGATTCCCTCTCTGATTCCCAAGAGACATGGATATGGGATTTCAGGTGTAATACTATGAAATAAACACATTACAGATGACCATCCCAAAAGAAATAACTATCAACTCTTAGAAAAATAGAAGAGCTCTCTGGAAGTTGAACAAAAACAGGCAGATTTTGCAGTGAATCATAACATGAAATAGGAATGGCTTAAATGTTTTCTAATTTCACAACTTTGTTTTAAAGAGTAACTGAATTTTCAGCAAAAGAAGGAAAGGAAGCTGTAATCCTAATTGAAAACTCATCTTTCTTTCCTGTGGAGAAGTGTTGCCATAAATACAGTAAATAAAAGGGAAATCCAAGTGTGGCGAGGGGATCCAGAAAAGAAGAGCCCACATTCTTTATATAAATTTTACCTGACAGATTGATTCCTGAAACATACATGTACTGGGAAACCTTAAAATAGTTTGCAAATTAAACTAGAATAACTAAACAGATTTGGCATTCTATATAATTCAGGAAAGAAAAAAAAAAGGAGTTAAAATTTAAGTCTAACTTGATAAAACATCAATGCTCTTTGGAGAAATTCAGCATGATCGATAGTCTCCATGGAATAGTGTAAGGAGCAAAGTTAAATGTGTGACATTCTGTGTGCTGTGTAACTTACAAAAAAACAACTTGTTGACTCTGTGCTGTGTAACTTGCAAAAAACAACTTGTTTACTCTGTGCTGTGTAACTTGCAAAAAGTAACTTGAGTGCTCTGTGCTGTAATGAGGTAATGATATGGTGTTGCCCCAAGGTAAGATTGACATTGCCCCAAGTGGGAGACATGTGCAACTGACCCCGAGTAAGATAACTAACTTCCCTTGGACCAAGACCTGCTGGCAGAGTCTGATAAAAAGGATTTAAAAGGACTCAGGATGAGCCTAGTTCCAGTCCCCATTTTACACCAACGACGCCAGTGTTGCGCCAAGCCTGAAGGGGACTCACTGACTTGCTTGTTGTTTGATGGACCATCCATCATCCTGACCGTGACCGAGATGTTCCTGTGGAAGTGACAGTGGAGCTGCCCGACCTGCCTGCTGTGACCTCGCTGCCCTCCTTCGCCTTCCAACCGTCCTCAGGACTCCAGGACTCCAGCCAGAGGGAGTTGCCCAGTGAGTTCTCCTGAGCTGTCTTCCTGAATGACCTCTGGGAATCGCTGCCCTTTGACTCAAGGCACGTCACACAGGAGTAGACCTTAGGAACGGGTCTCAGTAAGGAGTGAGTCTTGATTATTCAGGGTTTATAATAATTTAGTGATTAAGTTATGTGTGATATCGGTGTGACTAAAAGTTAGAATAACTATAAATAATTGTGTGATCAGCATCAAATAAAAGTCAATTGTTTTGGACCAAATTTACTCTCATTGACTCCTCCTTGCCGCTCGTGACAAATAGCATAATGTGTGTCCAGAAATTGTGATTAATACATTCTAGAAAACCTTAAGTACTCAAATTTCTTTGAAAATTTTATTTTTGTTCAGTGGTGCTCTTATCTGGTTGGACGCAAGATCCAAACTCTATCTCACTTGTGTAGGAAACAACTGAAATCTTTGTTCAGTCTTTCAGCATTCACCTGCTTTCTTGGCTCAACTCCCTGCATTATTTTCTTAGTATATGCAGTTCAGTGCTCAGGTAAGCATTTGGGAAGTGTTCATTACAGCTGGTCGTTTCTGTGGCTCCTTCCTTTGCAGAGTTCTAATGCACTCTATTTAGCTGACAATATTGAATATTGTATGCTAACCTGAACAGCTAAACTCTCTTATATTCCAGAATTTATGTCATAAAGTTTATAATTTTATATTATTCAGTATAGCAAGAAGATCTGAAAAGAAGAAATAAAAACAGAGGAGAAAGAAAAGTCTTCCTGATTCTAGGTTCTATAAGCTTCTGAATATTTTGATGGTGCTTTGTGATTTTCCAGTGACTATTTAAAACAGGAAAAGTGAGATATAGCTTAATGAAAAATTGAGGCCCACTTTACTTTTAGCTTTGAGAACCATGATCTGCTTTCAGTTACTGCCAGACCCTACCCCACAAAAAAAAAGTCTTGCCAGTAATACAGTTCTAAGGAAACATAGAAATTTATGACATCAGCTAATGAACTTCAGTGCCCCACGAGTCCAGGGGAATGAGTTGAGCTTTGATCTTTATGTAGTGTCAATGAGGGGAGAAATTGTTCTACAAATAAAGAGAATACAAAAATGTTGTTTCTGATCTTCCTTTGAAGTTTTCCTGTGTTTTCTGCAGTCGTGTTAATCCATGCTCCAGCTAGTTTCTACAAATACAAAGGGAAATAAAAATACCCTTCATAAACCCAGGCATCACACAAATCATGATTACAGAAATCACTAGTGATTAGCTATTTGTTCTTTTAGATTTACCACTTATGATCAATACATTCATTGTAGATAAATAAGGTAGAAAGAAAAAACAAAGTGAGGGGGTGAACCTCATGAATAGAAAAGGCAGGTCAGTAGAGCAGAGGAAGGAGAGTGGAGGAGTTTGGGAAGGGAAAAGGGAAGTGCTAGGGAATTAAATGGGCCGAAATATATTGTTCTTTTTTTGTGCATATACAAATGTGTAACAGCAAATCTCACGGTCATGTAAAATTAAAATGTAGCAACAAAAGTAAAATTTAAAAAACTAGAGAAATAGAGGGCCACATAAAAAACATACCTGTAGAAACATGGTATTTAAAAAGAATATTAAAGTAATATTAGTAATTCATTAATCAGTAAAGTGTTCATTTTGTCTGAAGAAATAAATATTAATGGATAATAAATTAAATATCCAAGTCACTGATTCTTTTTTATGGTAAGACAGACCCTATAATGACTCCAGAATATCCCTGCAGATCAGCTTCTGCATTGACTCTTCTTACTTTGAGAGAGGGTTGAATTTATGACTTATAACCAACAGAAGTAATAAGGTATCATTTCTAAGACTAGGTCACCAAATAAACTCTGCCTTCTTGTGTGCTTTCTCTAGTTTTTTCTCTTGGCATCTTCAGTCTGGAAGTAGTAAGCTAAAGAACAATGACCTGCTTGCTGAGGAAGACTTATGGGAAAGAAAATGAGGTCTGTCCAGCAATCACTTAGGACTTGAGACCAGACCACAGTAATGTGAGACCAGTCTTGGAGACCAGTCTTCCTCTCTGCAAATGTGAGATGCCAGGACCCTAGCCAACAACTTAATTTCCTCCTGTGAGTAACTGAACCAGAATCATAACTAAGCCACACCCATAATCCTGATTCAGAAGCTATGAGATTATGGATACTGTTTTAAGTGATTAAGTTTTTAGGTATTTGAAATTCAAGCAGTAGAAAATACTTGTACCCTCTTATTAAATATTTCCTAAGAGGTTTCTTTGTTGAACACAATAACTACTTGGTCAATGCAACATCATTTATGTTATAATAGGAGTTGAAAAGTATAATAGCATAGTTTGGTTTTCAGGTAGAGGAGCTGAAGTCTATAGGTAATGATAATATCGAGAAAGCAAACACTTATTAACTTAAAAAAAAATATTTATTATTTCCAAAAACTTATAAAGAGCTCTCCACAAAACATGAAGGTTGCTGTCATCAGTCTTTCAGACTAATAATGAGTATAGACAATTGTGAAATAGTGTCATGAATATTATAAGAATAGAAGTACAACAAGAAATTCTTCACACAATGAGTGATTGATGATTTTTAAGGTTGTAATCCAGAAACATCCAATGAAACATTGCCAATTTGGAAATAATAATTTTATAACATGAAAAATGTAAGAAGGAAGACTAAAGTAAGAAAACAAATTACTGAACATGGGATTTAGAGAACAAAATGCATAGACATCCTCAGGTCTTGGACAGGTCACTAAATATTAATTTTTATTTCCATATATTGAAAAAGGGATAATTCTTCAGGGAATTATAGAAAGGCTGAAGGAGATCTTAGCTGTCTAAATGGCATTTTAGAAAAAAAAAAATCACACATATATTTTTGCACTAGTAATTATTTCCTACACTCTGGAAACTCTAAAAGGTATCAAAGTATGAAAGGCAGAGTCTGACTTTTAATGAAATGGAAAGAAGAAATGTGGTCAGTAAAAATAATCGAGGAGTCAAAACATTTCTGGTTAAACTTTCTCCAACAGTGACCAGGAAAATGGGGGTGGGGTATGTTTGTGAGAGATGATCTTAGCTCCTGTTATGATACAGAAGGCTGACATCACTCTCATCTGATTAACATAATGCACAATTAGTGCTCTGGGATGCCACCCACTCCAGGTGTTGTGAATAGAGTAATGATTAGGATAGTAAGTCCCCCAACCTCAGGGAGCAAACTTGCAAACAGTATTTACAATGGTTTGTGGACTCATTCAAACCTGAATTTGAAACCTGGAGTCAGCAATTATGCTTTGTATGAATTTTGACAGCTTCATTATTCTGATCAAAGTCTTATTTCCACAAAAATAAAACACAAGAATATTTATCTTGTAATGCTCTTGATAAGAGTCAATGAGATCAAATATCTAAAAATGAACATTGTTCAATATTTGACACTTAGTAGACAATGTCACAATTTTATAATTTCTTCTTCTACTGCCCTGAGGGTTTGATTTACCAAACACTTTTCTAACTTGCAATAAGCATCTTGTCTAAGGCTTCTAGACAAGCATACAGAAGCCTAATTATCTAGGAGTGTTTAAAAAAGAGAATTTCTTCAAATTTCTCCTGGCTGCACAGAATTGCAGAATTCAAGAAGAAATTTGTGTTGTTCTAGTTGCTCCATATTTCTGATAACTCTAAGGTACTGGAACACCTTTCCAAACTTATTTATTTGGCAAATTCTTGACTTGGTGTCTAGGTACTCCCTAAGTGTGTCCTCAGGAACCCATTTCTGCATATCTCCTTTCATTCAAATTGGGTTATGTGCCCTTCAACAGAGTTTTAATGGTGATTCACACAGCACTTCTCATCCTTCTTTGCCACCTAGAAGAAAATGATTCTGTGTCTCTATGAATTGTGGATGTCATTTTGTTTTAATTCCATATTCCCTATACTTCCAATTCCTGGTTTAAAAGTGTAAGATTTGGTCCAATCCTCAGCAATCTTGTGTCATTGTGAAAAATCACTAAACCCTATTTGACCTCAGTGTTTCACTTCTAAGATGAGGAGAGCAATAGATTTCCTGTGACAATTGACCTTGATGATGTAGATGAAGTAACTAA
This sequence comes from Sciurus vulgaris, assembly GCF_902686455.1. Taxonomy (NCBI): domain Eukaryota; kingdom Metazoa; phylum Chordata; class Mammalia; order Rodentia; family Sciuridae; genus Sciurus; species Sciurus vulgaris. The sequence goes on from NC_136472.1 coordinate 48,263,983, forward strand.
CTCAAGGTCTATTGAGTATTGGTGGATATTGAATAAATTGAATATCATTATCATCATCATCACCATCATCATAGAAATGTACAGACAGCTAAGGAGAATGTGACAGTTGTAGACATTCGTAACTACCTTGATTCAGAAAGAGTTTATCACGGTCGTAGTCAAAATATTTGGGAGTTAGTCTATTTAAGTATAATTACTTGCTTATTCACCCTGTGCTAATTGAAAGTGACTTCCAATGTAATTATGTTTCATCATCAGTAAGCTAAAGGATAATGATAATAGCATCCACCTCTTTAGTTGGATATTAGAGCTAAATGAGATAATGGAACTTAGTACTTAGCATAGGGACAGGACCATAATAAGAATTCAAATCATAGCTATTATGAAGATGACATAACACATTTTAATTTTTATAGAAATTTGTCATTAGTTTCTTATTTTAAGTGGTTTTGTTTATTTTCTACATTTAATTACATAACATGCATCTGTACATAGTAATGTGATTACTAATGTAACATAAATTAATCCATAGTTACCATGTGTACATATGCCCATGCACTTATGCATGGTAAGAGTACTTGAAATCTACTCTTTCATCAAATTTCCAGTGTATATCCAACACCATTAACAATAGTCATGCTGTACATTAGATATTTAGACTTATCATACATAATAGACCAACACTCTACTCCTTGATTCTAAGTATTTGATCAATATCATAAAAGCAATATAAGATAAACCTAAAGGCAACATCATACTAAATGTGGGGAAAATGAAAACATTTGCTGTAAATTAGGACCAGGAAAAGGATGTCCACTCTCACCACTCCTATCAACATAGTTCTTGATATTTTAGTCAGAGAAATAAAGCAAGAGAAGGAAAATAAAAATGCTACAACTAGGGGAAAAAGCCAATTTATCGCTATTTGCAGATGATATGATCCTATGTAGAGAATACCCAAAAAACTCCACCAGAAGACTTCCAGACCTAATAAATTCAGCAAAGTAGCAGAATGTAAGAACACACACAAGTCAGTAGCATACCTGTACATTAATGATTTAATTTTAATATTTAATTTGAACACAGCTAAAACATAAAAATACTACACATAAATGGGGTAGGACATTATATTTCAATTATATATATTGCCCAATACTTAAATAAGGTTAAATATGTATGTCCTCAAACTTTTATCATTTCTTTATGGTGAAAACTTTCAAAATCTTTTGCCTAGCTTTTTGAAATGCATAGTATAGCATCATTATCTATATACTTCACATACAGGTGAGATCATGGACTATTGTTTTCTATGTTCAACTTATTTCATCCAGCATAATTTCGTTCAGATCCATCTATTTTGTCATAAGTGACAGGATCTCCTTTATAAAGGCTGAATAATATTGTAGTGTCGATATCTGCCTTCCATGTTCATTGCAGAATTACTCACAAGAGACAAGACATGGAAAGAATCTCAATGCTTTTCCAAGGATGGAGGAATTTTTAAAATGTATTTAGTTTTTTGATGGAGACTTCACACATGGCAAGTACATTTTCATGCTGCACTTCTCTGTAGCAATTACCCATTTTGATAATGTGGTTTCCAGAAATAATTTGGTGGTATTTAAAATGTCCTTTTAGAGATCACCTCTAAATTTAATTTAAGAAACAACCATTAGTTTTCATCATTTATGAATGTACACTGAGGTCAAATTGAGCTATAGAAATTTATTGTGGGCATAGTACATGTTCTCACAACTACATTTAAAACCTTCAAATTCCAAGAATGAATTTCAAATGATACTTCACTTTAGACCTTAGGCAATAGTAATTAATTTCTACCATGGTGAAGCCCAAATATTTATTTAAAATAATTTTATAATACAAGATATTTATATGTTAAAACAAATCAGTTAAGAAATATTCCAGTGGGAAAATCAGTTTCACATGAAAGTTACTTTAATTCATCTTCTAACCAAGACTTTTTTATGAAGCATTGAATTAGGGTGATGATGCTGAGGAGAATGATCTGTCCTTCTTTAAGGACTTCTTTTAGGTATTTGTCACATCTTAATAATTCTAGCACAGAATGAAAGAGGGTGAGGTGCACATGAGAATGCACATTCCTCAAATGGGATGCCCTGACCAATATTTAGAGAAAGGGTCTCACTGAGTTACTTAGGGTCTCACTAAGTTGCAGAGGCTGACTTTGAACTGGTGATGCTCCTGTCTCAGCCTCCTGAACCTGTGGGATTACAGGGATGGGACACCATTCCTGGTCCTTGGCATTTTTTTTTTTTTAATCTGAAATTTTACCAGTAACAAACAGCCCATATCATGATCATTAACCTTAACTTTTTAATAAAATATGGATCAATGGATGCCTTATTTATAATGTTTTTCTCATTGTCATCTTTTATTCTAAACATGGTTAAAATAAAGCAGGTTTGTAGCATACTTTTATAGCCCTGGAAAACCACCAATACCACTGTAGCCACCTAATAAAAATACATGCTTCACTGATTTTTTGAGAATTAAAAAGAAGCTACATCTTGCAAAAGTGGCAGTATTAGCTAATAAATACATACCATTTCCATTTACAATGAGTTTCAGATGTTAATTTCTCCTTTTCATTTTTTTTTTTTTAATACATCTTTAGGAGTAATCACATCTGTCCACTTTGAGAAGAGCTATAGAATGACTCATTGTTGAGATCTATAGTATTTCTTCTTGGCATTGTAATTCACACTGACTAACAGCAATTATCCAGTAATCAGACTGTTATTAACTCTTCCTGGTGCCTCTGCAATCTCACCCAGCAAAGTGACGTAATAAATGGCAAGGCACATTTTCCTGTTGTTCCAATTATTCATCCTTAGTCAATGCCTCACTTTGCAACTCCCAAATGTTCGTGGCAATAAGCACTTCTCCAAAATTGTTTGAAATGCTTTTAATTTGTCATAATGGTGACTATCATTCACTGAGCACGTACTATATGCTTAATGGCATTATTATTACATTAGCATACTGATTTAATCTTCAAAACAACTCCACAAGAAAAGTATTAATATTCACTTTGTTTCACAGTTGAGAAATTCAAAGCACAGGAAGATTAAGTAAACTGACCAAGGAAATATTTCTCTCAAAGTCAGTGATTCTTCAGCTTTTTGAACACAGACAATACACTAATGTGTTGTTTGTTGATTTATTCATTTAAAAATATATTAAAATTCAGAGCAGATAAAATTTACATAAGAAAAGTAAAAATAGAATCTGGACTTCCTCAAGTGAGATGAATTTGGATGTGACTTAGTACAGTCACGAACTCATAATTTCTTTCCAAAGGCACACAGATAGTATTTACTTGAAGTATGACAGTCTCCTTTTGCAGAAATAAGGAATCCAAACCTAAAATTCACATCGAATGGCAACAGACTCCAAATATCCAAAGTAATAATATAAAAATAAAAAAAGTGCCAGGCCCTGTGGTGCACGCCTGTAATCCCAGCAGCTAGAGAGGCTGAGGTAGGAGGATCTAGAGTTCAAAGCCAACCTCAGCAATGTCGGGGTGCTAAGCAACTCATTGAGATCCTGTCTCTAAATAAAATGCAAAATAGGGATGGGGATGTGACTCAGTGTTTGAGTATCCCTGAGTTCAATCCCTGATACCCACCCCCCGTCTGTGTCCAAATGATTGCTTTTATCTCAATTTCAGTTGTTTATTTTAACCTAATACATAAAGGTTGGTCAAATAAATGGTGTTACATGTATTATTTAGATAAACATTTACATTGCATAATGTTCATTCAGGTTAAACATACTATCTCCTCAAACATTTATCATTTCATTATTCTAAAATCTTTCAAAACCCTTTCTTTTAGATTTTTGAATTGCAAAGTACATTATTGTTATATATTCTCACCTTACTGTGTTTATAATCATAGTACATATACACATGTAGTATATGTGTATATATGTTTAGACAACATAAATTCCTGCTTCTAACTATAGCTTAGTACCCACTGATCAAACATCTCCCTCCATTCCCCTCCCCTACTTTTCCCCATTCTGGTAACTACCCTCTACTCTCTACTTCTAAGAGATAGAGTCCACATATGAGTGGGGTCATGCTGGTTTTCTGTGTCTGGTTTATTTCACTTAACAGAATGTCCAGTTCAATTTGTGTTGTCACACATGACAGGATTACTTTGCTGTTTTCTTGGATTTTGTTTGTTTTTGTTTTCTTACCTCTCCCCTTTTTTAATGGAATGTGTCGAATGTCTCTATAATTCTGTTCCGATGACTGCAGAACCTAGAAAAGCTGTTGCTGCTATTGATGCATGACATACTACTATTATTGGTCTTCATACACACACACACACACAAACATATATAATTTGAATTTTTGGAAATTTTAGCTGTGCTGTCAACTTTGGAAAAAGTATTCCAGTTTACTGTGTTGAGTGGGCATTGTTCAGAAACTAACAACAAAAATATAACAAATGACAGGATTTCATTGGTGGTTGTGGCAACCTTGTCCATTCTTCAGCTGATGCACACATAGGGTTACTTCCATTTGGTGCTGTTACAAATAGTCTTGAACATGGTAGTGCAGTGTGTCTCTTTGACATAGTACTGCTACTTCTTTTGGGTTGGATGTAGGATTGCTGCATCCTTTGGTAGTTTCACTTTAAATAATTTGAAGTCTCTTAATGCTGTTTTTCTTAAAGGATGTAATAAGTTATAATTGATTTTTGAAAGGTGCTGGGAAAATCAGATAATCACCTAGAAAAAAATTTTGACCCCAATCACACTCTATCTGTAAAAATGAACATAAATCACATCAACAAACTACTCATAGAAGCTAAAACTACAACTTAATAGAATAAAACTTAGAAATAAAGATTTGTGATCTAGGATTTGGCAATGAATCCTTCAATTTGACCTCAAAATATTAAGTAACAAAATAGCAAATAGACTAATTTCATTCCATAGTATATTTTTGATTTTTTTTTAGTTGTAGTAGGACACAATACCTTTATTTCATTTTATTTTATTTTTGTGGTGCTGCAGATTGAACCCACATGCTAGGCAGATGCTCTACCACTGAGCTACAACCCCACCCCTCCACAGAATACTTTAAAAATTTATATCTAAGGAAATTATCATGACAATAAAATGACAACCTAGAGAATGGGATAAAATATCTCCAATTTCATCATTTGCTAAGGGCTTAACATGCAGTATACGCCAAAATGCTCTTACACTTGAAAACACAAGCAAACCAATTTTAAAATGGGAAAAGAACTTAAATAGACATTTCTCCAAAAGTATTCAAAGAGCATGGGTTTACAGGACATGATGCTTCACATCAATGGTTATTCAACAAACAAATGTAAATCAAAACATGAGTTACCACTTCTTACCCTCTAGGATAACTATAATTAAAAGGACATTAAGGTTTTCAAGATGGCGGACTAGAGGTTGGCTGCATTTCATGTTGCTCCAGGACTCAGGATTCAAAAGAGGAGATATTGAGAGACTTGGGACCAACTCAAAGCAGCCGGGTGAGTCTCTCCCGTTGGGGAGGCATCCTGGATGGGACAGTAGTCCCGGGACGCAGGGAACTTTGTGAAGTAGAGCTGCCCGGGGAGACACCCCTCCCCTCGCTGGAGCAGTGAACTCGGACAACTGGGAGCATCGTAGAGGAGGCCGCTCAGCACAGCGCTTGGACTCGGAGCAACACTGGGACTTCGGGCAACTGCCCAGAGGAGAAGCTGCGAGGAGAGCTGTTTGGACTCAAAGCAACCGCTTCTGAACACCGGGGCATGCCCTGAGGAGGAGGAGGAGCGCAGTGAGTTGCTTGGACTCCGAGTGACTGCATCAGAGCTCCAGGCTGCTCAGAGGAGGAGGTGAGTGGTGAGTTGTTTGGACTCAAAGTGACCACTCCTGAACACCGGGGGGCTGCCTGGAGGAGGAGCGCGGCTGGTCGCTTGGTCTCGAGTGGCCGCACCAGAGCTCGGGGTGGCTGCCCAGAGGAGGCGTGCAGCGGGTCACTTGGACTCACAGCGACTCAGAGTGACCTCTCCTGAATACCTGGGGGGCTGCCCAGAGGAGAAGGAGGAATGGAGAAGGTCACTTGGATTCGGAGTGACTGCCCAGGGCCACAGCGGTTGGCGGGAGGAGGAGGCTCGCAGTGAGTTGCTTGGACTTCCAGTGACAGTACCAGAACACTGGGCGGCTGTCTGGAGGAAGAGGCGTGTGGCGGGGCACTGGGACTCGGAGGGATGGTACAGGGCTCCAGGTGGCTGCTCAGAGGAGGGGCCACATAGCCAGGTGATTAGGTGCAGAGCAGGGTCCCAGGACTTAGGAGGTTTCTTGATGGAAGAGCCGCACAGAGACACACTTAGGGGCAGAGTGAAGGTTCCAGGACTGCGGGCAGATTCGCTGAGGAGAGGCAGCCTAAGGAGACTCACCTGCGAAGGGTGAGGCTCCCAGGCCCAGGAGGTAGGTCCGGGCCCCTGGGAACGTTGCAGTGGAAGGCAGCCCAGCCCAGGTGGTAGTTGTAGATTGAGGGGAACCTCGAGGAGAGGAACTGACCAGCGAGACCTCCCCACAGGGTGAGTCTTCCCTGCCCAGTGATGTTTTCCCACAAGGACGGTATAACCAGAGACACAGGCCCAAACAGGCCTTGCCTCAACCTGCAACCTAGTTCCCCTTTGGATGACCATTGGTCAACAAGTGGAGGCACCTCTGCCCACTAGTAGGGAATATAACCCACCAGAAGGCCACCACCCCTAGAGAGTCAACTTCCTTGTGGAGCACCACACTATCAACTTCCTCCAAGACTTCAGCCTACTAAAGGCTAAGAGGGGATATACTAGAAATCTTCAGGGACATTATAAGTCAATAGAGGAAATCTGCAAATCTTAGCGGTCCACTGATACCTGAACAATATGAGAATACAAGGGAAGAAAATGCCCCAAACAAATCTAGATGTTACATCAATAAAACCCAATGACAGCATGGTAGAAGAAATGACAGAAAAGGAGTTTAGAATGTACATAATTAAAATGATCAGGGAAGCAAACGATGAGATGAAAAAGCAAATGCAGGCACTGAATGATGAGATGAAAGACCAAATGCAGGCATTGAATGATCACACCAATCGACAGTTAAAAGAGCAAATACAGGAAGCAAAAGATCATTTCAATAAAGAGTTAGACATACTGAAAAAAAAAAAAAAACAGAAATCCTTGAAATGAAGGAAACAATAAACCAAATTAAGAACTCCATAGAAAGCATATCCAGTAGGATAGAACACCTGGAAAACAGAACCTCAGACATTGAAGAAAAAATATTTAACCTTGAAAACAAAGTTGAACAAACAGAGAAGATGGTAAGAAATCATGAACAGAATCTCCAAGAACTATTGGATATCACGAAAAGGCCAAATTTAAGAATTATTGGGATTGAGGAAGGCTTAGAGAAATAAACCAAAGGAATGAACAATCTATTCAATGAAATAATATCAGAAAATTTCCCAAATCTGAAGAATGAAATGGAAAATCAAGTTCAAGAGGTTTATAGGACTCCAAATATACAAAATTACAACAGACGCACACCAAGGCATATTATAATGAAAATATCTAACATACAAAATAAAGACAGAATTTTAAAGTCTATGAGAGAAAAGAACCAAATTACATTCAGGGGGAAACCAATAAGAATATCAGCAGATTTTTCAATCCAGACCCTAAAAGCTAGAAGGGCCTGGAACAACATTTACCAAGCCCTGAAAGAAAATGGATGCCAACCAAGAATCTTATACCCAGCAAAACTTACCTTCAAATTTGACGATGAAATAAAATCTTTCCATGATAAACAAAAGCTAAAAGAATTTACAAAAAGAAAGCCAGCATTACAGAACATTCTCAGCAAAATATTCCATGAGGAAGAGATGAAAAACAAAGCAGCAAATCAGCAAAGGGAGGAATTATCCTAAAGGAATTGTCAAATAAAGGAGGAACCAAGTTGTGTCAAATAAATAAATAAATAAATAAAATAAAATAAATGAATCAAATGACCGGGAATACAAATCATATCTCAATAATAACCCTGAATGTTAATGGCCTGAATTCATCAATCAAAAGACATAGACTGGCAGATTGGATTAAAAAAAAAAGATCCAACAATATGTTGCCTGCAAGAGACTCACCTCATAGAAAAAGATACCCATAGACTAAAGGTGAAAGGATGGGGTAAAACATACCATGCACATGGACTCAGCAAAAAAACTGGAGTATCCATCCTCATTTCAGATAATGTGGACTTCAAGCCAAAGTTAGTCAGAAGGGATAAAGAAGGTCATTTCATATTGCTTCAGGGAAGCATAAATCAGCAAGATATAACAATCATAAACATCTATGCCCCAAACAGTGGCTCATCCATGTATGTCAAACAAATCCTTCTCAATTTCAGAAACCAAATAGACCATAATACAATAATACTAGGTAATTTTAACACGCCTCTCTCACCACTGAACAGATCTTCCAAACAAAAATTGAACAAAGAAACCATAGATCTCAATAACACAATCAATAATTTAGACTTAAAAGACATTTGTAGAGTATACCATCCAACCAAGAGCGAATACACTTTCTTCTCAGCAGCACATGGTTCCTTCTCTAAAATAGACCATATATTATGCCACAAAGCTAATGTTAGCAAATACAAGAAGATAGAGACACTACCTTGTATTCTATCAGATCATAATGGATTGAAGTTAGAAATAAATGAAAGAGTAAAACACAGAAACTATTTCAACATCTGGAGATTAAACAATATGCTATTATATGATGAATGGATAACAGAAGATATTAGGAAGGAAATTAAAAAATTCTTGGAGGTAAATAAGAACAAAGAAACATCATATCAAAATCTCTGTGACACTATGAAAGCAGTACTTAGAGGAAAATTTATTTCATGGAGCGCATTTAATAAAAGAAGTAAAACTCTACAAATAAACGACCTAACACTACGGCTCAAAGCCCTAGATAAAGAAGAACAGACCAGCACCAAAAGTAGTAGAAGACAGGAAATAGTTAAAATCAGAGCTGAAATCAACAAAATTGAAACAAAAGAAACAATACAAAAAAACCCCGACAAAATAAAAGGACATTAAATCACTAATGTTGTCAAGGATATATTGATCATTAAATAAAAAGTGTTGACAAAGATGTATTCAAATAAGAACCTGTATTGCTTGTGGGAAAGATGTTATGGTTCCTATGGGATACAGTTTTGAGACTTTTCCAAAAGTAAAAGGAAAAAAATAGAATTATTATATAACCTGGTAATTCCCTTTCTACTAGTATATTCTCAAAAGAATGGGGAAAAAGGAGTCAAATGAATGCTTGTTCATGAGTATGCATAGCAGCATTAGAACAATCACTGAAAGATCCCAAAACCCAAAAACACATTAAGGGACGAATGAATATACATGTTGTGGCATATACAAATAATACAAGAGTAACTAGTGATATACAGAAATAAAATACTGAGAGATGGAGTGATTTAAATGAACCTCAAAAACAACACAAATTGAAGGAATTCAGGTACAAAATGCTAAATATTCTCTAATTCATTTCATGTGAAATATCAGAATAGACAAACTCATAGAGAGCGGACTGGTGATTACCATTAACTGGGAGAGGAGAAAGTGTGGTGTGATCTTCTTAGGTGATGCAGAGCTTTGAAACTAGAAAGACGTGGGGTTTTGTACAAGATGGAGAATGAATTAAATGTCACTGAATTGTGTACTTCAAAAGAGTTAATTTCATGTTATGAAACTTAACCTTAATCTTAAAAGTCTGAGGTTCTGCATCCCTCTCATATATAAGTATCTGCCAATATTACCAAACTTGGTGTTATTTTAGTTTTAAATATGCATTTAAATATGCTTTTCTACTTAACACAACCCCTTTATGGAAACAAATAAATGCTCATTGTAATTAACCAAAAAAAAAAAGAAAGAAAGAAAAGCCAATACAGCATTTGGAATAACTTAGATTGGAATACCTTAGAGTATACAGAGTGACCCATTGAGAAATTTTAAGAATTACAGAGTGATGCTTTTGACCACTTATTTTGAAATATTTTAGATTGATAGAACATTTGCCACAATAATGCAGAGTTCTCATATATTCTTCACCCATTTCCTCCAATGTTAGCAACACACGATTCATCATATTTTTGTACAAGTTCAGCATTTGACATTGGTTCAACACTACTGCATAGGCTATAAGTTTATTTATTCTGATTTCAGCTCTTTTTTTCCAGGAATGCTTCTTTTTTTCTTTTTCATTCTGATATCCTGTCCACAATACAGTATTCCATTTGGCTGTTATATCTCTTTATTCTCCTCTAGTCTGTGACATTTTCCCAAGATTTCATTATTTTTCATAACCTTGACAGTTTTGAAGAATACATGTTAGATATTTTGAATAATGTTTCTTGATTCAGATTTGTCTAATGTTACTCAAGGTTAGACTGGGGTTATAGAATTCAGAAAGAAAAAAAAACATAAGAAGTAATTCTTTCTTCACATTACGTAAGGATATGTGATAACACAGTACTTATCACAGGGGACTTTGCTGATTACTTCTTAAGATGATGTGAGGTGAATTGCTCCCATGTGAAACTACTCTTCTTCTCCATACTGTGATCTTCAGAGGGAAGTCACTAATCCTTGTGCACATAAAAAGAGGGACATGAGACTTTGTCAACTCTATGCACAGTTATCTGTATTTATGCTTTGAGATTCTTCTGTAAGAAAGATTTTTTTCCTCAACCATTTGTATATTCAATTGTTTATTTATATCAATGTACACTCAAATTTCTTTATTATAATTCAATATTATCAGCCATTTATTGTTGCTCACATTTTTCTAGTATTGACTCTTGTGAACTCTTTCAGGTTGACTATGTCCTTTTGACACGCCCTAATTCAAAGTATAATTTTTATCTTAATAATGTTTGTTTTTATTGGTTCTTATGATTGAACCCAGGACCTTGGACATGCTATGCTCATACTTTACCACTCTCACTGATCATCTCCAGCTCTGCTTCACATTTTAACATTAAATGATTTATTTATTCCACTGAATTACTCAAGAGCAATGGTTCTTAAACTTTCAGATTATCAGGCCTTTAAATCTGATGAAATTTATGATTCCTCCATCCAGGAGTGGCACTCCTACACATTCAAAATCTTATCAAAAAATAAAAGAAGAAGAACAGTCTCTGGAATCAATCCCCTGATGTTGTTCTGTGGATCCCCTATCCCCATGTGGGCATCCACTACACTTGTACTTATGACATTCAAAACAGTAATAACAACACCTTACCCCAGTTAGAATCATTTGTAGTCTTTCCAGATGGTCTGCTTAAAATAATTTCACCTGATAGCTTTACTGAAAGAAGAAATGTGCATGCAGCCATAACTTTTATTTACATCTATGCTATTTGTGGATTTTGAATATTTATAGCTGTTGGAGATGTTGGAGATATCAGTTAGAGATAGGGAAATGGAACTTTAGAGAGAAGTCTGGTCAACTTTCTAGTCAGAAACAAATTGAGTTTCCCAAGAGGAACTGTTGCATTGCATAGCTGCTGTGGTGTCTGGCCTTTCTCAGCTGCTGATTGAGTAACATCCTTAGAAGTAGGCATTGCAGTGAGCATGTGTCAGGGTCTGATCCTCGTTACACTGTCCTGCCTTGGGAAGTAGTACAAATGTATTCCTTTGGCAATATTGTTTTATTTTGTTCTTAAGCTAACTGTGATTATCATTTGCTAGGACCAGACTCACCATTTTATATTAGGTCCCTGTCAGTGACTTCAAGAGCTGCCATGAGGATGTGTGGGATCGCATTTCTGAACCACTGTGAACTCTTGAAATGAAAAGATTTATACAAATGAAAGGTGATAATTTCATTATTGCAAAGGTGCCTTTGGAGATTTCCACATGCACAAGCAGAGATCACGCAGGCCTTCTGGACTTTTCATTCTCTCATTGAAAAGTTTTTTTCCTAATTGGATACAATGTGCAGAATGACAACTCTGACACTACATAGCACAGTAGGATTGCCAAATCAATGCACCTCCATCACTCAGGGATATGCAGCGGAAGCTTCATTTCATAAATCTAAGAGAGGGCTTAACCATGGATTCCTCTGCTGGTACTGAAATATTTCATGAAGACACACAAAGTTAAACAGAAGGTAACATGTTGATCAGGTATTGACAAGCCCTTTTTTTTCCCCATAACTTCACATTCTATATTGGAAGAAACTTTTCTGAAAAGTTTTAGCACTTTGGAAAATTAAATATCACATTTCATTTGGATTGAAATAAACTATGCAGAATTGATATATTTTTCTCAGCAAAAATAAAACAATATGTAAGTGCAACTCAGTATCCATGCTAGATTAATTCCAAGACCCCACAATATCTTTTGAAACATACACCACGCTCCAGTCCTTTATATAAAATGGTGTGAATTTTACATATGATTCTATGCATTCTCCTGTATATTTTAAATCATCTCTAGATCGCTAATACCTAATTCAGTGTAGGTACTATGCATATAGCTGCTATACTGTATTGTTGAGGGAATAATGTCATTGAAAATTATGTACATGTTCAGTACAGTTGTAATTCTTTAATGTTTTTAATCCACATTTGGTTGAATCCAAGGAATATGGAGGACTGACTGCAATTTGTTTTTTTCCCCAAGTAAACCACAGCATATGTAAGATTTTGTAAATTGTCCGTGTTTTAGTTTTAAGTAGAGACAAGGCAGTAGCTATGGACTACATTGTATCCTCCCAAAATTCACATGTTGAAGTCCTAATCTCCAATTTGACTTCATCTGGGGATCAAATGTTGACAAAGGAATTAGGTTAACTGAGGTCATAGGGTTTGCCCCTAATCTTATAGGGCTGTTGTGCTTTTTAGAAAAGGCACAAAAGTACTTCCCTCTCTCCATCTCTCCCAGCAACCTCTCTCTCTCTCTTTATCCACCATGTAAAGATTCTACATAAAGAAAGCTTTCTGCAAATCAGGAAAGAGCCCTTATCAGAAATCAGCTATACCAGAACCTTGATCTTGAACATTCCAGTCTTTCGTATCAAAATTTCAGTTAAGCAACACTAACTTATTTGAACTCTGGTCTGCATGTTGTTCATCGTGTACTTTGAGAGTTTGATGCACATCCATAGAAGTCATTGTCCAACTATCACAAAAGTAAAATATAGGACCTTCAGCAATGCAAGAACATTGAAACTAAGATAAATGAAAATCTTTGCAAAGAATAGATTCAAGATCATTATATTTTTCTATTTACAGTTCATTTCCCAACAATATAGCTTTGTGGAGACTGATAGGTTTGGATAAGACATTTCTGTTTGACATAGTGCTACCTATGATATCACAAATTTGAGTTGTCCCAAGTAGAGCGTCCCAGAGCACCAGACAGCTCTGAGGTATTGAATTAAGAATACAACTTTAAGCTCTTAAATAATATGCTCCACTATTAGAACATTTAGGTTTTTCTTGATAATACCACTTAGAAGTTAGTTGAAGATCCTATAAAATTTCCCAAAATATTCACTTAGATGTGAAGTTAACCGTTAAGTTTGGGGCTTTTTTGAACTAAATTCATGATAAATTTAAATATTTTATTACATGATTTAATAGTTCTCAAGCATTTCTAGTGGTTGATCACTGAAGAAAAACATGTGGTTTCAAACCAATCTTCAGATGGTGAAGCCATCCTATGCAGTCTGCCTCAACCAGGTTGTAGTTTAGATCAAGAGAAACACAACAGTAATCTACGGGACCATGACCAACTAAACAACTGTTTGATAGGAGTTGAGAAATCTCAAAGTAGGTTACAGTGTTCTAGGGACAAGACCAGAAAACTACAAAGTCTTCATTCAAAACTGTCTTGTGGAATCTATTTATACTGCAGATGGCAATATATGAAGTAGAAATGATAGAGATGAGACTGGGAGCTCCACTTAAGCAATTGTTATTCAATGTTCTAAGAAGGGAATGATAAGGTTCCATGTCTCAAAGTCTGAAAACATGAATGTCAGTAATATAAATTATACGTGAAACGTAAGAGTGACTCTATAATCTGAAGTGAGCTTTCCTGTATGAATTACTTGTTATTTCTCTGTTACATATGTGGGAGTTCATTTTAGGCAATAAACCATAACTTCTGGTTCCCATGTTTTATTTTCTGATCTATTCTAGTATCACTGTTTGAAAGAAAACTCCAAAACTCAGCAACCAGGCTAAAGACTTATTCTGAGAACCGACTTTAAATTGTCAACTATTTTTTGCAAATGTTCAATAATGATTTAACTCACTATAATGCCCAGTTTGGGTTTTATGTTTCTACCAAAATCTTCATTGATTTTTAGACTAAAAAGATGATGCATATTCTTTTAATCTAAATCTATCATTGCTAAAATCCTAAAATAGTTTGTTTATTACCCTTTTTTGTGTTTTCAAATATCTTCTTAGTGACTTAGTATTTCAAACTCTATTTTATCTGTTTTTTTCCTTTAACTAAGAAATATCTTTTATTTCTGTGGTTTGTTCCCATTAACCTCCCATGCTTCTGACACTATGATAAATTTTGGAAACAGAAAATTAAATGTTCCATAAATACAGATATTTCTATTGCACTTTATAAGTTGGTCATATAACTAAATCTAACAATCTTTGAGAATTAGAAATATATATATTTTACACAGTTGTATCCCCCGTATCTATGACAATTATTGGCTTCTAAATGAATTTTACATATCCAATACTGAATTCCTCAAAAATACCAACAAAGTAACCTGTCATGGGGCAAAACTGACTTTACATTTTACCATCATAAAGTAAACCACAAATTGACAGAATCCTCATAACACCTAAGAATGAGTACATGAGAGTGGTTTGTGATGGTTTTGGGGAGAAGTTTAACTGAGTTTTCGGAACATGGGAGTGATAGACTAGCTGGTTGTGTTTTCAATGAGGACCAGATTCATCAAGGTCAGGACTGATGAGCACACCAAAGGGAGGATTTCTAAGCAAGTCTGAGAGAGCAATCTTGCAATGAGCTCTTTGTCCAACAAAAGAGGGATTTATTCAAGTGATAGTTACTTCAGTACATTGCTCAGACAAATGTTTACCTAAAACTTTCTGAAATACACAATAAAGTTATTTCATAATTTCATCTTCTTGAAGTTACAGTGTTTTGGACTGTCAAAACCACATTAATGTACATATTTAATTGTGTATGAATATATTTAATATTTTTTAAATAAAGTAGGTGCCCAGTAAATTTGAACCAAAATTGCCACCTGTTACAAAGTCAATTGTACAGTATGAAATACAAGAGGAATTTTTTTTTAAGATGCTGATGCTTGGAATAGAACCCAGGGCCTCCTGCATGTTAGGCAAGCATTCTACCACTGAGTGACATCTCCAGCCCCTATAAGAGGCATTTGTGAGAGGGTAAAATAATATACATATTGTGGTAGAAAATACAATTTAGTGCATTTTTTAAAAAGGTATAAATGATGTCAACATACAGAAATATCATCACTCTGTGTCTGATTTTAATTAGAGATTGTGTTTACTTAGAACCTTTTATTCCTGTCAGAATATTCCAGCATTTGGAGCCTTTTAACCTGTCATTCTCACCATTTCTCAAAGGGACTTGCCCACCCTGGATGCTATGAAGCTTCACTTAATTCCAGGTGATATTGTTGAATTTGCTTGTGTTTCCATTGCATTAAATGCTGATTTTGCCCTAAAACATTAAATGTAGCTTTTATAAATGGCAACCCCTAGTTATAAGCAAATAATCAAGTGTTTGTAGCAACAGCCATATAGATTTAAACTGTCACACCAGCAAAAATGTGATTTAAGCAGCCTAATTAATCTTTCTGAGTCTTGGTTTTCTTAATTTAAAAGTAAACATATCAACATCATTTGAGTAGACATTACACTTTTAATACACAATTTTTTTTATTTATTTTTTTCTGTTGGTGCTGGGGATTGAACCCAAGGCCTTATGCACGCTAGGCAAGGAATCAACCAATTGAACTATATCCCCAACCCCTTTTTTATTTATTTATTTATTTTTATTATTTTTATTTAGCTTTTAATTTTTTACAGACTGGATTTTGATTCATTGTACACAAATAGGGTACATAATTTCATTTCTATGGTTGTACACAATGTAGATTCATACCATTCATGTAATCATACATGTATATAGGGTAATGATCTCTGTCTCATTTCACCATTTTCCATACCCCCCTCTCTCTCATTTTCTTCTACATATTCTAAAGTTCCCCTATTATTCTCTCATTCCCCACCCCCATATCCATTATATATCATCCTCCACTTACCAAGGAAAACATTTGGCCTTTGGTTTTTTGGGCTTGCCTTATTTCACCTAGCATGATATTCTCCAATTCCATCCATCTATTTGCAAATGCCATAATATTATTATTCTTTATGTCTGAATAGTATTCCATTGTGTATATATACCAGAGTTTCTTTATCCATTCATCTGTTGAAGGCATCTAGGTTGGTTCCACAATGTAGCTATTGTGAACTGATCTGCTATAAACATTGATGTGGCTGTATTACTGTAGTTTGCTGATTTTAGGTCCTTTGGGTATAAACCGAGGAGTGGGATAACTGGGTCAAAAGGTGGGTCCATTCCAAGTTTTCTGAGGATTCTCTATACTGCTTTCCAGAGTGGCTGCACCAATTTGAAACTCCACAGGAATGTAAAAGTGTGCCTTTTTCCCCACATCCACGCCAACATCTATTACTGTTTGTGTTCTTGATAAAAGACATTCTAATTGGAGTAAGATGAAATTTTAGAGTTGTTTTAATTTGCATTTATCTACTTACTAGAGATGTTGAACACTTTTTCATATATTTATTAACTGTCTGTGTGTCTTTTTCTGTAAAGTGTCTGTCCAGTTCCTTGGCTCATTTATTGATTGGGTTCTTTGTATTTTTGTTGTAAAGTTTTGTAAGTTCTTTATAAATTTTGGACATAAGTGCTCTACCTGAAGTGTGTGTGGAGAAGATTTTCTCCCACTCTGTAGGCTCTCTCTTCACACTCTTGATTGTATCCTTTGCTGAGAAAAAGCTTTTTAGTTTGAGTCCATACCATTTATTGATTCTTACTTTGATTTCTTGTGCTTTGGGAGTCTTATTGAGGAAATCTGATCCTAAGCCAACATGATGAAGATTTGGGCCTACTTTGTTTTCTATTAGGTGCAGGGTCTCTGGTCTAATTCCTATGTCTTTGGTCCATTTTGCATTGAGATTTGTGCAGGGTGAGAGGGTAGTGGTTTAATTTCATTTTACTGCATATGGATTTCCAGTTTTGCCAGCACCATTTGTTGAACAGGCTATCTTTTCTCCATTGTATGTTTTTGGTTCCTTTGTGTAGTATGCGGTGACTGTATTTATGTGGTTTTGTCTCTGTGTCTTCTATTCTGTACCATTGCTCTGCCTGTCTATTTTGGTGCCAATACCATGCTGTTTTTGTTACGATTGCTCTGTAGTATAGTTTAATGTCTGGTATTGTGATACCTCCTGTTTCACTTTTTCTATTCAGGATTGTTTTGGCTATTCAAGGTCTCTTGTTCTTCCAGATGAAGTTCATGATTGCTTTCTCTATTTCTATGAGGAATGTCATTGGTATTTTAATTGGAATTGCATTGAATCTGTATAGTGCCTTTGGTAGAATGGCCATTTTGACAATGTTAATTCTGCCTATCCAAGAACATGGGAGGTCTTTCCATCTTCTAAGGTTTTCTTCAATATCTTTCTTTAATGTTCTGTAGTTTTCATTGTACAGGTCTTTCACCTCTTTCGTTAGATTAATTCACAAGTTTTGTTTTTGTTTTTGTTTTTGAGGCTATTGTGAATGGAGTCGTTTTCCTAATTTCTCTTTCAGAGGATTCATCACTTATGAATAGAAATGCATTAGACTTAAGCATATTGATTTTATTATCCTGCTACTTTGCTGAATTCATTTATTAGTTCTAGAAGTTTTCTAGTGGAGTTTTTTGGATCTTCTAAATATAGGATCATGTCATCAGCAAATAGTGACAGCTTTAGTTCTTCTTTTCCTATTTGTATCCCTTTAATTTCTTTGGTTTTTCTAATTGCTCTGGCAAGTGTTTCAAGGATGATGTTGAATAGAAGTGGTGAAAGAGGGCATCCCTGTCTTGTTCCAGTTTTTAGAGGAAATGCTTTCAGTTTTTCTCCATTAAGAATGATGTTGGCTGTGGGCTTAGTATAGATAGCCTTTACAATGTTGGGGTATGTTCCTACTATTGCTATTTTTTCTAGTGTTTTAAGCATGAAGGGGTGCTGTATTTTATCAAATGCTTTCTCAGCATCAATTGAAATAATCATGTGATTCTTAACTTTAACTCTGTTGATGTGGTGAATTACATTTATTGATTTCCAGATGTTGAACTAACCTTGCATCCCTGGGATAAACCCCACTAGATTATGGTGCACTATCTTTTAAATATTTTTTTATGTGATTTGCCAGTATTTTGTTAAGGATTTTTGCATCTATGTTCATCAGGGATATTGGTCTAAAGTTTTCTTTCTTTGATGTGTCTTTGTCTGGGTTTGGTATAAGAGTGATACTAACCTCATAGAATGAATTTGGAATGGTTCCCTCCTTTTCTATTTCCTGAAATACTTTGAGGAGTATTGGTATCAGTACTTCTTTAAAGGCCTTCTAGAATTCAGCTGAAAATCCATCTGGTCCTGTGCTTTTCTTGGTTGGTAGGCTTTTGATGGCTTCTATTTCAGTGCTTGAAATTGATCTGTTTAGATTGTGTACGTCTTCCTGATTCAGTTTGGGAGGATCACATGTCTCTAAAAATTTGTCGATGTCTTCTACATTTTCTATTTTGTTGGAGTATAGATTTTCAAAGTAGCTTTTAATTATGTTATGTATTTCAATGGTGTCTGTCATGATCTTTCCATTTTCATCACAAATTCTAGTAATTTGAGTTTTTTTTCTCCTTCTCTTTGTTAGTGTGACTAAGGGTTTATCAATTTTGTTTACTTTTTCAAAGAACAAACTTTTTGATTTTTTTCTTTTTGAATTGTTTCTCTTGTTTCAATTTCATTGATTTTAGCTCTGATTTTAATTATTTTCTGTCTTCTACTATTTATGGTGTTGATCTGTTCTTCTTTATCTAGGGCTTTGAGGTGTAATGTTAGGTCATTTAGTTGTTTACTTTTTATCTTTTTAATGTATGAGCTCAATGCAATGAACTTTCCTCTTAGTACAGCTTTCATAGTGTCCCAGAGGTTTTGATATGTTGTGTCATTGTTCTCATTTACTTCTAAGAATTTTTTTTTTTCATTTCTTCCCTGATGTCTTCTGTTATTAT
Source organism: Sciurus vulgaris (assembly GCF_902686455.1). Taxonomy (NCBI): domain Eukaryota; kingdom Metazoa; phylum Chordata; class Mammalia; order Rodentia; family Sciuridae; genus Sciurus; species Sciurus vulgaris. Next base: position 48,283,497 of record NC_136472.1, read on the forward strand.
TACATCATTCAGTAGCATATTATTTATTCTCCAGGTATATGAGTAGTTTTTGTTTGTTATTTTATTGTTCATTTCTAATTGCATTTCATCATGGTCTGATAGGATACGGGGTAGTATCTCTATTTTTTTTTGTATTTACTAATGGCTTTTTTGTGGCATAGCATATGGTCTATTTGGAGAAGGATCCATGAGCTGCTGAGAAGCAAGTATATTAGCTAGATGATGGATGAAATACTCTGTAAATATCATTTAGTTCTATATCATTGATTGCATTATTTAGTTCTATAGTTTCTTTGCTCAGATTTTGTTTGGAGATTCTATCTAGTGGTGAGAGCAGTGTGTTAAAGTCCCCCACTATTAATGTGTTTTGGTCTATTTGATTCTTAAAATTGAGAAGGGTTTGTTTGATATACGTAGATGCTCTATTGTTTGGGGCATAAATATTTAAAAGTGTTATATCTTGCTCTTTTATGCTTCCCATAAGCAGTATGAAATGTCCTTCTTTATCCCTTCTGACTAACTTAGGTTTGAAGTCCACTTTATCTGATATGAGGATGGAGACCCCTGCTTTTTTACTGGGTCCATGTGCATGGTATGTGTTTCTCATCCTTTCACCTTTAGTCTGTGGATGTCTTTTTCTATGAGATGGGTCCCTTGAAGGCAGCATATTGTTGGGTAGTTCCTCCCTTTGCTGACTTGTATTGTTGTTTTTCTCTTCCTCCTCCTGAAATATTTTGCTGAGAATGTTTTGTAGGGCAGGCTTTGTATTTGTAAATTCTTTTAACTTTTGTTTATCATGGAAATATTTTATTTCACTGTCAAATCTGTAGGTTAGTTTACTGGGTATAGTATTCTTGGTTGGCATCCATGTACTTTCAGAGCTTGAAATATATTGTTCCAGGCCCTACTTGCTTTTAGAGCCTGGGCTGAGAAATCTGCTGATATCCTTATTGGTTTCCCCTTATATGTAATCTGATGCTTTTCTCTAGCAGCCTTTAAAATCCTGTGTTTATTTTGAATGTGAGGTATTTTCATTATAATGTGTCTTGGTGTGGATCTGTTGTAGTTTTGTGCACCTGGTGTTCTGTAAGCCTCTTGTATTTGATTTTCCACTTCATTTTTCAGACTTGGGAAATTTTCTGATATTATTTCATTTAACAGTTTTTCATGCCTTTGGTTTGTACCTCTGTGCCTTCCTCAATCCCAATAATTCTTAAATTCAGTCTTTTCATGATATCCCATAATTCTTGGAGGCTCAGTTCATGACTTCTTAACATCTTCTCAGTTTGTTCAATTTTGTTTTCAAGATTGAATATTTTGTCTTCATTGTTTGAGATTCTGTCTTCCATGAGGTCTATTTTGTTGGTGATGCTTTCTATTGAGTTTTTAATTTGGTTTATCATTTCTTTCAAGTATTTCTGTTTGGTTTGTTTTCAGAATCTCAATCTCTTTATTGAAGTGTTCTTTTGCTTCTTGCATTTTCTCTTTTAACTCTCCACTGGAATGGTCTTGTATTGCCTGCATTTGCTCTCTTATCTCATCTTTTGTTTCACAGATCATTTTAATCATGCATATTCTAAACTCTTTTTCTGTCATTTCTATTGCCATGCTGTCATTGGAGTCTATCACAATAGCATCTCGGTTTGTTAGGGACACTTTCTTCCCTGTTTTTTCATATTGTTTCTGCATATTCCCCTCTAGCAGTGATAATCAGAGATACTGAAGTTCCATCCCCACCCTGCAGGCTTATTATGACCCTGCAGGTTTGCACCACTTCTTCTTTGAAGGGGAGATCAACACCAGTAGCACCCAATACAGAGAAAATGCAGCTCTGAACCTGATAGCCCCTATAAAGACTTTAACATCTTTAAAATAAACGGGATTGATTCAATTACTATTTACAATATTTCTATTTGTGAACAAGAGGATAAGGAAAGGGTGTAGGATATAAGTGAGTAAATAGGGGTAACTGTCAAAGGGCCTCCATTCTCCTGTAGTGTCTCAGGAAAGGAGCCGCCCTTCCAATGATGATGGCCACACCCCCAGAAATAATTCAAAGTGCCTGCACCAGCCTCCAAAGGAGCTGGGGAGCCCCAGTGAGGATGTACTGAGTCAACATGGAGGCAGGCGCAGTGTCCCTCAGCAGTAGGGGGGCAGGTGGGCAGGCAGCCTCAGCGCCTGACTGACCTTGGTGTGGAGGGTGGGCTCAGCGCTGACATCTGACCTCGGTGTGCCCAGCCTCTTTTTAATACACAATCCTTTTCCTTTGTATTGGCATGTATAATTTTATCTATGAAAATATTTGAGTGTTTATTTTTGTATGAAAACATAGACTGAAGTTGAAGGTAAAGTCATGATTTAAAGATGATGAATAAACAAATCAGTGACTTATTTAATCTGGGACAGGAATAATAGGGACTGTATTTTTATGAGGAAGAGTGACAGGTGCACTGAGGAGGAAGTGATGGGTGGGGATGGAAAGAAGAGAAAAGGAAAAAGTAAAGCTGTAAGAAGGGGAGAGATGACTTACAAAATGACAGAGCACAGGGACTAGACAGAAAGCTTGGGCAGGGGAAATTGCCTGTGGAAAGAAATGTCTCATAATCTTTCAAGAATAATGATGACTTATAAGCTGCTAAGTTTCACCTTCATTTCTTAATTATGCTTTTTCCTGAGTATTCCAGATTTTTCAGCAATGGTCCTACTTCTGCTTAATGTTGAGAGACACTAAAGGAAAGCCGAAGACTGAGTCCACTTTATTGTCCATATAGGCTGCAGTTAGAGAACAAAGAAGGGAAAACAAAAGAACAATCAAGCATAAGTCAAATTAACATGTTTTAGCAAGTTTTTCAAGGGAAAATTGCAGAAATTTCCTAATGATATTAATTAAACCATCTGCCTATGGTTTAAAAATAAGAATTAAGACAACTTTTAAATAAATTTCTTAAGAAAAAGAAAAGTAGGATGCTTAGGGCTAAATAAATCAATGATATTTCTGTTAAAGAAATCATGTATGCAACAATTACTGGGGACTCAGTAAATGTTGTTTCATCTCCCTGAATCTGTCTGTCACAATATATGAAAAGGTATGATAATTTCCAATAGGACTATCATCATCATTATCTTGACTATCAACAAAAGCACAATGCATGACAAATATAAAAGGTTTGTGTTAAAATCAGGGGTTCTCAGAATATGTCTATTCCATTATCTATGTGGGAGGGGTAATTCATCATACAGCTCACAAGGGAAAATTCTTCGTCACTCCAGGAGGTAAATGCACTGGTCTAACTCTCACATAGCACTTTGTAAAATCAGAAACTTCAGGCAATTTTCAACATACAAGCACATCTTTCACTGAGAAAATAAATAAATAAAATGGCTATGTAAACTAGAAGTTAGGTATATGCATATTTGCTCTATCATATTCATTTTAAATTATGCATCCAGATGACGAATTAGTGAATCAACAATTTCACTGATTATATTAATAGCCAAGATTAAAAATGTGAAGTTTTGTCTTTTTAATGGTGCAAATGGCTTAGCAAAGATTTATTAACCAATCAGAGAAGCAGTGATGATTGGCAATATTCTAATCATTGAAGTTCATTTGCACATTACAGTTATAATTGTTTAGTTTTGGTCTCCAGTTTCTTGTTTTCAAACATGATCAATATATATTATCTTTTTATTATTAGGTTTCTGCCTTTAGTTGGTTCTTATTGCCAGTCACAATGAGTATGTGTTGAAAGGCCTACTTTCAGTAAATATTGAATCCTAGAGCTTCACAATTGTTTAACCCTATATTTTTAGAGAATACCATACCTCTTTCTAGATTTTTTAAATTTTGTAAACTAGTTCATTGGTCTTTAAATCCAGATTGGATTTGTTTTCCTCCAACAATAAACAAAAGCTTAGTTTTAAAAAGATGAATTCAGAGTACTGTTAGGAAAAACAATACTTGACTGAAATCTACTTTCTTCCCTCTGTCTTTTTTTCTATTACCTTCTGCTTTATGTAGGTGTTCTAGGAACAAGTATGACTACAAAAGTTAAAGAGAATATACTAAAATAAACAAGATTTTAAAGTAAGCACTGTCTTCTCTTTTCCCCACTGAGAAAATGTGTTCCTAAGATGAATTATAGTGATAAATTGCAAGGTTCATAGTTCAAATAAAATCATACTGCATTTGCTCTTCTGGAATAATTACCTACACCCAGAGTTGTTGTGACATAGCAATGTTCATTTAAATTTGATATGCAATTTCCATCACCCTTTCTAAATGTAGTATTGTATTCTTGGCAAATCAATACTGCTTACAAATACCTTTTCTCTCTGTATCCTAACCACAATTGCCTTTCAGTCCTCTTTAACTATTGCTTATCTGATTATCAAAAAGCATGTATGTAATTGGTGTTCTGTTTTGTAGTTCTGTAAAACCATTGAGGGAGAGTACTTTTCATATATGAACTAGAATATCATATTTCTTTTTCATTTTAAACTTTTATTTTATATTCATATATTCGTATGTATGTTACCACCAGAATTCTAAAGAAACGTGACTTTCTTATCTCTGGTTTATCCCATTAGAATAAAAATAGCTCGTAAATTATAACATGAAAAACAGGGATTTGATAAAAGAATAAATGGAATATCTGTTACTAGTTTACATGAAAATGATTTCAAGATTTTATAGCAATCAGTATTATTCAACTTTCTCTTTATAAGAAAATGTATATTATGATTTTCATCAATATGAAATTTTATACACTTCTTTATCAAACAAGAATTATGTGCTTTATGATAAAATATTAAACTGCCTCATCATGCAGTTAAAGTGTACTATAGAAAATAAGGCATCAATATGTTTCCACTTTTTTAAAAAATATATAACTAATAGCATAGGAAATACAAAATCAAACTTCTACCTGTGTTGCTTTCATTTTCATAATCAAGACCACCACATACCTCTAAGGAGCTTTTAAAACAACACATGCTTAACACTGATAGCATATTCAGTTGCTGAATTTGAGAACTTTCAATGAGATAGACATTTTGATAACCTGTACATTGTGAAATAAAAATTATAGCATCACTATAAAAATTTCCTAATTTTTGAACGAACATTGCTTGCTCTCAGAGTTCATAAAATTCAAAAGAAACTGTTGAATAAATAATTTGATTTAACTAAATGCAAAAACAGGAAAACAAAAGCTTCTGAGGCATGTGCTTGATTATAGATTCTTGACAACTGTACTGATTTGAGAGATTTATTGAAAATTTCAGAAGGTTCAGTATAAGATCGAAGTGATTTTCCTGTATGAATTTATTTCATATTATAAATTATAAAAGTATAGCATGATAAAATAATTCTACTACAATGAATCAATGAATTAAAACTTGGATTTTAATTCTAGTTCTACTGGCAACATGACATCTTACATTAGTCAAAATTCAGTTGCTAATACAAAATACCTGGGAAAATCAACTTAGCACAAGAAAGATTTATTTCCACTCATAGTTTCAGGAGGTTTAGTTTATATTCAGTTGGTCCCATTACCAACTGACGGTTTGTAGCGATGCAGAGCATCGCAGTGGGGAATGTGTGGCATACTGCTCACCTTGTGGTGACCAGGAAGGAGAGAGAGAGAGAGAGAGAGAGAGAGAAAGTGAGGAGGGCAAAGGAGAGAAAGAAAGGGGAAAGGGGCCAGATATGCCTTTCCAGGGCATGCCCCCTGTTGTTTACTTTCTCTAGGCTCCACACTCTTAAATTCCTTAACTTCCATTCTACGTACCATAATTTGTGTGTCAGATGGAAAATCTAGACTATGCATTCTTTAATATCAGTTACTATGGTAACTAGTAAGGTTTCTAAACTACTAGAAATAAAACGATTAGGAAATTGAGAAGTAAATATTCAGTTAAGTCAGATATATTGGGACAAAGAAAAAGAAAACGATTAGGTAAGAGGAGAGATATTATGAAAAGGGAATAAATACATAGAACTGAAAAAAATGGAGCGAGAGGCATAAGCCCATTTATGATGCACAAAAGATAAGTCACATCTAAAGATATAACATGAAGAAGAATAAATGCAAAAATGTTAAAGGTAGATTCCCTTCAAAGCAGTAGGATAAGTTGGATGGAAAGGCCTGTGTTCTATAATGAGATGAGATGGTAGGAATAGAGAATAAGCCCTGGAATGAGTAGCAAGGGTAGTTTTCATATTAAGGAGAGAAGTCAAGGTCAATAAACAGAGCATGGTACACAGGAGGTGTAATAGCAGACAGCAGATGAAAGCCCAGTGGCACCACTAGCATGAAGAATTTCCATTTATGTCTATGGGTTTTGATGAACAATCAGAACAAAAACACAAAGAAGCCACAGCCACATTGTGTGCAATGATCCATGCTACAGTCAGCACTGGAAAGAATCTGTCAGTAGATAAGCTGTGAAGCAGAAACAAGATTCCAGTTGTTAGGAAAATGAATGCAAAATGCAGCTGAAGACTCAGTACTAAAAGGTCAGACATTATCTTGATATGGAGCCTCAAGCATCCCACAGACCAGCCAGATAGAATTTTAGACACTTTTACAGAACAAAACAAATATTTTAAAGTTTTACTGTCATAATTTAAATAAATTATGCAACTTACTATTTGGTTGACATTGGACCACATGTTAACTCCTCACTGATAAATTAGAGATCAGAAGAGTAAATTGATGATGAGGATTTCATGAGTTTTTAAGAATATATATAAAGTTTAGCAGAGTATATGAAACAAATGCTCAATAAATGTTAATTGTAATTGTTAACATTGTAATTTTTGCCTTAATCCATTTTCCATTTAAAAAAAATAAAAGAGAGGTAGAGCTGTACTTGATGTGCAAAAATGTCCTGAGGATGAAAGGTACAGACTGTTATATGGAGAATGTTAAATGAAGGAACAGGATGTTGGAACCCAACTCCAGGAGGCAAGGTAAGTACAAGATATGGAAAGATTGAAATGTGATGGCTTATGTAAGCCTATTTATAGAGAAATCTGGGACTTAGAAAATGTCTTGGTAGCTCCAAATACATTTATTCCTACATAATAGCTTTGGACATTTACCTTCTTATTTCTGGTCTACATATTTTAAAGGAAACTACTTCAGAGGTTGTGTTACTTGCTTAAAAATAAACAGTATTCACTGGGACATGTAGAGATCCCATCACATTTGTGAACTTCAATGCCAGTGTAGAAATAAAGACAATCAGCTGACTGCATAAGCAGGGACCCAAGGGTGCGTGTGGAAATACATAGTGCTGTAGTTCAGCACTGAGGTCCAGAAGCAAAGAATATGGACAAACCACTTCAATATAAAGACTGACTCTAACATTTACTCTCCCTATGACCTTAGGAAAGTTATAAAAAGTCTGAGGTCTGGGGACATTGCTGGATTGTACAATACTTGCCAAGTATGGGCAAGGACCTGGGTTCAATTCCCTTCACTGAAAAAAGTCTGTGAGCCTCAATTTCTTATCTATAAAATGGACCTATGATTAAGACAAGATGAGGAGCAGAAGAGGTCATGGGTACAAAGTTTAACATAAACACTCTATGTTATCAATATAGTGTTACCTTGTTGGCCAGATTGATGACTGTCTTTGCCAGTGATTCTTAAACTTTGGAATTCTGCAGATACATTAATATCCTCCAAATAAATTTTTGGGAGCAAAATTCTCAATGTTTTTACTTTTTGCAGAAAGGACAGTTTAAAGCAATTAAGTCTCCTCTACTCTCACCACCCCCTCAGAGGATACAGGATAGTTTAACATGAAGAACCAGGTTTGAAAGGTATTATCTTTAAGGAAAGAGCACCCACTAAATTGACCAAACCAGATTAATGTAAAATTCTGACCTATATTGTTGTTACATCCCTTTCTCAAATTTTCCTAAGATGTATGAAACCCTCATCATTTAATCAGTGTAGTACAACCCAGAGGACCCTTGTACCATACAAGTGGTAATAAAACATTCCAATTCTTCAGACTCTCTAGTAAATATTGAAGAAACAATGAGAGCCTCAGGTCTGAAAACTTCATGGGCTTCACTTGTGGTAAGGTGGCTGAGGCCAGGCTAGGTTAGGAAGAATTTACAAGTATCCATAGAAAGTGGCCACACAATTGGTAGAGTTCTGGATGTCACAGTGCTTATAAGCACTGGACCATATCACTACTAACAGTGTTCAAAGCCAGCATTTGGGAAGCCAAACTCCTGAGAAGTGTTACATAGTTTTCTACAGATGCCAGATGAGAGGCTATTTGGATGGGCCACACAGAACAAATTCAATGGGAGGAAAAGGCAAATGTATTTTGAACAGATGTACTGAAATCTCTAGAACACTAACAGAATGGAAGAATTATTTTATAATGCATATTTGCTGGGATGCTTAATTTTACAAAGGGAAAAGAGGCTTCATAGAACATATCAAAGTTCCTCTTGTTCCTGCAATGAGCTTGGAAACATTCCAAACCTGCCTTTTTGTAGCTACTGCTGAGACAACTGTCTGGGAAGCAACTGTTCTAAGAGATGAAGGAATCCATAGTTAAGGAGAGAATGTGGTTTTAAAGGGAAATTAAAAGTTGCAACATTCAGCTATTTGAATGACAAAATTCACTAAATGTTCAGTTTGCAAACCACATTTTTCCTTCACAAATGTTAAAAACCTTTCTACCAATGTTTTGTAAAATTTTCTTATTGCACAGTGTAAGCAAAAAGCATACGATGATGTTTGTAGGTCTCAATACTATCAATGGGATTGGTTTACTATTTCAGTGTTATGATCTAAGGTATTTTTGAAAATAATCCAAGAATAAATAGAACATAGGTAATAGTGTCAATCAAGTAAGCAAGAATAAGTTTTACATGCAGTTCAAGAAAATAGTGATAGTATATATTTACTCTAATTCTTCCATCAAAATATTTAGAAAAATATTCAGAAACAGAACATGCTAATATATTAGGTGATTTCATATTATAGACAAATCTAAATTTGTCTCACATCATGGTGGGAACTGAGGTCTCATATCAATTTAAAACATCATGTCAGCTCTTAGAGAAAATCAGTCTACACTATACCAGAGTATACACAGGAAGGAATTAAAGACCAGTGCTTAGCACAGGCAAAGAGAAGATGATCACTAAACCGGCATCAAAAAGGGTGGGTGGTCAGGAATGTCTTCTAGAATGCTAGAGCTAGTTATGAAAAGGGGAAATGAATGGCCATGTTAAGTGTAGTTCACAGCATGTAAAAAGCACATGGGGAAATAATCATGGTGCTGACAGAAAAATGCAATGATTTTAATACTGTTTGAGGGAAGTACTTATGGGGAAGCAGTAAGGGGTAAAAGGAATAGACAGGTAGGTAAGTGCTGAATTCCGTGGACAAAAGAACTCCATTCTATTCTCATGGTGATGGATATCTGCTTGCCATGCTCACTGATTCTATGTTAACATCATTCTGGAAAAGGTTAAGTTAATATGTGAAATAAATTTAATTTTACAGAAAAGAGATATTAACTCAGAGAAGGGTTTCGGAAAAGGCTACTAGAAACAAAATTGTCATCCCTGGTATCCAGAAAAACCCTCCAAAATTCTAATATATTTTCACATATCATGTTGCTAAATATACCAAGATTTGCTGTTTCAATACTCCCTAGCAAGCTTCACTAACATATAGAGCTTTATGGAATTGGCACTTTGGGGAGAAGATGTTTAAGGGAGAAGTTACTGTGTTTGCTTGGAACTTAACTGGAGCTGCAAAAAGAAATGAGTTGCGGTAAAGAGATTATACAATAGACCAAGCATGACTAAGAAAACATGAGCCTTCAGAACCCTGGAAATATTAATAGGAGATAAGTTAAAGTTGAAGGTCTTGGAAGAATTATTTTTGGTGTTTGTTGTTCTTGTAGTAACTGAGAGCAAATGAAGGGATGTGAAAAAGCTTTCAGAGAGATGAGTTTGCAATCAGGTATTAGATGGGCTGAAAGGAAACAATTGAAAAAGTCATGAGAGTTAGAAAGCAATTATAAGAACTAGAGAAAACGGTTGAAACACTTTAGAGAAAAATCAGTGGAGAGAGAAGATGGAGAAGTCTTATAGAAGTAAAATATCTGGGACATGGAAAATTTAATTATAGCAGACAAGACGCCTGGATGCTACTACCAACTGAGATCAAGCACTTAGGAGTCTGTTATTAGTGTGGTAAGGAAGTAATGGTGAAAGGATGCTGTATTCCATTGTGAATGAATTGACTTCTAAATGACCTTTGCAAAGCTTAAAAGGAAGCACTGTGCTAAGAAAGGCCAAATTTGAGGTTGAGGTGGACCATGTTAGATCATTTAAAAAGGTACATGGATCCCTCTGAAGGAGAAAAGTTGGCACTGCAGAAAGGTATCTGAGGAATGTGTTGTCAGTGGGGAAGAAATTACACACAAATAAAAAAAAGATAAACCAATTTCCTCCTAACAAGAGTCAACAGAACACTCTATGCAGTGCTAAGTGAAAAGACCTGATTCTATGGAAACATGACACTCTCAGAGTAGGATGTCTGATAGAAGAAAGTGGCAATTCCAACTTCATGACTTGTAAGACTTGGCACCATCTGAGCATCTCTAATAATATGTAATTACATAATGCTTATTGGTATCAGGGAAACAATTATAAAGAAAAAGTCAAGCTGAGAGAAACAAGAAAAGATAAAGAAAAAATTAATAGCACTGGATGCAATTCTTCTGTCCAGGTAGGCGGAGGGGAGATAGTATCCCTGAAGCCCTAATGGTAGAAAAGGAGCAAAACTCATTATATCCACATTCCTAAAGCGGCTCCCAGCTTCCCTGCACTGCTTCTGTAGCAGCACTAAATCTCCTTAGAAGGCAAACATTTCAGATAGATTGTAAATCTTAAAAAAAGAAAGAAAGAAAGAAAGAAAGAAAGAAAGAAAGAAAGAAAGAAAGAAAGAAAGAAAGAAAGAAAGAAAGAAAGAAAGAAAGAAAGAAAGTCACCCCAGGGCTTCCCTTCACAGAAGGGCAAGGTTAGCAGTGCTCTGAATGTGCTTGTTCAGCATTTCTCAGGTCCAGCCCACCCAGAGGTTTCCACATTTCATTCAAGAAGAAAAACTTGGTTAGTGAAACAACAATGAGTGTCTCTAGGTTGGAAGGAGCCAGTGTCCAGCCCCTTCTCCACTTTCTTCCTGCAGCTTCCCTGGGGGTGGAGCTTTCAACTGTGCTCTGAGATCATTAACTGAAAAAATCCTTCAGGGAGGCCAGTTATTCAAACCTCTGCCCAGAACAGGAAGAATGACTTGGGCCACAAAAATAAATAAATAAGTAAATAAATAAATAAATAAATCTCATATTAACAGACTGCATATATCATAGGTAAAATTATACTCAGTTTAAGGTAAAAAAGAAATTGAAGTCTGGAGATGAAATTCCCTATCAATCCAGATCTACCTACATGACTAAAGTCTGTATTCTTCCCAAGAACCTCATTTTTTTTTTTTTTTTTTGTGGTGCTGGGGATTAAACCCAGGGCCTTATGCATGCAAGGCAAGCATTCTACCAACTGAGCTATATCTTCGGGCCCCTGCATTTCTTTTATTCAATGGAACAGTTGCTAGGTGTAACAAGAAGTTAGAACTTCTTAAACACTCCAAGAACCTATAGTTATATTAATTTTCTAAATGATCATGTTTCTGAGTGTTGGGGCTGTGCCATGTTGGTGGCGCCAGGGCGGCGCCTGATCACATTGGCAGCGAGGAGTTTAATTGACATAAGCACACTCAGGTGATTTTCTTGTCCACGCACACAATGTATGCGCATGTGTTCTTGAGCACTAATTGCCTGCTCCAGCTTCTCGCCTAATCTTTGCGTAAGAGGCGTGGCCCTGCTCTCCGCTGTCCTGGAGGTGATATAAGCGTAGGCGGAGCAAGACAGAAAAGCAGCAGCCATTACCAGAAAAGCTAGTAGAAGAAGACACACCAGCGCAGCAGTAGCCAGAGAAGAAGACACGCCACAGCAGCCATTAGAAGCAGCCAGAGGGACATACGGGACAGCAGCCATTAGCAGAAGAAAAGCAGTAGCAGAAGCTTAGGTAGACACACCCTTAGTTCACAGGATGCAGGACTTTAAGGCATGGCAGGCCTCTCTCCTCCTAAGCTCTAAGAAAAGCCTGTCTTTCTTTCAAAGTTTCTCTCTTAAGCAAAGTTTCTTTCTCTCTGATAACCGGGGTCTCTCTCTCTCTCCTCTCAAAGCAAGTAACAAGCAAGAAACAAGTCTCTCTCTCTCTCCTCTCAAAGAAAGTAAACCTCATTTCCTCTATCCTCTATAAACAAGCAAGAAAGCAGTGCACCAAAGAGAAAGATAGAAGTGCCTCAGTTTCCACTCCACCACCCATAAGACCCGTGCAAGTTGTTGCTGCAGGCGGTGACAAATATCTACGGATTTTGGAACCGCAAAGAGCCAGCGACATCTGAGATTTTCTTATTACTAGTGTTCTTAAGCAATAATTAATATAGAAATTTAAAAGTTTTTATTTCTGCATGAAGAAGACTTGAGTGATGCCAATATGTAGCAGTTTGAGAGAAACAGATACTTACACTTGCTTTGATCTAACTAGAGGTTAAAGGGAAATAATTGATAATTCTCACTTTTAATAGTCTCTTGGTGTTATTCAACTTTTTTTCCCTTATTATATAGCCATGTGCATGGATGGTGGTAGCAACATATTAGAAATAAATATGGATAAATCACTTTGTTCAGATATTATAGTAATGGCCTCCAATTAGTTATCCCTCCCACTCCATGCTGCGGTATAGTACCCACCCACATGGGTTCTGAGGTTGCCTATGTGCTTTGCTATGGCCAGTGGGCCATTGACAAACACAGCATAAGCAAAGGCTTGAACTGCATTTGCCCCCTGGGGTTTGCCTCTTTGGAACACTGTCAATAAAGCTAGACTAGCACTAACTTGCAAGAGATAAATGGCCCAGCAGTTTGCTATGCCTAAAAATTATAAAGAATTTATAGAAAAGCAAGGAATGCACTCTATTTCCAACTCAACTTTCAGGAGATGGCAAATTATTAATGATTTTCTAAGCACTTTGATTTCCTTTCTTTGGTTCTGTCTTTGTTCAATTATTTATACAGTTGAGGGCTTAAGTAGACTTGGCAAGATGAAGACAGGAAGCACATGTTGCTTCACCCACTAACTTCATCGTAGGATTCAGTAATTCTTAGGAGAGGATAATTGAAGAGCTATGTTGTGTATAGGGAATTATTTGAGAATTGGATTAATCACATTATTATCACACACTACCATGTTTATGGTGGGGGGTGTTTTCTGATTTTAAGGGTTTACTTACTCATGCATATTAATTTCCCAAAATCTCTAGATAGTATGACAACCTGCTGGACCCATGTTAGGCCTACTGCTTTCATTTCCAAAAGTTATTTCTAGTCAGATTCAGTGGAAGTAAATTTATTTATTTACTTTTAACTTTTAAATTTTTTAAATTTGTTCTAATTAGTTATGCATTACATTTGAATGCACTTATACACATTTACACAAATGGAACACAACTTCTTCTTGTTGAACATGGTGCAGAGTCACACCAGTAGTGTAATCATACATGTATATAGGGTAACAATGTCCATTTCATTCCACCGTTCTTACAATTCCCACACCCTCTTCCCCTCCCCTAACTCCCCTCTGCAGAATTTAAAGTCCCTTCATTCTCCCCCAGCCCCATTATGGATTAGTATCTGCTTATTAGAGAAAATATTAAACCTTCAATTTTTGGGGTTTGACTTATTTCACTTAGCAAGATATTCTCCAACTCCATCCATTTACCTGCAAATGCCATAATTTCATTCTGTAAGGCTGAGTAATATTCCATTATGTATATGTACCACATGTTCTTTATCCATTCGTCTGTTGAAGGGCATCTAGTTTGGTTCCATAGTTTAGCTATTGTTAATTAAGCTGCTATAAACATGGATGTGACTGTGTCACTGTAGTATGTTGATTTTAAGTCCTAAACATAAACATAGGAGTGGGATAACCGGGCCAAATGGTAGTTCCATTCCAAGTTTTCTGAGGACTCTCCATACTGCTTTCCACAGTGGTTGCAAAAATTTGCAGTTCCACCAGCTATGTATGAGTGCACCTTTGTCCCCACATTCTCACCAACAGTTATTGTTGCTTGTATTCTTGATAGCTGCCATTCTGACTGGAGTGAGATAAAATCTTAGAGTAGTTTTGATTTTCATTTCTCTAATAACTAGAGATGAAGAATTTTTTTCCTATGTTTGTTGATGGATTGTATTTCTTCTTCTGTGAAGTGTCTGTTCAGATCCTTAGTCCATTTATTTATTGGGTTATTTTTCTTTTGGTGTTAAAGTTTTTGAGTTCTTTATATATCCTGGAGATTAGTGCTCTATCTGAAGTATGAATGGCAAAGATTTTCTTCCAATCTTTTGGCTCTTTCTTCATGTTATTGATTGTTTCCTTTGCAGGCACCACAATACCAGACCTTAAGCTATACTATATAGCAATATAACAAAAATGGCAAGGTATTGGCATCAAAATGGATATATAGATCAATGGTACAGAATAGAAGACACAGAGACAAACCCACATAAATATGGTTATCTCATATTAAACAAAGGCACCAAAAACATACATTGGAGAAAAGATAGCCTATTCAACAGATGGTGCTGGGAAATCCTAAATCCATATGTAGCAAAATAAAATTAAACCTCTATTTCTCACCCTGCACAAAAATCAACTCAAAGTGGATTGAAGACTTAGGCACTAGAACAGAGATCCTGAGCTTAGTAGAAGAAAAAGGGGGACCAAATCACCACCATGTCAGCTTAGGAACTGATTTCCTTAAACAGACTCCTAAAGTGTAAAAAGTAAAATCAAGAATCAATAAATGGGATGGACTCACACTAAAAGATTTTGTCTCAGCAAATAAATTTAATATGTCATCAGCATTGATTCCAGAATTTGCAAAATTCCTTTCTTCTGCTTACATTATGTTTCAGGATGAAGTATGAACATGGATCCTCTATTTAAAGCAAAGTTGCTATTATTAGAGGGATTAATTTATTCCAATGACTGCCTATTATGTGTACTGTGGTAATTTTAATAAACTAAGGACAAATGTAAGACCTATCCCCATATGGGAGAAGCTTATATTCAAGTAGAGATAGCCAGTGGCGTGCATGAAACTATTAATGAAGAATTCTATGAAATTGTGTGAGCACATTGGAGAAATATCTGCCACAGCCATATTCCATGATATGCACAGGACAGTTATAAAAGTCAATTCAGCTTGAAAATCTAAGGGAAATAAGAACGGAGGATACAACATCATTTTTTACTTTAGCGAAAAAAAAAAACATTTTGGAAACTTAAATACTGAGGCAAAAGAAAGTCTACAATGTAAGTTCTTAGAGGTTAGAAGCTAATATTGTTGTATTGTATATACACCTAGCACTTGACACATTACCTGGTACACTGATATAATAATTTATGTGAGAGTGTAAGAATTAATCTATAAAAGATCCTGAAATTTCCCTTTTCTGTGGTGATCGATGAAATGGAATTAGTATACATTTTCTTACTATAATTATTTTATACTTTCTTTATATAGAACACTTCCTATGTCATGACCATTACACACAATTTTGGAAAACATTCTTACATGCTTTCGATATACTACATGGTTTAAAGGAAGTACAATTTCCTGATAGCAAGTACATGAGGAAATACCTTTTGAAATGAGGACACTGAGACCTACGATGGTTAAAAAGTTGGTGAGGTAAAAGGAAAATAGCAAGAACATGAGTGTCCAGAGGAAGATACCAGTCAGCACAATCAGAGAACTAATGATTCCAGTGCAAAGGAGATACACTGGGGACAGATCATCCAACAATATGCTTAGCATATGGACACTGTATGATGGTTATTTCCTTTCACATGAGGATCTAATTTATAGTATGTCACTGTCCATAAAGTATCTTGAAGTGGAGACTGCTCTGCAGTATCAGATACATCAGAGTTCACAAAAACACAGAAGTGTCCAATGAATTTAGCAATTGAAAGTTTCATTGTGATGTTGATAAACAAAGATAGTAGAAACTGAATGAAGGTGAATTGGTGAGTGAATATATGGTTAACAATATGAGTACAGCAAAAATAATCACATATCTTAGGAGATGGTTTTGAAATGAATGAACTAGATACAATCAGAAATCAGTGGGAGAGTTTCCTTATTGTAAAGTAGCAGAAAAAACAAAACATGAACACTACAAATGTTGAAAGAAATGAGTCAGTGGAAATAGAAGAGTGAAAGATAACAGAGGAAATAAAGTCTATGTGCACAAAGGGGACCTTGCCAAAGCATCTTGTGGGACTTGTAGCAGACACTAGTTTTAGACTGGTCCTCGGGAGGAATGAAGAAAGCAAGATGAAAGCTTGAGGGCCCTGGAAGCTGCTTCAGGGTTCATGGAGAGAAGAGGCAAGGGTAATTTCCCTGGAAACAAGAAGAAAAAGATGGTTCCTCAGGCCACCTGGCAAGCTTCCATGTGATGAAGGCAATCATTTTCGTGAGAACAGATATTATCCAGTCTTCTACAGATAATAGCCTGCAGATCTGGAGACAATGAAAGGATCTAAACTCATTTTTTTTAAATGTTTATGATTTTAATTATTATAGTTTTACCTGTTATATTTTAAGCACATTCTTTCAAGTATAGTATACATATTAATATAATCTGTATGTTAGTATAAAATCACCTATCATATTTGGAGACAAAAAAAGGGAGTGAATAGAAAATTGGGGTTTAAGTCCCAATTCTTTAATTCTATATGTTACTCATTATTTGGTTTTGGGAAATTGTTTTATGAACTATCTTTTAATCCCTATAAGCTATTTGGAAGACCGAATGAAAATGCCTATGCTAAGTGCACAGAAAATTTATATAATACATATTACTTTCTTTCAAGATAGATACAAATTCATCATACTTTTACATGAAATAACATCAATTAAACTAAGAAATTAAGTAAATTATGATTTAAAGTCTTGCATAGTTATTATGATATTTTGCATTGGGGAGCTAATTTCCCTACACACCCTGTGAAAATTGCAATAACCCGTTTCAGTAAAGGTGAACTCAGACTTCAGTAGCAGTTTTGCCTCCATAACAAAAATATGTTGGGTTCTAAAACACAATGCTCAGAATACATAATGTTATAATATCTTCCTTGTACTACCTGAGTATATGAGTGGATTCAGTTTTTGCAAAAAATGAATTGCTCATTTTATATGTGACACGCCCTGAGAAATCTCTTTGAATTTCAAATGCAAGTGTTCTGCAATATAAGAATCCAGTCTCTAACACCACATTGCATCATTGTGCATACAGAATGGAATGTGTCTGTGAATGTATGTGTGAATGTAAATGTGTGCTTCTGCTAATTAAAAGGGAAAAGAAAAGCTAATCTTTTTTGGAAGGCTGAACTGAAGCAATTGTTCTTCACTCATTTGCCCCTTTCCTCATATAAATCCCTGTGATGTCTTACAATTAATGACATTAGACACACTTAGTGGCCTCTAATATTTGCAAAGTTATTTTTAGTATTTTTTCAATGCCTTATAATTAAACATGGTAGTAGAATTCATTTTGCCACATTTATACATGCATCTAACATAAAATGATGAATACATTCTTTTCCCCTGCCCTCCTCCTTCCCTGGATCTGCTTGCCCTACTCTACTTATCTCCCCTCTATTATTATTATTATATTAGTCAAGGTTCTCTAGAGGAACAGAATCAACTTGAAGTATGATTATAAAAAGGGGATTTATTAGATTGAATTACAGGACTAGAAGCTGGATAGTCCACCATGGCTGTCTGCAGCTGGAGAGCTGGAAGAACCAGCAGCTGCACAGTCCAAGAGGCGGAAGCCCCAGAACAAGAAGGATCAACAATGCTCCCTATTCTGAGACCAGGGTTTCTGGAAACTACAAGGAGAATCACTGGCAGAGTCTGCCTTGGAGGAGTGACGAAGAGTCTGATATCCAAGTGGTTCAAGAAGAGTTGAGCTTACATCTGCGTCTACCTCCTTGTTCTTCTGGCTTTTATTCCATCCAAGCCACCATCCTATTTGGTGGTGTTACCTGCTCTTAGGGAGGATCTTCACTTCAGTTCACTGTCCCACCTTCCAATCATTCCTAGACACACCCTCATTGACACACCCAGAAGCCTCTTAATCATTGGCATTTCTTAATACAATCAAATTAACAATTCAAATTAACCATTACAATTATTAATATTTTAATTGGTATCATAAGTTTATTAAAAACAAGATTCATTGTAGTGTAATTGTACATGGATATAGCATAAGTTGGCAAGGGAATGAAATATGCAAGTAAATTTTGAACAAGATCCATCTAAAGTTTAGGAAATAGTCTCCCTAGACTTATCTGAATCAAAATAATAATAATAATAATAATAATAATAAAATAAACAAAAAAATACTTCTTTTACATAGCCAGTGAAATTTTTCATACAATGAAAATAGCATTCATGGAGATAAATTACACCCCTATTTCTCAATTTGCTTTGGAATAAAATAATTTTAAAGAAAATACTAATTTGGTGATGAGAGATATTGAGGATTAAATAGATTAAATATCCTTCAGTGGCCTAGCACTTTTATAAGAGGAAATTTGTGAATCAAGAATATGCATATGTGTACACAACTTCAAAAACTAACAAATTCTGATATAGCATTTTATGCTTTAGCAATAATGGATAAATAACATTTAATTAATAATGTGAATACTACTAAGATATTCCTATGTACCAACACTATGGTCTTTTTACATAATTTTATACACAACGATACTTTGATTGGAAGTATTACTCCCATTTCAAACATGAAAATAATTTATTTGGCAGTTTATCTGAAATCACCCAAAGAATTATAACCGAGGCAGTTTCAAATTCTACATGTAAATACACATTTTCCATGAGCAAGTATTGCTATCAAATAATAAAGGATATCATTTGCTTAACACTGGATTGTTAAAAATCCTTTGAATACTTTATCTAGATGGGATTAGATCCATTTTAATAATAAAGAAATTTGCCAAAGTGGAATGTCAGGATTTCATGAATCTAAAATCATAACACATGTTTCTATCTGATTAATTTGGCAGTCAAATTACCTGGTCTAACTTCACTCATAAATTCTTCAAATCGTATTCCCAGCACAATGCTTAATCCCAGTGTTATTTCAAGAGAATCAAGTGAAGAAATGGAAAAGAATATTTAAGGTTGTTTTAATAACTATAAAGGGCTTTGATATTAAATAGCAATTCCAACTGCAAACAACCAAAGACAAGTTCTGATTAATAGGAATATTCAATTTTAGATCTTTAGGGAAAAATAATGAAAAAGGAAACAATAATAAGCATTTTCCTCACCTCAACTTGAACTCATGTCTAGAAAGGTGGTATTATTGAATGTATTATTGTTGGATTTTCCTTTTACTATCAACAATTTCCGATTTTTATACACTAAAGATGCAACCTTTTTACATGAGTAGTAGAATAATTTGAATATTTGACAATAAAAAGTTAAGAAAGTTAAGGTGTAGGTTATTAAGATCTCAGTCAG
This sequence comes from Sciurus vulgaris, assembly GCF_902686455.1. Taxonomy (NCBI): domain Eukaryota; kingdom Metazoa; phylum Chordata; class Mammalia; order Rodentia; family Sciuridae; genus Sciurus; species Sciurus vulgaris. The sequence goes on from NC_136472.1 coordinate 48,303,236, forward strand.
GTGTATTATTTGCAGCAGAAATGAATAATTCTTGAATAATGAAAAAATATAAGACTAGAATAAAACAAATATGTATCTTGTTTTTTTATAAAGGTAGATGACTATTTCAATAATAAACATTGATTGATAAAATAAAATAGAAAGCAAAATATCAGTAGAATGCTTTGTAATTGTTTTAAAATATGTCAGAAAGAAATACTTAAAATAATCTAACAAATAATTTGGGGAACTTACTTTTAATAAGAAAAATTTATTAAATATTTTGCTTTATACCTGGACAATAATAAGTAAATATAGTATAAAAAGCACTGAAGCTTTGATATGTGGGAATTTAATATATGATAAAGGGATTATCTCAAAGCAGTAAGGAAAAACTGTTCAGTGAGTAGTGCTTGCAGATTTTAGCTACTTCTAAAAAATAGAAATAATATAGAGTTGAATCCTCTACCTACACAAAATTGAGAACTGTTGGATTAATATATTAAGTACGATTTTAAAAAATCTTAATGAATAAGGACATATATATTTTAGTAGTTTTGAAGTAAGAATACTTTCTCTAAAACTAATTAAAATTACTGAAAAGAATAACCTTGATTATCTTTGAATACATAAATATTTGTAAATATGAACAAATGACTAAAAAATAACAAGAAAAAAGCATGTAGAAAATTATAAGACATCAGACAATTTGCCTCTGTGTCAAAAGATGTTCTTTAAATATATACACAATAATTTAGACTATCGAGAAAGGGAACAAATCTGCCACTTCATAGTAAAAGAAATCAAAATAGAAATAAATACATGAACATCTAATTCATATATTAAAGATATGCAAGATAATTAAAGATATGCAAGTCAAATATACAATTAAGTAATCTAACAAACAGCAAAGATTATTACTTCTTTTTTGACAAGTTTAAAAACATACAGGTTGGTGGGCATGTGTATGTTTGCAACGGTTTTGAAGCAAAATTGTGCAACACCAATTAAAACAACTTGTGCATAACCACTGACTCAGTAATTTTTCTCCTGGGAAACTATCTCATGAATAAAGCAAAAAGTATGTTCTCAATGGTGGCCATTTTAGCATAATTTTTACTGTTGGTCTTCTAAGAAAAGAATTATATTCAAAGTTTACTGTATGGATTTTAAAGATATATACATACATATTACTATATAATTAGTTTTTTAAATCTACAGATTAATGCAATTCTAGCAACAGGTTATACTTTAGAAACAATATCACATTACCCATTTTGATTACAGAATATCTAACAGAAGATGAATAGATAGAACGAAAGTCTATCATGTTCACATTGAATATTTGGTCTCGTTAGTGACATAAACCAAAATTATGTCTTTATATTTAAAAATGCATTATCCACTAAATAACTGAATAAAGTAAGTTTGACCTCCAGGTCAGTATTTGGGTTTTCAGTAGCCCTATTTTTCTCTCATCACACCCAATGCTGTTTCCAGGGACACCAAGTAAAATAAGTAGGTGTAAATTTTATTGAAAAAAAAAATGTTTTAAAAAGTGAAAATGCATTCAGCTTTTCTAAAGAACAGTGACTAGAAAATATTTTTGCTCTTTTAATTTTAATTTAAAACTACTTTATAGGTAATGTATTCTTTGGAACTGAGTTAATATTGATAAGAATGTACTTCATTAATATTTTATTAAATTCCACAATAGAAAACCAGTATCACCCTAATACCAAAACCAGGCAAAGCCATATGAGGGGAAGAAAACTGAGCCAATATTCTTGATGAACAAAGATACAAAAATGTTTAATACAATATTGGCAAACTGCATGAAAACATTAAAAAGAGAGTGCACTCTGATCAAGTGGGTTTCATCCCAGGGATGCAATGTTGGTTCAACATATGGAAATCAACATATGTAATTAATCACATAAATAGAATTAAAGTCCAGAATCACAAAATCATCTCAATAGATGTAGACAAAGCATTTAACAAAGTACAGCACCCATTCATGTTTAAAACACTACAGAAACTAGGAATAGAAGGAACATATCTCAACATTGTAAAGTTTATATATGACAAACCCAAGGCCAACATTATACTGAATGGAGAAAAATTGAAAGCATTTCCTCTAAAACAGGAACATGACAAGGATGCCAACTTTCATCACTTCTATTCAACATTTTTGAATCTCTAGCCAGAGAGATCAGGCAAAAGATAACAAGATCAGTTCTCACAAATCAGTCACACTCCTGTACTCCAACAATGAATCTGCTGAACTAGAAATTTGAAAAACAATCCCATTCACAATAGCCTCAAAAAATAAAGTATTTGGGAATCACTCTAACAAGAGAGATGAAGGACTTCAACAATGAAAACTACAGAACACTTGGCATAATACAGTGACGCAGCCACATCAATGTTTATAGCAGCTCAACTTACAATAGCTAAACTATGGAACCAACCTGGGTACCCGTCAACAGATGAATAGATAAATAAAATGTGACATATATATATGACATATATATATATATATATATATGTATATATATGATGAAATACTACTCGACTTTAAAGAAGAAATTATGGTATTTGCTGGTACATGGATGAAGTTGGAGAATATCATGCTAAGTGAACTAAGCCAAACCCAAAAACACAAAGGCCGAATGTTTCCTCTGATATGCAGATGTTAATTCACCACAAGCAGGGAAAGCAGGGGAGCTAGGGAAGAAGAGAGTTCTTTTATATTAGGTAGAGGGAAGTGAAGGGAGGGGAAGGGGGTAGGAAGGATAGTAGAGTAAAGCAGACATTATTACCTCATGTATATATATGATTGCATGACTGATGTGATCCTACAATATATACAATCAGAAAAATGAAAAATTGCACTCCATTTATGTATTATCTATCAAAATGTACAAATGCTTTCTACTATCAAGTACAACTAATTAGAACAAATAAAAAAATAATAAAAAAGAAAGAAATTGAAGGAGACCTTGGAAGTTTGAAAGACTTCCCATGCTCTTGGAAAGGCAGAATTAATATTGTCAAAATGGTCCAACTACTAAAAGTGCTATAAAGATTCAAAGCAATCCCCATCAATGACATTCGTGAAGCAATGACATTCTTCACAGAAAAAGAAAAAGTAGTGCTGAAATTCATTTGGAAAAATAAAAGACACAAAATAGCCAAAGTAATTCTTAGAAGTACGAAGTTGGAGGCATCACAATACCAGACTTCAAATTATACTACAGAGCTATAATAACAAAACATCATGGTACTGGCACCAAAACAGCATGAAAACCATTGGAATAGAAGTCACAGAGACAAACCCACATAAATACAATTATCTGATACTAGACAAAGTTGCCAAAAATATATGTTGGAGGAAAAATAACCTCTTTAACCAATAGTGCTAGGAAAATGGAAATTCCACATATGGAATGATGAAATTTGACCCCTATCTCTCACCTTGCAGAAAACAAGCTAAATATTGCATTTTTTGTTATCACATATGCTTAAGTTCTAACTTTTATTATATATCTAAAGTTTGCTATATTTGGCCAAATATATTTAAAGACATCTATTAATGAGAAAGTTTATCAATTAAGTGTTCTTTATTTTTTCTCTAAATATAGACTGTTCTGAAGTGTTGTAGTATTTAGAAGTTGGAAGTCTGGATTATTGTGTGCATTTTTCACCTGTGCACAAGTGACAGTTCAACCCTACCTTTCCTTTATTGTCTGCTACTTTTGTTTAAGTTGTTTCTCTTCAGAGAAGATGAATTGATGATTAAATTCTCCAAAAAGTGTTATTTTTAAATTACAAAGAATATGGATAGACAGTATGAGATATCTGTTGTTTTGTTTTTGTCACCTGACCTATGACCCTTCCTTCTTTTGGAAAGTGTATTTTATTTTTTCCTGGTGCATCTACCCCTGTCCTCCTTCAGTTATATAATACAAGTCTGATCAATCAGTATTCCATACATTTGACTATAAAAATGACTTCAAGAGGGATAGTTAAACTCCAATCAGGTCCAATCAGAGTGAATTTCAGAATTTATGCAGGGGAATCTGAGGAAACATGAGAAAAAAATCTCCTCCTACAAATGTTGCTAAATTTAGTAATTTAATATCTTGCAGCAGCTATTTTGTTTCTTCATGAAGGGAGATTGCCTGTGAATGAAGCTGGCAGAGTAAAAGTAAAAGAGGAGGAAACACACTAAATACTGAGACAGTTGATGCCATTCTTTTTATACTGAGGTACCTGTTTATTGGGGGAAACATATATATTAGAAATATATTTTTGTTCAATGTCAGTAATAAAGTTTAATATACTTTTAGCACTTTGCTATATTCAAAGCAAATTTCCTTCGTTATCTCCTTTTAGCCCTACAAAATCTCCATATGAAACCAGATGAGGAGACTCAGAAGAGAGATTAAGTGATTTTCATAAGCCAGAATGTCAGAATCAAGTAATGAGAGGGAAAACATTCTACCTCATACTAAGCTGGTTTGCCTTGAAATTCTATACTTTACAAATGAAGACGATACCAGAGATTTAGGCACATCAAAGCCAGTGATTAAAGGGCAAATGGAATCACTGTGGTTGACCTTGGATAATGCAATTGAACCTCCATGGTGGGACTCTTACAGGGCAGAACTCATTTTCTGTTTGGCCCTTACAGAACAAAATACAGTGTTTTCTTCAGGCTAGGCATTCTTAGCACTTCACATCTTTTGTTGATCTGCAATATTTTTCTTTAGTGTTTCCTAGGCTCATGCTAGCTGCATTTTTGGTGTTTGTTTTCTCCAAATCATATTGCATTATTAGTATTGTTTTTTGGTATTGGTGTTATTGTCTAATTTTGATTGGTTAAGAAAAAATTTTCTTTTTTCCTTGTTTCCCATATAATCTATATATTACTTTTCTTATTTTAATGAGTTATTAATGGTTTGCTGATCTCCTTTAAGTTCTTAATTTTAATACATTTATTTTAAACCAGAGTTCTTAATGGGAGTATTACAATCAAAAACTCTGAAGAGCACTAAAAGACTTCAGTTCTTACAGCTGATGAATTGTTGGAAGGACAATTTTAATCTTCTAATTCAATTGGGAACATTTTCAAACTCATTTCTGACACCCAGGGTGATAAAATCTGGACTCTTCATAAGATTTATTGAATTTTTCTAATTAATTTTTTACTGTGTTTGTTCACTTATTGCCAAGAAAGTCTTTAGATTGCAGGGATTAACTGTTCTTTGGACTTTAGACTGGAGGGAAGGGAGCAAGTCAAGAAATCTGGTGACTTGAGCCCTTTAAATACACCTGCTTTCTGTGTCTCTTAAATTCCATACTCCACCTCCCCACTTCCATCCTGATCTACAAAAATGCTACTATAATTTCTTCAACTCATAAGCAATCATAAATTCACTTAATTTTATACCTCAAAATAGTACCTATGTGGGGTTTTTTGAGATACCTGTTTATTTGGAGGAATAATATGGATAAATATTAAAATTCTACCTTTGTTCAATGTCAGTAATAAAGTTGAATATACGTTTAGCACTTTGCCATTTTCAAAGCAATTTTTCTCACATTATCTCCTTTTATCCTTATAAAACTCTACATGATGCCAGATAAAGAGACTCAGAAGAGAGGTTAAGTGATCTTTACAACCAAATAATGTGTATTTGAGCAAAAGCCTGAAACACAGACTTATAACATCTGCTTAAACATATATTCCACAGTGTTTTGCTCCTATATAAATTTCTCAGCAGGATTTTTTATTCATTAGTTACATTTTTCATTAGTTATTTAGGAAATATACTACAAAACCAATTTTCCTTTCAAACTTTGAAGACAAGAGCTTCTTTTTAAAATGAATCTTCTTCCTAGGTACTATTCTACCCATTATTGAAATGTAAGTCAATCTATGAGGGAAAACTCTCCTTGGTCATGAGAACTGATTTTATTATAGGATTTTCTCTGTACTTATGTATGCATGTACATACATATATATGTTGTAAAATAAAAATAAATAAATATATGTATATATAGATATTTATATCTAGGGCTATATAGAATTTGAATCATTCAGAAAAGCACAAGCATTCATTTTAGCCTTATGAAAATAGAGTTTTCAAAACTCTATTTATCCTTTCTTTGTCTGAAAAAAAACTGCTTGGTGTTACTGATGCTTTTGATAACTTTTGTTTGTTGTCTTGGTGCTAGTTTGTTTGGGTCTTGTGACCACTCTTAGGCAGTAACATGGTTTATAAAGGTATTTGGGCATCCAGCAACTTCACATCCCCATTTATGAATCTCTCCCTTTGATACAACTACTGATATATTCTCATTTTAGTTGAAGTGCTAAGAACAAATTTAAATACAGATGTGTTTTACATTATAGTTTGAATATGGTGTGTCCCCCAAAGATTCATGTATTAAGAGCTTGGTCCCTAATGCAGCAATATTCAGAGGTGGGGCTTTGGGGAAGCGATTGGATCATGAAGACTCTAACCTCATCAATAGATTAATCCAGTGATGAAAATCTTATCTATGGGCTAATTTGTTAAAGAATTCATAACTGAATCCAATTGGAAAGTAGTGGAAACTGCAGGCGGTTGGGCCTAGTTGAAGTAATTATGTCCTCGGTGCAAGCTTTCTCCCCCTTTCCCTCCCAGTCACCCTGAGGTGAGCAGCTTTGCTCTGCCATGTCTTCCTTACCACCAGTCCAGAAAGAATGGGGCCAGCTGAATAGCCCGAAATCTCTGAAATCCCCAAATAAATTTTTCCTAAGTTGCCCCCTATACCATCCTTTTCTTTTCTTTCTTTTTTTTTTTTTTGTAGTGCTGGGGTGTTTTGCTTGTAAGGCAAACACTGTACCAACTGAGCTCTATCCTCCCTCCAAACTTACCATCCTGTAAATCCATCCTACTTAGAAAATCAGGAGTCTCCACTATTAGGGGAAATGGAAATTAGCACAATTCATTCCAAAAATAATTGTTAAAAGAGTAACAGAAATTTTAAGTAAATGAACCAAAAGTTCTTTGTCAGTAATCTTAATATCTAAAACTCCAACAAACAGGTTTACCTAAAACAAGGGAATATTTCATACCTGAAGATAACACATTTAACAGCCAAAACCTGAAAGAGTTTTTATAGATCATGATGAAGTTATGATGTGTCAATCAAAAGCCCTTTAAATATTTCTTAATGTGGAAAAAAGTAAGACCAAAGGGATCATCAAGATTAAACTAGTATACAAATTAGAATAAAAACTGCAAACACATGTATGAGAATAGGGCTAAAATCCAATAAAAACAGTAGAATGAATCAGACATATCTTTCCTGTCCTCATATATAAGTACATAACCAATGGAACTCCATATCATGTATAATCACAATAATGGGATCATAAATGGAACAAATTATACTTATTCTATGTATATATAATATTTCAAAATATACTCTACTGTCATAATAAAAATAAAAAATTTAAAAAAATTAAAAATTAAAAAATAAAACAATGATGATAAAAAAAGAGAGAGAATTTTAGTGATTTTGACAAAACTTTAAAGTCTTCCTGACTCTAGACTGATTTCCTTTTTTACTTCTGGAAATTTCTCTGCCCCCTCCAACATGTAATTTTTTATGTGTAGTACTGAGAAATGAACATCCCAGCCCTTTTCTATTTTGAGACAGGGTCTCTCTTAAGTTTTCCATGCTGACCTAGAATTTGTCATCCACCTGCCTCATCCTCAGAAGTTCCTGGGATGACAGAAGTGAACCACCATAACTGATTGACATGTGTATCTTTTTAAAAAGTCTCTTCTCAATTTGTAAAATGAATTAAGGACCCTGGTGCTATTTATGTGAAGAAATACAACCAACAAAATGTTAGCACCTCTAATCTTCAGGCTTCTGTAGAAGGGTAGTTGCCTAACTTTGGTGGGAATATTTTTCTAAGATATAAACCTGCCTCTATCATAAAGATGGGGGATGTTTATTTTTCCTTTGGGTAAGTTAATTAACAAGCAAGTATCATTGTATGGCAAAACTAAGGCTACTTTTTGGCATCAGTGATTTTTTTCATTGATTTAATCATTTCACTCCTTTCTGATTTTGCTAAACCATTAAATAACTTACTGTGCTCATATGTGTGTGTGTGTGTGTGTGTGTGTGTGTATGTGTGTGTGTGTTTAGTCATTTATACCAAAACACCTTTTTTCTACTGTTCTCATGTGATAGTTTACCTATGTATACAATTTATTAGTCCCAAATAGATTTCCCCTAGAACTTTGAATCTGTTGCATCATTTTCTAGTATACAGTATTGCCATTGAGTTCATGAATGAATTCAACCTAATGTTTTTATTGACAACTTTATATTTTTGTCTCCTGAGGAATTTTAGTCAGTTTGACAAGTTCTAATTTTTTAAACTATTACTGCAGATAAGATTATGAATATTATACTTGATATTAGCCAAACAGTCTTTTAAATTTGTAGTGAGGAGAGAGGGGAGTGGGGAGGGGAGAGGGGAGGAAAGAGAGGAGAGGGGAAAAGGGAAAGGGGAAAGGAAGGTCTCCACTGGCCTGATTCAAATATATACCCCATAACCATGACCCCAATGAACCACTTTGTCCAGCCATACCCCACCTGCCTCCAGTTACTCAGTCAATTCCATCAGGGATAAATGCACTGATTGGATTGAGATTGTCATAACCGAATCATTTCTCCTCTGAACCTTTGTGCATTGTCTCACGTGAGCTTTTAGGCGATATCTCAAATGTAAACCATAAAACCTCTGGGGAAAAAATTTGATGATTTTGTTTTTTCTATAATAATTTTCTCCTTAGGTAAGATGTATGCTGAATTTTCTATATTCATAGCTTATTCTGTAGCTGAGCTCCTTTTGTAATTTAGCTTAATTTAGGTACTTTTAATAGAAATCATTTTAGTAATTCTTATTGTTTCCAGTTGCCAGTTTTAATGAAAAGTTTATTTTCACCTATCTGGGATAAATTCTCATTTCTTCAAAGCTAGTAATAATCATATTCTAAGGTTCATATTTGTCCTTTGAACACTTAATTTTTTATGCTCATGTTTTGAATTTTCTTCATGCTGTTTTCATGGGTGCTTCTTATTATGTGTTTTACACAAGGTCTGGGTGATTATTAATTTTGTTCCTGTCATTTCTTTTGAAGATGGCTCTGTGCTTATCTGTGAACAATTATTTTTTTCAATTTACCATAAGCTCTGTTTTGCAATTATGAAAAAGTTCTAAAATTACTACTTTGGTGCAGAAGATGTAAAAGGAGCATCTTGCTCTTTGAATTTATCTCCTGGTTATTTGTGATTTGTGTGCTCTCTCTTCTTTTTTTGATGGATGTCTATTTAAAGTATTCCTGTATACTTCCCTTCAATTTCTAAAACTAAGTAGCTATTTGTTTGAGCAATACACAAGAAAATAAACTTACTAATAAAATGATGTTTTTAAAAATATTTCCCAAACTTCTCATTTTGAAATTTTTCAAAACAATGAAAAAGTTTCAAGATGTGTACAATAAACACACAAAAATCCACCAGTTGTTGTCTCAAATTTTTAATACTTTACCTCACTCAGGAAAACAACATTTTTTTCCTGAGTTTCATTATTAAGTTATATAAGTATAGAGTCCTAGGGAAGGGTAAACCAAAGTCTCTTCAGCCCAACAACAGAGGATGAGGAAATTTCAATGAAAAAGATAACTGAGTCATATCCTCAAGCCGAATGTGCTGAGAAGCAAGCAGTGCTGACAAGAACACAGGATTGGAGCTGAAAGTTACCTGCTGACTCTGCAGCTCCAGCTGTGCTAGTGACATCTGATCCAAGCATCTGTCTGCAGCTCTTTGAGCAGACCCCACAGAAACCCAAGAAAGTATGCAAATTATTTCAAAAAAGCAGCAGGTGTTGAGTGTGTTCCTAAGTTGCAACAGCCCTTGTGAAGTTTCATTTAACTTCACATGTCAACATTTACAAGATTTTTCTCCTAATTGGCAATCAGTTGACAATGAGGCAGAGTAGTTCAAGCTGAAATTTTCCTGGGACTAAATGTTCAATATTGCTTCCAGATTGTGGACAATTGCTGAAGGAACAAAGTAACAAAAGAAAAGTGTTTAAAAATATATATATGACAGCTCCAAGTTCTTCCCAGTGTTCCATTCAAAGTTCTAAAAAGAATGAGGTGAATTTTTATTCTTTGATAACATATTCTGATATGACTTCATTATTAAAATCTGTGCTGTCACAGAGATTCACTTTTTTTCCTCTTATGGGATTATGAGTTCCATGTCTTAGTTAAAGTATGTGAGGGGGAAAATAAAGCATGTGTACAAAAAATTATGGGTATAATCTGTGATAAAAGTTCTTTTTTAATCATAGCAATGACTATAGAACATGTATCTATAACATTGAGCATAGAATATATTCCTATTTTTGATGAAATGTTCTATAGTTTCATCCTTGGCAAATTAATTTCAATTCATAACTCCTTTTAAACAATAGAATTTCTTGTTTCTACTTGTAAACTTAAAAGAACTTAAATCTTTTTTTGAAAAAAAGTGTTGAAGTGTGTAGACCTGGATGCTCTAGTTGCCTCAAAGTATATAATAAATCATCTATCAACTGAAATCAGTATCTTAATCAATGGTTTCTTGCTAAGTGGAGATTATAGTACAAACTATTTCAGCTAAAATTTAGAAATTTTGCACAGAATAGTAGTGAATATTCTGTCCTAAACAGGACATTCCAAATCAGGGGTTCTTAATCCAGGGTCTTGGATTAAAAATGAGGAGATCAGTGACTTCAGATGAAAATAGTTATCTTTGTTTTACTAACCTCTAATATTTAGTATTTTCTACCATCATGGATATAGCAAACCCTACAATTGTGTTAGCAATAGTGATTCTGTCCCCAACATACAACAGAAATTTTGATATAAGATGTGACGCTTGACACAGGTCCTATAAAATATCTTTTATGTTGTCATAATTTGAAATAAATTAATAAACCTGTTGCTAGATCTTTTTATTTACAATGCTTTAATAACTTTATTTTAATATATTTCATTTTCTTTTTAATTGTCTATCGTATTTATTTGATAATATTTTGAGAAGCATCTTCTTGCTTCCTCAAACTGACAAAAGTGGTCCATTGAACACTAAATTTTGAGATTTCCAGGTCTACCCTATAACCATTCCTTTTCTTTCATATACCATATTTAACACTAATTTGACCTGTCCACTCTTCCTTTACAAAAGATTTCAAAACTTTTTCGTCATCTCCACTGTATTTTTATGATCAAGCCACAATTTTACCTTCCCTACCAGGATGACATGACCGGACATGGTTATAAAAGGTCCAGCTCAATCTTTTCAGCCGCTCTCAGCTATTCCTTCTCTACCTTAATATGTCATAAGAAATTATACTGTTTTAACTCTTCAGGATTAATCATGAAGAGAAAAGTCTGATATGGGGGACCATGGGAAGGAAGCCAGGTATCAAGCCAACAGCTTAAATAATCTTCGATAAAACTAAATAGGAATAGTGATCAAGGTAATAATAACGAGTAAAAATGTTTTTGAACAGAACACTGGCTGTATGTAAATAAAAATAATTCATTAAAAGTCACTGCAAGTGATTAGATTTTAAAAAACTGGAATATATTACAGTGGAAATATTCATTGATAGGGTATTTTTTAAGTAAACTGGTTTGACTTTTTATTTAGTAATTTATTCAATCAATATGCATGTGTGTGTGTGAGTGTGTGTGTGTGTGTGTGTGTGTGTGTGTGTGTGTGTGCATGAGAGAGAGAAGGAGAGGGAAAGAGAGAGAGAGAAATAGGGTTTAATATCTACTATATCCCAGGTCTTACTCAGAGTAGGCATGGTAGATTACCATCAAGATTAAGAGAAGTTCTTACCCTTCAAATATACAAATGCTGTTGAGAAGACAGAAAGTTAACAGAAAATTTAAATGCAGTATATGAAATGGCACAATAGGGATGAATACAGGAACATAACAGAGAAAGGACAACTGATTATTTCAGGAAAAGATAAAACCAAAAGATGAATACAAGCTAACCAGAAAATAGTGGGCAGAAGGGCATGTTTAGGGCTTGGAGGGAGGGCATGATTTTAGTAATAGGCAACAAAAAATGTTGGTTACATCATGGCTTGTTTGGGTACATATAAGTCACTTGGTATTTATAGAATTATGGTATGATATAAGTAATGCTAGAAAAAAAGCAAACTTAAAAAATATTTTGGATTTTCTTTTGATGATCATGGAGGAATGTTGGTATATGTCATTAAGCAAAAACAACCATATAATTAATTGTAGGACACCCACCAAGTGTGGCGGCTCATGTCTATAATCTCAGTGACTCTGAATGTGGGGATCACAAGTTCAAGGTCAACCTCTGCAACTTAGCAAGACCTTGTCTCTAAATTTTAAAAATATATATTTATAGGTGGGGTGGGGCTTGGTTTGGGAATATAGCTCAGTGACAAGAGTCCCTGGGTTCAATTCCCATTACTGCAAATAAATAGTAAGACACCTTTCAGCAAGTAGGACAACTTTCTGGTATTAATGGGTTTTTTATTCTCATTTTGATATGAATTATTTTGACTTGCATTCTGACTAGGAACTTTAAAACAGTTATAAAATGTTTTTGTGTACTTGTTTATGTGACTTTGCAAAATCAATGTGAACTTTTGTGTCCAACAAACTTGCTAAAATCTCAGCTATGCTCCTTCTATATTCTGAATCTGGTAAACCATTTAGACTTCATACAGGGATATACTTTCTAACTAGACTGTCAAACTAATAGTTACCTCACAGGGTGCCTGACAACTCAGAGAAACTCAATCGTAGATCAAAAGTTGAACTCAGAGTCTTCTAAGAAAACAGATGGAAGAAATGTTTTAAAAGTCACACAGGAAAATAAAATCATTTAGAAGAGTTCACACTGATCACTGAATTTCAAACACTGAATCTTGACATTGAATAATATGCATATTTATCCTCTTATAATTCCCCTTGTGGCATACAAACCAAGCAAGATATCATTTGTCACTGCACTCATTTTCTTATAAGCCACCTTTGAAAATCTAATGTTTTATCTTCTACCTCTCCAATTTCTATGCTATTACCTTTTATAATAGCCTCTTAAGTACTTCCAACCTAAGAAGAATTATTATCTCTTGGTCCTGAATATTTAATACTAACTTGCAATCCATCACTCTCAATTCATTTTCAGATCATAATCCAAAGTAGTCTTCATGCTTCTCATTATTCCAAAAACTATTTTTCTAAAAGAGTCATAATGCTGATATCATTACTTAAAAACCTACTCAGTCTGTCATTGCCCAAGTTTCTCGTTCAAGTTCTCCAGGTAACTATCACCAAGTATGATTAGAATTCTAATCTCCTGAATAAGTTTAAACAAACATCCTTGGGTTTCTTTATGATTCATTTTCCTATTGATAAGAACTTAATTATAGTTTGTACACTGAAAAAAAGTAAAAACTTAGCACAAGCCGGAGACTCCGAAAATCAGATATCTTTTCATGATATATTACTACTGTTCTTAACAACAAATCAAGTTCAAATAAATTTAAAAACATGTTTTTATTTTCTGAGCCATGTTAGCTTTTTATTTATATACAACTTTTCATTTATATAGAACATGTAGGGATTTTATTTTTTTATTTTAATAGAGCATATACAAAAAGAAGGAATATATTAAAGCCAAAGTGGAAAAGTCTCCAGAAATTGAAAAATATTTTTGGTTACAACTTTATTTAAAAAAAAAATAGATATTCCAAAAAATTCTTGCTACTCAAATATCTGAATTTAAAATAATACAAAATTTTAAGTATATGCGTAATATGCATAAAGGTTTTAAATAATGTAGGTAAGAGTTCATGGAAAATGCAACTTCTTTACCTGGTTGTTGAGAGTTCAGGGCAGTTTAACTTTTCTAGAAAACAAGAAATATATATTGAAAGATGGAAAACTGAATGTATTCTTTTACTCTGTAATTTCTAGGAATTTATCTTAATCAAATATTTATCTTGGTAAAACACTATAAAGGTGTTTAACCCAGAAAAATATTTAAGTGGTGAGATTAGAAAATTATTTGAATAAAGAACTAAGTTCACAAAATAGAAGATTCTTTGTCAGCCATTAAAATTAAGATGGGAAGTGGATTGAAAATGATAGAGCTTTCTAGAAAGCCTAAATAATCTTGTGCAGATATGAAGTAGTCGCCAAAAACAAACAAAAATAAATAAAAGGAAAGATATAACGGGTGAAGTGTAAGAATCTCTTTAACATCTGCATTCATGAAAAAGGAATTTTCTTATTCCTGGGTGTCCACATGGCTTATCTACCAAAACACAGGAAATGTCACTTTAGACTTGAGATATAGGTTGGGGAAAATCTGCAAGGAAGGATGTTAGCTGATGATGCAAGTAGTCTTTTTTAAAATATGCTCCTGATTAGAGAGAGTACACTTCTTAAAATACACTAACAAATATTGGGGGTCCCTACTGAAATAATGCAGAAAATCAAATTATGAATGACTCAAATATTCAAGTGCTTTTTGGGGAAAGTGTAATCTTTAGCACCATAATATTTATAGAACAAATCATGTATTAGTGATGGGGACTTTAGGGATAGAGGATATGATTGGAAAGTCAAACTGGGAATCTGCCCAAAACCCATGCAAAATTGGGAATTTAATCCTCACATCAGTGTCTTTAAGCTGAAGTCATTTCCTGCTGTGAATCTGGTTGTGGAGACATATTCAGACTAACAAACTATTTCCAAGTTCTTTGATTGAGCCTAGGTTTATGTCAAGGATAATCCTCAAAATGAAATTAGGTCTTCCAAGGATAGGCAAGAGATCTTCCTGGTATGGGTGCTCAGAGAGCCCAGCATGGCTATTAAGAGCTCAGAAACAATAGTATCTCTTCAGCCAGGCTGGGTTATTTCTGTAGAAGTCACTCTAGAATCTAATTCCAGCAATTCAATGATGTCATACTCTCATAGGAAGAGTTAAAATACCAGACTTTGAGTTTAAGTACAAGACTTTGCTATATAAAAAGATTTACCAGGAACAGATACATCAAGATATTAAATTTATATTTTCACATTTTCTCTTCCATAATTTAAAAAGAATAACAGGTTTTGTTGTCCATGGACTTAGAGGAAGAATTTTTGCAAAGTGGAAACAGATTCTTCTTGGCCTTTAAAAGTAGCCCAGAGGTTGCTTTTATAGGTCTCTCAACTATGTAAATGTCCTTTGGATCCTTATTGACATATCATGAAAAAATAAAAAAAAAAAACTAATTTCTCCCTTTATTGAAATATGTGTTTAATTTAGAAAAAAAATTCCTTGCTCACTGAAATTTATAGACCAAGAGGTATTAGAAATATAATACTATTCCCAAAGAGCTTATCTGTTAAATAACCACTGTCCAGAGTTCTCAGGAGGAATTCTTTAACATGTGGCATCCTGTGCTGACCCACAATTTCTGAATTTTTTTCTGCCATGTTGCATTATCTCCTAGAGGATCTGGAATCCCATTTATGAATTAGTTTTCAGAAGTAATCTTTCATTTCAAAATAGTTGTATATTTTCTGCCTACTTGCAGTAGGCAGAAAAAAATGCATTTGGCCCCAAAATATGCACATTTTAATGCCAAGAAGTTTACAAATATAACTAAATTTAGATGCATTAAACATGAATCTTATCCTTACTTTTTGGGTGGACCTGATCTAATCACGGGGTCATTATAGCAGAAAACCCTTCTCTGGCTGCAAGATGTAGAGAGAAATGATAGAAGAGGAGTGTTATGGAATGCATAAGAATTACAAACCACCATGCATATTGAGCCAAACTGGAAGGGAAAAAAGGGTTCTTTAATAAGCATGCCAAGCAAGCAGTGCCTGGGAGCAGGTTAATGCCTCAAAGAACTCCAAGCACCTAATTTTGGAAGTATGGAGTTTATAAAGACAAAACCCACAAGAACAATTGAGGCACATGTTGATCAGAAAGACCTTGTAGAGATAGTTTTTTGATTATATGAGAGAATTGTTTTGATTACACATTTCAGAGTCATTTTGTTCTATATCAGGGCCATAGTCAGGGATATGAGAAGGTCCTACTGTATTGCCAACATAGATACAACTTCAGGAGACTGAAAGGAAAACATTATAAGCAAGCACACAATGGATTCAGGTCAGAAAAAAATGGCCTTACTTTGGTTCTTTTCCATTTCAGGAAGAAGGAGAGATAAGAAAAGGGGAGGTCTGCAAGATCTGAAGTAGGAACAAACTTGGACTGTAATACCAGCTTTCAAGATGAAGGTGGCAGCAAATCTCGAATGAGCTCAGAAGCATATTCTGTTGTCTCCCAATAAGGGCTCAGCAGGCCCACATTTGGGTTCCAGCCTTGTAAAATTTGGAGCAAAGAAAACTTTCACAACTGTGAGATAGCAAATATGCCTTGTTCTTCATATTAAAGTTGTGGTAATTTAGTATGGTAATAATAAAAAAATTAATGAAATCAATAAAATCATGTGTTTACATAATTCCTATCTGTTTACCAGGATGTTGAAAAATGACCATGTAAAAAACATATGAAAATTATTAAGAGCAGGTAGAAACAAAAGAGCTACTGAGATTCAGGTAGAATTCAAAGTTATAATATCCAGTAACCTCTATTTAATATATTATGAAGGTTAGGAAAAAAGGACCAGGGGACTGATTACTTTCATCATTTCAATTATATAGATATGAGGCAGCAATGATGGTAGTATTATTAAAATTAGAGTACAAGATAAAAGGAAAATATATACAAGGTTATTTGGTTTTAGAATGGATAAAAACGAGGAAAGTAAAAACTATCATGTTTCATTTCTGGTTAATTAGAGAATGGTGATACTATTAAAATTAATGTACAAATGGAAAAATGTAGACTTACAAACATAAGTCACTTCCAGCTTTGAGCATACTGAATTGGGGTTGCCATACATTTAAACAGAGAGGCCTGTGAATCAGTGGTGAACATGGATTTGGAGTTCTGTAAGATCTCCGTGCAGATACAGGTATTTAGAGGTCATTATTCTAGAGAACATGAGTGCCAATTGCACACTCAAGAATGGATTCTCAGAGGGAGGAAGGCCTGTTAGAAAATGAAGGAAACAAGTTAGCAAGTTAAGATCTTAATGCACACCAAGGAAAATGAGGATGTTTGGTATGGTAAGAAATCCTAAAGGAATTGGCTTTATTAGAGTTTTGGGAAAGAAGGGGATTTATAGCACTATTGCTAGAGGGAACTAAGGAAGAAATAAGTGATATAAAAATACAACTAGTTGTTTTTTTCCTAAGAATTTTGCTGGGAGAAAGAGCTATGACTGGTAGAACTGGTAGTTGTAAATGGTGATGAGATTTTCAGTTCTGCAAGTTTCTCAAAAATAATGAGACAGTAATGATGGGGACCATTAATGCTGAGATAACAGGCAAAACCAAAAAATAAATAAATAAAATAAAAGAGATCAGTTAAGTGTTGTACTAGAAAAGAAAATTCAAACAGTTGACAAAAGTCACATGTTTAAAGTGCCATAAATTTTATATCCCATCAGTAGATTTCTGTAGAAGTGGTATTCAAGCAAAATAATGTTGGAATAGTATTTACAATATTATTATGTTGAAAAACATTCATACTCCAAAGAAGTGAAAATAATTTTTAATCATATTATTTTATTATCCTTATGTTAGATCACTATGGATTTATTCTCAAATTATACAAAATTATTACAGCACAGCACCACCAGATATGAAAATATAAAATAAATTAATCTTTTCAGTCAGTGCTGTCCAATAGAAATATAATGGACATGTAATTTAAAGAGAAATAAAATAACAGAAATTTTTTAGTGAACACCTTTTTAAAAGTATTTTTTAGTTGTCAATGAACCTTTATTTATTTTTTAATTTATTTATTTGTGGTGCTGAGAATCAAACCCAGTGCCTCACACATGCTAGGCAAACGCTCTACCACTGAGCCACAACTCCAGCCCAGTGTAAAAATTAACAGGTAAACATAATGTTAATATGTTTTACTTAAATCAATATATTCAAAATAGTAAATACTATTATTTCAATACTTAATCTGTACAATTGTGTTTAATAAGGTTTTCTCTATTTTTAGGTGTGTTTGAAATTTAGTGTGTAGTTACACTTAGAAGACATCTCATTTCAGACCATTTACACTTCAACTGCTTTATATCAACAGAGTGCTAGACAGTGTATCCTTAAATAATTCTTTATTTCTTATAGGATATTTTACTTCATAGCGACCATTTTTGAAGTTTAGAGTTTCAATAGCATTGAAAGAAGTCATAATTAATTATGAGACTTAAATAACAGAATGTTTTAGCTACTTAAATTTAATTTTGACTTCATTCGCTTTTCTTTACTCTGGACTCCGAAGAAGTTATTCTATTGCTTCAGACTGTTAAGATGAATCATATTATATTCAGTAAATACTGGTCTCTAACAGTGTTTTCACTCTTAGTTTCACATACAAACAGATTAAATGTTTACACTGGTATTTATAAACCAGTTTCTCCAAACCAAGTTTTCAATAAAAATACATTGCTTCATTCTCTGACCTTAAGGAATATCCTTTTGCATCCATAAGAGGCTTGTTGATGCAGCAAGTCTTTGAGTTCCTATGTTACTTCCCCTTGAATGACTAAGTAAAAACACAGGGGACATCTCTCAAATGTAGCTATTGATTATTTAACTTCTGTCATAAAGCGATATTAGCTCGCCTTCTGTTGTTGCTCAGTCAATTATGGATTTCTTTTCAAATTTATAAATGTCTATCTGCTATCTTTATACAGCAGCTGATCTAGATCTCATGCAATCAGTGTTTTTCTGTTTGTTTGTTTCTGTTTTGATTTTGTTTTGGGTTTTGGGGGTATTTTTTTTGCCCCAGCAGAGCACTGTAGACAACTTCCACTATCTGTAGACATTATATGCTGCTTTGTTGGAAATGAGATGCCAACCACGTTGTTTCCCTTATTAAGTGTGATTAAATTGTGTGGTTTGAGTTGTGAATATTTTGTTTCTTCTAGATTTCACATTTATAATGTAACAGAGATAAAATGTGATTGAACCCTTCAAAATATCTTCATATTTTGGTTGTATCTCAGAAATTTTTTTTAAAAATTTTATACCTTTTAAAATATTTTAGTGTTAATTTTTTTCAGTAATAATCTTAGATCATTTTGATGCATTTTCTCTTTCTCTTCAAGTAAAATAAATGTACTTTAAATGAATTACTTCATTATTTCAAGTGATTTTTTTAAATACATAATAAAATACCAATCTGTTCTTCAGTAGAAAACACTTTACCTTTCAAATGTGAATTATTTAAATTCTAATTTAAACAATTTTTTTGGCAAAAATATTTTTGTCAGCAATTTTTCTTACTTCAGGAATCACCATGTTAACCTCCTTTGTTTTATCATCATGTCTGTCAGATCCTGTCATACTGATTTGTATTTTAACAATTTTGTGTGTGTGTGTTTCTGTGCATTTTGTACTTTTCTTTTAAAAATTAGTTTTGCGTCTTAGTATTTCTTTTCTATCTTTGGAATGTAATTCTATTCCTTTTATTTCTTATCTTTAATTTCTTTACCTAGATGATATCAATTTTGAAAAGAGATTTAGTGTCATCCATTTTCTTTATTATATTATGTGACACTAGTATAGTGTCACCTGAACTGCATCCTATTGACTTCCCTGCTGAACTACAATCTATATGTAAGAGAGAGAGAGAGAGAGAGAGTATGTACTTGGATGTAATCAGGGAGGGAGGACTCCCATGCTGCACTTACTTATTTATTTATTTATTTATTTATTTATCTTTTTCTTTTTGATACTGGTGATTGAACCTAGGAGCACTTTATTACTAAGATACATCTCCAGTTCTTTTTATTGTTTATCTTGAGACAAAGTCTCACTAAGTTGCTGAGGGTCTTGAAAACTGCTGAGGCTAGCCTTGAACTTGATATCCTTTTGAAAGTCTCCCAAGTTGCTGGTATTACAGGAGTGCACCACTTCGCTTTTTCATACTGAGTTATTCTTAGGGTTTCATTAGATCTGCTTCAGATTAGGAGACTAGGATATATGCTTTTACTAGAAGCAGTTAACACTTGGATATGCATTTTTGCTCCTTTATCCAAATATTTACTGTAATACAAAACATACAGAAAAGATAAAATTATTTTAATTTGAGATTAATTCTTATTCTGATATACATTGCTTACTTCTAAAAGATGAACTTTTATGATAATTTTCACACAATTATTATATGATCCTTGCCAAGTTATGTTATATTGAAAGAAAACATAGTACAAAATGATTCTTTTGTCTTTTAGCTTAAATTCAATTACTCTGTGTTATCAGAATAATTATACAAAGAAAATTGAATCTGACTATGTAAATGCACATATATAACGAAGACACATATATCTTCAGAAATACTGTTAATTAGGCTATGGTGCTACTATTGCTCCAAGTATTAAAAATAAGGAAGACACTAAAAAAATTCAGTTCCTATGATTTTCTTAAAAAATGAAATCAATTTCATCCATGTTCTTTAAATCTTTAAAAACATTTATTGAACGCCTCTCTGCAATCATCACTTTTTGAAATTTAGAGGACACAGCAGAAAATTAGGCATGCAGACGCTTACACTCAAGGAAGAGATAAACTATGAAAATGAATAAGACAGGACAAAGAAGAGGTACAGGTGGCAATTTGGTGACAGCACTTTTTTTTCAAAGAAATCTAAATGATTATATATATATATATATATATATATATATATGAATTTTTTTAACCAGGTATTGAACCCAGAAGTGCTCAACCACTGTGCCACATTGCCAGTCCTTTTTAATTTTTTTAATTTTGAGACAAGGTCTTGCTGCTTTATTGAAACTGACTTTGAACTTGTGTACTTTCTGCCTCAGTCTCTAGAAATCCTTGAATTACAGGAGTGTGCCACCCCTAAGGTATTCGATGAAGTAGTTTGGAGGGTTTAGTTTGGATAAAATATTTTCGGGTCTTTTGGCTCAGAATTTAGATGTTATCTCTTTGTAGGACAAGTACTCACAAGAGAAAACACTGCTGTGTATCTAGATAGGAGTGTGTGTGTGTGTGTGTGTGTGTGTGTGTGCACACATAGTAACAGAATAGTGAAAAATCATAGGACAATTGTATTGGTGATGTAAAAGCAGTGTCAGGAGAATGTAGGTGTACCAGCTCCTATTGAATCTATTAAAAGATAGGCAGAGTCAAAAGGCGGGTCCATTCCAAGTTTTCTTAGATGCCCTTCAACAGATGAATGGATAAAGAAACTCTGCTTTATATACACGATGGAATACTATTCAGCCATAAAGAAGAATAATATTATGGCATTTGCAAATAAATGGATGAAATTGGAGAATATCATGCTAAGTGAAATAAGCCAAGCCCAAAAAAACAAAGGCAGAATGTTTTCCCTGATAAGTGGAGGATGATATATAATGGTGATGGGGGTGGGGAATGAGAGAATAATGGGGGAACTTAAGAATATGTAGAAGAAAATGAGAGGGAGGGGGTATGAAAAATGGTGGAATGAGACAGACATCATTACCCTATGTACATGTATGATTACACGAATAGTATGAATCTACATTGTGTACAACCATAGAAACAAAATTATGTATCCCATTTGTGTACAATGAATCAAAATGCAGTCTTTAAAAAATTTAAAGTTAATAAAAATAATAATTAAAAAAAAAAGATAGGCAGAGTCAAACGCATTATTGCACGTGAGCATTGCTAATTTAGTTGATACCAGCCTTAATAATACCGGCAGATAGATGTGAATTCATTAAGTTTTTAAATTGCTGGCATTTCCAATTTATTCTTAATGAAGCAACATGATTTGTGAAATGTCCTTTTTTCTATTAAATCTTATTGTCCTGTGGGAAGATGCAATACATATTTTTGTAATGAGACAACAAATCACTATTGAAATACCTGCTACAATGCATGCTTTGTCATTTTCCACATACAAGCTAAATAGACTTCCTTTGATGATTTGATGTTGCAAAGGTAGCGTCTTACCTGGGATTCAGAACTCAATGCAAAATTGAAATGAAGTTTGCACTCATTTTTCCATCTGAAATTTTACATTTTTGAGTGAATTTATTTAAAATGTCAAACAAAAGTTTTAGATTTTTAAGAGGACGTTTTGGGGTATGTGGGAATGTTATATGATACATTTGGGACAACCTGAAAAATAGAAGGCTGAGAATCTATGAATTCATTCTTAAGTGGAAAATTTACTACTTTGAAAAAGTAAATACATGAACTTTAAAAAAAATCATGACAATTCTGTGGGCTTTTAAACTTCTGTCCATGAAAGTGAGCATTGCAAGTTTAGAATCACGTGTCATAATACATAATGATTATTAATTTGAGTATATTTCAATACCATGTTTTACAATGAGAATATGGGTCACATGACCAACAGTTAAGATTTTCTTGATAGCGTATATCCAAATTTGAGTAGAAAAATAAGTTGATACAAAATATTACTTATCTAGAAAACAGTTTTAAAACATTAAATTTCTAAAAATAATTTTCAAATAATTTGATAATTGGCTATATAATATTCAAATGCTAAAATTTTATGATAAATATTTGATTATATGTGTGTCATTAATTAAATATTTGGACTTCACATATGACTTCATTTAGAATAAATTATTCCTTTGCTAGAAATGTTTTGAAATTACTTTTATGGAACATATGGAATCATTAAGGTATTTGAAAACCATATTGAAATGTAATTAATCCTTAAGACTGGGCAGTGAAAAATCTATCAAGGTAAATATGATAAGATATAAGGGAAAATGTAAGAACTATAATATAAGTAATTGCAATGCATAGCTAATATCAATTTGAGTTATGCAGATTGTAATAAAGTTTGAGAGGAAAAGGCCTCAGATGGATTCAAAATTATAGCTACAATTAAATAAAGATGCTTTATTGTTTCAAAGTGGGAAACAAAAATATATACTCTTCTATAATGATGAGCATCATTATATCCAAGACTCATTGTATGATGAATCATTGAGAAGACCAGGACAAGGAACACATTCTTCTCACTAAACAAGCCAGTGCAGTGTCTTGTGAGTTAATATTCTCACTCACCTCAGGACAGATTCTACTATTTCGTAAAATCCATTTTGCTCTCTCGAGACAAATACATAAAGACTACTCAGTCATCTCCTTAAACTAAGAATATGAATATACTAATCAATAAGAAGTCAAATGGTACCAAACCCTGAGAACTTACTGCAAGGTCAAAGGAAGAAGGTAGTCTAGGTAAACTATCCTAACCTCACTTTTTATTTGCTGATTAATGATGCTCATTATTAGAGGATACACACATGAGACACATTCTCTGTGTCATTTTCAGTATTGCCTTCTCTTGAATGACTCCAGTATAAGGGAGTTCTGTTCTCCATGACTACACAATTTAACTAGGACTAACTAATTTAACTTGGAAGAATTCTGAATTTTAAAATGCTCCCTCTTGATTCAGGCTGGCATTTCCTTTCCTCTCACATGAGGATACTGGATTTACCTACACTCTAGAGCTATACAAAGCAAAATTTAATTTATCTTCAAGTTAATACTGCTTCCAAACATGCAGGCACTTTTCACATTTATCCTCTCTGATTAATAATGACTTCTGAGATGAATCTGCCAGTTCCAGAGTCCCTTTGCTGATTTCTCAGGTAACATGATTCTAGCACTAACTACTGTCCTATGAATCTGATCAATATTATCGGCAGGAGTGCTCAATATTTTGATTTAGTTTTCTAGGAAAGTCACATTTTAAGTAAAGAAATGCATTTATTGAATATCTACAAATAGCAAACACTGTTAGTATGTCCGCTATATTCAAGGATTTCATCACTTTATCTTGAATATTTTTTGTGTTCTTTTTCTCAATAGTATTTTGTAGATACCTTGTTTCATAGATAGTAGAAACTGAGGTTGAGAAAGTTCAACAGTCTATTCATGTTGATAAAACCAACTAGTGGTAGACTTGGGATTTAAATTTAATCTAAATTAAAACCCAAACCTGCATTTTTGATAATTTGCACACTGTATTTTGACTTTGATTTCATAATAATCTTCAAACAAATTTTCCCTCTATAGGTGAAAGTCCATATTGAATTAGTGGAACATATGTTTCTGTACACATTTGTATATACTGTCTAAAAATGAGAATCCAACATAAAATGCTAAATTATTCAATGTTAATAAAAAATTATTCAATGTCTATAAAAAAATAAGTTTTTTTCCTTCAATAAAAGAATCATTTTCTGTCTTACAATGGCTTCTGTTTTTCTAATTTGTTGGATTAAATTCTATACAACTATGAAGCCAATTTTAGTTTATTCTGGCTCATGAATACCTACTCCAGCTTTGATTAGTGCAAAATAAAAAATTGTTGCCAACAGTAATCAATTTTAAGTTATTATTTTTAATTTAGTTTTCACTCTATTTTGTTGTTTCTGTATGAGAAATAATGGGAATTAGCTTTTTCTATTGAATCCTATCAAATGTGATAGGATGTTCAACTGCTTCTATCTGATCAGGAAAAAAATAATTTGATTACTAGAAGTTTAATTATTCCTTCATGTTCATAAAATTGTACCTTACAATAGCCAAACAAGATTTCTATGATCCCTGAGTTGAAAGAAAATTCAATATTGATGTCAAAAAGTCCCAAGCTGAATTCTGACTTTATAATTTTCTGGTGGCATGACCTTGAAAAAATATTTATATGTGTATAGTACTTACATTTTATCATCTGCAAACAGAGTATTTTTACATCATAAAGTTGAGTTGAAGGCAGAAGTAATGGCGGACTGCTACTATTGTCTCTTATTTGGTTCATTCTTGCCAGATTTAAGGAATATGGTTTTCGTCAGGAATAAAAATTTTACATGCTTTGGAATCATTTCTAAACAAACAGCAAAACAAGTCTCCAAAAAACAAGCAAACAAAGAAAATTCAGCATTTATCTATTATTGGGCTGAAGATTTGGGAAGAGGGTCAGTTTTCATGCACCTAATTCTAACATTCTTTCTCTTCTTATTTCCTTTCCTAAGTGTCTATTGTCTGACCGTTTACTTAGGTAATTTTAGGTTGCTTTCCTCCCTAGGTATAATGCTAGCTAATATAAAGTCTGCTGGCATTGTGTGCAATGATTTGTATTCTCAGGTACTATTTGCCTACCTATTGCCAGTTTCCTAATGAAAAAAGAAAACATTTTCAAAGAAAAAGGAAAGTGAAACAGAGAAACACACAGACAATAATACTGCCAGGTCATCAAGCTTTCCCTCTTAGCTTTGCAGTAAAGATGAAAAACACAAGTTCTATTGAATATTTTAAAAGCTAATTAACTCATTTATTTAAAAGTCTCTTATCAAATTGTTATTTGCATAATGGGAAAGAGTTGAACTGACAGGGCTGCAGCCACTGACATTTCTTTGAAATGCAAATTGGTCCCTCATTCTTCAGCACACAAGACCCTGAAATTAGGCCATAGGACCTGGAGTGGGAGACACAAGGAGATGGGAGCTCTAACTCAAGAATATTTGACTTCTACAACATCTGTACACAGCATCTGTGTTCAAGTGTTTCCACAAATAACTGTTTTCAAACAAACTGAAACATACTTTGTTCAATACATCTAATTATCAAAGGGCCTAGTAATTGGTCTCTTAACTACTTGTATTTTTCTTGAAGTGCTTTTCAAAAAAAATTAAGTCGCTCATTACTTGGTCATTTTCAATTCCATTAGGGTTGAATTTTGGCATTTGGCTCATATTTATTTCAGAGACAGAGTACCAAGTAATCTTTAAATACAATTATAGACCTATGCATAAATACAAAAAATGCATGCAATTATCACCTATGTTATCTAGGCTCTTTTTATTTTACCACCTTACACCATCAATCCTTAGCAAACCAGAACTTGTACATGAAGTCTGTATCTTTTGATCCCTTAAACCTTGTATAACATATGGACCATGAATTCTAGAGAGTGATATTGGAGAGTGATTAAAAGTAGGAGCAAAACAAAGCCAGACTCAACTCTATATTCTGTCCTGATTAAATGTGTAACCCTGGACTAGACCATTTTATAATTTTGAACCTCAGATTCCATGTATATTTTACTCTATGCTGCTATAGCACAATGCATTAGACTGGGTCATTAATATGTAATAGAAATGTATTTCTGTATTGTTCCTAAAGAAAGTGGGGGTTAAACACCATTCCTTGAATACCCCTTCCCCTACCCCCAAACTGCAGTGGGAAGTAATGGGAAAAATCAGAGCAAGCCTGGGTCCTGGGTCAAAGGTCCAGATACATTTTTTTTTTTTTTTTTTGGTAACAGGGATTGAACCCAGGGGTACTTAACCACTAAGCCACATCCCCAGTCTTCCTTATTTTTTAATTTGACACATGGTCTTGCTAAGTTGCTTAGAACCTTGTTAAGTTGCTGAGATTGGCTTCGAACTTGCAATCCTCCTGCCTCTGTATCTCAAGTCTCTGGTATTATAGGTGTGCACCACGGTGCTTAGCCCACATACATCTCGAAGGGCACATGGGAGGCTAGGACAATTTGGCTTATCTCTAGAGAACTACTTTCTTGCATATACAACAGGACATTTGATGCTGGTCATACAAGCAAAATAAGCAAGCTAATGCTGATGATATCACTGTTTCTGCCATCTGACATATAAAACCCTTCCCTAAATGGGGACAAACAT
Source organism: Sciurus vulgaris (assembly GCF_902686455.1). Classification (NCBI taxonomy): domain Eukaryota; kingdom Metazoa; phylum Chordata; class Mammalia; order Rodentia; family Sciuridae; genus Sciurus; species Sciurus vulgaris. Next base: position 48,330,201 of record NC_136472.1, read on the forward strand.
GAAACTGAGGGCACTGTGGAAAGGATACGTGTCACTTGCCCAGTCAGCTACCACTGGAGAGAACACTGAGGGAGAGTTAAGTGCTTACTACTTATCAAAGTACCACAAGGGGCATAGGTGCTGTCTGTCAGTCTGCTGCCACTGAACTCCTCTTGGAGCAATATCTGATCTCTGGTAGGCTTTCCCCAATATGTAGTGTCTCCCATGCTGTCTCCAAGTACTTTCTTTATACTCTCTAAAAGCTGCCTCACTGGAGCAGCTGGACTATGTGTGATGCAATGTCTCAGTACTAGTAGCTGGGAACTCTGAGATCGAGGCACTGGCAGGGCCAGGGTCCAATGAAAGCCCAGTCTCTGCTTCCAAGATTGTATTTTGAAAGCTGGGCCTGCAACAGCAATGGTAGACTAGACAGAAAGGAAAAGGGGAAAAAACACACTTGAGGCCTCTCTTTATTTGGCATTCATCATCTTCTAACATCACTTACCATCTAGTATTCCACATTACTCCATCTAATATTCCACAAACTAATGCCATCCCATTAGCGTGGCATTTAGCGTGTGGCATTAGTGATGGTGTTTCAAAAAATAAGTATTGGAATGGAAACAGACATTCACATCATAGAGATGCATAAACTGTGAATAATAATACTACTATATTCTTAAGGTTGTGGGAATATATGAATGCAACCTGACCTAAAGGCCTGCCAGGCACTTAGGAAGAGTATAATCCTAATGAAGGCAGGATTATAACTTGTTGGCATCCGATCTACTGAGGTCATTGAACTTGCACCCTGAAGAATCCAAACATGGAGTTCTTGTTTATTAGCTGAAGCCAAGGAGCCTGAAATACTGAACATAGCAGGACAGCAATAACTCCTCAGGCTAGGCTAATTCTTGTGAGGCTAATTCTTGTCACCCTGTTTAAGGAGAAAAGTAAGGTCCCAACTATACTACCTGCTACTTACTTTAGGTGTATGTTTCCTGGCATTTTATGAGAATACATCTTGCTTTGTCACTGGGAAAAATGTTTTCTTAGTACTAGCAAACAATTTAATTGTTTTCAACGTTATGCCATCGTTGAGATTCAACCGCACACTGCCCTATGTGCTGGGCAACAACAAAACATTCTGCCACTTTGCAGACTCCCCAGCTCCCCGCATAAACAAATTGTCAATTTTAAGATACAGAGTCTTTGTGCATAATTGTGAGACCAAATACTCAGCACTAGTTCATTCGAGGTAATAATTGAGTCCCCAAAACAAAATAAATAGGAGTTTTCTTTCTTTTTTTTTGCTCTTACAAAACATTTGAACCATTCCCCTCCCCTAAAGTCTTTCCTCTGCTCAAGCTGATGAGGCTCCCTATAATTCTTGTAATTATCAGTTCAACCTTGCCATCTTTGTTACAGGAAGAATGAACTAATAGTGTCATAGTAAGATTGACTTGCAAAATGGTATATTGCTAAATGGTCTACCAGATGTCTCCTAGTATCAAGAAATCTGAAAACCTTGATTTTTATCAAACCTTTGAAAATGCCAGTTTTCCCCTGTACTTTCTTTTCTTTTTTTTTTTTTCCCTGTATCCTTTTCCTTTATATAATTCATAATCATGTTTGCTAGGGTAAAGCAGATTTGAAGCATGCCCTCTTCGTTCTTGATTGGTACCTTCTTGATTAAACTGTCTTCTACTCCAAACATCAATACTCAGTGTTTCTCAGTGTTTGGTGTGTGCTTCTGCCTCTGGCACATGATTGGATTTGGGGGTCTAGTAACAGCTCTGCTGTTTATCATCATTAAGCTCAAAGTAACCAGATTGAGCACAAGTGTAATATAGCAACAACACAAGCAAAGCAACCAAAGAGAAAGAATCAAAAACTAAACGTATTGTATCAGATTTCCAAAGCATCAAATGGTGTAGCAATTAGGAAAGTGACCAAGAGGACAACCACTGTCTTTCTGCACATATAAGGATATAATTTTTCTCATGCATTAGGAAGTAATGACGTGTTTTGCTACAGGCATTTTCATTGTCCAATGATTCTATTAGAGACTCAAATGTTTCTAACTTAAAACTTCACAATTTGGGGGTTTTCATTTTTGCTCTCCTGCATTTAACTTTATGCTTGCAATATGACTGTATTTGCTGGAATATCATATCCATGTTCCATATCAGAAGATGTGTGTGGGAGGCTTTTGTATATGGGGAACACTAATTTGGTTTTCTTTCTTCCATTAAGTAAATGACTTCCCACAACTGCCCCAAAGAATTTTACTAATGTCTCATTGGTCAGATGTGGATGAAACTGTTACTTCCAACTGAAAAGGATAGGGGGAAATCACTATCTCCAAGAAAGAAAAATAAAGGAAGGAAGGAAGGGAAAGAAACTTTTGTTCACAAGAGAGATTGGAGATAATGAACAATTGGGTAAACTATTTGAGTGTCTGCCACACTAGTTAAAAACAGAAATGTCAAAATGGTTTAAGACTTGCATATATTCATTTTTCGTTTAGTATCTAGTGTCTTAATATTAGGTAATGTCAGCAAGTAATTGGAGAGTAAGAAATTACAAATCCCTCCCTGTCATGAAAGTAACAAAGAACTGCAAAAACTGGTAGAATGGACTCCTTTGGAACTCTGGAAATTAGTCAAAGTCTTACAACAATTCAAAGGGCCCATATTCAAGAAAAATAGTTAATTGTCTATGAAAAACAGCAAATATTATATTATTGTAAGTTATCCAATTTCCATCTTCTACTCTTCAGTTTATCAGAAGCCATAAAAATAACAGTGCTATTTTCTTTATCATAAAGTTCATTATAAAACCTAAGTTGCAAAGAATTGTAGCTATTTGATCATGTTTGTTTGGTGACTCTCTGGAATACTGACTCAAGACACCTGCCCCTATTTCACTTAACTTGAAACTGGCCATGTAGGAAAAGGCAATAATAAGGCTTATTATAGAAATCAAAATTATATAAACCAAAATAAAAATAATATAGAGAATCAATAAAATAAAAAACAATTCTTCAAAATAAATGAAATTGACAAATCTTTAGCTAGACTGACTATAATAAAAAGTGAGAATGCATATTACCAAAATAAGCAGTAAAGAAAAGACATTACTGAACTCACTACCAAATTAAAAATTTATTATGGAATATTATAAATTTTGTAAAATCATAATAATTAGATAGAGGTAAAATAATATTTATTCAAGAACATGGGATCTCATAAAAAACAATAAATCTATGAAAATATTAACATGTAAATTTAACAATTTAGCAGATCATAATATGAATATATAAAAATTATTATATTACTAAATAAATAGAAAAATACATTCCAAAAGTACAATTAGGAATATAATTCAATTTGTAATTGCATCAAAGTTAATTTAAGGCTTAAGGATAAATTCACCAAATAAAGTACAATATCAGTACTTGAAAGATTATAGAAAATTGAGAATTAAAATAAAATCTAATTAAACTGAGAGGTATACTATAAGACTTTATTAGATAGCAGTTCTTCCAAGTTGATATATAAATCAATATAATTCTTATGCAAACCCCTGAAAGATACTTTATAGCAATTGGCAAGGTGACCTTAAAAATCAGCATATAATCAGAATAAGAAGTATTAAGAATAGAATACATGATTCATTGATTCAAACCAAAGATAATTTTCAAATTATCTGGAGATACATTTCAGCAGTCATTACTGACTCATGTCCCGGCATGCTGTTAAACTTCCTGCAATTGATCACTCTGATGACCAAAAAGTATTGACACAAAATACCACTGGTGGTGAATTTGAGAAATTCTGACTTAATCGCATTAACAGAAATAGATTAATGTTTCCATACCTCTATCCATGTTATTCCTGGAGCAAAACATATATCTTAATATGAAAGAAGAAAAGGTCTTTCATAAGTTAAGAGTGCCTTAATTAACACTGCCATCTTGCCATCTCTCTTCTTACTACATGTCTTAAAAACTTTGTCCATTTCTTAGACTCTTTCTTCATGAGATTTTCATGGTTATGTCTTGTCGGTTTTATGGCTATTTTGGGGTTTTTTTGTTTTTTTTTTAATTTAAAATTTTTTTTTTTAATTTTTACAGACTGCATTTTGATCGTTGTACACAAATGGGGTACATCTTTTTGTTTCTATGGTTGCGCATAATGTAGATTAATACCATTCATGTAATCAGTTCTTTCTGATCTAGAGTGTTTAATAGTTTTGAAAAATAATACTTAGATAATGAAATTTCATACTTGTGTTTTGGAGTCTTGTCTACAGTATCTGTAAACTAAAAATGTGCAATAAAAGTGCTTCAAAATAACTGGCTTATTTAATCACTTTTGGCTATCAAAGTGTTTATTTATCATGTTTCTCCCTTTATGTTTATTAAAAAACATAAAAGTCCCAATGTCCCTAACCCCTGTATAATTCAGATCTATGAGGTTCTGTGTTTCTGGGATTCTTAGAGAACAGATTGCTTTGGGAAATATTAGTACTAAAATGTAATAGCAAAATTGATCAACTGCATCTAAACTAAAAAGTATATATTTGACTTTCTTCTAAAAAGTGATTATGTGGCTCTGAGGTAAAGTAAACTTGTATTTATAAGATATAGTAGGTGTACTGTGTTACAATATTAATAGGATAGAAAAACATGCTGTTTTAAGTTTAAGTACAAAAAAGTAACTTCTATCTTAGTGTGCCAATAATATCGAGGTCCTGAAAGAAAATTTTATATAGTGTATTAAATGACATGTAAGTATTTCCCGTGGTCTTTTGACAAATACCAACTTAATACTTCGAATCAAAACCTGCATTACTACCATAACAAATTGAAGAACTATGCAATACAACAGCTTCTAATTCACTTAATGATAATTAAATCCAATATAAAATCATCTTCTATTTCTCTAATGATTTTCCTTGCCATCATTATATTAATGGTAGAGGTTTTCCACATTTTTTTCGTTTAACTAATTGGGCATAGTGAAGCACTTTAGAAATTATGAAACTGGCTGTGTCATTTACAAAACCTTTAAGTATCATTGATTACTGCTCTCCTGCCTCCTCCTAGAGCTGGCTGAAAGGTTATCTTCTCATTGCTGTAAGTCCACCAGGAGCTATGGATGAAATGACTAAAGGGGGAAAATGCAACTGAAATTTACCGTGAAATTCCACTTGGGAGTCTGTTTTAAAACTTCACAGTTGACAGGTAGTTTGGTTTGTTTTCTTCTGCTCATAAACCAGTGTTTTATACTATAGTTGATTGCTGAACGATGCTGAAATGACAGTTGCCAAATTTCTTTCCTGCAGACAAGATTGAAGGAACACAGTCTCTTTACTAATGCACTTTATCTTAACTGAAGCCTGACTTTTCCCCAGGCCCTCACACGTGTCCATCTTTTCCCAGTGGAGGCTAACAAGGGAACAGCTGCCATCTTTTTATTGTATTATTTGTGTCCAGTCCTCTCTAGCATTTACCAGGATAACCCCCTGGATTTGGCATGATCATTCATTTTATAGTTCCTGACACTCAGAAGACCTTAGAACAAGGTTACAAATTAAGTACATAGATGGTAGCTAGCACCTGTGTTGTACAACTTGGTGTTAACCATCACACATCAGAAAGTCATAAAATGGAAGGAATATCAGTGTTTCCAGGCCACTCACACTGCTTCTTGTTACTCCCCTTCTACACTTGCATATAAGAATGCTTTGTTTTCTAAATCTCACATCATTGCTAATCTTCTATCAGTGTATCCATGTCCTCAGCTAATCTCCTGGTCACTCTCAACAGTAAGTCTTTGTCTGTGGTGTTGAATGATTTTAGTCTCCACGTTGACAACATATTTTTTGCCCTAAGATTAACATTTCTTCATTGTTTCTCCAAGGTCCTGCAAACCAAACCCAGCGAATTCCACCCGTACCTTGACTTTCTTATTACTCCAAATGTTTCACATAATGAAATGCTCAACTCCAAGTTTTCACTCTTAACACATCAGTTATGATTCCATCTCTATTGCTTTACTCATTTTCTTCATCATTATCTCTTGTCTTGAAGTTTTCATTTTTATCTCAATCTATTAATTCACTTGTTTGTAAATGACTTTCTTCTCAGTCCAGCAAAATTATAAAATCAAAAACAAAAACCTATCTTCTTCTGTTTTCTTTTTTTAAATTTGTTCTTTTTAAGTATACATGACAGTAAAATTTATTTTGGCAGATTATACATACATAGAGTATAATTTATTTTATTTAGGATCTCACTCTTGTGATTGTACATGATATGGAGATACCCTGGTAGTGAACAAATACAAGGCTAGGTAAATTATAATCGATTAATTCTACTGTCTTTCCCATTCCCCTCCCCAGTCCCTTCCATTCATTTCCCTTTGTGTAATCCAATGAATTTCTATTATTCCCTTCCCCACCTCCTTTGATTTGGGTTAGTATCCACATATTAGAACCTTTGACCTTTGGTAGTTTTTGGAACTGGCTTACTTCACTTCCCGTGATATTCTCCAGTTCCATCCATCTATTGACAAATGTCATAATTTCATTCTTCTTTATCGTGGAGTAATATTCCATTGTGCATATATGCATTTTCTTTATCCATTCTTCCATCAAAGGGCACCTAGGTTGGTTCGGTAGTTTAGCTATTGTGAATTGAGCTGCTATAAATGGATGTGGCTGCGTCACTGTAGTATGCAGGTTTTAAGTCTTTTGGGTATATACTGACTCTCTCTTCCCACTGGTGGTGCCCTATGTAGTGCAGTGGGACACTGACCCTTTCACTGTTTTTAAACAACTATGTGTTAGAGGTACTTACATGTTATCACAACCTGTTATCACAGCCAAGGACCACAGAGGTGTGACACACACAGAAAGTGAACGACTAATTAGAATAAGGAAACATGTCTGCCTCGTAATTTTTGTAATGTTCTTTCACTACGCCATGCTGTCAAAGTATCAGAGATGCAATTCCTTAATTCTCTTTCTTCTTCTTCTTCCTTTTTTTTTTTTTTTTTTTGCAAAACTGTTTCACCTGCCCTGCAGATCTCATCTTTTGAATCATCATTCATTCCAAATGAGTAAAACAACCTTTACTGCTTCAGGGCATGTACCATTGTGAGTCATGTTTTGCCTACAAGCAACAAAAAAATGCAAGTGTTATCCATGTTCCAAACACAGAGGTTATTATTACCATCATTATCATTATTATTTTTGTGTAAACACAAAATTTGGAAGCAAGCAGTTACAGTCGTTGACTTAGCAGCATAGCAATATCAACAACAGTTTATCCTTAGGTATTTTGACCTTTAACTTATGAGGTCAATTTGAAGTCACAGTTTATTTACACTTTTTGAAATCCCCCCCCATGGACTGGACTTCTACTTTGGTCATGTTGACCAAGTTTGTTTTAAGTGTCCACTTAATCTGTTTTAGAGGCTAGGAGGGTAAGTATCTAGTCTTTCAAGCTTCAGTAGTAAAGTCAGGAGCTAAAATAGTGAAGAACACAGTCAGCAGTATCTAACACAGCATTGATTTATACTTTAGTGTCTTCTGCCTTTAAATAAAAAGGGTTATGCCAAAGAGAACGGTGCCAGGTACAGAATTTCAAGTTGTTCCTATGTGTTCAACTTGTTTCTTTCTCTTCCCCACATGACCTTTGGTGACTTAAGTTCTTGCCTCTACAAGGTATGTCTGAGTTACTCTTTTCACTGTTTGCAGGACTTTTCCTGTAAATGTTCTGACCTGTGACTTCTACTGTAATATAGAATCTATTTTTCTCCCTAACTTATGAAAAAAGCTATTTTATGTGCTAAATCATCTTTGTTTCCTTTGCAATTATGAATATCTACATATTTGTATGCCTTTGTTAATATTTTGATTTCTTTTTGGTGGAGAAATAAAGCTCTATTTAATATGCACCTCTAACTGCAAGCTTTACAAACATATGTTCTCCTTATTATTCCATTCATCTGCTTGGATCAGAAGGCCATGAGTGCTTTAAGGTAAAGATAATCAATTAAGACTTTGTTATTGTTTGATATTCAGAATTTATCCTGATTTTTAAATAGAACTCAGTTATTGTAGGATGTGAGAGAAAAAAGGGAGCAAGGAAGAGAAAAGAAGGGGAAGAATCAGAAAAGGAAAGAAGAAATGAAGGAAAAAAGAAGGAAGGGGGCAGACAGAAAGGAAGGAATTCTGTTTTAACCATTGTGACCTATGAAATTGCAGTTCAAGTCTTACAATCTGTTCCCTCCTTAATACATTTGCAATTTTATCTATTATCTTAAATTACATTCCCAAGAATAGATCATGCAATGCATATGAACATGCTTTTATAAATTAAATGACTATAAAATATTAGACACCATTAGTGACAAATGTTGTCCTTTCCAGTGAGTATGTACCTGACACCCACTCAGTGTCACCACTGTTTGTGTTGCTGATGACAACAGGGATTATACCAACCAACCCTCGCCCACCAGGCATTAATAGTCTATCACCTTCCACTGGAGGGGTGGAAGGTACGTTGGTTTCTTAACTCATTTTACTAAAGAATAACATATTACATATTTTGTTTTTATGTCAGTCTGCGATAATCCAAACCAAATGAAATAAATGGAACAACAAAAATCAAATCTTTTCATTCCAGTTGGCATTAGAGTGGCAATGCATTTGTACCTAAACTCTGGTTTACTAAATTCAAGTCACAAAGATTTTGATTAATTTTTTCTGAGTTTTTAATAGTTTATGATATTTTTTACCCTGAACTTTTATATTTATATTCTATGCTTATATTGGGATTTTGCTTCTTATCCTTTTTGAAATATAATCATTAGGAGATTCAGCACTCTTTATTGATAGGTTTGGAAAATTAATTGATTACAGTGTATATTGCAGGCAAAACTCAGACTTATTGAAAAAAAGTATTTTTAAATAAATACTTTAAAGCTTTATATTTTGGAACACTGTAATACATGTGTGGGCAATATTAAGGTAAAATGGTTATATATAATTTTGACTTTGGAGTAAGTTTCTCTGGAAAAGAGAAAAGAAAAGAAAAGTAACAATTTCGTAAATGATGTCAAACATTTCCACAGTTAGTTCTCATGTTAGGCTTTGGAGGTGAGAATGCTTAGGGATGTATTTTCTTAACAAATGAGTAAACAGTTCTTAGTTATTTTAAATAACTTGTCTCAAAGTGAACTGTAATTGAATAGCTCTTACAAAAAACCCACAGATGTGCAACCTGCACACACAGGTGCTTCGTGGCCTGAGTTCTTTCCTGATTGCTCTTTCTTTAGAAAGGCAGGACAAATAATAGCATAAGCCAAGAGATTACATAGCATTACTATTTTCTTAGCAGATTTCAGATTGATTAAGAAAAGCAGAAGAGACATTTTGTAAAGATAGTGGTCAATGAAGGTGAAAAGAAAAGAGACAACTTACCGCCCCAGTATATAACTCCTCTGAATCAGAGGCAGAAATTGTAAATGATTTAAAAGAACAGCACTTTTTACAGGAGATTATTTCGTTGACACAGAAAGATGAATAAATAAAGGAATAGCATGGTGCTTTCAAGTGTGAGAGTCTCAGAATTTAACTATTGAAAAGGGTCTTTTAAACTCCAGTCAGTATTGATGCTCAAAAGTTTTAGAGGCTAAGTAAAAAATGACAAGTTTGTAAGTCATCAGGTAGGTAGCTTGATGTTACTGGAAGGATTAGGGTATATTGTCAGAAGACTGCACTTGAACTGTAAAGCGCTTGCCTTGTACATGTGAGACACTGGGTTCAATCCTCAGCACCAGATAAAAATAAATAAAATAAAGATGTCGTGTCCATCTACAACTAAAAAAAAATTAAAATAAGAAGATTTTTGTCTCTGAAATTTTCTCATCTTTAAAAATATGATTTTAAAATATAGAATTTATAAAACTCTTAAAAGAAGGACTGATACATACTTAGCACATTAACTATATTTCTATATTTTTGTGATAACATATACTAAACACTGGGTAACAAAGACCCTCCCTAAGGAACATACAGAAAATACATACAAGGAATTAGACAATTACAGTGCAGGATGATGAAATTATTTATGGAAAAAATGTGTGGTGCTAAGGCATAAAGAAGTATCTTTTAGATGTTTCAGAGTGTCAGCAGAAATTGTCAAGAAGAGACAATGTCTCAGCTGGATGAAGAATGAAAAAAGAAATAAGTGAAAGAGGAAACTGGAAATTATTCTCAAGCCAGAGGAACTAGAAATTATCTCTAAGTCAAAGCACACAGGTATAGTCCACTACTAGACTGGAGTCAACTCTGATGGCAGATCCTGAAGGATAAGAGATATTAAAACTGAAGAGGAAGGGAAATAAAATTATTCAGCCAATCAGGGCCAACTCAGATCATATTCATGTTTTTGCTTCTAACAGTTTGGAAAAGGTGGGTATTAATATAATTAAGTCACCAATGAATGAGAACAGTAGCAGCTACAACAGGGTTCACAAAGAGCCTGCTGGTCTAGGGTTATCTTTGGAAACTGGATCATGGCAGTTATAGAGGTGTAGGATCAGAACAGCTCCATGCAGCTTTTGCAGAGCTCAACCCAGTGACCCTTTCAAATTGCTCTGGAAAACTTTAGCAACTAACAACATGGCAATCATGCTTTTGTGCACCAGCTAAATATGAATACTGAATTTCCAGCCATTGACAAATCAGGCATACACACACACACACACACACACACACACACACAAACACACACACACAATTTATAGAATTAAATTCACAATTTGGAATTAGACTCATAATTAATGATACTAGCACCATGTAGACTGTGTCATCCATCTAAATTGACCTACAAACCAGAGATAATCACTGTTGTGTAGAATTTTGCCATTTTTCAAAGCACATTCACCTTATAAAATGCAATTGTCACATTAATAGGGTCTGGTAGATGAGTAGGTAATCAATAATTTATAAACACACTTCAGCTGAACTTTCATTGCTGCCTTATCACCAGGAGCAAAAGGGGAGATGTATTATTATATCTACTTTGAAAATGAGGAACTTGAGAACTGGGAGATAAAATGCATTCTGATAGCTAAAATGAATTTGGTATCTCTGGACTGAAAAATTAAAAGAAATATATATGGACATAATCATTGAAAAATTAAAGAACTGTCATAAGTATTCTCATTTCATTCTTAATAATTTTTTTAAAAGTCAGGAAATTACTTTACCCCCAGGTCTCTAAGCACACAAATATTGGAACTAGATTCTCATCTCAGAAGTTTCTTCTCAGTATGTCATTTTAATATGAGGTTAAAGAAAGTTAGAATTTAGTTTTAAAAATAGCAAGTATGTCTATCTATTTAGTGAAATTTTGAAACCAGAACTCAAAAACTACTTTCAGTTAGATAGCAAACAAAACAAGGATTCCAAATGAGACCAACAGAAGAATATGGGTTAAAAATGATCAATTTTAGTAAAAGTTTTTTTCAAATATTCTTGCAGACTTTGTAAAAGTTACTACTGAAATTGATTGCACTTAAGAATTATGGAGGTACTCTGCAGATACAGAAGATATGGCCTCTGCACTCAGAGAGTGATCAATCTGGTATGGTATGTACAAATAAAGAAATATCATACAAAATATTGAGTTTCCAGGGGTTGTGGCTCAGTGGTAGTGGGCTTGCCTTGCATGCATGAGGCCCTGAGTTTGATCCTCAGAACCACATAAAAATAATATAAACGTATCGTGTCCACCTACAACTAAAACAAAATATTTTTTTTTAAATGAATACATTTAGCCAGGCCTGGTGGCACACTTCTGTAAGTCCAGAAGCTGGGAGTTTGGGGCAGGAGATTCAAAGCCAGTCTCAACAATTTAGCAAGGTTGTAAGCAACCTAATGAAACCCTGTCTCAAAATAATAATAATAAAAAAAAAAATTTTAAAGGGGATGGTGCTAGGGATGTGGGAATGTGGCTTAGTGGTCAAGCACTGCTGGGTTTAATCCCCAGTATCACAAATACACACACACACACAGACACAAATGACCTTAAAAGCAAAATAAGAAATTTTACAACTTTCTAGTTCGTATCTTTGGCAAGTTTCTTTGGAAGACTTGCTATCTGCAATGAATTCTAGGTAAAAATAAATTATTACAAAATAGAATAATACACGTGAATATCTATATGTGCCTATGTAAATATAAGCATATGTATAAATATACATATATATGTTCATATATATCTGAGTAGGAGAGATGGGAAGTAAAATAGAGTAAAATAATTTATTTTTCCATAAAAGGAAATTAAATGATGATATTATGGACACTGGCAAAGAAACTAGTTCAACATTAAATAGCATAACAAAAAAAGGGGGGGCATTAAAAGGAGATATAAATGTAAAGGGTAACACTAGAACAAAAACATGAAACTCCTTCATTATTCCAAAAACGTGTTTGTTAATCAAAGAGCAAAGGTGTGCATCTTCTAAGGGAACACAGTAATTACAACACAATACACATAATTATAAAATATGACAGGATTGAGTTTAAGTATATCTGTCATACAGATTGAGTTTAAAGGGTCAGTCTACCTATTGAAAGAACAGATTTTTCTATTTGACCTACAAAAGCAAACCCCAAGATGCTCTGTACACCAGAGATAAAACAAAGTGAGGAGCTGGGGAGATAGTTCAGTCGGTAGAGCGCTTGCCTTGCAAGCACAAGGCACTGGGTTCGATCCCCAGCACCGCAAAAAAAAAAAAAAAAAAAAAAAAAAAAAAAAAAAAAAAAAAAAGTGAGTTAAAAGGTTATAAGCAGGTAAAAAGGTGGATAAGGAGAGTGGAAAAAATGAGAATACATTAGCAGTGATTCTGATAATAGGTAAAGTAAAAATCTAATCCAAATAATAGAATCAGTTGGATAGTTCTTATGGACATGTAGAAATTTACACTTTAATAATAAAGAATGAAAGTTGTTTTTGTGTATTCGCACAACACTCACAAATAATGTTCACAACATTTGCTGAAGGGAGATAATGTTGCAGTCCATGAAGTAGATCAATTGCAATCAAAACTTAAAAACTTGTGAAAAACTTCAAAATACTCCAGAAAGATCCAAAAGTAAAATTTAACAGATAATAAAATATCCCTTTTTCTTGTTTGAATATATCACATTAAGAAGATGTCAGTTCTTCCTATGTTGATTTATGAAAATACAATTCCAAAAATTTGCCCAAAAAAAGTGTGTTTGCAGCTAGAGACATTGGTTGAACAATTAATAGAAATTGGTTCAACAAAGAAATAGGGATGAGTAGCTGGTAAAACACTGACAAGGATAAACAACAAATTAGAATTTTAAAACAGATAAATGAGATACCAGGACATGCTAAAAACAATGCGATTAATAAGACTGTGGTGCTGGAACATGAACAGAAGAACAGATTAGATAAGGTCTAACATTTTTTTATGTACAGCTATCCAATTTTAAAGGTATCACTTATTTTTAAAAATTCATCTTTTCTCCTATGGTCTGAAATGCCACCTTTAGTGTATCATATAAAAAATATATTCAAAAAAAGCCATAGATATAAGTGTAAAAATTGAACTCATAAAAACCCTGGAAAGAAATATGTGATGTGAAAGGCAATATAAATATGACTTAAAACCCAGAGGTAATAAAAATATGAGAATTATGATTATGTAATTTTCTTAGTTACATGGTTAAAAGAAAATTTTAAAACTTAAAAAGGAACTGACAATGGTGGAAAAACTTTGGAAGTGTTTTACAGAATTAAGAAATGGAGACAAAACTGTTACAGAAAAATGGAAGGGTTGTGAACTCACATATAACAAAATGGCAAAAATGGTCATGAAATTTATGAAAATAAATTCAAATGCACAATTAAATAAATGCAAATCAGAAAATCATGGAGATACCATTTTTTATGTATCAGATTTGTCAAAATTAGAGTGACAGCATATTTTGTTGGAATATGAGAGTAAACCATTATTCTCACTCTTTGCTGGTGGGAATACACTATGATAAAACCCAGAGGAGAAAAATTTTGAAACAAGAAGCACTTGCCTTTTGACCTAGAAAACCTACTACTTGGAGTTTACTATGGAGATGTAACAAAACAAGCTTGTATGTATCTTTCACTGAAGAGTTATTTGTAACTTCAAAACATTGAGAAAAGACCAAATGTTCTATATAGGAGAGTGTTTGAATAAACTATGACAAATCAACAAAATGGAGTGACATCCAGCCATGAGACTGAAAAAAAAACAATTTCAATGAGCTTAGATGTGTGGATTTTAGCGTAGTTTGTTAAATAAAATATTCAAAGTGAAAAAACTTTTTCCCTTTCATGCAGCGTATCATATTTTACACAAATGCGTGAAAAAAAAAAGAAATACAGCAATTAAATCCTAGAGATGGGAGCTGGACTCAGTAGCACATGCTTGCAATCCCAGTTACTTAGAAAGCTGAGGGCAGGGGGATCACTTGTTGGGGCCACCCTGGACAACTTAGTAAAAAGGTCTGGTAGGGTGCCACTGGGTTTAGTCACCAGTACTGCAAAACAAAACAGAACAAAAACTAATGTGTCAGAGATGCATAGATCAGAGTGGGGCAAAAATTATACAGAAGGGGAAACAAGTTAGAAGATAAGAATGATGTGATGCTTCCTTGATTATTCATTTTTTAATATTTTATTTTTCAAGCCATGGTGAAAATTTTACATTCTGCCAAAATGAATTAGTTAAAATCAATCGGGAAGGAGACAGAGGACAAACTGGCATACGTGTGATTATAAATGACCTCAAATTTATGACAAATACATACATTTGCATTCCTAATTTAATATCACTAGTACCTGTGGGATAAAAGGTTAATTCTAGAAACAGAATTTTCATAGAAATACAGAATACCTGTACAAAATTACTGTTCTATAGTTAGTAAATTTATTTTTCACAGGAGTTCAAGTTAACAATTATGAGACTGCATATTATAGACTTAAACAAAAGCATGAATGTATTTCATATAATTCATTAATCAAGAAAGAATCAAGAAACAAATAAGGAAAAGGGGAAGACTGGATGAACTTTTGTTGTATTAAAAATCAGAATTTAGAGAAAGTAATATAGAGATAGATAACAGATGAAGCAATAGTAAAAAAAATGTGTGTATAAATAGTACAAAGGTGCTGATAGTGCACTTTTTTTTTTTTAGTTATGTCTCTTGAGAGAGTCTGGAAAAAAATAACATCTGTGTAACAATGAGTTAAGTGTAGAATCTTGACTGTTATACAAAAGAAGTCAGAAATCCACGGAGAAATGGGCAGGTTCTAGGGTTAGAGCAGAGAAAGTACAGTACAAGCCTTAAACATCTTGTGATAAGAACGTGCTTTGTTATAATGGGGTCATGTTGAAATCATATGGAAGCCAGTGGTCAAATTGGGACAAGATAAGCTAAGTAAGTAACTATAGGGATAGATTAAAAGTCATTATGAATAAAGCAAATATTAATAAGTCTGATAAAGGGACAATCCTACTTACATTAGAATCTAAATTAATAAATGCAGAAAGGATGGCGGAAACTGACACTTGGTACACCACAGAGGAATTCTTACCATAGGAAAGACTTGACAAGGAATGCATAAATCAGTGAGTGAATATGTGATAAGAAACAGAATAGTATTATAATTTCAAATTACTCTCCCAAGAAACTTGTTGAATATAAAGGAGGAAATGGTAGCTTTGCAGTGGAGAAACATGATTTATGTAACATATTGTGAATAAATGATCCAAGTTAGCATCACAGGTAATAAACCATTTCAACATCATGTATCAAGTCTAGAATTATTTAAAATAATAAGTTGAAAGAAAACAAACAAACAAACAAAAAAGCCTGGAAGAGGACTAAAGGATTCATCTATTCCTTCACTATTTTGTTCATTCAACAGGTAATTATTAAGGCTTCTTGGAGTATGTGGGGGCACTATGCTTGGAGTAGTGACAGATACATGGCAGACAAGCATCTCTTCCCTGGAACCTTCTGTACCATTTGAAAAGAAATGAAAGATGTACAATAATTTCACCCAGAATTGCAAGTTTCTTCTAGATTTACCAAGCAAAGGAAAATAAAAAAATAAGAATAATGTAATTGCTGTTACAGAATGGGGACACTGAAAAGAGACAATTTTATAGTGGTGTATTTGGTACAGCACCTTTGCAAACTAAACCAACCAAAGCCAACCACACATGAGGATCCAACAGAAAGGGAAAGATGTACTTTGGTGAAGAAAATGAAGGCAACTGAACCTTTTAAATCAATTTTTCATCCTAAAAAGAATGTGTCAGCTATATTATATGCATTGAATTAAAAACATTACTTTCCTGAACCAGTTTTAAAATGTCACTGATAAGCTGTTTATATACAGGAAATTAAACATTACAATACACTCTTGAAAGAAAGTGTGTCAGTTGATAAGGGATATGCTTATCTCACTAGAATCCTTGCATCCAGCACAAAATATATAAATTCAATAATTACCTAATTGTAAATGTTTTGCTGACCATTGATTCCTTTTAACAGAAGAATGGAAATATTCCATTGATAAAAATGCAGTGCTTCCAAGTCAAATTTAGCTGTGCATAATCAATTATTTTTCAAAATAGGAAGACCAGTGCTTCTATAAAAACATGGATACATTGGAAATTAAACTTAGAACATATTTAATAGAAAATAAAACAATAACGGCCAAAGCAAAAGATTCCACACTGAAAAGAAGAGTGGATTTTCAGATCAGGAACTTTATGTAATTTTCCAAATAAATGAAATGAGGAATACATAGAATTTTTGAGAAGATCCAAACCTGAAGTTATTATTTTCCATCAAAATCTGACCCAACAAAACAAATGCCTAATATTTTCTCTGATATGCAGAAGCTAATTCACAATGTGGGGGGAGGGAAGAATAGAATGACTTTATATTAATTAGGTAGATTGGAGTGAGGGGAGGGGAAGGGGTATGGGGGTAGGAATGATAGTAGAGTGAAACAGACATTATTACCTCCTGTACATGTATGACCGCATGACCGATGTGATCCTGGAATATGTATAATCAGAAAAATGAGAGATTATACTCTATTTATGTCTTAAAATGATCTATCAAAATGTATGCATACATTCTACTGTCATGTCCAATTATTAGAACAAATAAAATAAAATAAATTTTTAAAATCTTCTTAATTTCTTGTATACCTTGTCTTTGCTAATGGCCCCCACCTCCACAATATGTTCAAATAAGAAAACTTCCTCCTTTTCTTTGCTATAACTTCTTGACATAGAACTGATTGTCATATCAGTTGGACTATGCCTTTCATTTATTCAGTTGTGATTTTATTCCTCCTTTTCTCTGTCCCCACAACCATTAACTCTGTTCAAATTGTCATCCTCCTTTCCCCAGACTATGATGCTTTTCTCCTATTTTATCTCTCTTCCTCATATACATTCACTACTTGAGTAAACAGAAAAATCTTTCAAAAACATGCACTTTTCATGCAATCATCCATGACTTGACAATTTTACAAATCTAAACATTTATATCACATACAAGGAATGTTCCAACCTTTTTAACCTTTGTATCCTATGAATACCTTAATAAGACAATCACTTCTAATTATTTGCCATTTCCTAAATATATAATGCATCTAGGGAGAGAAACTATATTTAAGGACTCAAAGAGTGGGCTCTCTAGTATTGAACATTCTGATTTAAATTCTGCTTTGCTACTAATTAGATGAGTGACACAATTTATAGAGGGAAATGAGGGTCAGGAAACAGATCTGGAAGCAACACTTTATTAGTGGCACCACAGCCCAGAGAGATAATTCCCAAAGTCTGAGCCCCAAGTACAGCAGGGCTTTTACTTTTATACGTAAGCAAGTTTTGTGTACATCAAGGCAAGAGATTTGGTGCAATTCTATTGGAGGGTACATTCTACATTCCTTATATTGTATAATCTTGTCAATAACCCAGGGACTCTTAGTTCATACAACTTAGGGACTTTTGTTGCACTAAGACTAAACTGGGATTGTTTCCTGCTCCTATTACTGCAGTTATATTTTACAGCTACCTTTAGCCTCTGTAAGCCTCTATGGTTAAATGTTAGTAAGCTGAAGTGCTGTGTGTCAGCATGCAAAACCATAGCCTGTCAACCCTTACGGTACTGAAGTTGCCATTTTGTTTTACCATAAATTCTCTTTCTGTTGCTAGGTTTCTTTACATATATAATAGTGATAAATACGGTCTCTACATCTTTGGCTACTGGAAAGACTAAAAGTGTCAACCTCATTAAGATAGGGACAGAAAGGATCCATGATTATAGAAATGAGGTAGGATGTAAACCTCACCAGAGAGAGAGCAACTGCTCAGAGAGGTGGATGATAGAGGGAAGAGACTGATTCACAATATTGGAAGGTTAGCGAAATAGGAGGGACTCAGAAATTCTGATTACTAGACCTGAAAACTAGGAAGATTTTATTTACCCAGAATCAGTACCCTCAGCATCAGGGAAGGTCTGGGGAGAGGGGTTACAAAAGGAGAAAGAGGCAAAGTTAAGAAGCTTACTTCAGAAAGAACAGAAAAGAAAGTCAAAGTTCAGCAGGGACAGGAGCTGATCCACTTTTTTCAATTTGCTGGCAGAAAACTGTGGTATTCAGCTGATTTGTAGGAAATATGTGTAAGCTTACCCCTCAGGAAACAGCTAAAACTCTACTGCTTTCTCGCACCTAGAAATACCAGCCAGTGTTATCACAGGAAATGCCTCTGAAACAGTTTAGCTCAGGAACCTCTGTAGTGGAATCACTGAGAACTGAAGTCTGCAGAGCCTTCTCTCCCCATCCTCCAGCATCTGCAAAAAAAAAAAAAAAAAAAGTGGGATGTAGTGGAGCCAGGGGCACTGCACTGGCAGATTGTGGCAGCGAGAGAGCAGAATGCATGCCTTGCAGCAGGCCTTTGCCCATTAAGTGTGGCACCTGGGAAGGAATACAAACTTCTGCCACTGGTTGCCACCCTGTCTTCAACTTCTGGGGTTGGCTCTGTGCCCAAGGGTCAACCCTGGGTCCTGATTATGGGCCACTCTTATGTGCAGTGGCTGCTGCACCATATCACATGTCCTGGCTGCTACCCTCCACCCAACCTCCAATTGCCACTCCGCTCCAGTTTCCAGGCTACCTCACGCCTCTACTGTGGGCCACATCACCCCACCATACCCAAAACCACAATGGTGAGCTCATATCTTTTTTTTATAACTATGAGAGCATGTGAAAAACATTGTCACCATTTTAAATAACCCAGGAAGAAACATACAAAATTTTTTAATGATTGTTGTATTGTTTTGTGTAAATTGATTTGTTGTGTCTTCCTTCAGTAATTGTTTATTCATGGTTTTACCTAAATTTATATATTCCTTCATTTAACTGTATTTTTTTTGTTGATGCCTCTTTTCTTCTTTCTTATTCCTATTCCCTTCTCTTCTCTTTCTTCCTTCTTTGTCTCCTCATTTTCCTCCTTCAGTCACACCCTACCTGCCTGCAGTTACCACCTAGTTAATCCGTATAGCAAATTAATGCACTGATTATATTAAGGCTGTCATAATCCAATCACTTCATCTCTAAAGTTTCTTGAATTGGGTCACATAAACTTGTGGGGCATACCTCATATCTAAACCATAGGAGTTGGTTTAAATGATCTATAGTTTATTCTACTAATAAGCAGAACTGGTACCTTAAGCGAGGTCTCTTTAACTCTGCTTTTCAATTATATTTGAACTACTTAGAACATCTCATAGAATGTTCAGGAAAGATATTACCAACACTCAATATATGAGGAAGAATATCTAGAGTGTGAACCGACTCCATCTTTGCAGTTGCTAATATTATTGTAACATCGCTAATTAGTGGTAAGTAGTGCTAGAAATAGACTATCAGAAAACATCATAAGCAGAATGAGTAGGAGGGAGTCTAAAATGTAAGTTGAAAGAAAATGTTTATTCCCTGGCTCCATAGTCTTGATGATTTCAACTTGGAAACATGTTGGGGATTTATAGGATATAATTTTCACTCTCAAATTTTGATAATAAATAAAAATCATCTGGAAAATATGAACACCATAATTCTTTTCCTTTAACAACATAATTCTTGAATGTTCCAACATGGAATGGCCCATAGCACCTATGTTTCCTTTTTTGTAAGGTATAGGCACATGTTTAGCTGGGTTTGTATGTATTTATATTTATGTCCTAGCATTATCATCATAATCAAGACAGACATAAAAGGCAAAGACATAGGGAAAGCATTATGATTTTCATTTGCTCTCTTTAACTCTAGTATTTACTAACAGAAAATCCAGCTCTATTTTAGTGTTCTACTACTAATAATCGTTCAAACACTATTTACACTTATAAGATAGAAGGATTTTAGATTTTTATTGTGCAGAGGTATTTTGAAATAAATCAAATAGAGTATTGGGTAAGAAAGCATATATGTCCTTCTCTTCATTAATTACTTTCTTACATATAAATGTGTTTTTACCAGTAAAAACATGAATTTAATCTATAGTGGTAACCAAAATCATTGAAAGATGCAACAGAGAGAATTAAAATTACCAACTTGTTTCTTATTTTAAGTAGCTGAGTTACTTTGTGTAAGACATATTGGTTTTGAAGATCATATTACTTTTCATATCTTGAAAATGTGTCTTTATCATTTACTTGTATGCAAATGAGTTGTCCTTGCAAAATTGTTTATATTCTTAGAGAAAATTCCTATGAACAGGGAACTATCAATTCTCAATTTTTTATATGCACAATTTTATTTAATCTTAACTCCTTAAAATTAGTATTTATTTCATAAACATAACCATTGGAATCAAATTAATTAATCCTCAACTGAAGGTCATAGTAGTACAATGTAGCATAATAGGGCTTTTCACTTAGATCTAAGAACTGAGTTTTCTGCTACCAACTCCCAAACATGTATGTGAATTTTCATTACATTTAAATACAGGAAACAAGAGCATTAACACTGAGAATCCCCTCCCTATCAGCAAATGGAAACCCAACTTTAATTGTACAAATGACTGGAAAAAGATTTAGATTGTTGCTGTGCCAGGCTTGGGGTTTGGAATGTCTCCCAAAGTCTCATGTGTTGGAGGGTTGGTTCCAAATGAAGCAATGCTGAGAGCTGGGGCTATTGAATAGGGATTGAGTCATGAGGGCACTGACATCATAAGTGGATTAATCCTTTGATAGCTAAAATGGTACCTGGGAGGTGATGGAAACTGTAGGCAGTGAGGCATGGTTGGAGGAAGTAGGTCACTGGGAGTGTGCCCTGTGAAGGTATTTCTTATCCCTACTCTATAACTCTCTCTTTCACTCTGCTTCCTGGCTGCCATAAACTAAGCGGCTCTTCTCTGCTATGCCTTTCCACCATGATGTTCTGCTTCACTTCAGGCCCAAAGCCATGGTGCCAGCAGAACGTGACCTGAACAAGTGATCCCCAAATTTTTTTTTCCTCTGTTAACTTGTTTTTCTCAGGTATGTATCACAGCAGTGCAAGACTGACTAAATGTATTCGGATTACAACTGCTTGAAAGCAACACAAATTTTAAAAAGCTCTCAAAACTTCATCACTTACCAAATTTAAGATGTTCTCTAAATGACTACGGAGATTATTGGCATCTATATCAATGAGTGAGAGTCTGAGATGTTTTTGCTTTTTAAGACCATAGATGAAATATAAGCATATTTTGATGAAGATGAGGATTACATACATGATGTCACATGATAAACATTGGAAGGGAATGTGAGTTGTGTAAACTGCACTGGAAAAAATTATGGAGCAAATTTGTTGCTTGCAAGCATTGGAACAGTAATTAGACAAAGAACAGGACATTACAAGGTAAGCTTAATACAAGATAATTTGAAACAAAATATGATAGAATTTCCTAGCAACTAAAGTGGCCCAAAGATGAAATGGGCTATCTTCCATGAGGAAAATCACCAATAAAAGAGAGGTCAGACCATTTAATAGTGAATGTCTATTGTGAATCCATTGATAATTTAGAGTTGAGGTTGTGATATTGATATTAGATATGAATTAATAATTCTGGTTTTTCTTCCTAATTCTGTCTAGCAAAGACAATTCCTTTGCTGTCTGTGTGAGTACTTTTCTTTCTAATTACCTCAAAGACAATGCAGTGACTCTCTTTTCCTTAATTCTTCATTGGTGGAAAAAAATTCTGAAAGGTGAGAATCCTTAGTTGATAAACCACACACTATAAAACCAAAGAAAGCTTGCCATAGACTATCTATCAACTAACTAATTCAAAGGAAAAATCTCAACAAGCTGTGTATGATTGAAAGATAATTTGAACTGTGATTCTGTGTCAATCACTTTCTTGTTCCTCAGTCTTATATTGGCAACATGTTTAGGTTTGAAATTGTTCTCTGAAAGCAGATATATCTCAGTGTGCTTTCAACAGCTGTATTTTTCAGTATCTCATATTTTTCAGTATCTCATATTTTAGTAACATATAAGCCAGATTCCTTATTTACTTTTGCAAAGTTTGTTTTCTAAAGATGATATAATCTGCCTGAGAGTTATCTTTCTAAAAGATATTCTCTTCAAATGTGTCTAATTTAGTTCATTTTCAGGGAATTTAGAATATATATTTCATTATATCAATACATGGGGAAAGTGTATCTTTAGCTCCTGTCACTTTATTTAGTCTCACCCACTACTGATCCTAGTTCCATACATATCTTTTCTTTGGAATTATTCCAAAATGGACTTAACTATATTAATCAAATGTCAGCTTCACCTCCTGCTTGACTCCTTGGGAGCCTTCACCTGATTTCTCAAAATCACTGGGAATAATAGATTCTTACTGCAATCATTGCAATGAGTTTGTCTCTTACAAGATAAGAAGAATTCTCCTGGGAGACCAGAGCTTAAATCTTTAATATTATATTCTCATAATTTGGTCCAAAATTTTGTCCCTACAAAACAAAGAATAGGCACTTGGTGAATGTTTATTAATGAAATAATGAAGGGTTTTCTTATAGCCTAAATTTCTCCCTAATGTGAAGGCAGTGAGGAGAGCTATGCCAAGGGATACAGCAAGAAAATTTCTCTCATTTTGCTTTATATAGCCCAGGATTTCCTTGCCATCAAGCTCAGCTAGTCCTAGAGCTCATGTGGAGGTTGTTGTTCTGACTACATGTACTTTCCATCAGCAGAAGCAATACCTCCTCTTCAGAGGTACATCATATCTCATCCACTTTTTGAGTCAATCACTGCTTATTTTCTTAATTTTGGCTATGCTTACATATATTTGAAGCCATACTACCCCACATACTATACCTATAGTCAGAAAATCTGGTACCTTTGTGTATATGTGGGCCTAGAAATTAGATTATAGAAAGCAAAATGATGTTATGTCATACCTAGGAATATTTTGAATAAAGTCACTGTGGAAATTTGTGGAAAATTCTTCAGTAAATAAATACAGCTTATAAGTAGAAGCCTAGCATGACCAAACATTACAATTTTATGTTCCTTTTTTTTAGATTTCACAGGTCAACAGAAAATGGTTTGGTTCTCCAATTCTTCTGTGCATAGGTATCTTAATAGGACTGTTTCTGTTATAAAATTGTTGTTTTGGCTCCTGTCTGCTAATATTTGGGATCCTGATGGTTCTGAAGTTCACCTTTCTAGACTTTCAAGGTTTCTCTAGAGCACCTTCTATTTTACCTCCTTTATAGACCCTGAATCAACTTTATCATTTTCAGCCAAGAAAACCAAGGAAAATAGAAGCAAAATAAAATATGCAATTGAATCAATAGGAGAACCAATGAACTTAGAATAAAGTTATTCTAGTATAGTTATTCAATGAATCATATAGTAGTCACTAAAATCAATGTACTTTCAGGGGTAAATGGACAGAATAAATATAACCACAGAATGAATGATGATCTCCGGGAAACGATGTAATTTATGGAGGAAAATATCAAGACCAATGGTGGGTATGTGATTGACATAGATGATATAATCTGTGACAGATAGTATGAGAAAATAACACATGAAAGATCTAGAAAAATTGTTTTGGAAATTCTGAAGAGAGCAAAACTAATTATGGATAAAGGCGTAGAAGGAAGAAAATAATATTTAAAGGAGAAATAACACACTTTGACACAGAGGTTAGAAAAGGGTCAGTAAAGTCACTTCACAGACAGCATGTGAAACTCAATTAAAAGAGTTTAACTAAAAAGAGTACAGGATTGTCTCAAACAATAGATCATTTGGACTAGAAAACTAACCAAATGGAAAGGAACCATAGAGGTTATACAATAATTTGGGGATGAGATCATGGAAAGTCATGAATGCATTTATTTGGAAATCAAATAGGAGTCAGTATGCTTTCAAAAAGAGTAGCCTAATAGTTCTGTGAAGGATAGATGGTAGTCATAACTGAAGAAAATATTCCTATTGAGAGAAACTTCCTGAGACTGAGCACAAACCACCCTTTAAAATTCTGAACATGCTCGGCCTTAAAAAACGGAATCATTTATATTCTGATATCACTTCCTTTAGTTTTCCTACTAAAGAAAAGCAAACTCGTTGGTGAGTCATTCCATTTTAAAATAACATTCAGGATTTTTTTTTTTTTTGAAAAAAAAAGTTAAAAATCTATTTGAGTCAGCAGAAACTGAAGAACAGGCATTGTTCACATTTTGTGTATTACTGATAAATATCTTCAATGCATTCTGTTTTAAACAGCACAAAGAATTGTCCTGAAAGACTTTTTCTCTCATTTTCTATCTTACTTCTGTTATTATTTGTTTCTGATATTTATAAGAAATAGTTCTCTTTTATATACTAGGTAATTACTTGACCACCAACATATTTGGAAGGTGACTTATATTATGCTTTCTTTATTTGGTGCAAAGAATGACACTCAGACAATTTTTTAATCCTAGTAGACTGTCTGAATACAAAGACTGTGCTTTAAATGGGTTTTATTGAATCATTTATCATTCAGCAGAACAAGTTCAGGCATCAAATCTGGCCTTGGGAAAGACTTGCAGGTATAATTTGGAAACCATGGACAGGAAGTCACCTCTAGACATTGGTAGCTGAGACATTTAATTGTTCAAGAAATATAAAACATGCTGACTGCTTTCATAAGCACATAATAAGCTTTTGTGTACATTTGTTCCTGTCTCTTAAACAAATAATCACACTTAAAATAATTGTATTGCTAATAATACTCTTCCTACAGGCATGAGAAAAAAAATCAAAATCTCAAATGTAAGTAGATCTCACATATTATTAAGAGACAAGACAATAATTATTCTGCTCAAATGTAACACTAAGAGATTTATGGCACCACAAATATTTGACATATACTGCTGTCAGAATGCGATCTCATATCCTGTCAAACTCTCCCAATAAAAAACGGTTAAAATATGGAAGGAATGCTGTCAGTGGATTGTTAACATTAGACAAAATGTGCTCTGGTGGGTTTTTCCAACTTATCCAGCATGACTCAGTACTTTCTCCCAAGGTGTCTTTCTTAATCTGCAAGGGACTCAATAGGAATATTACGGGACAGTAACAGCTAAAATAAACTTTAATGAATACTGGCAGATTTTTTTTTTTTTTATTAAAACCCATAGAACCTGAACAGCAGATGCCAAGGTCTCTGTAAGGAGTACATGGGACATGGATGTGTTTGAAGGTTATCCTTACTGTTACTCTTATTGCATGCATCTTCACAGTACCATGAGCAGATGTCTACTATTATTATCCTGCAGATGGGAAATCAGAAACTCAGAGAAGTTACACAACTTGCTCAAGGTCATAAAATGACCTGAAGCTGCAGCTGCACTGGACCTATTAAATTTCTTATTAAACTTAATGAGGGGGACCAGTTAAATAGAAAACAGAAGAGGGAAAATTGTACCTTCAAAATGACTATTTACCAGAGTGATAGTTGATGATGTCATTTAATAAGATGAAAAAATTGGAATTTTAGAAGTATTATAAATTGATCAAATTCTTAGAGCAAATTAAAAGGCAGAGATAAAATTTGAAACAGGATGATTTCTATCATTCTCCAACTTCATTTTGAAGGTTGATCTTCATCACTATGGTAATTTATTTATCATTATCTGCAAAGGGGTCTGCCTAGAAACAGTGATTATGAATCAGCTACCACTAGTTAAGAAGGTGAGGGAAGTAGGAGGTAGTTGAAAATACCAATACACAAATGTATCAATTTGTACTTCCTAAATCTAGAAAGGCAGCTTCTTTGATCATTCTAAAGATTTTCCTGTGAACTTCCTACTGTGGTGTATCACAGTTTGTTGAAAAAGAAGGTTGAAAAAGGATCTTGTTCTCCATCCCAGATTTTACAGGTGGGAAATTCACCAAACTGTTTCTGAGTACCAAATGCTGAGACAGAAACCCATCTATCCATTTTCCTTCTGCTCTTGCTAGCAGAGACTTTATAGAAAATAGTCTGAAAAGAAGATAGCCTGGATAAACTCATTCCCTACCCCTCGTGCACACAGTTTCAAAATAACACCATCTATGTCTCTTTACACATTTTGTTTTATTTTAAAATTTTATTTTAAAATGTTGGACTCACAAGGCAATGTTTATGTGAAATTGAGTTGATATGGTAGAAAGGACCAATGTATCAGTAAATGAATTACAATGTAAAATTATTAAAATAAATCCAAAAGCACTTGTCTTTCATTTAGCATCAAACAGTCAAGAAAAGTTTTCTTAATAAGATCCTGGATCTGGTGTGTATATGTGTGTGTGTGTGTGTGCATATGAAATGACAAATAAAAAACTCTAAGTTTCAGATAAGTTTATTTGGGGTAAGAAACGAAAAAAAACATGATATAAATTCAAACCACCAAAAGGGGAAAAGAGTTAAGTTTTACTAACCCCAAATCAATAAATGTTATTTGGATTTTAATGTACTTCTATTAAATTTTTAATTTTTTTAAATTTAAGTGAATTAAGAATTTTATTGGGACATTATGATTTATACATATTAGTGGACTTAATTGTGACATGTGCATACATGCATGTAACATCATTCTAACACTGAGAACAAAAACTGATTCAGATCATGACTCTGATGTTGAAAGATCCTATAAAAGGAATGAAAAATAATAACTAATCCAAATATCTTGGTCTTATATTTATTTCTGGATTGTTTCCTAAAATAAACAATAAGTATTCTCTGGATACTTCACCATATCAGTCACCTCTAAAAGGATGTTTTACATCTAATTTAATAAGGAAATATTGATAAGTACAATGAGTAAGCAATGAAAATATTTTATTTTTACAGGGTATTGTTCCTTTGAAATTTGAAGTTGCAAAACTAGGACCTATTATTTTTCAAAATCTGAACAGGGTTGATCTAAATGTAAGATCCAGGACTTGAGCATAGAGAATTTTTCATAGGTCTAGAATATGAATTAATTTTTACTAATTCACTTATGAAAAAAAATTGCTTAAGTAAATGTAAGAAAAAACCATCCCATTTGATCTGGAAGGAAATACATTTCTAAATAAGGGTGATAGAAAGGTTTCAGTTTCAGAAGCAAGTATTAGAATTCAAAGGAATTGTAAAATTTTTATTAAGGGTTTAAAATTTGAGGAGTAAATTTTAGATCTATTTCTACTTTATAATATAGTGAGTTAGATAAGGAGTTAGTGATTGATGTTCCCTAATCTAAAAAATGAGGAGATGAGTCACTTTCAAAGCAATGGCTCCCTTTCCCTGTTATTTCTGAGCTCATTTATATCACTCATTTGCATCTTCGAGGAAGCTATTTCAGAATGAAATGAAGGAAGCATTATAGTTAATTTGGCTGCATCTGCAGGTATGGAGAAAAAGTTCATATATTTTATATTTCAATCTGGGTAATTATGTTTGTTTCTTTGTTTTTCTTGAAGTATTAGTTTTTCTTCTTTTTTTTGAAATTCTTTTTTTTATTTTAATTGAAAATCATAAATGTACATAGGGCAATATTGTTTGATTTATTCTGTTAATTTTTCCCTTCCCCCCCCGTCCCACCCCTCTTTTCCCTCTATACAGTCCTTCCTTTCTCCATTCTTACAACCCACCTATCCCTAACCCTAAACCTAACCCTAACCCTAACGCTAACCCCTCCTACTCCCCCTTATATGTCCTCATCCGCTTATCAGCGAGATCATTCGTCCTTTAGTTTTTTGAGATTGGCTTATCTCACACAAAATTGATATTTAAGAAGAAAAATTATTTTTTTCGATGCTATTGTGAATGAGGTAGTTTTCCTCACACATGAAGTTACCCCTACCTCTCTTTCTTGTATGAAGAGGTGTGATATTGCTGAAGGCTTGTCTGCATTTCCTGTGCATAAAGCTTCTCTGTAATGTATGATCTCTGGTGCCTACTACTAAGCTGTGACTTCAACCTAAAGTCTTCCCCACACCTGGCACAGACAATGTTTTCCCTTGAGGATATTCTCTGATGTGCGATTAGGTTGTCTTGTCACTGAAGACTCTCTCACACTCACTGCACACATAACGCTTCTTCCCTGAATGTGTCCTCTGATGTAAGAGTGCTGACTTCTGGTAATGATGCCCACATTCCCTGCACACAAAGGACTTCTCCCTAGAGAAGGCCATCTTGTGCCTGACTAGGCTTTCTGTCTGGCTAAAATCTTGTCCACAATCTGTGCAAACATAAGCCTTCTCCCCAGAGTGAGTTCCCTGATGACTGACAAGGTGTGACTTTTGTCAAAAGCCTCACCCACATTCCTGGCACACAAAAGGCTTCTCACCTGAGTGTGTCCTATGATGTACAATGAGAGTTGAATTGTATTTGAAGCCTCATGCACATTCTCTGCACATGAAAGACTTCTCCTGAGTGTGTTCTCTGGTGTGTAAAACCCTGCCTACTCTCCACATACATGTATGGGTTCTCCCCTGTGTCCTCTGATGTGTGACCAGGTTTGACTTATTACTAAAAACTTGTCCACACTGCTGGCACACAAAAGTCTTCTCTCCTGAGTGTGTTCTCTTGTGTTTTATAAGGTGTGATTTCTGACTAAAGCTCTGGCCACGTTCACTACATAAATGAGAACTGTCCCCTGAATGAATGAATTCACTGATGTTTGCTAAGAGTTATTTATCTCTGAAAAGCCTCCCACAGTCCCTGCACACATAAGGCTTCTTTCCATGAGTGGGTTCTCTAGTATGTGAGAGGGTTTGACTTGCCCCTAAAGGCTCGCCCACACTCCCTGCACCCAAAAGTCTTTGCTGCGGAGTGGACCATGCTGTGTGCAGCTAGGTTTGACTTCTAGCTAAAAGCTTGCCCACACTGTGCAGAGATAAGTCCTCTCCCTGTATGTGATCTCCTGTACGTGATGAGTTGATTTGTAGCTAAAGCTCCTGTCACACTACTGCAGATGTACAGCTTTCGCTCTAAATGTGTCCTCTGATGAGCAAGGAGGAGTGACTTCCAACTAAAACCTGGCCTACAATTTCCACAATTGATTACTCCAAATCCTGGCAGGTCTGCACATTTTGACACTTCATGGGTTTCCACAGGATTTGCCTTCACAGGTGAGTTTGGCTGTCCCTCTTCCACTGTGGTGCTTGCCTCACAGTTTATACCCTGTCCTTCAGGTGGGCTGCACTAGGTCCTTGAAGCAATACTTTCCTTTGTTCTCCAAAGAGAACTTTGTCTGAAACTTCCTCTCTCTCACTTCAGAAGTTTTGAAAAGAGAGTGGAAGCTGCTGCTATTTCTCATCTTCTGGGCAGTGAACCACTATTTGGAGAGCTCCTGCAGAGAAGGCTGGGCAGACTTGAAGATCATATGGCACACATTCTTGTAATTGCCGACGCAAAAGGCCAGAAGGGATGGGGAGTAGAGTTGGATTTGTGGCTTTAGTTTTACTGAACAAGAGTTAGGAAGACATTTTATCTCCTCTCTCCAGTGCTCTTCACCTTACTCAAATAAAACAAGTGTTGGGTTTGGAAAATGGAATTTCCAAGTAGACCAGATTGCTATAATTTTCCATTATCATACCCTTGTAAAGGGTTCTCTGATCAGGGCTTAATAACTTCCACTCATTATGGGTGAATTCCACAGCCACATCATGGCATAGCAAGAATAGTTCAGTTCTCCTGAATCTCAGCAGCCCCAAAGTCTTTTTTTTTTTTTTTTTTTTTTTTTTTCCTGCTCTCCTGAATGATCTTCCTGGAGAAAGTGAGAACTTATCCTCACTCAGTCTTAGCTCCTGCTCAATAGCACTGGATTAATCCTGGAGTTGAATCCACAGTTATAAAGCTCCCAGAGTTGTCACTAAGTGGGACATGTCACACTGCTGGGGACACGTTTGGGATGTCCATAATGCAACCAATATTAGGACACTAAAAGCTGATTGACCCACGTCATGCCGCCATGCCCACTACCTTTTTTTTACCTTAAGACTTTGGTCCATCTCGAATTCATTCTTGTATATGGTGTAGGATAGAGGTCAGTTCACTGTTTTGTACATGGATGTTAAATTTTTCTAACAACATTTGTTAGAGACTATTTTCCCCTTTGAATTGTCCTGGAACTTTTGTTTAAAATTGATGGGTTATGTAAGTGTGGCCTTATTTCTTGACTGTACTCTCATCTCTTCTCAATTCTGTTACCTTTTGATGCCTGTTTTTGAGTTGGAAGTGTCAACTGTAGTTTTAAATGCAGGTACTTCATCACTGGATCCAATTGTACCAAGTTCTGAAAGTGGATCACTTGAAGACTGAGACCAGGTGACATCTCTTCATTACCAGAACTCCAAGCATTTTTTCTTAGATAGGAGTGAAGACAGATGAAGAGAGAAGTGTAATTCCTTAGCAAAGATAGAGTTTTTCCAATCTGAGCTCCATCCCACCAGGATTCTTGTCCTCACCTGGCCATGGCTGCAGAGGGAGGTAGCTCCTGCTGTCCCCTCCTCTCTGCAGGGCTTCTTTCTGGCTGGAACTCAGAGCATTTCACTTCTTTGAATCCAGTTTCCTCTATTGTCATAGAGCGGTATGATGTTATTTTATTTTGTCTTTTCTTATTATTACCACTGGAACAAAGGTCTTCTTTTCTCTTTTTACATTCTATCTGGCCACTGAATAATTCCTGGTAAAGAAAAATGAAGGGGAAGCTTAGCATTGTTCACAGAAAAATAAATAACATTCTGATCTTTTATACTGTCAAATTCTTCCTCTTCATTTCATGGCCATCACTAATTGCCTAGTTTTTGAAGCCACTAGAGTTTCCTCTTAAACTCTTAGAACCATTACAAAGTGCAGAAATAAGATTTTTCAAAAGTCTGTTGGTTTAAGAGATGCAGTACCTTTACATGATGACTCAGATATGACAATAATGCTTAGTTTTCATCAGAAATTATTGCTGCAAAAATAAAGTCATTTTAAATTATTTTTTTATTTTTTTGTTTTTACAGATTGCATTTTGATTCATTGTACTCAAATGGGGTACATCATTTCGCTTCTATGGTTGTACACGATGTAGATTCATACCATTCATGTAATCATACATGTATATAGGGTAATGATGTCTGTCTCCTTCCATGATTTTTCATATCCCCCCTTCCTCTCATTTCCTTCTACATACTCTAAAATTCCTCCATTCTTCTCTCACTCCCCACCGCCCACTCCCATTATAAATCATCATCCAGTTATCAAGGAAAACATTGGGCCTTTGGTTTATTTCACTTAATGGAATATTATTCAGCCATAAAGAAGAATAATATTATGGCATTTGCAGGTAAATGAATGGAGATGGAGAATATCATGCTAAGCGAAATGACCTTACTTTTGAGTTCTATCTGCAGGCATTTGAATATGCAGTAGAAAAAACAGCTTCACTGGATGTACACATTGTTTCAAGCAGTTTTTATTTTTTTCAAGGTCAGCATTTACCGATAACCACCGCTCCCAGCTCCGGTTGCTCCAAGCGGGCGGCGCCGCTTCTTGCCCCGGGTCTCGCCCGCCACAACTCCCCCTTTCTGTTTATAAAAGGGACTGTGCCTGTCTTAGGTTGTCCATGGCAGAGCAACATCCTTACCTGTCATTGGACAATGAGGCTCTAGCCCTCATTTCCTGTCTTAGGTTGGTATGAGCTCCCCATGAATCTTACCCGTCATTGGCTACCAGTCCAGCATATTTAACCAGACATAGGGGGATGGGCCAGCATCGATTGCAACGAGAGCTTGGTGAATAATGGCTGTTTCTCTGTGCAGATGTATATGCATTTTGTATATGCACAGGACAGATACAACACACAAGAGACCTCCCCTGGACAAAAACCCAAACCATTCTTTTCCCCATAGAACAGCGGACTGCAGAAATGTGGCCAAATGTTGTAAAAATAGGAGGATATAGAATAGAGGAGTTGGTAAGGGGTACAGGATAGGGCCACATCTTCACTATTCCCCATAGTTCACGCGAGTCTCCTCGATTAACTTGGCGAGAAATCGCCAGCACCATCAGTGGGAGAAGCCTCCTCATCTTCTTCCTGTTTTTGGGTCTCTGTTGAGGCCTTGACCAATCTCTCTGGCACCCAAATCGGCGATTGTGCGGCCTGTGGGAAGACACAAACAGACCCTCGGGTCCAGATTAATACCAGATCTGGGCCTTTCCATTGTCCTGATAGAATGTCCTTCCAGAGTACTTGAGGCAGATGCTTTTTATTAGGCTCTGAATGAAGCTCAGCAGCCGATCGGCCCTCAGAATCAAGATTTAAAAAATTTAAAATGAACAAGACAACAGACAATTTGTCTTTTGGAGATCTGTATGATGCCCCTATTCCCCCTCTTTGTTTATAAAACATGTTTTTAAGTGTTAAATGAGCACGCTCAACAATGCTTTGTCCAGTAGGATTATATGGAATTCCTGTGACATATTAAATACCAAAGGTGGAACAAAATTGTTTAAAGGCCTGGGACGTATATCCAGGACCATTATCTGTTTTAATTTCTTTGGGAACTCCTAGGATGGAGAAAGAGTGTAAACAGTGTGTTATTACATCTTTGGTTTTTTCTCCAGTGTGAGCAGAGGCCATAATAAATCCTGAAAAGGTATCAATAGACACATGAATGAATAGTAGTCTTCCAAATTCTGAATAATGAGTTACATCCATTTGCCAAATATGATTGGGCTGAAGCCCTTTTGGATTTACTCCTAACGAGGGGTTAGGAATAAATTTAGCACAAGACTTGACTATGTCCCGAGCTGTTGCCTTAGTAATTTTATAGCGTGTGCATAGAGTGGAAGCATTTACGTGAAATTTGGAGTGAAAAGTTTTTGCATTTTCAAGCATATTAAAGATGTGTGGATCTCTGGTGGCCATGTCTGTTAAATCATTGTGTAAACTTAAAGGACCTGGAAGGCCAGTATGAGCCCGAACATGCCCAATTAAAAAAAAAGGATTTTTTCTGTCCCAAATAAGTTTTTGTAAACTTTGCAAATATTTAGTAATAGTGGAGGTGAGGGAAATCATACTAGTTAATTCTAAATTTTGAACAGCATTAACAACGTATTTGCTATCAGAGAATAGGTTAAAAGGCTCATGGTGGGTTTTGAATACTTCTATAGCTACTAATAGTTCCATTGGTTGTGCAGATAGAGTATTAAACAACAATGTTTCTGTAACATTATCTATAGTAATAGCACCCATACCATTTTTTGATCCATCAGTAAATATAAGGGTAGCTCCTGTAATAGGTTCTTTTTGGGTGACATCAGGAAAAATTATAGGATGTTGACTCCAAAATTGGAGAAGAGGATCAGATGGCAAATGATTGTCAAACACAGCAGAAGTACTCGTAAAGACTACCGCCCATGAATTTGAATTATTAATAAGATATTGTATCCTATCAGTAGTATATGGAGTAGTGATAGTTGAGGGATGTGATCCAAAGGTGGAAAGGGATACTTTTAACGCCTTAAGGATTGATTCTGCCACAGATTCAGTAAACAAGGCTAAGACCTTGTTAGGGGCATAATTCATGTGAACCCATAGAATAGGACCCTTTTGCCAAAACACTCCTGTGGGTAACTTATTTGTGGCCAAGACAATGAATTACTTAGGTCAATACGATCAAGATGAGCCTTTTCCATAGCTTTTTCAACAAGCCAAAGAGCTGTT
Source organism: Sciurus vulgaris (assembly GCF_902686455.1). Taxonomy (NCBI): domain Eukaryota; kingdom Metazoa; phylum Chordata; class Mammalia; order Rodentia; family Sciuridae; genus Sciurus; species Sciurus vulgaris. Next base: position 48,364,527 of record NC_136472.1, read on the forward strand.
CGAGCCTTAGGGGTAAGCACTCGCTTAGAAAGAGGGTCAGAATCACCGTTTTTTTTTTTTTAATTTGGTTTTTACATTTTTTTAATTAAAAATCATAAATTTACATAGGGCAATGTTGTTTGATTCATTCTGCTATTTTTTTCCCTTTCCCCCCACCCCTCCCACCACACTTTTCCCCTCCATACAGTCCTTCCTTCCTCCATTCTTACCACCCTCCTTATCCCTAAACCTAAGCATAACCCTATCCCTCACGCTAACCCCTCCCATTCCCCATCATATGTCATCATCCACATATCAGCGAGATCATTCATCCTTTAGTTTTTTGAGATTTGCCTGCAAATGCCATAATTTGATCATTCTTCATGGCAGAGTAATATTCCATGGTATAGATATGCCACAGTCTCTTTATCCATTCATCAACTGAAGGGCATCTAGGTTGGTTCCACAATCTGGCTGTGGTTAATTGAGCAGCTATGAACATTGATGTGGCTGTATCTCTGAAGTATGCTGATTTTAAGTCCTTTGGGTGTAGGCCAAGGAGTGGGATAGCTGGGTCAAATGGCTGGTTGTATGCAGAAAGGCTCTCACTGGGGGGCCTGCTCCAAGTACCTGGAGTATCTGGCCCTGTGGGAGGAGCCCACCGCTGGAGTGCTCAGTGCTGCCTGGGGGGAGACTCTAGCTGTCCTGCCCTACTCTAATAAGCAGCCCAAATCCCGGCCTGCCGCCCGGGCTGAGCTTCACCAGGTCAGGGAGACTCACCCCATGGTTCTATTTTAGTCCAAGTCTCTCAATGCCTCCCCTTTTTGAATCCGGGATTCTGGAGCAACTGGAGATACAGTCACCCTCTAGTTTGCCATCTTGGATCGCCCCGTTGAAAAAGCAGGGCCACCTGGAGAGGTCTCTAGTTGCCCTGCTCTGGTCCCAGAGGCTGCTTGCGGGTCGGAGGTCTCTGCTGGCTTGGGACCAGAATCACCTTTAAGAATATCAAACAGGGGGCCCAAACTTGAGGTGGGTAAGCCCCATCTTTCCAGTTACTTTAGTAAGGAATTATAACATTGCTCTAAGACAGGTTTTTCCTTATGAGCTAGCAAAATATCATCCATATAATGATAGATTAAAAGTTGAGGGTTAATTTGATACACACTGGGGTGGAAATTTATCTGATTACCTTGCCTTTCATATGGTCCTTGGCCTGTCAGCATGTTTAGATTCCATTGAGGATTGCCCACAACTGCATTATGTCGGGCAGTATCAGAACATAACTCCTGGTTAGCCACCTTCCATTTTATTATGGCTGTGCTTTTGTTAGGATTGGAAACCATACCCAATCCCCTTAAAGTCTGATCTGCCTGTTGAAGTGGCCAGGCTTTGGGCCATTCTGTAATTTTGATAATACTTTTGTCAACCCCAGTATCTAATAAGCCCTCAAAACTTTTGCCTTCTATCATTAACTTTGTCATAGGCCTATCTTTTAAACCCCATGTTAACATGACCATATTTTGGCCAGTAGAACCTAATCCTTTATTTCACCTAATAATATTTTTTGATGGATATTGATCATAGCAACTGGGTAAGACCAACAATTGTGCTATGCAATCACCCTGAGCTATTATTACTACACCTCTTGGTGAAGAAGCAAGGATTTTTATTTCTCCTGTAAAATCAGGGTCTATAACTTCAGGGACAATATTTAATCCTTTTAAAGCAGAAGAACTCTTCCCCAGAACTAGTCCCACTGTTCCTTTATGTAACGGGCCAACAACCGAAGTTGGTCTTGTTTGTACTCCCATCTCTGGAGTTAATACTGCTCTGGTGGAGGCACAGAGGTCTGAACATCTACTTTCTCTTTCAGAAGCTTGACTTGATTGTTCTTTTACAGTTTCTAATATTTTTTCCCCTTCTCTTAACTGTTTTTGAAATTTTGGTTTTGTGGAAGTCAGACAGAAATGAACTAATGTACACATCACTACAACAACAACAAACAGAAACCACACAAGGAAAGGTAACACAAATAACTTACACATATTCGTTATAGGACGTCCTTCGCTGTCTCTTGGGACAGCCTTTCAATATATTCCCTCTCTAGGAGAATCTTTCGTTCCACTCCCTCTCTAGGGGACCCTTCTGTTAAAACCTTAAGGCAACTGTTTCCTCAAAGAGGGAAACCTTCTCGTTAATTACGCTAATGAAACTGTCTTTTATTTACATGAGCACTCACCAATTCCCAGTCTGATCCTCGTCTGATCCCCCTACGGGCCACCACTTACCGATAACCACCACTCCCCAGCCCAGGTTGCTCCAAGCGGCTCTGCCACCGCTTCTTGCTCTTTCAGCCGACCAGCGGGATGAAAGACACGTACACTTCAGAGGTTCATAAAGCAGCTTCCCATTTATTCAGATAACACCCTCTATATATAAGCAGTCTCATGTATAAGCAATTGTAACCAGATATGTCCATCCAATCCTGTTAAAGGTCAAGCGATCACTAGCTCGAGCATACATGTAAAGTATATCTGTCCACGCGCTAGGCGGCAGAACTGATCATCATACAGCCAATTGTAAACACTTCCTGCCTCTCTCTAGGCATAATCAGGATGCTGTTTGCGCTCTGCCAGTCGCCATCTTTAGATGCACGTGGCGTAACCCTGGGCCCCGGGTCTCGCCCGCCACAAGCATTCACTTTAATTCTCCTACGGGGTTTCAAGATATGAAAGTCTAGGGAATAGACACACAGAAGGAAGAGAATCATGTCTTTATGTGTGCTCCCTGCTTTTCATTTATCTACCGATGAATAGTATTACCCATGGTGATGTTTCACATTTAGATTACACTGCAGGCCTATTTTAGTGACCCTGCTGTTTACACTGTGGGTCCTGATGAAATAATAATAACAATAACAACAATAATAATAATACAGAAATGCCTTCATGTTCTATGTAGGGTGGGCTATGATGAAAGCAAGATAAGAACATTCAAGAATCTAAATCTCTACTCTAAAATCCTAGAATAGGCTAATTTGAAAAGCTTACTCACAACATTGACAAAGTTAAAGCAGAGATGTTAAGCATCCACAATTATAAACTATTCAATTTTTACAGTTCTGAAATATAAAAACTGGAAGTTCAAGGAGTTGAGTTTATTTTCTCACATCACTTAACTCTTAGGAGAATTTAATGTATGTCATACTAAAAGATTGTATAGAAAATTTTGTATAAAGAAACCAAGTAAAGCCCCAGTTTCTAAGAACTTCATAGAGTAAGCTCTTAGAAAAATAATAAATGCAATTTAATGTAAGACAGTTGTCCAAAATCAGTCTTTCTTAAACTATAAGTAGAATGAAAGAAATAAAGAACTTCTTGAATCCTATATGTCTGAGAATCATTTAGCTAATTAATCTTCTATATGCTTTTTATTAAAAATCCTGTCAGATACTTTGATTCGCCTAACTTCCAAGACAAGGGCATGAGATGCAATATTCTGAAAATTGAGTAAGGAATGCTTTCCCAAGAATATCTTATGGGACTATTGTTCTAAAAAGTATGCTTTAGAAAAATTAAGCCTCATTTCTATAAATTTTCTAGATTATTCTTCAATGCACAAGAACTGGAGTTCCTTTTATGCAAAAAGGAAGTAAAATGTCTAAAAGGAACTTCTTTAATTCATTTATAGATCTTTGGAAATTTTGATGGAATTCGAAACTTTTTTGATAAAAGGTAATCAGAAGAACTCAAGATTTAGGGAGAAACGTGTATAATACATTTTTCATAAGACCTGATCTTTGTTTTGGTTAATGATCATGTTTAAGTAGTGGTGTTGTCTTCTCATATTTCCTAAACACAAGATGCTTCTTATTCATGTAGGGTGCTTTGTCACAGCTCTCTCTCTCTCTCTCTCTCTCTCTCTCTCTCTCTCTCTCTCTCTCTCTCTCTCTCTCTCTCTCTCTCTCTCTTTTTATTATTTGTAAAAGTATTTGCATATGTGTGTGTTTATATGATTTGAGTTTCAGAAACTCTTGTGAATCTAAACAGTGTGATCCACCTGTAAACCATAAAAACAAACAAACCTGTACCCCATTTTGTTTTCCAGACCTATAATGTGATTATGCCTATAACACTTATGGGAACTTAAAAAATGTCTGAACTGCTGCATCTAGCTTTTCAAAATCAATGTTCTGCATTCTACAGTTTCCCAGATCATTTTCCAGGACACATCAAACAACTAAATAGATAATTCTAATTACCTAATATGGAATAAATGCTAAGGATTTTTCTATTAGCACTGTTCTATCATCAAGGCATTCAAAAATTGGAGCAGGATTTATTTACTAATAGGGAAGTACTTTGATTTAATAACTTCAATTAAGGCATCTAAACAGCTGTGAGGAAACCACTACCGCAGTACTATTTAGACTACTGAGGGATTCCAGCTTGATCAAGAGAAATTGACATTTATTCAGTCTTAACAACCTAGGGTGCAATACACTGGAGTTGTAATTGCAGAATACAGAGAAATTAGTATTTTTCCTTCCAGGTTAACAATTGCAAATTATGTCATTTCCATCACAAGTCCTTCCATCACAAGGACTCCATATAAAAGGCAATTTATAAACACCTCAGGTCCTGGAGAATATATTGATACTACAGCAGAATTTTAACTAGGATTCTATGGTAGTGAGCAGGGGGGAATGGCATAAATATATGACCTTTTGGGAGATGAGGTGTGGCTAAGTGGGGCTGGAAATTGTTTGAGGCAGATAAAATTGCTGGAAGTTTTTATTTAGTCTATACATTCTCAGGAGTCCATATAATGTCAACCAGCATAAAGGTAGGGATTCAGTTTTGTTCATGCATTATCTCCGGTGTCTATGATATGTAGTGAATGGAAGGTGCACCATTGAGATATATACAGAAGAGATATATAGAAGACAGAGAGATAATTCCATTCTTTAGGGCCTGAGAGGGATTTTATATGAAGTTCAAGTAGTTTTTCTTTCAACTTATTTTATAACATGAAAAATCAAATAAGATATTTTTTAAAATATTTAATAGTGCTTTTCTTGTTAAGGTTCCACATCTTACTCTCTACATATAAGGTTGATGTACATGGTTCTTTGGAGAAGTTTTGCAGCTTATTTTAAATTTTTCCTTTCCAAATCAAGTATCTAATTTTGATACTTGAGCTGAAAAAGGCATAATGGGCAAGACTCTTCCATCCAAATAATTTTGGTGTAAAATTATGTCTGTTTAGGATCATGCAAGTCCAAACTTGGAGTAGAAAAATGTTAACAAGGTGGCATGAATTAGGTTCACCATACTCTTATTTGCACCTTAGAAATGGATGACATTTATTTGTATTTAAGAATGAGTCATAAGCATCCTGAACAAATAATGTTGCAATACAATATACAGTGTCATCTATATAAAATCTATTTTTAATTTTCTGTAAACAAAATACTATGTATGGGTAGGTTCATAATATTAAGGATATACTGTCATCATTCCTACCTGAGAGATGAAGAATTCAAGTATAGTGAGATTAAACAGATGCCATAATCTTACAATAATTAACAGAGCCAATGTTTTAAACAAGACACTCTTGCTTCATTGTTGAGGTGCACATTGGTAGGATGTGCTCTCTCTCATCACATAAATGCTGATACTGGTCCAGGTCACTGCATGAGAACCTGAGCCCTTATGCGGAGTAGAGAATGGGTGACAAAGTAAGTCATTTCCTAAAAATTACTTAGGAAATTACAAGTTGTTTTATTCACTATGTATTTAACTTCAAAATAACACAACCCTCTCTTTAAGAATAAATTGACAGTGATTATATCTTGAAGAGGTGGGTTTAAATTTTGTCCTATCAATTATAAAGGAAGGTCAAGAAGATGAAAGATGATAAAGAGCTGAGGATTCCATAAAACCTCATTCTGTACTCTTCCTCATGCTGTTTTTGTCTTTTGCCTCCTGGTCAAGTGGGAGAAATGACTGCATCTGACCTGCCATCTCGAAAGCTCACTCTTCCTCCTTTAAATCTGTAGGAAGGACTTAGATAATGTCATGTTTCTCTTTTCAACTCTCCAATGATTGTAGAAATAACATTGTCCTTGTATTACTATCTTATAAGTTAACTGACACCTAAAAAAGATAAGAAAATGTAAGAACTATACCAACAGGTTCAAAACCAGTATATAGAATTGATAGATTATCAATCTACTGCATGAGTCAAAAACATACATTTCACTGGAAGTATATTAAATACATTATTGTAATTTAATGAAAACAATACCAATCACAAATATTTTATAGCATTTGCAAAGTTTTAGAGGAAAGCATGAGTAAACTGGTATTTATTAGGCTCCTGGTATTTACAAAGAATGTAAGAAATCATGAAGTCAACAATTTTTAATCTACATAAAATTTAAATGATAAAAATTAAAAATAATTTTGATTCTATAGTTTTAATTCCTAATATCTAAACTAATATTTTAAAATCAAATATCAAGGCATGTCTCTGAGTAGATTATAGTTCAGTTTATTTGTGGTTCATTTTTATAATATGTCCTTTTACAAAAAACAATCCCAAGATTAAAGTGAGAAAAAGTCACATTGAAAATTGTGTGAACTGCCAGCATAAATCAGACTTGGATATATCTTCAGGAAAAGTATTTTCAAAACACTAAAACAGGTTATAATTAAAGTCTGTGAGACAACCAATATTTTATAATTTGGCAGGATTCTTCATGCATATTACATAAATTATTGTAGAGGTGTTTAGAAAAACCAATTTACTTTCCCCAAAGTAAAGCAATGTAAAAGTAAAATAATGACCTCAACTCAGTAGAATGCACTCCCAGCATAGATTACAGGAGGCGGCAGTGGGGTGTGAGTACTGCCCCTTTACTAAACTGCTAAGTACAGTGTGGACAAGATATTTCACTGTCTGCACCTCAGTTCTTCATCAATAAAATGGAGGAAATAATATCCTTTCTCCATAGAATTCTGGAATTACATTTCCATATGTATAATTATATTGCCATGTATATACTTGGTTGTTACTAAGTTCTTTTCTATTTTTCATGGTATTAATAATGTCTTTTACTTCTTTAATGAGATATGTATCTAAAAATTACAAAATAAAAATACAATTGAATTTTAACAAAATTTTTTCATAGCATTAAATGACTGGAATCATCCAAATACACCCCAATGTCAATTTGTCAACAAAAGAAAAAAGAGATGTTTCTGTTCTTCTGAAAAATATGAAGCCATGCTTTGAAAAGCTTAGTTTAAGTCAGGCAGCTCAAAAGTGAGACATACTAAAAGAGCCTAGAGTGTTGACACACTAAAATTAAGTTTAAAATCTGGCTGTATATAATTATTTGACATACAGCTTTTGGGTAAAAACATAACTAAAATGGAAAGGGTTCTACTTATATTTTGCTTACCTTTGCATAGGGCACTGAAATAATTAGTTTAAAATTTTTTTATCAATGCAAGGATTCTAGGACATTAAAGCATAAGACTTGCTGAAAATAATTATTTAGTCTCTTTAATTACAAGATATAGAAAATTAATGAATCATTTTTCATGATGAACACTAAAATCAACAGGATTCAGTAAAATAAACAGGATAAAATAATATAATTCAGCACAAAATTCAAATTAGAGTCTCATTAAAATCTCTATGTCTTCCAAAGATGCACAGCTTTGAATAATTCATTAGCTGTTTAACACATTTGCACACTCTTGAAAACCATGCAAACTGTTTTTATTATTGAACTTTCTTTGAAAAAAATTATATATATGTATATTTTTTATCTGCGAGACTCCAAAATTTAGATGCAAAATAATATTGAACTGATTCCAGTCAAACCAGCAGAGGAGATTTATGTGACACTATACTAGGTACTCAAATTAAAAGATTGTCTCATTGCATTAAATAGAGTGCTTCTATCACAAATAAGCTCAATTTATTTCATATGATATTTGATGGAGAAAGAAAATGAATCTTCTTAGCATTGTAGGCAACAAACACATAGCTGACTTGCTTTTAATTGTCTGATATAGAAGTTTTGAAGCAAATAGAATAGTGTCCTTAAGCAGAATCAGAATATGATAAAACCATATTATATGTTTTAATTTCATTAGGTTGACTATAATTATTAACTAAATAAAACAATTTCAAGGTGCATTCAGGAAAACATGTAAGCCGTATTTAAGCATGATTAAAACATCTGGGAATGCATAATATTTTAAATCATACAAAATAAATGTAGAATTTAAAAATTTTACTAAACTTTGTGCTTCATTTAAATATCATAAAATATATTTGTTCAAAATATTTTCAAAATATTCCTACTAATGAATTTGCTCATATTTGTTACTAACTAGTATGAGGAGCAATACATGACTCTTGCTTCATATCATTTTTTTCGTAATACATTTTGTAGAAAATGAGAATTTTGCATGTGAATAGAGATGAACTTATAGTTAAGATTTAAAATTATTTACTAGGAAAGAAATTGTGATTAAACATTGAGATTAGATTAAATAAGTTTTTAGATCTTAACATTTGCCTAAAAGTCTTTATTATTGTTTGGTAAAATAAATCGATTTTAGAATTGATCCCATTACTGAAGTGTTTTCTTCAGTTTTTAAAAAATAAACACTATGCAATGATTTTCTTAACTGCCATTTCCTAACAATCAAGTAATTTTATTTTTAATGTATTAATCTGCAGTTGGGGTTATTTAGTTAATTTCGTTCCATGTGACTTCCATTTGCATCTTATCCTATTTTATAATGGATCATGTAAACTCCTTAATTTTCAAGAAAAAGCAAATAATTCTCAATTATCATACAATGACTTCAAATACCACCATGATATGGGGTTTGATCAAAGTCAGGGATATGAGTTTTTAAGGCAAAGGAACAAAATGCTAAACCAGAAGCCATTTGGTTATTTATAATAATTTTACTAGTATACTTTTACAGAAATATGTTTCTATGTCCTATAAAAATGCAGAATGAAAATAATAATAATCCAAATTTTCTATAATGATCTTTGACTTTACTCCACACCCTAAAATAGTCTTTAACACCTAGAGAGCATATTTCTCTTATTCTTGACATTTCAGTATGTTCTCTGACAGTTCAGCTACAGTTTAATCAAGTAAGGTGAGCTGTTACATAAAAAATGTTTCACAATGTTTCAATCATCAGGAGAAAAGCAACAAGTCACATGTTTCTTATGACTCACTATATTCATATAGCTTTTCCTTACGACTCCACTCTCTAGTGATATACACATTCATGACTTTTATTAGATTCACAAAATAGTTTTCTACTCCATTCCATTCCATTCCATTCCGTTCCATTTCCATTCATTCCACTCCATTCCAGTGTTTTAAACATGATTGAGGTCAGAGAAACTAAGGGATATTCTACATGACAGTAATTACCTGCCTTTGGTTTAGTATTAGAAAACCTTAATTAAATCTTAGCTCTGCCTTCCTTTATATGTTAGATGTTTGTTAGTTATAAGGTAGATTCGTACCTTCTCTTTTTTTTTATCCCAACTAGAATCTGGATTTTGCTATAGGACCAAAGTACTCAGATAAAAAGTAGTATTTCTCAGTCCTTACAAGTGCTCATAGCACTGGTGGATAGTTTTTACAGAAATATCAAAATGTCACATCCTGATTTTACCATGGTGCTGCCAGGTCAGCCCTGAAATTTTATCTCTAGAATTTTATGTGAGAAAAATGAAATCCTTATTTTAAGCTCCAGTTTACTTGGTTTACTTTTAAGATGAATACAATTGATAATTAATTAATTAGTACAACTCATGAATAAGATACTAAATCCAATCAAAGATTCCGCTCAGAAGTGAAAAAGAAAACCCTCCATTTATAAAACGAGTCTATCAGTAATTGTTTCAGTAAGTGAGAGAATTATATAAGAATAGCAAGGCAGGGAACTCATTACAGCACTTGCCACCGAGATTGAGCACACTGGATCATATTGCTGGATGCTATTTGGGAGGCAGAGCCTTTCCATTCTTTTTCTTTCTTTTTAAAAAATTTTCCACTTCATATGTTCCATGTGTTAAAATATAAGGTAATCAAATATTAAATGACAATGTTAATGTAAGATAAACATGTATCTTTAAATATCTTTTGTTGTTAAATCTAACCTATATTGTGATTTCTCAGAATAATCAAGAATTATATGAATTGTAAATAAATTTAATATAATCACCTTTTTTTCATGGAAAGATTTATCATTTTCATTTAACAAAATTAAAGTTCTTCAAAAATACTCTTAAGATCCTCTATCTTTGTCTCTTTTTTTCTTTTTTTTATTGTAAACAAATGGGTTACAATTTGTTTCTCTGGTTGTCCATGAAATAGAGGCATTCCATTTGTGTAATCATACATTTAAATAGGGAAATGACTTTGCCTCATTCTGCTCTATTTCCTTCCCCCCACCCCTTCCACCCCTCTTTTTCCTCTCTATGGTCCATCCTTCCTCTGTTCTTGCCTCCCTCCCACGCCCCTCCATTATGTATCATCATCCGCTTATCAGTGAGATCATTCGTCCTTTGTTTTTAGGGGATTGTTTTTTCTCACTTAGCATAATATTCTCCAATTTCATCCATTTGCCTGCAAATGCCACAATTTTATTATTCTTTATGGCTGAGTACTATTCCATTGTGTTTATATACTACAGTTTCTTTATCTATTCATCTATTGAAGGATATCTAGGTTGGTTCCACAATCTGGCTATTGTGAATTGAGCAGCTATGAACATTAATGTGGCTGTATCTCTGTAGTATGCTGATTTTAAGTCCTTTGGGTATAGGCCAAGGAGTGGCATAGCTGGGTCAAATGGTGGTTCCATTCCAAGCATTCTGAGGAATCTCCATACTGCTTTCCAGAGTGGCTGCATTAATTTGCAACCCCACCAGCAATGTATGAGTGTACCTTTCCCCCACATCCTTGCCACCACCAATTGTTGCCTGTATTCTTGATAATTGCCATTCTAATTGGGGAGAGACGCAATCTTAGGGTAGTTTTGATTTGCATTTCTCTTATTAGAGATATTGAACATTTTTTCATATATCATATTCTCTTTCTGAGGATTTATCACTTATGAATAAAAATGTATTAGATTTATGCACATTGATTTTATATCCTGCTACTTTACTGAATTCATTTATAAGTTCTAGAAGTTTTCTATTGGAATTTCCTGGCTCCTCTAAATATAATCATGTCATCAGCAAATAGGGATGGACGAGTCCTTCTTATCCATATCCCTATCCATATCCTTTTAATTTCGTTGGTCTGCCTAATTGCTCTGGCTAAAGTTTCAAGGTCAATGTTGAATAGAAGTGGTGAAAAAGGGCATTCCTGCCTTGTTCCAGTTTTTAGGGGGAACACTTTCGGTTTATCACCATTTAGAATGATATTGGCCATGGCTTAGCATAGATAGCCTTTACAATGCTGAGGAAGGTTCTTACTATCTCTATTTTTCCTAGTGTTTTGAGCATGACGGGATACTGTGTTTTATCAAATGCTTTTTGTACATCTATCAAAACAACCATGTGATTCTTGATTTTAAGTCTATTGATATGGTGAATTACATGTATTGATTTCCGAATGTTGGACCAACCTTGCATTCCTGGGATAAAACCCACATGATCGTGGTACCCTATCTTTTTAATATGTTTCTGTATGCGATTTTCTAAAATTTTGTTGAGAACTTCTGCATCAATGTTCATTAGGGATATTGGCCTGAAATTTTCTTTCCTCGATGTGTCTCTGTCTGGTTTAGGTATCAGGGTGATATTGGCTTCATAGAATGAGTTTGAAAGGGTTCCCTCCTCTTCTACTTCATGGAATACTTTGAGAAGTATTGGAATGAGCTCTTCTTTAAAGGTTTTGTAGAACTTGGCTGAGAATCCATCTGGTCCTGGACTTTTCTTTGTTAGTATGCTTTTGATGAATTCTTCTATTTCATTGCTTCATTGATCTATTTAAATTGTGTATGTCCTCCTGATTCAGTTTGGGTGAATCATATGTCTCTAGAAACCTGTTGATGTCTTTGAGATTTTCTATTTTGTTGGAATATAGATTCTCCAAATAGTTTCTAATTTATGTCTTGTATTTCAATAGTGTCTGTCGTGATATTTTCTTTTTCATCCCAAATTTTAGTAATTTGGGTTTTCTCTCTCCTGCTCTTTGTTAGTGTGGCTAAGAGTTTACCAATTTTGTTTATTTTTTCAAATAACCAACTTTTTATTTTGTCAATTTTTCCGATTGTTTCTTTTTTTTCAATTTCATTGATTTCAGCTCTGATTTTAACTACTTCCTATCTTCTACTACTTTTGGTGTTGGTCTGCTCTTCTTTTACTAGGGCTTTGAGCTGTAGTGTTAGGTCATTTATTTGTTGATTTTTTCTTCTTTTATTGAATGCACTCCATGAAATGAATTTTCCTCTAAGTACAGCTTTCATAGAATCCCAGAGATCTTGATATGTTGTATCTTTGTTCTCATTTACCTCTAAGAATTCTTTTATTTCCCCCGTGATGTCTTCTGTTATCCATTCATCATTCAATAGTGTATTATTTGATCTCCAGGTATTGGAGTAGTTTCTGTTTTTTCTTCTATCATTTATTTGTAATTTCAATCCATTATGATCTGATGGGATACAAGGTAGTACCTCTATCTTCTTTATTTGCTAACAGTAACTTTGTGGCATAATATATGGTCTATTCTAGAGAAGAATCCATGTGCTGCTAAGAAGAACATGTATTCACTCATTGTTGGATAGAATATTCTGTATATGTCTGTTAAGTCTAAATTGTTGATTGTATTATTGAGATCTATGGTTTCTTTGTTCAATTTTTATTTGGAAGATCTGTCCAGTAGTGAAAGAGGTGTGTTGAAATTGCCTAGTATTATTGTGTTGTGGTCTGTTGGTTCCTGTAATTGAAAAGAATTTGTTTGATGTACATGGATAAGCCACTGTTTGGGGCATAGAAATCATGATTGTCATGTCTTGCTGATTTATGCTTCCCTTAAGCAGTATGAAATGTCCTTCTTTATCCTTTCTGACTAACTTTGAGTCAAAGTCCACTTTATCTGATATGAGGATGGATACTCCAGCTTTTTTGCTGAGTCCATGTTCATGGTATGTTTTTTCCCATCCTTTCACCTTTAGTCTATAGTTATATCTTTCTATGAGATGAGTCTCTTACAGGCAGCATATTGTTGGGTCTTTCTTTTTAATCCAATCTGCCTGTCTATGTCTTTTGATTGAGGAGTTCAAGACATTAACATTGAGGGTTATTATTGAGATATGATTTGTATTTCCAGTCATTTGGCTTATTTTTGTTTTTTAACATAACTTGGTTTCATCTTTATTTGGCTATTCCTTTAGGGTATTTCCTCTCTTTGCTGTTTTTCATCTCTTCCTCATGGAATATTTTGCTGAGAATGTTCTGTGGTGCAGCCTTTCTATTTACAAATTCTTGTAGCTTTTGTTTATCATGGAAGGATTTTATTTCGTCGTCAAATCTGAAAGTTAGTTTTGCTGGGTATAAGATTCTTGGTTGGCATCCATTTTATTTCAGGGCTTGGTAAATGTTGTTCCAGGCCCTTCTAGCTTTTAGGGTCTGGATTGAAAAATCTGCTGATATTCTTATTGGTTTCCCCCTGAATGTAATTTGATTTTTTTCTCTCACAGCCTTTAAAATTCTGTCTTTATTTTGTATGTTAGGTATTTTCATTATAATGTGCCTTGGTTGGGTCTATTGTAATTTTGTACATTTGGTGTCCTATATGCCTCTTGTACTTGATTTTCCATTTCATTCTTCAGATTTGGAAAATTTTCTGATATTATTTCATTGAATAGATCATTCATTCCTTTGGTTTGTATCTCTGTGCCTTCCTCAATCCCAATAATTCTTAAATTTGGCCTTTTCATGATATCCCATAATTCTTGTAGATTCTGTTCATGATTTCTTACCATCTTCTCTGTTTGGTCAACTTTGTTTTCAAGATTAAATATTTTGTCTTCAATGTCTGAGGTTCTGTCTTCTAGGTGTTCTATCCTATTGGTTATGTTTTCTATGGAGTTTTTAATTTGGTTTAGTGTTTCCTTCATTTTAAGGACTTCTGTTTGTTTTTTTCAAAATCTCTCTTTATTGAAATGATCTTTCACTTCCTGCATTTGTTCTTTTAACTATTGATTGGCGAGATCATTCAATGCCTGCCTTTGCTCTCTCATCTCATTGTTTGCTTCTCTGATCATTTTAATTAAGTATATTCTGAACTCCCTTTCTGACATTTCTTCTGCCATGCTGTCATTGGATTTTATTTATTTAACATCTAGGTTTGTTTGGGACACTTTCTTCCCTTTTTTTCTCATATTGCTCAGGTATTCCTCCCTCTAGTAGTGAAAATCTGAGATATTGCAGTTTCCCCCCTATTGACTTATAGTGTCCCTGTAGGTTTCCAATAATTCACCTCTTAGCCTTCAGTAGCCTGAAGTCCTGGAGGAACTTGATAATGCAGTGATCCACAAAGGAAGCTACCCCTCTAGTGGTGGTCTTCTCCAAGTGGGGTATATTCCCTGCTAGTGGTTAGAGGCGCCTCCATGTGTTGACTGATGGTCAGCCAAAGGGGCACTGGAATGCAGGCTGGAGCCTGGCTGGTCTGGGCCTGGGTCTCTTGTTCTACCTCTCCAGTGAGGAATTCTCTCCAGGTGGGGAAGTCTTGTTGGGCAGCTCAGCTCCTCAAAGTTCCCAACCATTCAAATTCACTGCCCTGGGATCGGTGTGAGCCTCTCCCAGCCACTCTGAGCTGGTCCTGATTCTCTCAATACCTCCTCTTCTTGAATCCTGAGTCCTATGGCTCCTGGATTTGTTGGTCTAGAAGTTGTACTGATGAAAACTGTCTTTGACCTGCAGGTACAAATCCATGTCCGGAAGATCCAGCAGTTTGCAAACCACTCTCCTAGGAAGAACCTGTGCTTCTTTCAAAGTTCTTTTTTCTTGAATATGAAGAATGAAGTCCAGTGGCGAGAATAAATATTTGCTGAAGATCAATAGTAGAACACGAGTAGTACAACGAGGAATCTGATGGTACGTATTCTTTCTCCCAGTGTCTAGTATAATCATCTTTATTGGGCAAATATCAGTGAGAATTCATAAGCATGGCTTTTTTCTTTCTTTTTTTTTTCAGTGTGGGGGAAATGAACCAGGGCCTAGGAAAGTGTTCTACCACTGAACCATGTTCCAACTCAACATGTTGCTTTTAAAGTTTGTTTTTCTAAAACTTATTCTGCATTTAAGCTTTTGAAAAATCTCCTGAGTGAGCACTCCTTAATTTAAAATGATGAAATATATTGATTTAAAACTGGATGAACTAGTTCTTTTATAAAAGCAAAATAGAGTGATAAAAAGGGAAAAAGTACAGATGCAACTTGAGTTTATATGCTTTGCAAGTGAATTTTTGGCTTTTTCTAAGGCTGTAAGGCAGGTACAAGTGATGTCAATTCTGACAATATCTGAATTGTTTCGGACCAATCAAGAATGAAAAAGAATTAATGCAGTAAATTCATTAATTATTTGAAGAAACTCTTTTGAAAAGGAAAAAAAAATTGTCAAATTCAAAAATAAATAAAAGCACAAAACATGAATCTTATGTGTTCTATGGAAAGACCCATCCATGTTCCTCCTTTTCCTTCCACGTTTTCTCAACACGGGTCATCAGTCTCTGGTGAGTTAATAAGTAATTAATTTATGCTTAATTATTTTCTTACATTCATATTTAAAAGCAGCCATGCAAGTTCAAAATAGAATGTGCATTGTGATCTTAATATTTGACATGTTAGAAGAACACTTGTCCGGATAATTAGGGAACTGCATTATCAATCACTTCTATAAACAACTGACAGTAAAAGCAGACAAAGGCTTATTCAAATATGTATTCTGCTTCCAAATTCTTCTCACAGTTTCCCAAACTGAGGCTTCCTTTACTCATATAGACACTTTGTGAAATTAGAGTATGTCACCATGATGTCTGTATTTAATAAAGGAATTAAACTACTATAAGAAAGTTAGAGGAAAAAATACTACTGAGTGAAAAGTGAATTGAGATATTGCTGAAATATGAAAACATTATAATGATATCTAGTATCTGTTTAAAAATAGAAAAGGAAGAACTGAAGCATTCTTAAACTTAATTGAAGTTTTTTTTTCATCCATTCACTTAAAAATTTAGAAAATGCAAACTGTGTGTGTTATCTAAACTTGTCTATTCTTGTCTTTTCATCTTTTACTCCTTTGTTTCCAAATAGAAAAAAATAATTACTAGAAGAATGATGAAAGGAAGGGCATCATGTAGGAGGCAGCCCTCAGTGGGTAGGGAAGGCAACAGGGGAGGGGAGGATGAGAGCCATCGTCTTCTAGCGACTAAAAGCATGACCTGGGAAGAAGATGGGTCTTGTCTCCAAAACCAGATGTCACATCTGCCACCTGCTTTTCAGTTGAACATCCCTCCCCTGCCTAGCGAGGATAGCAGCCTAGCTCCACAGAACCCTTGTGAGAAACACAGGCTATGATTGCCTTAAGGTGCCTGGTAGTCATCATTTGATATGTGACTCTTTCTGATATCTCGCCAAATCTATTACAGAAATGGTCAGTTTTGAGGCATTTTCTCTCCCAAATCTTTCTTACGGAATTGAGTAAAGGACTCAGGATCAAGGGTTCAGGAATTGGACAAATTCATCCATTTAAATAATTAAAATTAAAATAATTCACATGCATTATAAAACCAAAATTATTAACCCTAATCCAGCAAGTAAAAATAGAAATCCAGGGTAAGAATGGAGTAACTAAACAAGATTGAAAGAACAAAAATAAATGTAGGTCATGAAAAACACAATTTAATATGGAAGAGTAGAAAAATGCCTGGGTCTGAAGGCCTGCCTTGGTTTTTGCTCTGCCTTAGCCATTTTCATTATTTTTAAGCATAGACAACATGTTGTACAATAACTGTCTTGAATTTATTCTTGATGTTTAATTGAAATAAAATTTATTCTTATTAAAATTTCAGAAAGATCCTATAATTATAATTATAAGTTATATACATATACATATACAAATATCTTAGTCCATTCAGAGTCCTGTAACAAATTACCATAGACCAAGTGGCTCATAAGCAAAATAAATTTGTTTCTCATAATCATGGAGACTGGAAAGTTCAATATTAAGGTGCTGGCAGATTTGGTATCAGTGATGGCTTCTCCACCTCCTAATATCATTACATTAAGGTTATGATTTCGACATATGAAAAGGGAGCATAAACATTCAGTTTAGTAACACCCTACTGGTTCTGTTTATCTGCAGAACCTTAAGTAATACACTAATATTACAAATGCATCATATATATGTGTGTGTGTGTGTGTGTGTGTGTGTGTGTGTAAACACGCACACCCTCTTCAAATCCTAGGAAATCAGTGTAAGTAACAGTCTCATGGATTGCTGCTTCTCATGAAATCGAGAGCAGTATTTTCAGGCTTTACAAAATCATACTCAAATAGCAAAATGTATGATTGAGATTTATATATTTATTCTAAAATATTTTGCCAAATGCTTATGCTGCTATGTTCATGACACAGGCATAAAACATTTCAGGTATTTATTTTTTATACCAAGGATTTTATAGATGTGCTATAAGGCTGCAACAATCTTTTTTGTAAAAAAAAAAAAAGTATATTTAACAACTTTACTGAGATATAATCCAAATAATATACAATTTGCTCATTTGATGTTGTTAATTCAATGTTTGTTAGTATATTCAAATAGTTTCACATCCAGTCCTGCTTTTAATTTTAGAATATTTTAATTTTTTCATAAAGAAACCCCTCATCTACTAGTAGGAATTCCCATTTTCTTCCAACATTTCCAGACCAAGGTAACATATATGAATTGAATTGTAAAGCACATTGTCTTTTATTGCTAGCTTCTTTCAATTGTCATTTTTTTCAGGGTTTATCCATGTTCTAGCATGTATCAATTCTTTATTACTTAGAATAATATGCCATTACACAAACATGTGTATTTATCCATCAGTTGATGGATATTTGAATATTTCTCTCCTTTCAAATACTATGAATAATAATGCTATGAACATCCTTATACAGTTTTTGTGAGAGCATGTTTTCAATTTTCTTGGTAATATACCTAGTGATGTAATTGTTGTTGGGTCATATAATACTTCTATATTTAAGTTTTTTGGAAAATTGCCAGTTTCCCACAGAATCTATTCCCTTTTCCATTACCATCATCAATATATGATAGTTCCAAGTTCTTCAGACCTTTGGCAATACTCTGTGGTTGTTAGTATTTTGCTTTTTTATTTATAGACATTCAAGGTGTGATTTATTATCTCATTGTAACTTTAAATTTTCCAAATGACTAATGATGCTGAACATCTTCTCATGTGCTAACTGTGCACCTGAGTATTTTATTTATATACTTTGTAAATTTTTAATTGTGTTTTTATTATTGAGTTGCAGGAGTTCTTTATTTATTTTAGGTATAAGTTCCTTTGAAATATTTTTATTAGTGCATTGTTGTTGAGAGTGGAAACTGAACCATAGGTTCTGAACTGTCCTGTAGCAGAGGTGACACCCTTCTGGAAAACTGTTGGTGTGAAGGCAAATGAAGGGATGGCCCAGCTGCTTGGTGACACTCTGTTCAATAGGTGGTTCTGTTCTACAGAGCTATTTAGTTCTTGACCTTGAGTTCCAGACACCAGCTGCTGGGGGTTAGAAAGTTATGGGCACGAGCAGATAATCATAATTGGGCTGCTCATACTCATGACCTTGGCTCTGCTTGCTTTGAAGAAACTTTCCCACAATAACCTTTTTAGTGATAAATTTATATAAAAAAGTACTCAGCTTACTTATGTTCAGTCTCTCTCCATCAGAGGCAGGCTGAACCACCAGGCCCCAGCTATTTCTCTATTTGTGTGTCAGTCTGTCTTTTCTCCATCTCCTCATCACCTGGTCTGGTTACCTCCCTGAAATAAACAGTCCTACAGGTCACAACACATTATAGTTATAGATAATAGGTTCATTTCTACTATTCATACATGCATGGAATATAATTTGCTTCATTACAATCCCCAGGACTTCCATTCTCTCTCTCTCCACTTCTCTCCCTCTGTTTCCCTTCCTCTACTCAAGTGGCCTTTCTTCCACTTACATATTGTTATTTTTAAAATTGGTGCTTTGAAAATATACATAAAGGTGGGCAATTTATCTAATTTTGCATTTGGTGTTGTATGTAAGAAACCATTGTGTAAACAAGGTCACGGAATCATTTCTATATTTCGTACTAAGAGTTTTAAAGATTTAGCTCCTACAATTAAGTCCATGATCTATATGAAATTAATTCTTGTCTGTGATGGAAGAAAACATTCACAGTTCTTGTTTTGCACGTAGCTTTCCAGTTATCTCAGAACAATTTTCTGAATATACAATTCCTACCCTCTGAATTATCTTGGCATTTTTGTAAAAAGCAATTGATTATAAATGTAAGGATTTATTTCTGAATCTTTGATTTCATTCTCTTGATCTGTAGGTGTACTTGTATAACAATACCAGAGTGCCTTGATAGTATTTTAATTGTGCAGTAAAATGTTTGAAATCAGGAATTATAATTCTTCCAATTGTGCTAATTTTTTTCAAAATTATTTGGATTATTCTGGGTTCCTTGAAATTGAACATGAATTTTAGAGTTAATTTTGATATTTCTGGGAAAAACAAAACAACTTGTATTTAGGTAAAGACCACATTTAATTTTCAGATCAATTTTGGAACAATTGTCTTTTTATTTTTTATTTTTTCATGACACTGGGGATTTAACTCAGGGTCACTGTACCAATGAGCTGCATTTCTAGATCTTTTATTTTGATTTGAAACACTGTCTTGCTAAGTTGCCTTAGGATGACATCAAACTTCTGATTCTCCTGCCTCAGCATGCCTACTACGTGGGATTATAGACATGTGCCTCTATGCTCAACTGAGATTATCATCTTAATACTAAGACTAATAATCAGCATTAAGCCTTTGGATCCATGAAAATGAGATGTTTTTCCATTTATTTAAACTTATTTTAATTTCTTTCCACATTGATTTTTACTTTTCAGTTTATTTTTGCACTTCTTTTGTTAAAATTATTTCTAAATTTATATTATCTTTGATGCTATTGTAAGTGGAAGTGTGTGTGTGTGTGTGTATGTGTGTGTGTGTGTGTGTGTGTGTGTTTAACTTTTGCTAGTTATGGTAGTTTTACTAACCACCGGTCCAAAAATTGCTTATGATACCTTATCGGTGAAATCTACTTTCTGCTTAAGCCCATACCAAAATAAATAATCTCTTTAAAAGAATCCAGTTTTGACAGTCAATATTAGCCATATGAATTTACATTTGAATAATTTTGCTATACACTAATGTTATGGTTTGGGTGTGAGCTGTCCCTCAAAAGCTCACGTGAGACAATGCAGGAAGGTTCAGAGGAGAAATGATTGGGTTGTAAGAGTCTTAACCCAATCAGTGAATTAATCCTAGATGGGATTAATTGAAGTGGTGGGGTGTGACTGGAGAAGATTGGAATTGGGGTGTAGCTTTGGGGTATATATTTTGAATCTGGAGCGTAGAGACTCCCTCTCTCTGCTTCCTCATGATGTGAGCTGCTTCCCTTTGGTACACTCTTCTGCCATGATGTTCTGCCTCACCTGGAACCCCAAGGAATGGAGCAGGCCTACTATGGACTATGGACTAAGACCTCTGAAACCGTGAGCCCTCAAATGAACCTTAGCTCCTCTATAATTGTGCTGGTCAGACTATTTGGTCACAGCAGCAAAATAGTTGACTAAAACAACAAATCATAATATTTGAACAAGGAGAAGCATAAAGATGTTATTTTTTTTTTTTGGGGGGGGGGAGGTACCTGGGATCGAACTCAGGGATACTTGACCATTGAGCCACATCCCCAGCCCTATTTTGTATTTTTTTTTCTTTAGAGACAGTGTCTCACTGAGTTGCTGAGCACCTTGTTTTCTCTTCCTTCCTTCCTTCCTTCCTTCCTTCCTTCCTTCCTTCCTTCCTTCCTTCCTTCCTTCCTTCCTTCCTTCCTTTCTTTCTTTCTTTCTTTTTTTTTTTGCTGAGGCTGGCTTTGAATTCAAGATCCTCCTGCCTCAGTCTCCAGAGCCACAGGGATTACAGGCATCTGCCACCTTACTTGGAAAAGATGTATTTGTTAAGATATGCACTTTCTTTCCTCAGAGGACATTATATTCATGCCTTATTTATTTATTTTTTTCCTGATAGAGCTGGAAACTAAGCATAGGGTCTCATGCTTACTAGGCAAGCACTTTACCACTGAGCTACACTCCCAGGTGGACCATGTAAATTAGAAACTTTCAATATGGAAAACTCCAAAGAGTTATCTGGAAAAAAAAAAAAAAAAACAATGAAAATTTACTTACAAAGGAATTTTAGACATCCTTGAATATGATAAATCTAAAATAAATTATTTTGTGTAAAATTTCGATGACTAACAGACCTGAAAGTAAATGTGCATATTATTAATATTGCACAGTATCATATTATAAAACACACAAAAATTAAAGTTTTACACATGTAAATACTCTATCAACTATGTTAGATTTGTATATTTTAAAGAGCACTTTTTCAAGCTACGAGGAGTCCCTGAACGTATACTCTGTAGATCTTCTACACTTGAGAGGCTAAATGACCAATGGGTTCATTTTTCATGCTCTGAACACACTTCCAAATTAGCAAGGAGATTTTGCCTACTTTTGTAGTTAGAATTGGTATTTATGTAGTCCTATTAGAGTGACCTTGAAACAAATTGAGCAAATAATGCATTTCCCACCCTTCCTAATGTGTCTATATATGTAAAATGCAGTTGAATTTTATCAATTTTTAATCATTTGTAACAGATTATTTTTTCTTTGGAATACTGAATACTGCCACAGTGAGATATTTTAGAAAAAAATTCTTCCATTCTTCTCTCTCTTGACCAGCGTGGGGAGGGAGTGGGTAACCATTGGATGTGTGGCTGCAAAATAAAAGCTGTGAAAGTAATAATACAAAATAAACACAGAATACCAGAAACATATTAAAAGTGAGACCCAGGTGGGTGGATCAGACCTGATGGTCTGACCTTGACAAAGAGAAAAATCCATGCTTGCTTTATTTATGTGGTACAGACCAAAGGGATGACTAGGAGCTACTTCAGGAAAGAAAAAAAAAAAAAAAAAAAAAAAAAACATGATAAGAGCAGGGGAAGCAGGTTGTCTGGTGCTTGGCTGGTTACGCCCATCTCTGGGCAGCGGTGTTTGATCTTAGGGCTGTGAGCTAAGGCAGGGTACCAACGTGATCTGGGCTTTCACAAACCAGGGAATTTCACCCAGAATTTCCCAGAAAAGCAGCTTCCCTGCCTTAACAACTCAAACAAAATCCATAGTTCATATAGGGCTCCCAACACTTTGTTATATTCTAAAATGTATGTGATCATTATTTGTTTACTATGCAGAGAGATTAAATTTGCTAATATTTTCATATTATGGTTTGTTTTTTTTAAATTTATAAGGTTTTACCACTTCATACAAAAAAATTTCATATTTTATTCAATTTTATAATAAATTCATAAAACTTGAGCTCTCCTAGTTCTTTGAAATAAAAAAAAAAGCCCTATAATCATTAGTAATGGAGAAATTTTCGAAAGGATTTTTGTTTCCTAATTCCCTTTCAATAAGTGTACTCTCCTCTTCCTAAAATTAATTCTAGTTTTCCATTATTTTCTATAAACTTAATGATATTTGAGACTTTTATTTTCATATCTAAATTTTCATTTAGTCGCCTCATATTTTTTTGTTCCCAACATTTATAATTTTATTCTTTTTACATGTTCTTACACATTCCTGATTTCCATTTTTAGCTAAATGACTTTTGTCTATTTTAAGATAAAATATCTCAAAGAACATTATTATAACCAAAAATTATTTCATTTTGTGGAAAATAAGATACTATTTTGAATAGCCACAAAGCCCAATATCAAAAGTAATGTCTCTGAGAAGTCCTAAAGAAAAAACAACTATATATTTAATATAATAACCACTAAATGTAATAATCATCACAGAACCTTTGTATTCTCATAACATTCCTGAATATTCAAGGAATTAACAATTGAAGAATATAATCTGACAATCACTGACCAATCATATTGTTCACCCCACTCTGAACTAGCCTATAAATATATTATTATTTTTATTTTGTTGTCAGTTTCATTAAAATTTACTGTATTTATATATTATTTCCTCACCTTGTTTTCAAGTTTTATTGGTTAAAATTTATCTAAATCTTATTCAGATGTATTTTTCCTTAGTTTTTAGAAACTCCTAATGGGATCACTTAAAAATATCTGAAGATATCACTGAATTAGAATGTCAGAGTCAAGGTCTCTGTGTTTTGAACTCTCCAGGTGAGTCTACAGTGTGGCTGTAGTTCCCTGTCGTGACTAGGCAGTAGCTCTGCCTCTCCCCATCTCCAGTATGTTTTCCCCATGATGATTGAGACATCTCTACTGTGGAAATTGAACCTTATCACCTGACCCAAATTACCATGGTCAGGTGGTGAAGGCCAGAACATGCCACCCCCAATTATAACTGAAAAATTCAGGACATGCCTCTCCAAAGAATATGCTGCTCCAAAGAATTTGCATATTGATTATTTTGATATGAGGAACTTGAAAGAAACAGCAAATTCAGGGAGAAGATTTCTCTGAACTCCTTTTATCTGCCTAATCACAGATCCTCCAAGAACTCCAATATCATAAATCCCTTCATCATAATACTGGCAAAATTATATTCTTATATTTTTTACATGTATAAATATGTAAAAACAAAGTCCATCATAAGGTACAACTAACAGGCACCAATTAAAAAATGTGGAAAATAACCGTTCCTCAGAAATTTCTTCTATCGGGAAAGGTAGACTTGTAACAAGAGAGGAAAAGACGGTCGATTGAACTTTCATAAAAGTCATTTACTCTCCCCTAAATGATTCACGTTCCCCTTCTCCTTTATTAAGATGAGATATAAACTTTCAAATATTACCATTTTTATATATTCATTTTTTTCTATGATGCTTCTGTGCTCATAACATTAAAAATTAATACATTTGCATACATTTATTCCACTTGTATTTTTGCCTCACATCAGTCCACTTCTTCATAAGCTGTTCCAATTTTCTAGGGTGCATAATACCTGTTTCCTTTCTGTCTCTAACTCTCTTATCTTTAAGAACTCAGGGAAAGTATTCATATACCTGGGGAATCATTCCAGATTTTATAGTTGCCAGATAAAATTCATGATATCAATTTATACTTGAGCTTCAAGTAAATAATGAATAATTAAAAGGAATATTATGTCTCATGAAATGGCATAGAAGTAAAATGTAAAAGAAGTCCTTTATCTGGAATTCAGACTTGATGGGGTGTACTGTTATACCTGACAACCTGTCTTCTTTCAGCACCATCACTGGAGAAGTTACACATCTGTCCTGAGTGCTTCTGTAGGACCTTCTGCACTCACTGTTCTGGTCTGCCTGCCTCCACCAGGGCAGTTGGAGGGGGACAGAAATTGCTCCTAAACCTTCTCATCCCTAGCAGCTGCACAGTGACTCATACACAGTAGAAGCTTATCCTTAATCCCTTCCCTTAGTTCAAAGCATGCCTTTGTTCATTCTAAGCATCAACCCTTATCTATCATTTATTAATTTAACTCAGATCTTTCCTTACGTTCCTCAAAGGAGAAATTTTGAATTTTCCTCACGCCTTTGTCAGAACTAGAAAAGCCCTGGGTCCACTGTATACTTTCTTGACTCTTATTTTATCCTTTTCCACTCACATCCAGGTTTCAAATCAGCTGAAAATCAAAAGGCTTTAATCACTTGATGGTAACTCAGCATGAAAAGAATGTTAATTTATTTTGGAATAAACCTTCCATACACTTATAGCTAACATTTGCATGAAAGTTGTTCTTCCCCTGAGGAAGCCTAAGAAAAAGATTATTTCCATGTCTTAAAACCAAATATGTAGTCTTTTCTGACAAGTTTTATACACATCATCTCAACTATCTCTGCTTTTCCATTGTAACAGGCAATTCTTATTCTATTTTTCATCAGTCAGCAGTATCTCAGGATTTTATAATGCAAACATCTTATAAATATGCTTAGAACAAACGGCTTTCCTTTTTTTTCTCCAGAAATGACTTTATCACAGAGAATCTGATTATTGTAAAATGTCATAAACCTTCATATTTGTGTATTTTTATTTAAATTATGGTATGGTTAATTCCATTTATATTTTTAGCCGTTTCTTAAAGATGTTATAGACGCGCATGAACACACACACACGCACACACACACCACACACACATACCTGTCCTTAAGCATATTGTTATGATTATCTTCCCATCAAAATATATTCTCCATATATGGGACTAATTTCCTACTTGTCTAACCTGTGCAAATTTTTTTCTCTGCTTCTCAGAATAACATTAACTTTTTAAAATTTAGTGTTGTCTGTAAACTGATGATCATACTCTCAAAATCTTTATAGCAATTTTCCAAAGTAAGCTAGACTTCTCCATAGGTGTGCAATTCAGGGTACACTGTAGAGAGGTTTTATTAAAAAGACAAAGAGTATGTTACAGCAAAAGAAAGAGAGTGCAAGCAACCACCTAAAGTACACGAGATGTTCTCATGGAAGCTGTCAAAGGTCTTTTAGTGTGCACCATCAAGAACTCTCCAAGGGACCTTGATTTTGGAAAAATTCAAGCACAAGCTCTCTTCAGTGATGGAGATAGGCTTCTCATACCAGTTACATATGGTAGAACACTGTAAGTAAAGAATCTTCAGGAAATTTCTTACCTTAACAGTGTATGGTAAATTCAACTGTCTATGGTCAAAGATCAAAAACCAGATAACCAGGTATTTATTAAAAAATAAAAATAAAGACACTCCAATTCAGCTATAAATCATGTCTATAACTTCACAGTCTTCCTATTTATTTTTTAAAAAGGAAAAACAAAAATATGAACATAAAATAAAAATGTGATCTTAATAAATGGAAAACCATAGTTAGCAAGCTTATTTAAAATTTCACTAATTGATATCAGACATTATTCATGTGTTCCAACTTGATATAATGATTAGGAAAAATATTCCTATTACTGACTTTTTTCTCCTCTGTTGTCACGATATTTGATGTTCTTTGTCTTTGATGTCAATGTCTAAGACATTCAATACGCCTTTATTTGGCATGAAGCATAGAAGAATTTTTCCTTTCACTATATAGATATTAAGCTATTTTTCTCACATTTTAATTCACCATTTGCTTCCATTTAAACAAATTCCAGAGAGACATTATTTCATTGACTAGTTATCAGAGCCTTCTCAGGATAATATTCAGCTGCCCCTGTCTGTTCTGTACCTCTAGTGACAAAAACATTTTATACTACTGGTTTGGATAGTCCATATTTATACTTTATCAATTCTTAACACATTAAAATGGTATTTTCTTCAGTATTCATATGCTCACTCATTCAATGTCCCAAGAATAATTGAAGCACACATGCACACTGCTTAGCAACCACAGTGCTGGGTGGTGGAGAAAGAAAAGCAATAGAGTTCCTGCTCTCAAGAATTTGCAGGATTAGAGGATGCAGAACAAAAGCAGGAAATGCAAAAGTATGGTAAATGCTTTTGCGTTTAACTTTAGGTGTCAACCTAGCAAGATTAAAGAGTATTCCAGGTAACTGATAAAATGCTATTTCTGGATATGTCCTTGTTTCTGGAAGCTGGCATTTGAATCAGTGAACTATGAAAGGAAGACCACTGCCACCCAATATGAATAGATGCCCTCCAATAGCTGAAAGCCTGGGCAGAACAAAAAGGCAGAGAAAGGACAATGATCTCTTTCAATTTGTCTACTTCCAGGTCTCTCATCTTTGTCCTGTCCTTGGACATCAGAGCTCCAAGGTTCCCAGGTCTTTGAACATTAAAGACTTGCTCTAGGTACCACCTTCCTCTGCCTCCCACATATAGCCTGGAACTGAGAATTCTCCCTCAGTTTTGGAAAGTGTGAGGCCTTTGCTCTGGGCCTGAGCCACACTACTGGCTTTCCTGACTTTCCTGGTCCAGCTTGTAGACAGAGTAGTCTCAGACTCCAGGTATGTGAGAGCCAACGCCATCTTATATAGCTGTTTATATATATACATATATATATATATATATAAACAGCTATATCTGTTTATATAATATATATGTTCATATATATATAATCTGATCACTTTGTTTTAATATAATCATTCAACAAATTTTGGAAATATAAAAATATTACTATATTTTCTATTTGGATGAGAAGCCATTGATCTTTCCTTGATTAATAGTAAAAGGTGCATCAATTTCCACCATCTTTATCCATCTATTTCCTATTCTGTTTCTCTGGAGAACCCTCACTAATCATGCTAAAGTGGTATAAATTCCAGAAGGATTGAGGCATACAGGAAGTACCCAAATGGGGTGAAGGAATGATCTTCTGAGGAAAACAGTAACCATAACATAGAAAAACAAACAACAACAAAAACAAAAACAGGAAACAATATACTAGGATATACCAATGGAGGTAGATGGGAATATATAACACTACTGGCAGAAGGATCTAAAGTGAAACTGTGAAAGTAATATTGTGTATATTAAGAGTGAATGAGAGAAGGGAGAAGAGAGTAGACTGGTACAGAAGCACAGTGCTGAGAACAGACCCTGGGGCAGGGAATAGAACAGATCCTTCAGGATCGAGGGAGCAGTGTGTGGCAAGTCTCCAGCTCTCCAGGCTTCCACAGGTCCCATACTGGAGCCATAGAGAAACTGCCTGGCCCTGAACAGGATTCCCCACATTAGCATCTTTTCACCTCTCCCTCTTCCCCATGTGAGTTCAGCTGTCAATCCAGTCGATCTACGCATTTTAGTCTCTTTTGATGCATCCATCATATACTATCTCTTCATGAAGTTGTCCATTGAACTCATTGGGTAAATATTTCCTTTTCTCAATCTGTGTAACTTTTTTTGTTTATTTGTAAATCCTCTAATACTTGAATATTTATTCTTGATCTGAGTATATCTGTAAACTTATCTTTCCCTTCCATTAGACTAACTTCTTCATAGAAGACCTTAAACATTTCAAAATGCCCTGTAAAATGACCATTCAAAATGTATTAAATTAAAAAAATGTTTAATTAGGAACTGATAAAAATATGAAAAGCAGATGCTATTATTTTTCATAAAACTTACACATTACAACAGACAATCCTGTATTATTCAGCATTATTACTAAACTTGTAAAACTTCTTATGGAGGAGAGGTTAAAAATTCACACAAGAATATTATTATTATTAAACCTCATTCATTCAATTTTACATTCACTGTTTTATATTCATCTAATTCTTATTGTCAGTTTTGCTTCTGCTTCTGAAACTGTAATTTAGAATGTATTTTTTAAGTTGAAAGAACACCATTCACCACTGATTAAAAGATTGTAGGAAATAATAGCTACCAGGTGTGCTGAATAGAAGAATGAGCTGAAAGGAAAGTAATTATATCTACTTTTAAAAGCATGTATTCCTCAGGCAGATGAAATTTGCCAGCTATCTAAATGTATTTCTTTAATCTGATCTCTTTGTTTTAATATAATCATTCAACAAATTTTGGGAATATGAAAATATTACTATATTTTCTATTTGAATGAGAAGCCATTGATCTTTCCTTGATTAATAGTAAAAGGTGCATCAACTTCCACCATCTTTATCCATTATACTTCATAATTATTAACCTGGTTACCCATACATACTCCTGCTCCCAAGATCAACAGCATTTTTGCATAACTAAGCTGAGAATCCTTTGGTGTAAAGCAAGTTTATTTCAGGTAGAAGAGTACTACAAGCAGTAATATTGAGTATTAAAAAGAGCCAGGCTCTTTAGATTTATGAAATTTATTTAGATCTCCTTTGTTCTTATAACTGCCTATAGTTATGCATTTTGATTTTTCAGTTTTGCAGAGGAACAAAAGTTGAAGGCGAGTCCTGAGCAGAGTTGTTCAAGGACACAGCCATAAGTAAAACCACAATGTAAATTATCATCAATATGGCTTGAATCCAGACTCTTCACCAATGCATGCTACAACCTTAGGCTCATCAACACCAGGGTAAATAGTGTGGCCACTGTGCCTAATCCACATTCTCCTTTAGAGCCTCTGTCTCCCCTTCATTTACTACCTTTCACTGCATCACCAAAAGCAAAGCATTCTGAAAATCTTTGAAACCATTTTTAATTTAATCAGAATTGAATTTCATTTAAAGGATGTTGTCCTCTTTGATGTTTTCTCTAGCACTGGTCCAATGTATATAAACTGAAGAGTAGGGGCAGATGATTGTGCAGAAAAAATTAAGTTTTTGATTTCAATTGCTTTGTATGTTGAATAAATTTATAGTTTACACATCCTATGAGTTTGAAAGGACCTAGTATGATACTGATAGTAGTACCTCTCAACGCCTCAAATTTTCATCTCTGGATAACAGAAAAATCTCTCCTGTCCATATTCTCTGTTATCCTCCAAATATTTGAGACTAAAAGAATAAATCTTTTTCTCCTGTCTTCTTATTTTTCACGATAGACATGCCCAATTCCTTCATTTATTTTAAGGAATTTTCTTTTTTATTTTATGGGAAATCATTATTATTGTAAAATTAATTCTCAGTTGGATTAGATTAATTTTATTGGCAGCTAAATTACATCAATGTGTAACTAAACCTACAGTTAGCTAAGATGCCTAAGATAGCTTAATATAGTCTTATATGCAGAGCCACATCTTTTATATTGACTATCATTACTGTTTCCTTGAAAAGAATGGTATCTCCAAAAGGTAAATAATAGTCTGTGGACATCACTTTAGATTCATAATGGAATAATCTTTGATTTAAAGCATTAAATATATGAGACTGGGATTTATGCATTTTGATATACAGTGGCATTTTATTTCTCCAACATTAATAAAATCAATAAGATATCAGGTAATTATTTTAAAGAAACAAATCTAAAATATTAGAAATCAAGTTTCATTTCAAAAGTTTTAAGAATAATCTGAATTGAAATTGAAGAGAAATTTTAAAAAAGAAATATTAAACGCAAAAAGAAAAAAATTTGGTCAGAAAGTTATATGAAAACTATATAGTGTATAAAATTTTTTCAGAAAATAGTTTCATATTTTTATCATTTACTCTTTAAGGTACATATTTAAAATATATTTGTATGATAAAACATTTCAAAATAAAAAAATACTATATTTCAGTCTCATGATGAAGTCATACTATTCATTTTTTGTTTTCCTTTTGTCTTGCTCTCAATACAATGAATAATATAAAAGTGAATTTTTAAATATTTGTTTTAATCCTAGAACTACATATCACAAAAAACATCTGATACCATATTATATAAATTACCATAGCGTATTGAGAATTAAAAGCATCCCATGGAAAATAATTTGCCTAGCCAAATTATTTCAGTTTTCTGCAGCTGAAATTCTCAATTTAGCTTTCAGTTTCTCCCCATTAACAGTTAAGACTGGATATAGAAGCTGGAGCTTAGCCAGCAGGACTTCGCCATTATATTTCCAAAGCAAAGCAGACATCAGGCTTCTGTGCACTACAGAGCAAATGTGCCAGGAGAAAACACAGCTCCTGGGGCAGCCTGCACAAGGGCTTTTTCTCCCGGTTGTGGAGAGGCACACTTCCAAGGCCTCTTAGTCCCACGAGGGCTAAGGACACCCATGGCCTTGGTAGTGCTACTCATTTTTGTCCATACAGAGAGACATTACCACTAAGGGAAGTGGCCTCCTTAAATATCACAAATATGACAATGGATCTCGGCATTCAAAAGGTAAAAATGGAAGTGGTCCAGCTTAGAATGACTGTTTACACTTGTTTACTTCTAAAGCTCTAAAACATAGTATACTGAAGGGTAAATTAGCCTTGTGAGTGGGGAGAAAAGAGAAGACTACTTTTATATTAAAGATTTTTGAAAAATGATTGCTATGATAAAACGTACCTTCACTCTGTAGTGGAGTGTCATCCGTGTAATATCCCATAGCTGTGGTTTAATTTGCACAAAAGCCTGAAACTAAAACTACTGTCCTTATTGAAGACTATTGTATGGGCTACTTGTTTTTCACAGTATTTATTTATCCCTCCATCTATTGGTTGATACATTGATTTTGGTACTGAGGGTAGAACACAGGGCTCTTCACCACTGAGCTGCACTCCCAGCCCTTTATATTTTATTTTTGGATAGTGACTTGCTAACTTGACCAGACTGGCTTCAAACTTGTGATCATTCTGCCTCAGCCTCCTGGGTAGCTGGGATTTCAGGCATGAGCCACCACACCTGGCCTTCTTATAAGAATTTAAAATTTAATGATGAACATCAGGCATTAAGACCTCAATGAAAGAAGGCAAGTTTCCAATCATGAAATAAATTTACATATTTCATATTTTATTTTTATGAGGTTCATCTGATAAGAGCGTAATAAAAGCCGTTACTGAATGACTACAAACAAAGCACTTCCTATATATTTTATCATTTATTCCTAATTTTAAGTATAAAATGTATAAATATCCCCACTTTGAATTTAAGCTATTTAAAATATGTGAAGTAACTTGGCCAAATTCAAGCAGTTGATAAGTTTTATGGCAAAAATTTTAATTCAATTATACTGGCACTCAAAACAATTTAGGCTTTGATGTATAAAATGTAAACACACATACACACACACACACACACAAACGCAAGGATGAATTAAAAAGTAAGTATTTTAGGTTTTTGTGATATGTTGACTCACTATTCTGTGGACATTATCTTTCAGAACAGTTGTGAACATATGTAAAACATATGACTGTCTTCCAATAAAATTTTATTTATAAAAGCAGGTTAGCAGGTCAAATTTGACCTCTGGGGGGGTAGTTTGCCTAACTTAACCTAAAATAATACAAAACCTGGAACAAGTTTATATTAAAAATGTAAACTCTTCATATAATATAACAAGGAATAATTGTGTGATCGAATATAAAATTTAACAGGTAGCATACTAGGACTTAGGGTGTAGCTCAGTTGGTAGAGCTTTTACCTGGCATGTGGGGCCCTGGGATCAACCCCTAGCAACCTCCCTTCAAAAAACAAAAAGTAACATATTAACGGGTCATACTTACCATCACACTAACAGCTAATGTAAACATGAAGTTTGTGGGTTTTTTGTTTGTTTGTTTTGTTTTGTTGTAGCTCCAGAGTTAGACTGAAATTTCTAGGCTCTAGTCTTGTCGTTTTGTTCACACATTGGAAAAAAAATCCAATTTATTAAAAATTTCATGCCCTACAGGCAATTTGCCATTGTGCACTTGGATATTTTTTGTGTACTAAATTTTTAATTTCAGGTTTTACAACCTGGAGGACAGACTGATGTGTTTGATGCATGTAGTGTCTCATTATTAGAACTTGATTTGTTTTATAGTATCTGTACTCCTTTTATTTTTCAAGGCTATTTTGTAAACTGATTATGTATTTTTTTCCTTTGGAAAATGCAATAAAATAAAAACAGCAAAAAAAGTAAATAAATAAAACCCAGAAGGAAAATATCGGTTACAGAAAATGTGGAAAATTATGGCAATGGAAAGAAACAAAGAGCACTTGGAGAAAAGGAAGAGCAAGGTTTATTCAGCACCAGTGCAGTGGAGTCTTTGGAGAAGTCCAAAGACTGAGCACAGTCTTTTGTTTTCAGTATCTTTTATACAGTATAGACTCTGGGTTTCAAGACTTTCTCATGCAAGTAGCCTTGATCCCTCTCTCTTCCTCCAGGCAGTTCTGGGGCCTGCCACAGCTGCTGAGGAAGCATGATTACAGAAGCAGAACCTAACAGGTTGTAGATATTAAGAAAGGTAAAAAGAAAAATCTCATGAAGGAGTTGCGGCTTCAAGTTTAGAGGGACAAAGTAAATAATCTAAATTCTCAATATTTTGTCTATGGATTAAGTGTAGTTTTCAATAAAGTGGTTGTTGGAGACTGAATTAATAAGTAGCAGGAACCAACAGAAACTAGCTACACAGTAACTTTAAAACAGAGGAAGTCAGAGACATGTAACCAATATGCAGAAATGAAATCTCAAAAGTTGCTGTATTAAAAATGTACTTATCCTGTATATTAATGCTTATTTGAGGTGGAGGTGGTAAAGATTTTTGCCCATTCTAAAACAAGCACCTTTGTCTAGTATCAGATAACTGTATATGGGGGTCTGTCTCTGCCTTCTATTCTATTCCATTGGTCTTCATGTCTGTTTTGGTGCCAATACCCATAGATTTGTAGGATACTTTGGTGTCTGGTGTTATTTTATTTCCAGCATGGCTTTCTGCTCAGAATTGCTTTGGATATTGTAGATGTCTTATTTTTCCAAATGAGTATTAAAGCTGCTCTTTCTAGTTCTATGAAGAATGCCATTGATATTTTGATGAGAATTGCACTGAATCGGTTTATACTTTTTGGTAGTATGGCCATTTTGACAATACACATTCTGCCTAAGAACATGGGAGGTCTTTCCATCTTCTTAGGTCTGCTTCAATTTCTTTCTTAAGGATTTTATAGTTTTAATTTTAGAAGGTTTTCACCTCCTTAGTTAGATTGATTCCTAAGTAATTTTTTTTGAGAAAATTGTAAATGCAATAGTTTTTAAAATTTCTTTTTCAGCACATTCACTATTTAGATATGGGGAAGCAACTAATTTATATATGTTGACTGTGTATCCTGCTACTTCATTTAAATTTTTTTTATCAGTTATAGAAGTCTTCTGGTAGATTTGTTTTTTGGGGGGGGGATCTTAGAAATAAAAGACCATGTCCATCTGCAAACAGAGACAGTTTGACCTCTTCTTTTCTTATTTATGTCCCTTTAATTTCCTTATCTTGCCCAATTGCTCTGGCTAAAGTTTCAAGACTGTGTTGAATAGGAGTGGTGAAGGTCAGCATCCTTGTTTTGTTCTTGTTTTTAAAGGAGATGATTTCAGTCTTTTTCAGTATGATTTTGGCTTTGGGTTTGTCACATATAGTCTTTACAATGTTGAAGTAAGTCCTTTCTATCCCTAAAGTTTCTAGTATTTTAAACATGAATAGATGCTATACTTTATCAAATGCTTTTTTTTTTTTGCATCTATTGAGATCATCATGTGATTCTAGATTTATGTGGTGAATTATATTTACTGCTATCCATACTTGCATATTGAAACAAACTTGGATCCCTGGAATGGAACTCACTTGATTATGGTTCGCTATCTTTTTAATGTGCTTTTGTATACAGTTTGCCAATATTTTATTAAGAATTGTTGTACCTACATTCATCAAGGATATTGGTCTGCAGTTTGTTTTTTTTTTTTTTTTCCTTGATGTGTTTTTGCCTGGTTTTAGTATCAGGGTGATACTGGCTTCATAGACTAAATTTGGGATAAGAATTAAACAGACTCAAAAGAAGTAAAAATGACCCACAAATATGTGGAAAAAAATTCAACATTTTCAACAATTAGGGAAATGTAACTCAAAATGACATTAAAAGTTCATCTCACTCCAGTCAGAATGTCAATTATTGAGAATATAAATAACAAGTGTTGGCAAGAATGTAGGGTAAAAAACTACACTCATACATTGGTGGGACTGTTAATTAGTACTACTACTCTGGAAAGCACTATGAGGATTCCTCAAAAATCTAGGAATGGAACCATCATTTGACTGAGCTATCCCACTCCTGGGTATATTATGCAAAAGATTTATAAACAGCATATTTCAGTGATGCAGATACTTCAATGTTTGTATTTGCATATTTCACAATAGCCAAGTTATGAAACCAATACAGGTGTCCTTCAACAGAAGAATGGATAAAAAAAACATGGTATGTATACACAATGGAATATTAGCCATAAAGAAGAATGAAATTATGGCATTTACTGGTAAATTGATGGAAATGGGGATTATCATGCTAAGTGAAGTAATTCAGACTCAGAAAGACAAAGGTTAAATGCCTTCCCTAATGTGTGAAAGCTAATCAAAAATATAGAGAAAAAAAGAAAAAGAAAGGAAACTCTATCAAAACATCAGTGGAGTAGACAAAGGAGGTAGAGAGAAGTGAGGAGGGAGAGGATAAAGGAAGAACATTAGAATGAATCTGATCAAACTTTCCCACACATATACAAATATATCACAGTGAATCCCACCAGAAAGAAAAGCAAAGTAGAGGGAAGAGAATGGGGGAGGAAGGCGGGGAGAGGTGGGGAAATATTGGGTGTATTAGAGCAATTGTATTCCATGCTTTTGTAATTACTCAGAATTAATCCTAATGTTATGGAGAAATGAAATGAATCAATAAAAATTTAAAAAAAAGCAATTACCGAGAATCTCAAAGCCAATTAATTTAAATGACTGGTTAAAAAATACTACAGTGGAATCATACAAAGATTGTCAAACAACTATTTAAGTAATTAATACCTCTTCTCTCTCAAAAAAAAAAAAGAAAAGAAAAGAAAGAAAAAGAAATAGCATGGATTGTATTTGTACTCCTATCTCAAGCAATTGGAAAAAATCCAAAACAATAGCTCATAATATTGAAATCATATCATACAGAGTGACCTCTGAAGGCAGAAACTAAGAAGACAAGAATTACAATCATCCTAGTTTATTGCAGAACTAAATTCTAGACTAAAACAGAGTCTGGGACAACATAGGGAGAGGTTCTTTCTAGGTTGAGAAAAGAGAATGAAGTTTCTATACAAATAAAGATGACTAGAGTTTTTCCTTAGAGAATAGAAAATAGAGCTGCGTAGTTTCAGAGATCTGCAAGTAATCACCCAAAGGCCTTAGCTGAGAAATGATCAGCATATTAGATTGGGGAAACCATCCAAAGCCAGTGTTATGATTATATTATCACTTAACTGAAACAAGACAAGGCCAGAAATAGGTTAAGGTAGACATTAACCAGCAAGGGACATTTTGTGATTCACTAAGCAATAAATAAGCGAAGTATTCAGAAGAAGTTTGGCTCCATAGTGTGGCATCATTAATCTTAAACTAATGGCTGTTTTGTTCAAATTTTGAAATATGCCTACAAAAGATCAATATTTTTCAAAGAAACTTGACCATTGCCTCACTAAATAGAAGCTCAGAAGGGATACAAAAATAGCTAGCACCAAGAAAATTCAAATTTAAACTAACTGGCAGCCAATTAAAAAAAAAAAAAAAAAAAAAAAAAAAAAAAAACTTCATGCAAAGAAGCAGGCAATCCATAAGGTAAAAAATATAAAATGAAAACAGACCTAAAAATGACAGATGATAGATTTAATTAACAAAACATGAAGATAATTCTTACTCTGACTATGGTTTGAACTATGTATAGTTCAAAAAATAGAAATATGAATGTAGAAATTTTTTTAAAAAGTCACTCAAACATCTATTAATGGGAACATAAAGTCTGAAATAATACAATGAAAGAGATTAAGAATAGATGAACCACTATCAAGGAAAATATTGATGAACGGAAGACATGGACATAGGAACCATACAGAATAAAATACAAAGCATAAACAAAAAAGATTTATGACAAATATAAATGCAGCATCAGTGAGTCATAGGACAATTTCAAAACATTCTAGTACACATAGAATTTTCAAACAAAGGGAATTAGAAAAAAATTTTGAAAAAAAATGTAGAACTTCTCTTAACTTGCTAAAAACTACTAATCTAAATATCTAAGAAGCTCCATGAGTTCTAAGCCCAAAATACATTTTAGAAATTTTCCTTTGACCAGTTTCTTAAAGTGATAAGATTAATAAGTTTTACATTATTATTTATATTTTTCATTACTTTAAAATATTCATTTTTGTTTACTTTATTGCATATATGTGATTTTTTCCAAAGATATGCACATAATATTTTCAAGATATATAAAATGATATATTTTATATATCATCATACTTGAAGAATTGTTGGGCTAGATATTAAATGGTTGGGGTAAATATTTTTCGCCCACTTCTATCAGTTTTACTCATACCTTTTTGAATTTAATATTTTAATGATGTAAAATTTCATCAAAATTAAAAATTCTACCTATTCAGGTGACATGTATCCACTAAAATACAAGACACATTTTCCTTTAAGGAAGAACTGTCCAATAAATAATATTTCTTAATACTATGAATATAGTACATTTTTTGAGAAATAAGGTTCTTTGCCACTTTCATGTGTTCTCTTAAACCAGAAATAGTGTAAAGTATGCAAAAAGGGATATTTAAGTCCAAGCAGAAACATTTTTATATTTGGATTGATTCTCCAGGAAAGCAATATAACATTTCATTCATGGCAAGATGAGCATGTATCAAAAATTTGCTTTATCATTATCATCCGTTCTATTTTTTTCCTTAGTAAGGCTTTGAATAAAAGCATGCTTATCATCAACCTCACTATTTTTTTAAAATTTCTGTTTATTTGTAGTATTATGAAGATAGATGCAATTTATTACTTTGAAACATTTTATGTTGCTTGGGGCCTACAAATTCCAATTCTTCTTCTGTAATTGTGACAATTGCTATGGTCATTCATGTTTACATCATCCTTCAAACTTAGCTAAACTCAGTAGTTATGTGACACTAGTCAAAAGTATAAAACCTGCATATCACTGTCAAAATCTTGGAACTTTCTTTTTTTTTGGGGGGGGGGGGGGTGTTCTGGGGATCGAACCCAGGGCCTTGTGCTTACAAGGCAAGCACTCTACCAACTGAGCTATCTCCCCAGCCCCACTGAGCTATCTCCCCAGCCCCTTGGAATTTTCTTACTGTTTATATTTGTAGAATCAAGGGAGACATATCTATGTTGATAATCAAACTTAGAGGTGGTCTTAAAATTCTACATAAAAGGAGCAATTTGAAATCAGCAATTTGAATCTTGCTCATGTCTTTTTAATTATTTCAAATATTAGTCATTAGTAACAATTCAAATACTGAGTCTTAAACTAATCTTCCAATCTTGGAAATAACCATCTGTTGACAATTGTATTCAACAGCTCAAGGGACAATGAGGTAAATAATTTTAATATTGTATTATTTTCTCACTGTATGAAAAAAAAATCTCTGAATGTTAAATATCAATGATTCCTGAGATTTACTTGAGACTATTTGTAAAGAACAGTGTCCCAAGTAAGACTCTACATTTGAAAATTGTAAAAATAGAATTACATGGTGTCTGCTTTGATGCAGAAGACAAAGTCGGAACAAATTGGTAACTACTACAGGAGAATCTAGTGTCACTGAATAAAAACTCAACTTGCTAATTTAGATTTCTCCCGAAGTTTCAAATAGAGGCTTGATGGTTTCTATCCACCAGAGACAAAGATGAACAAGAAATAGAGACAACTCAATAATGGGTAGGAAGTTGGGGGACAATAACTCTGTGTTGATTCTAAAATGCTGTGCTGCAATGCAATAGTTTTCACTACTCAACTTTGTCTATCCACTAAAACTGATCCTTCTCTAATGATATTGTTAATCTACTTCCATAAAAATAATGGACATTTTTGTTCCACACTGTTAAAATATTTTTTAAAAAATGCAAACAGAAATCCTAAAAGTATTCTTTAATGGAACACCCTCAAATTATATTTATCTTTTTAAAACAGAAATGTATGAAGCCTCTATTTTTAAATATTGCCTCCAGAGTGACTTTTTTATAGGAATTATTAACTAAAGACATACATGTGATTCAGGGTGATGATATTAATATATTACACTTGAAAGCAATAAAGCTAGTTCATGTGCATTTCTAAACACTAAATCATTGAAAAGATTGCATATAATAGTTTGAATATTAAAAAGAAAAACCATATAGACACTATTTTAGAAGCTGAACATTTCACAATCATATTCACAGAATTTTGTAAGCTAGCACAAAGTGCCTTACCTAACTTCTCTTTTACGAGCTGCTGAAATTTTGTTTCTTTCGTTATTCTAAATTTTCCTACTGATATACACCAAATGGCCATTAATGGCAGCAACAACATCTAGTTATTTTAGCTAAAAATTCCAAACAAAATCCTACATTTGAGGTCATTCATAGGCATCTACTTCAAGATGAAAAGTTTCATAGGAATACTGCTGCTGTCTGTGTGTCCACTGTGCAAATGAAGGCAGAAAACAACAGACAGTGCTTTGACTAGATTTAGAGTGATCTGAAAGGGTGGGGGCTTCAGTTACTAGAGGACATTCTATTAGACTAGTTAATCCAATTTGAGAATGCAATAGAAGCATATTTACTATTTAGCAAGTATTTTCGTAACTTAGTCATTTCTAGCAGAATTTTTAAATACTCTTAATTATCCTTTAAAGAACCATGCTAATTAAAAATAAAATAAGTCAAATGAGTTTTTTTTTTTCCTATTAAAAAATTGATCATTTTTCTCAGACAACTGTCTTACTTTCACTATGTCATTTCCCTTATAAATGAAATCATTGAGGAAAACAAGTAAGTAATACTGTTCCTAATACTGTTCCTGGTGCAAGACAAAAGAAAACATAGCTTTTTGTTTTGTTTTGTTTTGTTTTTTGTAGAGTATCAAACTATTATAAATACTACTACTTGGCTTTTGGTACTTGTTTGTTTCTTCTGGAATGGTCTATACATAATGGAAATACATTTCTTTTTTGTCTTAATTTTATTGAGACAGTAAAAGTCATTGTTGTGCTCTGCAACTTTTCTTTGAGGTCCACACCAAATCTTTCCTCCCATTCCACATGGGAAAATGTAACAAAAGATTAGCCTCCTAAATGGTCAGATACAAATAAATCTAATCCTTTCCATTAATCTTCACCATAATTCTATTCTATAAATAACTGCTAAACTGCAAACAGTGGCACAGTCATTCATCAGAGATTTGGCTCATCACTTTTTATGACTGAAAGTGACTATTACCTAATTCATCATTAAACTAATTAACTAGAATATTGCATAGGAACAGTTTGGTATAATCACCTATAGCACTCTGTGAAAGGCACTGTTCCAGAATGTCCCTAGACAAACATACTCATTAACTTTGGAAATTTATTAGCTAACCCCACTTCCTTCCTCCAACTGACCTATACTATTTATAATATAAATGACAAAAGGAACATATTTCTTTTACTCTTTGGTGACTTTCATTTCTAAATTAGTCTTCTAACGGCCACTACTATGTCCTAGAAAACTAGGTACATCATATGAAATGAAGTCTCAGACACACATCATATACTAGTACATTTTTGTTTTGTTCAAATCATAAATTCATATTCAACAAATATGTTTTATAATATTTAATAACTAAAGAAACATGTATTGTAAATTAACATCACTGATCCATCAGCAATGTTCTTTAATAAATATATTACCTTTCTGAGGAATGAAATAGATCTTAGCCAAACAAATAAATACTGTTTTGTTATCCATCAAGAAGTGCAAAGGTAAGGGAACCATGACCAGTGAAACTATTCAAGTCTTTAGGAGTCCACCTTTATTTCTGCTTGGCTGTCATTTATCTTTGTTACAAAGATTAATCTTGTTCTTTGTACTACATATGTCAGAAGTCAGGAATTAAATAAATGATTATGAATAAACAGGATTTGAATCCAGATTTGTTTGTTTATAGTGTCACCATCCCTCCACCCTGACCCTAACACACAAACACCAACTTCATGAAACATAGCTTCATTCTCTTGTTATTGACCAACAAATATTGGTAGAAACATTGCCATTTGAAATATTTGGGATTGAAAGGTAAAAAAATATATATATCTGTGTAAGCACAAACTTTTCACTGGATAAATAGTAAGACAGAGGTATAGAAAGAACATTTTAAAAACAACAAAAAAATGGGTGAACTCTTGACTCCCTGTCTTAGAGAAAGTTTTCACTAGATGCAAGTTTTCCCTCAAATTCAATCTGTTCCCAAGAAGTCACTGAATTATTAGTAGCATGGAAAAACCAAAAGGTAGTAGGTTAATTAAGGTAGGTTGCTAAGTTAGTATTGAGATATTCCGTAATAAACATTCTTTCAACAGGTAATCATCCTTTTGATACCTTATTACATGGACTGAAATAGTGTAAGAAGGTACATTCAACCCACTGTTGACTTTTATTTTGGTATCTTTGGGTTGTTTCAAATGCTTTATTATTTTTAGACGTGTTCTTAATTGTTGCTTTATTTATGTGACAAAAGTTAATTTTCAAGAAGGCATTTACTGTATAACACAGAATTTGTATGCCTCTGTTATGGATTAACTTTGTGTAAGCAAGTAATGCCTTTTTCAGAAGGTAGTTAGATCCTAAACATTATCCCAAAATGTAATGAAATATAAAGAATAGAACTGTCATAGTATATAAACATTGCATTTAACAATACACTTAAAAAGTTCATTTCTAGGCTGGGCATTGTGGCACACACCTGTAATCCCAGCAATTTAGGACACTAAGGCAGAAGGATCTCAAGTTCAAACCAGCCTCAGCAATTTAGTGAGACTCAAAGCAACTCAGCCAGACCCTGTCTCTAAATAAAATATTTTTTAAAGGGGTAGGGATGTGGCTCAGTGGTAAAAGCATCCCTGGGTTCAATCCCTGATACCAAGGAACCAAAAAAAAAAAAGTTCATTTCCAAAGTTGAATCATTTTACACTCTACCTTGACTATGTTCTCTTGACATATTAGCAAGGAATTTTTTTTTGAATATTCAAATTTGGCATATAAAAATGAGAGTGCTATTGATTTTATTTATATTCTATTAATAGGAAGTTAAAATATTTTTCACACTTAATTTCTTTTTAAAATTGCCTGTCACATGAATTTTTAAAGACACAACACTGATCAATTCTCCTTTAGATATATTTCAATAATTTTAAGCATTTTAATGGATTATATGAAGATATACAGATCTTTTGTGATTTGGTATAGAACTGTGAAGGGAGGAACGACCACCAAGAAATGACTCTAATCTGTAATTATTCTTGAGGAATGCACACAGATAGCTCAGAATTATATTTCCTTTCTCTAACACAACATAGGCTCTGGAAAAATAAACTAGGCAAAGAAATAAAACCTCAAAATGTGAACTAAAAACTGGAGTAGAGCTTCCCACGCTAGAGGAGACCTCATTTGGTGATACTTGTCTTATAAAATATGTTGGTCCAATGAATTTTAAAGCAGTCCTTAAGCAAAGGTGACCTCTTTATTTTTAGTAGTCATTCTCTTTATTAATATAAATGCATTTATAATTTAAATACATATGTAGTTGATTTAAGCAAACTATAACCCTATTAATATAGGAATACTGAAACCAAACTAATATCAGAATTTAGGAATGCTTTAAAATCACATAGCAAGAACATAAATGAAGAGAGAAAAAGTATTGGAGATTAAAATGGAGCACACTATGCTAAGTGCACTTACAAATAGGCCAAAATGAACCTAGCTATTATATATAATTACAATGTGCTAATAAAAATGTTAAAAAGGATATAAGTAAAAAGGTTCATTTTTGTTTCTTAATGAAAAGACTATATTTTTGAAAGGGGATTTTACATACATATGCAAAGGTCTCTGCCAGAAACAATCATTAAATTTATTTTAGAAATTAGGTTTGTATTTATTGTGTAAATAACATGCATTTATTAACTACATCATTATAAGGTTCAACAGTTTGTATCCAATCTAGAAGCATTGAATAAGTGGACACAGTATCTTTTTTTCCCATAAGGCATAATATAAACAAATTAAAGAGCTAAGAGCATCATTTTTGTAGTATGTGGTGGCAAATGTCCACGGAGAGGCTTAAACTTTCACTTTATCAGACTTTCCTCTGTCCTACCTTACCAAGAGTCATCCAAAGAAATAGTCCCTTCTATATTTTAACTTCTTCATGACATTATTCAACGTGTTGCTCAACATTCAGTGAAGATATTCTTTAAAAAGTGATTGTTTTACAACTTAATGCCATGAAAAATCTGTTCTGCACAAATCATCATGATCTTTTTCTGATAATTTCACTAAAACATTTGTATTAGCTTATTTAATATACTGATCTGCAAAAACAAAAACAAAATTCAGAAGCAAGTTAAACTTATTTTACGCTTTAACAGCATTTATCTCTTGGGTTTCGGATATAGCTCATTTGTAGTGCATGTGCAAGGCCCTGGGTTCAATTCCGAGTAAATAGTGGGGAAAAAATATTTACCTCTTTTGCTTTTAACAATTCATAATTTCTGTTGCACAAGCTATATACACATATACACTTACATGCAAGCATGTAAATTGCATTTACCTCAAATTATTTCTAGAAAGAGATAATACATAATATGTATGTTTATTTGTTATAAAAATTATCTTGGTATAAAATGACCTCAGTTTTTCACACTAACCTGGCATTAAGAAAATATAAAGTTAGGAGCAAGCAAACATGTTTTTAAATAGGATATGCTAATTCTCCCCCCCGCACACATTTTTGTATTGAATAAAAATCTTTTAAAAAACCTAAGTAGATGAATATTATTTTAATTATTTTCTATCTATCCTCCAGACAAAGGTAAATAAACCTAATTTTTTTCATAG
This sequence comes from Sciurus vulgaris, assembly GCF_902686455.1. Classification (NCBI taxonomy): domain Eukaryota; kingdom Metazoa; phylum Chordata; class Mammalia; order Rodentia; family Sciuridae; genus Sciurus; species Sciurus vulgaris. Next base: position 48,408,388 of record NC_136472.1, read on the forward strand.
AGCAAAAGAAAATTTTATAAAAAGGTAAAAGAAAGAGGTGAGTGGAAGGAACTAGAGAATCAGGAGAAAAATTACACTAATATTTTCAGGGTACCATGTGCAAATTCAATGTCATAAATATATTATCTCATATAATGCTAATTCTTTCAAAGTATTATAAAATTGGCTGCTATGTGTACATGAGGGGTGAGGCAAGATACATGATAAATTGCTATACATATGTTTCTGTCTTTTTAGGATTCCCATGACAGTTTTGTAGACTACAACTCAAAAATCTGTTTTGTTTTGTTTTGTTTTGTTTTGTTTTGATTGGTACCATGTATTGAACCCAGGGATGCTTAACCACTGAGCCATATCCTCAGCCTTTTTGTCTTTTTATTTTGAGACAGAGCTTTGCTTAGTTGCTTAGTACTTCACTAAGTGACTAAGGCTGGTTTTGAACTTATGATTCTCATGCCTCAACCTCTGAGCTGCTGGGATTACCTGCAGGTATCACCAAGTCAGACTGTTTTCCATCTATTTACCAGCGCGCGCTCTCTCTCTCTCTCTCTCTCTCTCTCTCTCCCTCTTTCTCTCCATCTCTGTGTTATTTGTTCCTTTATTCCTTTATTACAAAAGTCTTCTACTCTGAAATTATATATGTATAAATTTAGGCACAAGTTGAAGTACAAAGAAATAAATGTACTTGTTGCCTTCCTTTGAGGAGACAGTAGAGAATGGGAGCAGATGTCCTTGATAATAATAATAGATGTCCTTACCTCTATGAGCTCACTAGTCTTCATGCTTCCTTCCAGATTTACGTTGATTTATGATAATCCAGGAAATGACATCATCATAATTGTCTTTGTCAAATCAAGGGGAGTTTGATTTGCCAAGATTTTTGGACACTTTCCCTGCAGTAGAAATTATTATTCATTGGTTGCTTCATTTAATGATCTTGAAAGCTAAAATGGATTATTCTACTTTGGCAAAGATAAGGAGAGAAAAGATACTACATTCTTTTTCAAAGGTACTTTAATTATTCCTGTTCCATGACTTACACCTTATTTAATAAACCTTGTAAATTGTAGTTTATTCAGGGTCAAAAGCTTATAACTGAATGATTTTTGAGTTGAGCATACTATAAAAGGGTGAAGTGCTTCCTTCCTGATCCTGCAAATTAACAAATAATGTATTTATATTGCATGATATTTGAGACTTTTATATTCTTCTCATATGCTTACATGACCACTAAAACTGCTTTTCAATATTCACAATTAAGTTGGTTGTTTAATTTGATTTTGGAACTGTAGTGTCAAATGAGAGCTTACTTATTCCCCTGGAAGCTGTGCCAAAGAAAACAGAGCAGTTAATGGATTAACATGCAAATTATGCAATTTTCTGTTTAATAAAGTCATCCCATTACCTAATACCATGGATTTCAGGGAAATGATTGATTATAATTTGATCTTTAGTTATTTGGAATTTATATAATGTATTCAACATCTGAATTGAAAAACACATATTGGTAAAGTTTAAAAATGATAGCACAATAGTTAACAGAACAGAATTCCTCTATAAAAGTTGTCTTGCCAGTACAGGGAAGCTCTACTGTCGCCTTTATGTTAACAAAGCATGAATTCTCAACAGAACAAATACATCATCTTTCGAACTGGGTGAAACTGGTTAAATTAGTCCCGTTCCATTACACTGTATGACCAGGGTAAGAGATCAGTAATAGTTACCTGAATTACAATTATAGGATTATAAAAATCATACTTTACTTTAAAGCATAATATATAAAGCTATTTTTTTGTAATGAAATGAAGCAATTAAAGTCTCACATGACAAAACTGTCCAGCTCAATTCCTGTTGCACATCCAGGATCCAAGACAATGAATTTGAGAACCAGACTCACCAATATCAGCATCTGTCAAACATCCTTATTTAGGTTAAATTAAATTGTGACTCATCACTATATTAAAGAAAAAAGAAAATCAAATCAACCTTTTTTCTTATGCTTCAGTTAACCTGGAGTCTTCTAAGTTTTTTTGTTATTATTGTTGTTTGTTAATACTTTTTTCTTTTATTACTATTATTATTTTTAATCCTTTGTTCTATTTAGTTATACATGACAGCAGAATGCATTTTGATTCATTGTACACAAACAGAGTACAACTTGTCATTTCTCTGGTTGTACATGATGTAGAGTCACACCATTCATGTAAAATCATACATGTACATAGGGTAATGATGTCTGTCTCATTCCACTCTCTTTCCTTCACTCCACTCTCTCTTCTTTCCTCCCCACAAAAAGAATAAGAGAACTTCATTCTGCATTGTTTAAACAGAATAATTTTAATGTAATAGATGCACTTTAAAGTTTTCTCCAATACTGCTTCTAAATTTCAAGGTTAGCAATACTTTAATAAGACCAGTATTTGTTATACTACAAAAAGTATGTTGTAAGTATGTACTGAAAACCAAATGAACTAAAACTTAGCTACCTAGAAAAATTAGGTAAAACCTCATTTAAGCTACTAAAATAATAAATTACTTTATTTGGTTCATCTACCTGGATCATTAATTAAAACTATATAAAAATTATTGAGCTAACCTGATAGGTTTAGTAATATTTCAAATATACATATTTTAATGAATTTGTTTAGTGTGAACTATCAGATTGAGAAAAATAATATAGCTCTTATGAGTAAGCTAAACCTTAAGCTGGATTAATATCAAAGAATCTGTAATTTGGTAAGTTAATTAAATGGATCTAATAGAAATCACTATCAAAGACTTATTATACCTGATTCCATCATTTCAAAAGAACTCATTGAATATGTCAATAGTGCTCAAGTGCTAGAATTAATTTTTGCTTTTGTATTTTCAAAATTATAAAATAAATATATGTAAGTTGTCATTCTGGAAATTGGTTTATTTGTAAAAGAACTCAATTTCTAGAGTTCTACACTCAAGGATGCTGAAACTCTAAAGCATAATTCATATATAGAATGTAGATAAGAGCTGTCTTAATTAAATTTAAAACATAAATATATTGGTGCATCATAATTACACATAATAGTGGGATTCATTATGTCCTATTTAGACATTCATGTATGATTTGATCAATTTCATTCCTCACTACCTTCCCTTTTACTTCCTTCTTTCCCTTGATCCACTAGCTCCACTCTACTGATCTCTTTCTATTATGATTACTATAATTATCTTAACTTGTGCATGAAAATTATATATGAACACATAATAGATATGCATTCATTGAGGCATATTTCTACATGGACATAGTACAACTTGGTAGATTTTGTTCACCAATACTTCCCATATCCCATCTCTTTCCCACAATACCCTTTCTCTACTCGGTTGGTCTCCCTTTCTTCCAAGCATTTGCAGAGAAGTCTTTCCACAAATATTTCCTGATTAGCTGTGAGGAAAGGAAGAAGTATAACCAACACATATGAAGGAATGATACCCCTCCACTATTATTCTAGGATATTTATTATATTAAATTGTGTATTAAATAAATTATGGTAGCTACAAAACAAGTATCATAGCAATAATGTCTATAGGATTCAATATATATACTTTATAATTAAGAGTGTCTTCTCAGATCACTACTTTTCATGAAGTAAAAGTATACATTTTCCTTTAAGATCTATTTTAGATCATAAATGCAGAACCAGGTCTAATTTCTCAATGGGTGGTATTATCAAAAAAGGTAGGATTATTATATGTCCTACCCTCAAATCTACCATTAATTCTACAAAGGACTGCATAAAATTAAGAAAAGAAAACTACACAACTATGAAATCTTAGTAATTTAAATCAAAATATATTATGGCTAAACTACACTTAAAATGGTATGAATAAAATAGTTGTACAAATAAAAAAATGTAATAATAAATAGAAAGTAATAGATTTGTAAGTATATGACAGTTTCTCCTCCATAGCTGATGCTGACTGAAACCTAATCAGGATGTGACTTTTTAAAACCAATGAGATGATCTGTATTTTGAAGACTGAAATATAAACTGGATGGAGAAAGGCAGGGAGATGTTTCAGGGTAATATTATTACACAGGCAAAAGAAACAGCTAGAAAGCAATAGCCTTGACATTGGTATAGATGAAAAAGAATGAGCATGTGTGTGATTATGTGTGTGAGACTGACACAAAGAAAGATAAACAGAGAAAGAAAGAGAACATGGAGAATAGGGTGGAGATAAGTGATTCTCACATGCTCAACTGTACGTAGTCAGAAGATATGTTTTTAGATGTTTGCTCTCAGAAATCTGAGATAGTTTTACAATGTAAAATTCATTTGAAAATTCTCATTATTTAACATAGAGCCTATGTTAGATATATAACAGAAAAGCCTGATCAGCTTATCATCAAACACATGATTATGAGACTCAGGGAACTCTTATTTATTGCACCTACCAGCTTCTCCCAACTTACTATATAAACCCTAACGTGTAAAATAATGTTTAGAGGTCACCTGAAAACGCAGAACGCCCTTTTGTTTTTAAAATAATAATACTTTCAACACATGTCAGACAATGGAAATGATCTATTTACAACATTAAAAAGACTGAGACTCAGGTCTTCCCCCGAAGGGTTTCTGGCTGATCCAATCAACTTACTTCCAAGTCTGGGATGTGATTAGAGACACACTTAGCATCTTTCTGGGGCTGTACTTGTATGCATTGATCTGATTTTTTTGTTGTTGTTCATGAAAACACATAGAAACTCAACAGTTTGCTGTGGGTGTTGATGAGTTTGCTGTAATGACATCTGAAAGTCGAAAGAATAGGATAGTTTTTCTGTTGTTTTGGTTTTTCCCCTTCCACATTAATGTTTTCAAAACAGGAACAAAACAAAACGTCAAGCCAATTATTAGCTATTCAAAGTCAGTTCTTTAGTCAAATTTAATTCAATCTGATTCAATTTTATCTTAATAAAAAAGAAAACTATATTTTAAACATTTCAGTTGATGGAGGTACAAATAAGTGGCCGGGGAAAATCATACTACTAGGAACATTTTAAACATTCTTTTTCCAAAAGAATTTTTCTCAAAGTGGCATATTTATATCTTCTGAATATAGGAATAACTTTCTCTAACTTGACACTTCAGAAAGGTTGCAAAATGGATGATGGGTAAGTTAATGTATATGGAGTCACATGACCTGGTGTGTGCCAGTCTTATTTTAGACTAAAGCTGGGAAAACTAACACAGATTTCTGAGACTATTTCAGACATTAAATTTGAACTGGTTCCAAAATCATAATTCATTTATTTGATACTACACTAATATACAGAATGAAAAGGAGCCGAGGACACTACCAATGTACATTCCTTCAAAACAGAAAACAAATAAACATGTAGTGTTACTGTTTAGGATCAAAAGTACCAAGACAGAACTCAGCGGTCACTTCAATAAGGGAGGACTAAAACCAAGCATCTGCTTGAGGCATTTGCCTGATGCAGAATCACCCAACATCAGTAGGATTGCATTTCTTTTCTGGGATGTCCCTCTCTCCAAATCAATTTAAACTCAACAAACCAAAGAAGATATTAGAACACAGCATAAAGGAACACAGATTGAGCATAATAAAGCAGGAGCCTTCTCAAACACACCATAGTAAGGTCTCCTTTTATCAATATACTTTGAAGAAAATTTCATGTTACTTTTCCATTTAATGCCTAGATTCCTTCTGAATAACTGACTGCCTAGTAATAGCAATTTAATTACTGCAAAGTGTGGGTTTTTGAAAAGTACAGTCTTTCTATGCTGCATGTATTAAACTGACACATGCTTACTGTCTTTGACCATCATTATTTGTACATATGTTAAATGAGTTTCTATAATTGCTGTTATTCATTCACTAAATTGCATTATACTAAGTTAATACAATACCTCCTTAGGGGAAGAACCACTTGTCAAGATCAAACAACTATCTTTCTCTCTGTGGGGTTTTATCAATTTAAAAAAGAAAAAAGCTTTGCCTTTATTAAAGCCTGAATTTCGAGCTTTCCTGCAGGGAAAATTAAAAAAATTAACCAGAGACCCCAATACTGCCTACATTTTATTTTAAGGAATAGAGCTTCCATGGTTGTTAACAGAAAGGTGAGGGAGGTAAAACAGAAATAGAAAATTATATAAAATGTCATACTTTAAGAGCCGTTATCCCTGTAGCTATAATAGCATTATATAATGACTATAATCTCTCTAATTGCATTTAACACATTTCTTTATAAAAATGCTGAACTTTTAGTCTACCAAGTAAAATATAGTAAAGTATTGGACAATATAATGTTTTAAAATTAAAAGTTTCAACTCCACAGTAACTCTAAACTGAAAAGAATTTTACTTTGGCTAAGTGTGGCAATTGCTTAACAAAAATTTAGGTTAAAAAAAAATCTTCAGATTAAAAAACCTGTACTTCATGACTGTTGGTGAGCTCAGCAGTTTTACCAGTAGTAAAATTAACTCCTACCACTACTATGACAGTTCTTGTAAACATGTCTAGTTCAGACTCTAGTCTGCATATTAACTATATGTATATAATACTTACTTATTTTTTATTTTTACAGACTGCATTTTGATTTACTGTACACAAATGCAGTAAAATTTATTGTTTCTATGGTTGTACATTATGTAGATTCACACCATTTGTGTAATCATACATGTACATAGGGTAATGATGTCTGTCTCATTTCACCATATTTCATACCATGACTCCCTCCTTCCTCTCATTTCACTTAGCATGATATTTTCTAATTCCATCCATTTACCTGCAAATGCCATAATTTTATTCTTCTTTATGACTGAATAATATTCCATTGTGTATATATACCACAGTTTCTTTATTCATTTATCTGCTGAAAGGCATCTAGGTTGGTTCCACAATCTTGCTATTGTGAATTAAGCTGCTATAAACATTGATGTGGCTTTGTTACTGTAGTATGCACTTCAGATAGAGCACTAATCTCCAAAATTTATAAATAACTTACAAAACTTTAACCAAAAATACAAAGAACCCAATCAATAAATGGGCTAGGAACTGAATGCTTTACAGAAGAAAATATATAGGTGATTAATAAATATATGAAAAAGTGTTCAACATCTGTAGTAATTAGAGAAATGCAAATTAAAACAACTCTGAGATTTTATCTTACTCCAATTAGAATGGTTATTATTAAGAACACAAGCAATAATAGGTGTTGGCATGAACGTGGGGAAAAAGGTGCAGTCATACACTGATGGTGGAATTGCAAATTGGTGCAGCCCACTCTGGAAAGCAGTATGGAGGTTCCTCAGAAAACTTAGAATGGATTCACCTTTTGACCCACTTATCCCACTCCTTGGTTTATATCCAAAGGACTTAAAATTAGCATACTTCAGTAATGTACCCACATCAATGTTTATAATACTCTTGAAAGAAAAAGGTGAGGAAAGATGGGAACTAGAAGAAGAAGAGGAGGAAAAGGAGAGAAAATGTAGGATATTAAAAAGTCAGGGAGAAAAAGTTCAAGGTTCCGTTAAAGCTAATTAAAACATAACTATTTTTCTTACAAAATAAAACATGTATTGCTCTACATTCATTCACAACTTTGCTCACAGTTATGATTGGATGGATAATTCATATAAATAATTTAACTGTAATCAAACCAATAAAATATTCTTTCTTTTTTTTTTCCAAGTACCTTCTTTTAATCTGTTTCCCTGTTTTGTTTTGTGGATGATTTTTGAATGAAGGAAAATTTAAGGAAAGAATCCATTGCAGTCTTCTTATATAACCCATAATTCAGAAGTTTCTGTTATGGTTTGGATCGAAGGTGTCCACAAAAAGCTCTAATACTAATGCAGAAAGTCTCAGGAGGTAAAATGATTGGTTCATGTAACCTAATCAGTTCATCCTAGTTTGAATGGACTAACTGGGTTGTAACTTTAGGCAGGTTGGGGTATGTCTGGAGGAGGTTGGTCAGGTCAGGGGTGTGTTCTCTAGAAGGATGCATCTTCCCTGTGGCCCTCTTTGACCCTTTGTCTCTCTCTACTTCCTGTCCACCATAAGTAGGGCTACTTTCCTACACCCTGCCTTTCTGCCATGACATCCTGCTTCATCTTAGACCCAGAGCAATGGACTTGGCTGTCTGTGACCTGAGACAACTGAAATTGTGAGCACTAAATAAACTTGCCCTCCTCTAACTTGTACTTTTCAGATAGTTTTGTCAGAACAACTCAAAGCTAACTAACACAGTTTCTAGCCCAGTTTTTTTTTTTTTATTGAAATGTTTCTTTTTTTAATTTTTTTATTGTAAACAAATGGGATACATGTTGTTTCTCTGTTTGGACATGGCATAAAGGCATACCATTTGTGTAATCATAAATTTACATAGAGTAATGTTGTTTGATTCAGTTTAATACTCAGAATGATTACTATATTTTCTGTGCTAATGTTAATTTTACATGAGTCCTTATTCTTGTTGAAACTCATAGGTAAAATAAAAAGGGTTTTTTTCCCTTCCTTCTTTTCTCCCTTCTTTCCTTCCTTCTTTCCTTCCCTACTTTCTGTATTTCTTTCTTTTTATTGCCTAATTTAACCATAAATAGATAAGTCAAATGTACCCTTGAAACTCTAGTTATCTTATTTCCTTTGCCCTTAATACTATTGCACTGTTTTGTTTGACATCATATTTGGATAATAAGTGTATGTTGACAGGCAATTAATTGCCCAGTTTTGAATATTTATTTAGAATAAATACACAATTTGTTACGGTTTGGATATGAGGTATCCCCCAAAAACTCACATGTGAGACAATGCAAGAAGGCTCAGAGGAGAAATGATCAGGTTGTAAGAGCCTTAACCCAATAAGTGAATTAATCTCTGATGGGATTAATTCAAGTGGTAGGGTGTGGCTGGAGGAGGTGGGATTGGGGTGTGGCTATGGGGTATATATATATATATACCCCATATATATATATATCTGGAGAGTGGATTTACTTTTTGCTTCCTGATCACTGTGATGTGAACTGCTTCCCTCTGCTACACTCTGCCACCATGATGTTCTGACTCACCTCGAACCCCAAGGAATGGAGCAGGCCTTCTACGGACTAAGACCTCTGAAACTGTGAGCCCTCAAATAAACCTTTCTCTTCTAGAATTGTGCCGGTCAAATCCTTTTCGTCACATCAGTGACAAAGCTGACTGAAACACAATCTTAAAATTATAACACATAAGTTAGGGAAAAGTTACAATTAATAACTTAATTAAATATACACATAATACTCCATTAAAATCATTGCAAATATTAATATATCTAGAAATGGAGAATATCTTGTTGGATAACAAAGTTGTGTTTTTTAAATCATCTATATTTTGTTAAGTTTTGGGAAAACAACTAGAGAGGAACATAAGATGGCATCTTATTTTAATTGAAGAGGTCCTCTAAACTTTATACACAAGAAAAGACATCACAAAATAGAGGAGAAAATCTACCAACCCTTACACTTAGTTGTGCTGGATTGAGTGATAGGTATATGGATTAGGAATGAATTAAATATTTGTAAATGCTTATTTGTTAAAATATGAAATAATTCTCATGCTTTTCAAGTTTTATATTTATATTCAGCCTACTATTTTCTTATTCTTCTCTCCAAATGCACTATTAAATAATGTTTCTATGCATGCAAATTCTGTCTTCTGGAAGTTACTTTGTTTTAAATCATAAGGACAAGATTAAAGATCTGTGGCAATGACAAGTTATTCAGAAATAAAGTGAATCTCTGGGGATGAAACAGTTCAAATTTGTATGGCTCTTTTTTCAAAATGAAAGCAAGCTTTCAATTTCAATGAATATCTAGCATTCAATTTGTAAACTAACACATATAAAACTAAACTTACTAATTACAGCAATTGTAAAATTTGGAACATAATTATTTTTAAAAAAGATTTAAGACACTAGCAAATCACAAAAATCACCTGTTATGGGGCTCAACTTAAGAACAGACTATTCACCACTGAGAAGTCTAAATTTGAGAGTCTTTATTAAGCTGGCCAGCTGACTGTCTCACACAATGCCCCCCCAAAATGGCTATTGGGAGAACAGCCCTGACCATAGGGTTGTAGGGGTTCTTATACCAAAAATCACATCAATCATAAGTGTTTGTTGCTGTGATTCAAAATTACAAACTAACATCATGAGATCATCAACAGAGGTAGAAGTGGGTCAAAATGATCCTTACCTAAGTACAAACTAAAGAATGGTTACTAACATTCACACAATCTCTGTTCACATGGTACATTGTTTAAGAGCAATAGGAATCAAAAGAGAGCAATTTTTCTTTACAAAGGATTTTGAATTGTCATTCTGTATTGTTAAACATGTCACACTAAGTAACTGATGATGGGCACAGAGGCAGGGTGTTCCCATGGGAGAAACTTATTTCCTACATACAATGAAGTCTCAGAGCAAAATGGAGTCTGTTTAGTCATTTCCCTTAGAGCCTGACCTATAACATTCTCATGGAGCCAGATCTGTCAGCCCATCACACACCATCCATCCAGGGTATGGTGGATAGGCTCAATTGGAAACTGCTGTCTTACTTGCCTTAGAACTGAGAGAATGGAGTTGGTGGTTTCCATACCTCCTGAAAGTTTATGAAGAGGGAGGAAGAACATCCTAGAATAGTAAGAAACCAAGAGGGGGACTATCCCCAGACTTGTGGATAAACTTCCCTTGTATCTTTGTGATCCTTTTTTCTAGCCGTACAAATTAATGAAGAACAGATTTACCCTTCTATATGAACTGATAAAATGACCATACTCAAAATGTGGAATGATGTGGCTGAAGACAGTGGACACAAGGAAAGAAAATCCATTGATCCCTGAATGAAGAGGAAAATATAAGAGTCTTAAGACAGTTCAATAGAAGAAAAATCCCAGGACAAGAAATGGGAAAAGACATTCAGATATATTAGTTAAGGAGACCAGGATAGAAATTTGAGAAAACTGAGACTTCCCAGGACAGAGGGTAGAGGAGAGAGTGCTGCACACAAAAATAACATTGGAAATCTTCAGAGAAGCTGGCACAGATACTTAGGTGAATATGGTAAGCTGGCACAGGTAGTTAGGTGAATATGGTAAGCATATGTACATAAAGAAGTTAGTGACAATTGTAAACAAGATTCAATCAAAAGTTTTATAGGACACAGTCTTACAATCAGGAATAATGCCCATAAATTGGAATGAAAAACCACATAATTTACATGGTGGTGTTCTAATAAGAATCTTGCCTTGGGAGTGAGGATTAACTTGAGACTAAACATTGTTATGGTCCTACCTAATGAAACATGAAAGCAAAACATTGAAAGATCAATTTCTAACCAAGTTTCTTAAAAGTGTTCAAAAACAACTCAAAGATGCATTTAGAAATATAAAAATATAAGTTCATAAGCTAAAATTTCATAATGTATGCCATCTAATAAAAAATCGGGCATTCATTGTAATGGAAAATAAAATACATAATAAGGAAAAAATTAAATAAATCCACTAACCCAGAGATGACACAGAATTGAATTAGCATACTAGGATATATGTATTATTACAACTATAATACATATTGTCAAGAAGGTAGAATAACTGAATGTACTAACAGAGACATAGGAGATATTTTAAGAACTCAAATCAAACTTACAGAGAAGATATCATTTTTCTTTTTATTTTCATTTTGCATAAAATTAAAACAGTGATATACCATAAACTTACTTTGTACAAAACTGTAAACGGTAGTCACTTTTGGAAACTGAGGCTTTAAAATGAAGTAGTTCAAATTGAGATATGCTGTATATAATATACAATAGTTTTTGAAGACATTATGAAAAATGTTTTAAAATATTATACTAATATTTTATATTGATTACAGGTCAAAGTATATTATATAGATATTTTTGTATTAGACTTAGTAAAGTATACTATGAAATTTATTTCCCTGGCATTTTAAAACTATTGCAATGGTTGCTATAAATTTTTAAATGACCTACCTGCTTGCTTTGGTAACTCAAACTTTATTTTCAGTGGATATTGTTGATCTCGGTGATGTGGAAATGGGGTCTTAGATAAGGAACCAGGTTTTCCATAAATCTACCTGATACTGTCCCTCAATGAGTACTCACAGTTCAAAGATGCATACACACTCAGTATTATGACACATAGTTACAAAGAAGATAAAATAGGATGGAACGTTTTAGAACTTCAATGCTCTCTACATTGTTTTGTAGAAATTATCCAGAAGTGATTATTTTTTTGTAATTTATTTTATATTCATCTGTAGTAATTAACAGTCCCATTTAAAATATATTTTGTATTTGAATTCCCATGTTTATTACAGAATTATTACAAAACATGGTATCAACCCAAATGTACATCAATGAATGAATAGATAATGAAAATGTAGTAATATATACACAATGGAATTCATCTTTAAAATAATGGAAATGTTGTCACCCATAACAGTACAATTTCAACCTGGATGAAGTTATGTTAAGTGAAAGAGGTCAGGCAGAGGAAAACAACCATCAACAAAATGTTGAAACTACTTGCTGGATGTACGTATAAAAAACAGTACAACAAGCAAATAAAAAATACAACCCACATCTTGTACCAAGCAAAAAATTAATGAAGCTGAACTACTGACTTAAAGAAAAAGATTAAAACAATAACATTTACAAAAGATAACATGCAAAATACTTCTATCACACTGAGTCATACAAAAAAATTATGTATATATATATATATGATATAAATGAACATATATATGGGGTGAAAAAAACACTAAAATTACACATAGGACTTAATCACAATGAAAAAACTAGTTTTGCAGAGGGAACAATAGACATAATCAAAATACAAACTACCACCTAGAATTGATAAAAAAAAGAAGATTAAAATACCAAGAATGGTCATGGGTATAATGCAGCTAGATCTCTCACACATTGTAGGTTGGTGTCAAACTTTTACAACCACTCCCAAAATAGGGTAGTTCTATCATATAACTTAGCTATTCCTATCATTCATTCATTTATAAATGTGTGTGTGTGTGTATGATTCCCAGAGGAATTAAAAACAAATATCTGTGATGAGATCATTCAAGAATGTTCTTAACAACTTTATTTAATTTTAACTGTTGCACAAAACAAAAAATTGCACTCTTATTGGAGTACCATGTGATATTTCATTATATATATGTATATACATTGAATATATTAAAATTAGGTCAAACCTATCAATATATTGAAACATTTACCATTTCTTCATGATGAAAGGATTCAACATCCTTTCTTCCAGCTTTTTGAAATATGCAGTAATCATTGTTTTCTGTAGAAACCCTGCTGTGGAACAGAACACTAGAATTTCTTACTCCTAACTGAAATTTAGTACTCATTTGTTAACCATTCCCATCCTTCCTTCCTCCCTGCTTCTCTCAATCTCTGGAAACCACCATTCTGCTCGCAGTTTCTGTAAGGTCAACTTTATACTCCATATGTGAATGAGATCATGCACATTTGTTAAGATAATGATTTCTAGTTCTAACTGTAGTCCTTGGACTACAGTTTTGTCTTTCTTTATGGCTCAACATTCCGTTGTGTATATGTGCAATATTTTCTTTATCCATTTATATGTTGATGGACAATAGATTCATACCTATTACGAGTGGTGCTGCAATCAATATAGAAGTGAAGTTGTCTCTGACAGATTAATTTTGTTTCCTTTAGCTTTATCCCCAAGAGTAGGATTCTTAGATCATATGGTAATTCTATTTTTATTTTATTTTTTTGAGAATCTCCATATTGTTTTCTATAATGGCTACACTAATATACATTCTCACCAACAGTTCTCAAGAGTTCTCAAGAGTGACCACATTTCCAACGTGCATGAACAAATAAAAGGATGAAACAAATTGCCATCTTTTCACACAATGGAATATTTTACTTTGCAAGTTTTTTGAAAACCAAACATGAGTCTGAGGCCTTTTATTAAATGAAAGGAACTGGTTGGAAAAGTACATTTATAGTACGATTTTATTTATAAAAGTTTACAGAACAGGCCAAATTACTCCATGGCTAAAAAAAATATGAAAAGTGTTCACATTTTAAAGGATTTTTTTTTTTTTTTTTAAAGGGAGAGCATGGGGAATTTCTGGGCAATTCAAGGGGAATATAAACATTTATTTATGATTCACCTATATGCTTATATTTTTATAGTCTTATATATAAACCATTCCTTGCTTTCTTTTTTCCTTCCTCCCTCCCTTCCTTCCTTCCTTCCTTCCTTCCTTCCTTCCTTCCTTCCTTCCTTCCTTCCTATTATTTATTTATTTTGTAGAACTGGGGATTGAACTCAGAAGTGCTCTACCACTGAGCTACAGCCACAAGACCTTTTCATTTTTTATCTTGAGTCAAGGTCTCTGCTAAAGGGCCCAGGCCATCCTTGAACTTGGGATCCTTTTGCCTTAGCTCCAAGTCCCCGGGGTTATAGGAGTGCCCCACTATGTCTTTAAAAACTCCATCTGGATGGGGTCAGTGAGAACATCAGTACTTCTCACGTGCCTCTAACCACAAATTACCTTGTTTATTTGCTATTTATTTGCTATTTGTTTAGTTCAGCACAGAGAACCCCCAAAATGAAAATATGTGTACTCTCTTCTGAGCTAGTCTTAACCAGACATTGAAATAAGTCATTTTGTAATTCCAGGGACTTTTTTTTTTTTTTTCTTTTTTTCTGTTTTAAACAAGGTTTCAACATGACAGAATTTGTCTTCTCTGACTCCCCATATAATAAAATCAGACAACTACGTTGGAACGATCTGTGACTACTAAGACAACTCAGTGTCTTAAGGACTCTGCCTGGTGATAATGTCCTCCTGGTACTTTTATCCTATTCCTCTTCTTTGGTCTCTGTTTTCTGTGGATTGCATGCTAGCTACTATGAAGGCTAAAGAACAACAGGATGTCTTTAATTGGGTGGGGGTGTGGAGTCTGTGCCCTGCAGACAGGAAGCAGTCCTGAGACTTCCTTCTGAAGAACTTCACTGCCACAATAGATCCCAATCATGGACTCTGAAAAAAGGAGATGCCTAGGGCTGAGCGATGTGCCTTTGATCCCCCGCTAATGACTCGCAGGAGGACCAACCTCGCACCGGCAGCGCCCTTTGGCTCAGGTTTTTCTCCTGCTTGGATTCACCTGGCGCTGAGGAACAGCGCCAGCAGGAGAGGTAACCAGTGGTGCCCTTGGCTGAATTTCAAGTTGTCGCCTGCTGGAGCTCTCCTTCCTTCGCTGCCTCGCTTTCCAGCCTCTGCGTTCTGTCGCTCCTCTGTGTGTGAGTCTGTCTCCTGCAAGCGGCCATCCTACTTCAGTGGTGGACAGACAAATACATGATAAGCAACCTTAGCCTCGCCAAGGAAGGAGTTGGGAGCAGGGATGCCTAGGAGGGCCCAGCGGGCGTGTCACGCACCCGGAGGATACTTTATCTTTTGCACAGGAGGCGGCACGGGAGAAGGGGGTGCCCAGGGACTGCTCTAGCGCGCTCTGTCACCAAGCGGTACTCGGGTCACCTGACTACACTTTCGTCTGCTTGATCGTTTATTCCCACTACTCCGGAGGAGCAGAGGGGGCGGGGCGAAGGCAAAGAAAAATCTAACCAGCCAGTAGTAGAACTGGAGAGCCTGCGTGCCTGGCGGGAGGTGAGATTCAATTTACTGGGAAAGCTCTCAGAGCTCAGACATGCAGCAGGTGTCCAGTCGCTAACGAATGTCCCTTACAAGATTACACAGTGTTTTATCAGTTTTGTAGAGAGAATACTTAAAATATTGTTTCAATTAAAGATGTGTAATGAACTATCTAAAGCAGACACTAAGGGGATTATGGAAGTGGATAAATGAAATGAACAACATCCAGAAATTGTAACATTGTACCTTTGACATAATAATGGAAATTGCCAACTCCTAAGGTAGGTCACTTTTCTTAGGTGAGACCCATCACATGGACATAATTGATTACATTACAGTTAACTCGGTGGTGGAGATTAGAAGATTGGGGATATTATATTTTATATTTCTCTTTCTATTCAAAAATTTTTATAAGCATGCAGATCTTGGTTATCTTGAAATCAATAAATAAATTTGAAAAAATCATTTAAACAAGTTTCAAATTGTTGGAGCAGATATACTTCAGCTTCTTTTAGAACATTTATTATGAAAAGGAGCAACTTCTTTAACTTCACCTCTTAGTGAGATTTAAATCTAAAACAAATACAGAGTAGACAATGCATTCAATTGTTTAGGCTACTAAAATATATAAATAGTTTTGCAAGTTTCATTACCTGGCCTTCAGGCAACAGAACATTCACAGTAGATATAACTGGTGGTGCACAAATGAACTCAGTTGTGAGTTGCATGCTATTTGGGAAAAGTAAAATGGCTGCACACTTTGTTAAAAACTGACTCTGGGGACTTCCATTTCCAGGAAGATGGAGATGTTCGTTATCATTTACATTTATGCTTAATATTAAATTTAAATATGATTTTCTCTATTCTAAGTATAAATAATAGCCCTGAATATTTTGTATAAAGAAGCATAAGAAGACTGCTAAATGTAGAGAGAGTGACTCAAGTCCTGAGGAAATAGGGAATAATAGAGTTTTGTGCTCCATATGTTTTGTTTATGCCTTGTATATCCTTTATGAAAAAGTTAACAACCTGGAAATACCAGTAATCAGAAAAAAAAAAAAAAAAGAAAAAACATAAATAAATACATCCCCCTTCCAGAAATATATTTTTTTAAAATTCCGTTTTATCTGGCAGTAGTCAAATGATTAGGAAATTAGGATAGGAACAACTTAGCAAGGCAAATTCTTTTAAACAATGTTTCTCTACCCCAGACAAACACAGGGAGGGGGTGCGGGGTGGGAGTCTGGTTCCACCACAATTCCAATGAAAGTCCCCTGTGTCACTGGAGACCACTGGGAACCTGGACTTGCACTCTATCTCCCAGAGAAACAATACTTTCCTCTCCATCAATCCTGAGATGCTGTCAGTAGATGTAAGAAACAGGATTTCATCACTGCTCAGAATCAAAAACTCAACTCTTCATCCCCTGCAGTAGAGATCACCTAGGATGTAGCAAAACTGTCTCCTTCCTCTCCCAGCCAGGATGTCATCAACAGAGTCTTAGGAAGGAGCCTGAATAGAATATCTGCTGGAGATAACAAGCAACCCTTAATCATTTGGGTGTCAGTGGAGGTCAAGTGGAGAATGTGAACTTCTCTCTACTGGCAAAAATGATAAGTGATATCTTTGCCTCTATCACAATGGTATCAGAGAAGTCCTACTAAAACAGTTTTAGATAAGATCCAGAGTCAAATAGTAGAATATCTAAAATGGTCATATTTCTATTGGAAATCACCAAACTGAAATAATGAGAATCAGAAAGATCTCAAACAAATTGAAGGACAAAACAAAACAAAACAATAGTCTACTACACTGATTGCACTGATGTTAGAATTAAGGAATTTTGACTAGAATTAAAAGATGGTCATTATAAATATGTTTCAATCAGAAAAATGAACATTCTTAGAGTACTAATTCTAAGCAAAAATAATTGTAAATTTCTAAAAATAAATATAAAATACAAAGAACAAAGTGGGAATTTTAACAGTGAGATGCAAACAACCAAGATAAATAGATGGACTCAATTGAAAAAGAGAGAGAACAGAGAAATGAACCATAGAATTTGAATATAGCACTAAAAAATAAAATGCCTGATTTGAAGAACAAATAGAAATAGACTTAAAAACAAAACACAAAACTAAGTAGGCCATGAGAGACATGCATGATGGGAGATCCAAAAGAAGAGAATGAATAGAACTGAGCTGAAAAGTATTTAAAGAAATAGGCATCAATTAATTTCCCAAATTTGGCAAAGGATTTTTTTAAAAAGCTAAAAAGCAAACATGAACATAGATTCGTGGAACTCAAAGAAGGAGAATTCAAAGAAATCCAACCAAGACACTGCATAATAAAACTTCAGAATGTAAACAAAAAAATTCTGAAAGCAATCACATAGAATAATATTTCATATACTGAAAATTCAATTTCTGACCCAAAACTGCAGAGATAAAAAGTCACCCTAAATGTGTGAATCAAACAACAAAGCTGTGAAGTGCTAAGTATGTGAAACAGACTTGAAGAAAAAGATTGAGTAGCAAATATTCAATTACAGAGATGTTAATAATATTTATGAATAATTAAATTCACAATCAAGTAAATATAACAATCATCAAATACATAAAAGAACTCAATAGCACTACTTGCCAGTAGAAACTTCTAGACATCTATAGAACTTTTTAGCCACTATCATCTGAATGCACATATTCCTTAAGTACCCATGGTGCACATACCAAGATAGACTAGCCTGTGTTTTACAACAAATCTCAAAAAATTTACAGTGTTTAAATTATACAGAAAATAGTCTCTGACCACAATGAAATCAAAGCATAATTTAGCAATATAAAGGTAAAAGAAAACTCCAAGCACTGGGAAACTTATAACTGACTTCTAAATCATCTAAAAGAGGAAGACTCAAAAAAGAAACAAAACAACAACAACAACAAAAAACAGAAAAGCAAAACTAATCTTTCAACTAAATGAATTTGAAAATGCATTTCAAACTTTGTGGGATGCAGGTAAAGGAGGAAATCTCTCTAATCAACCAACTAAAATTTTAATAAAAAATTAAACAAGAACAAAATAAATTCAAAGCAAACTGATGGAAGAAATAATAAAAGGCAGAAATTAACAAAAGTTAAAAACCTAAAAATAGAGAAAAGCTGTTTTTAAAAAGAGTAATAACACTGAAAAATTATTTACAAGTCTATAAAAGAAAACCGAGAAGATATAAGCCTATATATCATGCTAATGTGATCTTGTAGAGTGTAAAAAGTCAAATTCATACAGAGAGTAAAGTGAGTATGGAAGGTATAGGTAGATTGGGAAAATATTGATCAGAGGACATAATACTCAGATAGGAGGAAAGCACTCAAGATATCAACGAGTTTAAGAAGTACATCATGGTAGCTACAGGTAATATCAAAATATGCTGAAAATGCTAAGAGAGAGTTTTAAGTGTTTCCTACACACACACACACACACACAGAGGTAAGTATGTGGGGTAATACATATGTTAAATAACTTCATTTAGACATGCATATATATATGTGTGTGTGCATCAAAACATGTTGTATATCAGAAATTTTTACCTGTCAGTTAAAAGTATTTTTGGAACAATAATAAATGAACAACACTATGAAAAATCTTTGCATATAACTTGATGACTTGACGTCTACTAAATCTTAAAAAGAAACTAAATCTTCAGAGCAAAAATTATTATAATTTACCCAATATAACATGGATAATTTGAAGATGACTATAACTTTTAAGAAAATTGAAATTGTCACTAATTGTTCCTCCCAAAAGATTCTTTAACCAGAAATTTACCAAATGTTTAAAGAAGATTTAACAAAAAGTTTACAAAATAGAAAACACTTTATGTAGAGCAAATATTACTCTGTACCATGAACTGAATTGTACCTTGCCTCAAAATTCATATATTGAAGTCCTATTCCTAGTGTACTCCTAGTTGGAGATGAGTCCTCTGAGAAATAATTGGGTGTTTATGAGATCATGAGGGCAGGGGTCCTGGTGGAATTAGTGCCCTATTCCTTTAAGAAACACCAGAGCACAAGCTCTAGCTTTCTTTCTGCCATGCAAGGACACAGTAGAGAGAGTCATTAGCAATTAGGAAGGAGCCCTCACCAGAACATAAGCTGACTGACACCATGATCTCAGACTGCCTTTTCACAACTTTGAGAAAGTGAGTTTCTGTTGTTTAAGACACCCAGTCTATGGCATTTGTAATAGCAGCCAGAGCAGCCAGAGCTGGTATTTTGATACCAGCACCAGAAAGTACCAAAAATTAGAACTGCCCAGCATGGTGGTGCACACCTGTAATCCCAAAAATTCAGGAGAATCACAAGTTTGGGGGAAGTCTCAACAATTTATTGAGACCCTTAAAAACTTAGCAAAATCCTGTCTTTCAAAATAAGCACCCCCAGTTTCAATCCCTGGTACTAAATACATACATATATATATACATATACATATATGTAATTTGACTTTAATGTTTTATATATATATATATATAACATTGTATTATATTAATTCTTTCAAAAAGGGAATCTAAAGATCTGATCATTTTTTCTCATAAACATGATTTGAAAATGCTTAAATATTTAAATTGTAAAAATATTTAAATATATGTAAATTATCATAAAATGAATCACAAATAATTATAACATGTAAAACTGAGAAAGAAACTTAGAAGACAACATAGAAGAAAATTTTCAGAACCTATTGATTGTTAGAGTTCTGAGACAAGCACCCAAAGCATAATACAGGAAACAAAAATGTCAATGAATTGTACTTCATCAAAATTAAAGTTCCTTCCTGTGAAAAACCCTACAAAGATCACAAAAGGACAAGTACAGATTACAAGACTATATTTGCAAGTCATAAGGCTGGCTGAGACTTATATCTATAATATGTAAAGTACTATCAAAACTAAACACTGAAAAATAAACTATCCAAACTAGAAATTGAGGAAGAGAGATGAGGAGACCTTGCAATGAAGTGGATATAGAGATAGCAAATAAGCACAATAAGCACATGAAAAGATGTTTAAATTAACTAGTCATTAGAATAACAAAATAGAGGGAAACAATGAGACATAAGTTCAAATCTGCTGTCTGAATCATTAATAGTATTTTTTTTTTAATGCGGCAATATCAAATACTCAGCGGAAAGTAGAGAAACTGAACTTTTCAGGTATACCTTTGCTGATGATATAAAATTGTACATCCACTCTGGAATATATTTGTATGACTACTTAAGCTTAACATGTGCTCATGATACAACCCAGGTATCACACTCCTGAATTTTTATCACAAAGTTTACTACCTGTACATGAACTTCCCTGGCAGCTTTTATTTTTATCATGGTAAGTGATACACCAACGCCATGAGTGACCCACCACCCGTCCTTTCCAAAATGCACTGAATGTAGCCTTGTGTGCCTTCTTGCTAGAATCTGTGTGCCATTTCTTTAATCTTTTCCATCTTAGCTTTGCACAATGTCTGCTTGCAGAACACATTACACTCTGAAATAACATTCAGTTATTATGGAGGCAGAACCATATACACTTTTCAGGATGCACATCCTTGTCAGGATGAACTCTTCAAGATAAACCAGGGAAAGAGAGGATTTGTTCCACTTTAAATGTAGTCCTTTTGAATAAACAAACCAGACACACAGGTCAATCCTTATCAATCATATTAACTCAAGAAATACTAGAATGAATTTGGTTTTAGAGTTGTTTCAGTCTGTCCAGAATGTGCCATTCCGTTGGGTGCCCACAAATAACTTTGAAATTGGTTAGCCTATTGTTCATTTCTTGCAAGCAGAAAAAAAAAAAAGACATAATTTAGAAGATCTGAAAAATATCAGGTCAGTGTACTTTGGAAAGTGAGCTTAAGTTATATTTTGGAAATTCCTGCAAGTTTAGAGCATTGAAGAATTATATGCTGAATTCTGATATTGCTCTGCCTGTTAGCAGCAGTATTATAGTATTTGGAGAATTATAAGACCATAATTTATCATTGCCCATGACACTCTCTCTACCCACTCACAGATACACTAAAATCTATAATTGACTTTATGATTTCAAAGTGTTCACACAAAAGTTTGCAAGATCCAACTACTAAGTAAGTATTTGGCAGGCAGTTTTCATACTGTACTGAATCCGAGAGAGCTGAGCAATAGCTTTTTACAGAAAGTACACCCTGCCCTGGAAAAGTGTCTTCAGGAGAATCCATGCGATCACAATGAGAGCCCAGACTTCCTGGTCTAATAGGACTGGGAGTCAAGGAGGCTAATTGCATTGAACAGGCTTCCTCTATAAATAATTCATCCTGGGGTGTGTGATTTGTCTTGGGGAATGTCTGAATACATAATGTAATTGAGTTGGCCCTAGTTTTCCTACAACTACTCTTTCAGTTTATCTCTTAACAATTCTTTCTCCTAATAAACACTTATTAAAAACTATGTAGTATGTGTTTTAAAATACGATGCAATTTACTTGACCTATAGAATTAAATTAGTTATCTGTCATACTAAATTTTACTAAATTGAAATTTCTCTGATGTTTTTCACTGTTTTGTAAGGACCAATTATACTATTTCATGGGAGTGGTGGCTTTTGTATTTTTCTTTTTATGCACATGATTTTATTTAATGACTACATAGAGCAGAGATAGGAGACTTGTGAGTTTTCCTAAGGTCATACAGTCAAAAGATAACTCTTTTTTCCTTTCTGTAAAAGTTGAGAGTGGCATCCTGTCTAGTGCACAGGATGTTTGCTCTGTAAATTGTGAATTTGACACTATTGCAAACCTTGCATCCATCCACTTGGACAATTCTCCAAAATGCAGTCTCCACACTGTAACTTGTCCTGATTCAGTTTTTGTGTTCATAATTTTTAGTTTGAATAATAAACACTAAGGTTTCTTTTGTTTCTCATGCACTACTTCCCATTTCAATTTCTTGTATTTTAAACTAAGTGATCATAAAATACTCGTAACAGTTGTCTGTATTTAAATCATATATTTTAAAATTTGATTATTTGTCTTACAGATAATCTCCTGAACTCTATCTCCACAGTGTCTAAGAAAATCAGACTGTCCATAAACAACTCCCTGGAGTTATGGAATGAACTCACCTCAGCTATTCACAGAACAGAGACAGGATTTAAATAGGAAATGGACCTCTTTGAAAAGAAGTGATTACAAAAGCTTTTGGCTAAAATTGAATACAAATGTAATAGACAGTAAAACTGAGTCTTTATAACACTCTGACATGCTTAAGGTGTGCAGGACATAAAACCCAGCAGTACTATAGTATATCAATGTGAAGCAAAGGGAGTTAAAGTAATATCCCCAAAGTCTCTCTGAATGATGATCAGTGAGCTGGGATTGTGACACAGAACAAAGGAATCCAATTTACTAGTGTGCCTACTATAACCCTTCTGCAAGCTTGCTTTTCATCAAGTGTTCCCATGTGTTATTCATTGCAATAGACATTGTGGGGAATGCAGAGATTAATAAAATACAGTATCACATATGTACTTTTCTCCCATGCATTTTGATTTCCCCCTGCTTTACTTAGTTGAGCATAAACTAATTATTTTAAAGAATTTTAAATTATTTTAAATAATTAACCTACAACTTTCTCCTCATTCTATTTTATAAATCTCACGATCCTTTTTACAACTGTTTTAGAAAACACAGTGCTTTTTTTTTTCTTCCCAATATTTATGTAATTTTATTTTGCAGCCTGAGACAGAACAAACTTTGAGTCAGACTCAAATGAAAACAAGAATATTATTGAAACTAAAGTCACCAATGACCATTTGATAAAGATACCTCTTTCATGAGAGACCACAAAATCTCTATGAGGTGAATAAGGAGTAGAACTGTGTTCAAGGCACAGTTCCAACAGGCTCAGGCAAGGTAAATACTCTGCCCATGGATGGAAGGTAAATTCATGCTGAGTAGAATTCTTACAATTTTTGTGAGATGTTAGGCATTGGATTTTTATCATATGTGTTTTGTCCAGAAATAAGATCTGCCCAGAAAATTTTGGTTATGGAGTCATATTTACATTTTTCTTAGGAAAGCTGTCTTTTGGACCTTCCAATACTTGCTTTTACTATCTACTTGCCTAATGTTGTTTATGTGTAAGAGAAAAGGACTCTAGGGAAAGGATGATGAAGTGAGTCACAAATTGTTCTTTATATTTAATAAATATAAATACTTAAAGTTAGTAACAAACATTTATTGCATGTCTGTTAGATAAAAACACCATCCTAGGTAGAAATATGATGTCAGCCCATAAGATTTAGTGGATAATACAGAATTGCAAATGAACTTAATGCTGCAAATTAACTTATCTCAGCCAGCATTTATTGAAACTCTAATATACCCCAGGTTCTGAGTGGCAGAGTAAATACAGTCATGCTTAGTGGTTAAAAAGTTGATAGAAATTTTACTTTATATATTACTTGAGGGATATCTATATTTGGATAAACATAAAATGATAACTGTGAGTACATGCTTTTTGAAAAATCATGATTAAAGGCAAAGAAAATAATGTAGGATTATTGTTCAGAGAATAGCAGATGTCCTTGTGCATGGTACTTATATAAGTCTTAGTTGAATGAAACACACAAGGAGGCTATAGATGTGGGTTTGGGGATGATTACAAGGTTTTAAATGCAATTGGGACTATTTGCTTTTATCCTATAAGAACGAGAAAACCACAAAATGATGAATCAAATTTGAACATGTGAATTTATAAGATAACCTTGAGCATCTTACACAATTGCAGGTTTTAGATCATGAAAGTCAGAGAGCCTCAGTAAGTAAAGTCATTCAGTAATTGTTTTGCGTGTGGGGAGGTGTGCTATTCACTTAGCACAATGTCTTCATTTTATATCCATGTTGCAGTATGTGATGGGATTTTTTTAAGGTTAAATAATATCTCATTCATAGAAACAAAGCAGAATGGCAGTTACCAGGGCAGAGAGGAGGGGAAAATATAAAATTTTTAATGGCTATAACGTTTCAGATTTGCAAGACTTTTGGAAAGAGTTTTGAAGATCTGTTTCACAGCAATGTGAATACACTTAGATCTACAGAACTGTATTTTAAAAGCAGTTAAAATTTTCATTATGTGTTCTTTTAACTACAATAAAAACATCATCACTTAAATGTAAAATAAAAAATAGGGCTGGGGCTATAGCTCAGTTGGTAGAGTGCTTGCCTCACAAGCACAAGGCCCTGGGTTCAATCCCCAGCACCACAAAAAAAAAAAAAAAAAAAAAAAAAAATAGATGAGTATCAGTAGCAATGCTTAGGAGGCTATCAGTAGAAGGAAAAATGAAGAAGAACTGAGAAGAATTGATTTTAGACAGATGTATTGTGAATAGAAATAAATGGACATGGGAAATTATGTTAAGTCCTACATTAATTACTAAAGGAGGCACAGATGTAAATAGTGCATTGTCTTTGACAACAAGGTGCTCTTAGTCTAAGATAGGGGAGTGGGTGAGACATTGATGGTTATCATTATAATTCAAAATGGAAAATGAGGGAAGATGATATTAAGAATATTGCAGAGTCCTTCAAACTACAGTGTGCGTGTGTATACTTTGTCCAGACAATTATAAATCTTACCCTATAGGAGGTCATGATCAGGATCTCACCTGATGGTTGTATATCTCTACTAGGAGACACTCTTTAAAACTACTCCCTTGAAACTTGAGACTTTTTCTATAGGACTTTGTGACTACTTAGGAGATCATTCAGAACTTAGGGGGCAACAGGTTCTCCCTGAAACTATGAAGAACCTAAGAAAAAAATACACAGGAACATTTTTTTTTATATACTTTTGCTGTTGCTAGGACTGCTGTTGTTTGATTGTTTAATATAGATCTCTAATTTATCAACAAGAATATTTCATTAAACCACAGGCCATGCAAAAAACACCAACTCCTATGTATCCATTATGTCATAATTTTATTAGTTGTCAAATTACATTAATTCTATATGTTTTTGTTCATTATTGTCCAGTGCTCTTATATGAAAGCAGAAATTACAGCAGTAGAATTCAATCAGGAGGATTTTTTAACCTAAAGTAGTCAAGTCAAGTAAACCAAAATTGCCAAATGTCAATCAAAAGTTGCATGGCAAAACTAGAAAACTGAACTCCTCTCCCCACTCACACACATAAAATCAAGTCCAAAAAAAAATAAGATAATGGCCAGAAATAAGGACTGAGAATTGACCAAAAGATAAAGGTATGTTTAATCATTCATCATTGCATTAATTTATACATGAAAAATTAATCATGTATTTCCTAAGTACAGGCACTTATAAATCAGTGGTAGTCTGTTTTATTTATGGCTATGATCTTTAAAATGCATTATGAGAAAGACAACTCCATACCTATATATTTTTTCTCAAAAGACCACTTTCCTATTATAAGAAAAACCCTTACTATGGATATTTTAAGATTTTTGCTTGTTTTTTGCCATTTCACCTATAATTCCCTTTATTCACCTTTCCTGCCAGGTTTTGTATTCCAGGAATCTGGCTTTTAAAGGCAGTTTCAGACTTCCTTGCCATCTAGCTTTAAGTAGAATTCACCACACTGCATATAAGCATGAATTCACATGGAATATACAGAAAAAAATATTGGGGTGTTTTTATTCTGCTGGGTCCTGCCATCTATGAATCTCTTTCTCTGAATCCTGAGAGCTGAGTTCTGTTTATGCTCTTTGCCAGAAAGGACTGTATTGATTTTATTCTTACTTGTGTCATACTCAAATCTTCAAAACGAATTATTTCAAATCACCATAATAACCCAGGTTGAGTTTGTCATATGTTTTATTCTGGGACCCAGGCTACCTTTGGTTTGGAATTTGTACTTTTTTTAACTGAGTTTCTGAATTTTTCTTAACCATTCCTGAATTAACATTGAAGACTGTTGTATTTTTAAAAATATTCCTTAAACTTGGTGCCTATTTATATTTATTTCCTTTCAGATAATGTATGAATGAGTGTCGCTAGTTTAAGGATACTTGATTAGGAATAAGGTGTATCACCTCTGAGATAGAAATTCCAGTTCTCTCTTCATTAGTCCCCAGGGTTACAACTTTAAATGTCCCAAATCTAATCTACCCTCAACTGTGCCTTCAGAGTACACTTTCTAAAACCTGAACAATTATAAATCATGCAAACCTAAGAAGTCCCATTCTCAGCTTTCTTTACAGAGCAGGTTTATGATATTAATTTAAATATCACTATGAAATTTTGAGCCAAATAAATATTGATCAAAGTATTATAACACATTCTGGAAATTCACCTGTAATCACAAGTAAAAAGAAATCCAAATACATACAAATTAACCCTTATTGATAAAACTACTGTGAAAGAGACAAGTTCAATAACTTGTTTACCACTGCAACAATAATGAATCATGTTTTTGCATTTACACAATAGTACTGCAATTTCTTAAAATCCATAATACTAATTTACTAGTCATAGAAAACATTCCTTATTAACTCTTCTCTCTTATTCTAATAAAAATCTATTTTGTTAAGGACAATGATTCTGAGACAATCAATAAAAGTAATTAGAAATACATTCACAGATTAATAATTACTACCTTTGGATGACATAACACAAACTATGTAGTAATATACTATCTATGTGATGCAGATCATAATTTTACAACTTTTAATTAAGTTTACTAAAGTGTTGGCAATGTAATTTTAGATTTTTTTAGATTTTAGCAGAAGTAATAAATAATATTTCTAGGAATGAGAAAAAGTAACTTTTTAAAGTATACAATCAGTATAAAATTTACTCCATTTGATACCTTTGGTATTTTAATAGTTATGATATACTTCAATGCAGGACTCCTTTATTATTTTTCCTATTTTAAATTTTATCTACATAACAAAAAATTACATTCACAATTTTTTGATATAATTCTTTCCTTTAAATGTTATGTTTCAAAAGATGGTGGAATGAGACACACATCATTATCCTATGTACATGTGTGATTACATGAATGGTATGAATCTGCATTGTGCACAACCATAAAAATGAAAAGTTGTACCCCTTTTGTGTACAATGAATTAAAATGCAGTCTGCATAAATAAAAAACAAATTAAAAAAAGAATAACCATAAAAAAGTGAAATGTAGGAATCATAACTCGGAAGCCATAAAATAACATAGTTTCGCTACTGATCCAGTGTTTGTTCATCACAGCCTTCTTTTTCTCTGAGTCAATTTTTCAGCAGTGTAACAGACTCAAAATTAAAAATTTCTCTATTTTAAAGTTGTTTGAGGATTTACAAAATTTGAATAAAGTTTACTATGATATGAAAGTGATTAACTTTGGAATAAAAATTAGTTGATTAAAGATGAATGACAAAAAATATGGGAAAGATGTTTCATTATTCATTTATAAAATGTGACCTTTAGAATTAAATAATTGTATTTTCCACTGTTACTTTGTATGTGGTTTTGTTTTGAATCATCTGTGGTCATTAGTGGAGATTTTGCATTGTCTTGCTTCAAATTCCATGGCTCCTTCCATCTTTTCTCCCACATTGCTAAATTTGTTTACAGTACTGATTTAATCATCCCACACTGTATATGTGCCCAAAGTTTCGGTCATAAAATAGGGATGCAGTTAGCACCAAACCAGCTTTGATCTGGGCTTTATTTATCTGTGTTTCTACTTCATCAGCCATCACTACCCCGTGTGCATCACATTACTAAGGGGCCACAGAGCTGCTTGTGGTCCAACAAACTCATCATCCTCATTCTCATCAGTTTTTCCATTCTTTAGCTTGTAAAGCCCTTTCCCCTTATTAGTTTTTATTGAGATTTATATGCCACACCTCATGAACCACCTAATCTACTCAGTAATGCCCTCTAATGGAAGAATATGTTCCAAGACACCCAATAGATGGCTGAAATCATGATTAGTACCAAATTCTATTTAGACTATCTTTTTCCTATATATGTACACCTATGATAAAGTTATAACTTAGATACAGTAAGAAGCTAACAAAAACTAATAAGATAAGGCATAAAAGTTATTTAAAACATGAATAATTTATTTCTGGAAATTTGCATTTAATATTTTCAGATCTTGGTTTGCTATGGATAACTGAAACCACTGGAGGACTACAGTATGCCATTCCTAATCAGAACTCAACTTTGCTTGATCAACCTACTATTTTGTTTATGGTGTTTCCAGTGGATGATAAACTAATATCTGGTTTATTTGTCTGATTCCCTCCCCACATTTAGCCTCTTTTTCTAGATGATGATGATGATGATTACTACTATTGTTATCATGTCTCAAATACCTACTAGAAGCTCTGGCCTCAAGTATATTTATAGACATCCAATGAACTGTTACACAAATGGGTAATATATCCTTCTAAGAGAATTTATATTTTAAAAGAGTAGAAAAATCAGCTTTCTTTTATTCACCTCAATCCAGTGTGAATTAAGAGTTCAACAAAAATATGAATGATTAATAATACTGGTGATAGTGAAAATGAGCTGGCATGATCCTTCCACCTTTAAAATTCAATATATTTAGAGTGCAGTTTTATAAGATAAAACAATGAAGAAATCTAATACAATATGTCTTCTTTTCTGTAGCTGAGTTCCTCATGATGTGGCAACTCTGGAGCTGGCTCCTAATGAGAATACCAGGGCAGATAATACCAAATAGAATAAGACATTTTTATGTCTTTCTTGATTCTTGTTATTCTTGATTTTGTGAATATAGGTCAGCACAGAGTCCGATCTTCTAACAATGTTAGCAATGACTAGAGCAACAAGAGACAAACTATATTCATGTTATATTCTTTTAGAAATATTCACTCAATAAAGAATGTTTTTATTATTTTATTCAAAAATAGTTATTTTGCACATAATGAGTGACATTACAACTAGTACTGAAAATAGAGCTAAGAGTAAGACAAAGTTGCTGCTTTCTAAAATTCAGTCACAGCTTGAAACAGCATGAGTTTAAAAAAGTGATATAATTTCAGTTATAGTAAAAGTTATAAATTAAAATAAGAATTAAAAAGTACAGGGACTATAAAGTAAGGCAAGGTAAGAATTCCTTTTTGAGAATTTCCAAGAATGTACAATATACAAAGCAAAGCAATCATCTGTATATCCAAAACCATTTTATAATTTATCATTGACCCCAAAATGAAGATATCTTTTTTATTCTCATTTAACAAACAAGGATGTTGAGACTCAGAGAAGCCAAGTGACTGGATTTTAAGTGGGCAGCAATATCAAGACAGTTTACAAAGAACTATAGCTCCTCCTGAGGACCAAAGCCAGAGAAATTTCAGGAGCTGCTCCAAACCCTAGGATTTGGCTTTAAC
This sequence comes from Sciurus vulgaris, assembly GCF_902686455.1. Taxonomy (NCBI): domain Eukaryota; kingdom Metazoa; phylum Chordata; class Mammalia; order Rodentia; family Sciuridae; genus Sciurus; species Sciurus vulgaris. Next base: position 48,438,540 of record NC_136472.1, read on the forward strand.
ATGGTCTTACCCATTTAACTGTTGCCAGACAAGATGTAGTCTAGGATTTCAGGTCTGTCTCAAAACAGAGCACTATGCAAATGAGAATGGAAGGATGGGATGCTTTTTCAAGTGCCACAGATTAAAGGCTGCCTGCAACAGCAGGAACACCCTCTGAAAATAATTGAAGATGGCTCTTTATGACAGCTCAGAACTGAAACAGAGCAGAAGTACAGAAGGGCACAGGACAGAAAGAAAATGGAATCCTTGAACTACACAGTTTCCAATTCCAGTCCTTGTATTTTATTACAGAAAAAAAAAAATAAGCAAATGTTTTCAATCTAATTTAAGAAACATGTTTATAAACAGATTCTCTTTTTTGAAATTAAATATAAATATACAAAAGTTATGAAACAGATGCCCAAATATTGTAGATTCATGAATGTTATCAACACTGCTTTGCATTTACATGTCACTTTGTAATTTGAAAAACACCTGTGTTATATTGCTAGGGCTATCCTACAAAGAGGCTTACAGAACAGAAATGTATTTTCTCACAGTGCTGAGGATGGGAACTACAAGATTAAGATGTGGGAAGGACTGTTTTATTCCATGGCCTTTCTCCTGGGTTTGCAGATGGCCATTTTCTCCTTGGGTCTTCATGCAATCTCCAGAGAGTGTTTTGGTTAATCCTTGACAAAAAGAGTGTGCTTTGTCTTCTGGATAAGTGTGGGTACTTATTTAGTGAGGGAAGGAAATCACTGATGGAAGGTGAAGTTATTTTTCAACAGTGATTTCCCCAAAATGTTGATGTTACGTATTGCTGAAGTTTGTGTGTGTGTGTGTGTGTGTGTGCATTTTGCTAGTAATTAGCATGTCAAAGCTAATGAAATAAGGAGAATAAAAAAAAGATATTAGCAGTTTCTTGCATCCTTCAGATGACAGATGGCCTTACAAGTTTTGAATGGTGCAATAAATGAAGAATCCCTTAATGAACACCTTTGTTACCTTTATTTTTTAAAATAACTTTCTTCACATGATTTTCACAATTGAGATTAAGAATTAGTGATAGCAAATGAAAGAGAATAGAAAAAGAAAAAGAAAAAGAAATGAAGGCAGAACTCAGTGGATCAGCCATGCTTTATTAAGTAACACATTTTCAAGTTGCACATTTTCAAGGGGAAAATGGTGATTGGTTACAGTAAGGTTCTGAGGTTTATAGGGTTTAGCAAGGCCACTTCATGGTACTTTGTCAGATACTTTTGGAGGGCTTACTTTTAGCAGGAAGGGGAACTTGGCAAGTAAGAGAAATTGCAAAAGGTCAGAGTCCTCAGTTTTTTGTTTTTGTTTTTGTTTTTGTTTTTTTTAATCAGAGGGACTGTAAGTTTCTGCATCCCTCAATTAGGAATTAAACATAATTAGCTTTCTCGAGGTCATAACTTTGACCTGGAATGCAAGTGTCAGTTAAAAGTTTTTCTCATTGCTACTGTGAATAATCAACTAATAGAATTTTAAGTGTACTAAGCAAGCACCTGTCCACACGTGCATTCAGTGCCAATCAGTCATTTGAATACCCAAAACGTTTTTTGCATGTACAAAATTATTATAAGAACTTCATTGAACTATATATTGTGTTTTATATGTCTTGTATTCCTCATGCACGTGTACTCTATTTCCAAAAAAAGTCTTCACTACTCAACAAAAACATTTTATAAATATTACCATTTTGGTTTATAAATTATCCATAAGTTACAGACAGATGGTCCTATGAAAACTGAAATGAAGTCCATAGTTTCTCTCTTCATCAAAGCAAAACATAATGCTGATCACACCCCAGGGTGAAAATGAAGCAATGGTGGAAAAAGAAACTGCAGTTGTATCTTCGCTTCCTGATTTAAGCCATCATGTGTTCCCACTTTCAGTGATTAGACTATCACACCTGAGGACAGGGATTGTTCTGATATCTTTGAAACACAGAGAACTTACTGTCAGGTTACATGTTAGATATTTAATAAAATCTTCAGTGAATAAATTAACATTGATTAAAACATTTCCATACTTTAAATTTGTTGAGAAAATCTATCATATTCTAATAATTAGTATTTACTTTATTAATGTTGCCAATATTCAGATTCTGAAGCAAAGGGTATTAGAATTTTTAATTTATTTAACTTAACATTTTCCTTCTATTGTGTGCAACATTTTTCAGCTGTTATTTCCAATGCTGTGGAAATTATATTTTCAGTCAATTTGCCAAATTCTTACTTTGATTCTGAGAGAAGACCTGGAATACTTCTTCATTATAATTTTTCTCCCTTTTCCTTTCCCTAGTGCCTAGTGTTTTCACAAAAAAAAGCAAATATAGTTTAGTGACCCAAAAAGTATAATATGAACCATGGCAAACATTATTTTGCCAGACAAACCTGAAATTGAAAATCTACTTCCTACTAGCTGCGTAACTTTGGAAAAATTACATTACATTGAATTCCACCTTAGTTTTTTTTGTATTAGTAATTTAAGGATAATGAGATATAGTACATGAGAAGTGATTTACATAGTGCACAGGAGATCAACATTTTAGGGATAAATGATAAATTTTGTATTAATAGTTGTCTAGTAAATAAAAAAGCCCAATAAGATTTTCCTATAGATATTTATTACTACTCTAATTAACTACCTTAAATTCAATTGACATTAACTTTCATGTACTCATTAGACATGAAGATTTCTCAAAAGCACTAGTTAAGAATGAGGTAAAATTTGAAATTCTCATCTGTGACAGGTAACCTAAATAGACAGTAAAAGCTCCTAAAGACGTTTTTCCTGTGAAGATTATTTCGGCTCAACCTACTCTATTTAAATACAAATCTGCAATCTATCTACTGCCAGGATCTTGGTTGAGGACTTTCAATTCTCTGATAAATTCTGCATTAGATGTCCATGCTGAAGGCTTATTAGCAGGTATTTCTGTAAGTCAGCAGCACTTTCTATGGAGCAATCAGAGTAGTTTCTAGATGAATTCCTTTTTCTTCCTTATTAACATTCATCAGCACAGACCATGTCTACACAGGCTCTTCAGGACCAGCATCTACCTCTGTCTTCTGTGTCTTCATATTCAGGGTTTATCCCTCTCTTGCCATGACCCAGGATACTGCAGAAACACATACTGGTGTGATTCATTACCTTTGTGTGGATGCCCCAGCTCTGCAGCTGTTTGTGTCACTCCTGCCTTACCTCATGGCACAAATATGATGAAGTAAAATGAAGACATAAATGATGGCCATCATTTCTGAGGCAGACACACCCTAAGTTGAACTCTAGCAAGTGACCTCCAATCAGTCATGTCCCTGTGTAATCTCCACTCTTTGGCTGTAGTAAGGATCCGTGGTTTGTTTGTAACTAAAGCAATATGGCAAAGGTCATGTGAGGTCACTTTCATATTTTTCTATTTCTTCATATTTATATTTCTACAATATTGTGCTGTAGGACCCTAAATGAAAGGTTTGAAAAAGAGCTTCTCTTTCTGTCTTTGATGAAGCAAGTGATCATATTACAATCTATCTATAGAGAGGATTGCAAGATAAGAACGCCTCCAGGGCTGAGAATAGCCACCAGCTCAGAACAACCAAGAAAATGGAGGCTCCAGTTCTAACATCATTCTGATAAGATGAATTCTGCCAAAACCTTGAAGAAGCATGGGAATAGACCTACACACACAAAGAAAGGGACACTTTTTAAGCCATCTTTTTTTCCTTTTAAAGCAAGTATTTCTTTCCAGTTCAATGTCTGCAACCCTAATACATTATGCTGTAAATATGTATGGTTTCTTTTCAGAGGAGTAAACATCAATAAAGAATTCAACAGTCAAACCAAAGCAGAGAAGGTGAATATTCACCTAGAAAAGAATAAAATTTATCTTCTAATGCTGCCTCTGGAATCTAGGTACAGTTGTAAACAGTAATGTCATTCTTTGCAGAATAGGCTTCACATGGTTTCTGACTTTTACATCAACAGCTTCTGGCTCAAATTATTTTATGAACATATCTGATTGAAAAGACCTGGGTTATGTTTCTTTGTTTAAAGATAAGTTGGGAAAGTGAGTATCTGAAACTTCCTGTTTCTTTAATGACAAACAGATTTCACCATAAAAGGTATATATTTCTTATATACAGAGAAGGCTTACCAAAAAAAAAAAAAAAAAAAAAAGACGAAGGTTCATGAAGCAGTGAAAGGTTTTGTTCTGTCCTTCTTAATCTTATATCAGAACTAGTTACTGGTGAAATTAAAATTTTCAGGAGTTTTTTTTTTTTGAGTAAAGAAACATGAATAAGGTATAACTGACTTACTATACACAAGTAGGCATATTCAGAGAAATTTATAAGTTGCTTAAAATGGAAAAGATACATAGAAGCACCATGATTCATGACATACTTCAAAGGTTCTACTTTTTCACTTCCCCACATTATTCTTCAATTTTTCTCTTGGGTCCAAAGATACACGTTTACGGAAAATCTTTGTTTTGGTTATTTGCATAATGTCTGCCTATAGTACACTATCAGTGGGGACTCACAATCTTAGCTTTATTGTCATCATTGGATTAAACTGCAGTGCACTTCTTAGATGACTCAATAGTCTCTTAGTCCTTTTCCCACTGAACTCAACTTACCTGATGTGGAACTGTCCTGTATCTTATGTGACACTCCTATGTTTCTAATAGTTTTTTGTTTCAGGATAACCTGAGTGTCTCAGACTTGGGGTTGAAATGGAAAAAGATGCCGTAGTATCTGTTGCATTTATAAAGGGATGATCTTAAAATAAAATTAGGAAATTCATGAGAATAACAATGCCAGCAACTGTAGATGTGAAGGAGGTCTTAGGGCAGCAGAACACACATGTCATTCTTGTTTGGGACTTTTTAGCCTATTTGGTAATGTAAGATTATCCTAATCAGGAGCAGTGGCACATGCCAGTAATCGCAGTGACTTGGAAGTCTGAGGCAGGAGGATCTCAGGTTCAAAGTCAACTTCAGCAATTTAGCAAGATTCTGTCTCAAAATTAAAAAATAAAAAGGGCTGGGAATGTTGCTCAGTGGTTAAGTACCGTTAGGTTAAATCTTTACTACCGCCTCCCCCCAAAAAGAGTATCCTCTTATCCTTGATACTGCATGTAATTCTTACTCAAACATAGCATCCTTGATTGTCTGTGCTAGAATAAGAATATTACCTCTACTATCTCCATCCTTTTCCAGGCATCAAGATAGCATTCCTTTGTTTGTGTATGCATATATATTGGTGCTTTACCACTGAGCTACATTTCTGTTCCTTTTACTTTGTAATTATTATTATTTTATTTGAGACCTGGTCTCACTAAAATCCTCTCACTGAATTGCTGAGGCTTGCCTAAAACGTGCAATCCTCATGTTTTAGTCTCTCTAGTCACTGAGATTGCAGGAATGCTCCATGTAATCCAGGCACACTCATATTTTTACTTTGATTTCATTCATTCATTTTTTATTATAGCATCAACTCTCCAGAAAAATTCTTGAATTGGTGGTTGTTATGGTTTAGATATGAGTTGTGCCCTGAAAGTTCATGTGTAAGACAATGCAAGAAGGTTTAGAGATGAAATGATTGGGTTTTGAGAGCCTTTACCTAATCAGCACATTAATCCACTGATATGGATTAACTGATCTGTAACTGTAGGCAGGTAGGGAGTGGCTGGAGGAGATAAGACACTGGGGATGTACCTTTTGGATTTATATTTTGTCTCTCATGAGCAGAGCCCTCTCTGCTTCCTGATTGCTACATCCTCAACTGCTTTCCTCTTCTACATCTTTCTGCCATGTTGTTCTGCCTCACCTCAGGCAGAGAGCAATGAACTTGGTCATATATAGACTGAGACCTTTAAAATTGTGAGTGCCAAATAAACTTTCCCACCCCTACAACTGTTCTTAAAAGCTTTTTGGTCACAGAGACAAAAAAGCTGACTACAACAGTAGTGGAAAGAGATTGGTTCAGACTATCATCAGAATAAAACACACACTTTAATGTTTGTGTTCAGTCACATACTTCAGTATTTATTTTTATCTTTATTTCATAACAACTTGCAACTTCTGTGACCTAAGACATTTTACCTGTGAATAGATTCTCAGTTATCTTTTGCAAACCCAGCCAGGCCTAAGAGTAACAATTGCATGAAAGATACATAATATTTCTCACTCTAGATCTACTTTTTGCTCCCCTCTCTTTGGCTCATGGTCACATTGATGATTGTATATAAGCTCCAAAAATGTATTTCACATGACTGGATATTATCTAGTTTTGTATATCAAAATGCACTTTCACTTATCAGAGAAAACATTCTACCTTTGGTTTTTTGGGCTTGACCTATTTCACTTAGCATAATATTTTCTAACTTCGTCCATTTACCAGCAAATGCCATAATTTTATTTTTCTTTATGTCTGGGTAATAGTCCATTGTGTATATGTACCACTGTTTATTCATTTGTCAATTGAAGGGCATCTAGGTTGGCCGAATGTTTTCTCTGATAAGTGCATGACAATATATAACGATGGGGGGTGGTGGGGGAGAGAAGAATGAAGAAACTTTGGATGGAAGTTAGAGGAAAAAGTGGTGGAAGGGGGTGAGGATGGAAAAACAGTAGAATGAAACAGACAGTATTACCCTATATATATGTATGATTATATGAATGGCATGAATATGCATTGCATACAAACATAGAAATGAAAAAGTTTACCCCATTTGTGTACAATGAATCAAAATGTGTCTGTAAAAATAAAAATATTTTAATAAAATAAAAAAAATGCACTTTCACAATAGCTGGAAATTGACAAGGTTTTTAAACCTGAGTGATTGAATCATAGAAGAAAACTTGTGCATGTATGTCTGTGTGTGTGTGTGTGTGTCATATACATATAGATGTGTATATACATATACATATACACATATCTCCTTTCAAATCTGTTTCCCTGGGAAACCATGATTAAAACACCTGCTCTTGTAGGTATACATTTGTGCATATGTGTGTGTATGAGATTTTTTTATGAAGAATGAGCTCATAAAATTCTGGAGGATGAGCAGTCTCATGATCTGTTGTTTCTACAAATAGGAAACAAAGAAAAGTTGGTAGTAATGCCAATCAGAGGAACACTGGCATACATACTAGTCCAAGGGAAAGAGAAAGGTGATATACCAGCTCAAGAAGTAAGTCAGGAAGGAAAAAGGGTTGAATTTCTTCTTTCCACTTTTTATTTTATTCAGAACCTCAACAGTCTAGACAATGCCCACCCACATCGGGGAAGAACATCTAATTCAGGGAGTTCCCTGATTCTAATATTAATCTCATCTTTCACACTCTCTCAGACATACCAAGAAATAAGGTTTCATCTGAGTACTACTTGGTCTAATCCACTTCACATACAAAATTAACCATCACAATCAGGATAAATCAGCTAGACAAAGCATTAGCTTATACAAACATATGATCAATATGAAATTTTGCACATTGAATGAATATAATGTATACCTTTTCCATATGGTATATATTCCTGCATAGTTACCTATAAATTGATTTTATAATCATATTTTAAGTGCATGATAAAAGCTTGATATTTAAATAAATCCTATACCAAATCATTTTACACATCCAAATTCTAGAACACATGTTTACATAAGCACAACACACAACTCACAGCTTCTCCTCCACTGATTTAAGTATCTGTAATCCTCTGAAGTACCATTTATTGCATACTCACCTTGCGCCAGATGCTATTTTCATTTCCATACACTATCTACTTTGATACTTCTAACAACACTGATGTTGATATCTCCATTTCAAAAAAAGAAATTGAACTCTTTGGAAGTTAAACGAATTTGGGTTGTTTCACACAGCTGCTTGAGGTAGCAACTGTCTTTAGTTAAATGCCTAAATTTTGCATACCCTGTGGAATAAATTATTCCAGCTCTGTAATGTGGAATTATTTATTACATGTATACACACACATATATACACACCTTCAAACACACATATACATAAACACACACACATACGTAATGGAGAGTCATTATCACCCAATGATATTTCAATCGACCACAGACCGCATACATATTGGTGGTCATATAAGATTATAATGGTGCTGTAACTGCCTGCCACCTAGTGATTGTAGCCCCTGTAGTAGTGTATTGCAAGGCATTATACATGTTTGTGGTGTTGCTGCTAGAAACAAACCTACTGTACTGCCTGTCTTACACATATAGCACATGCAATTATGTAGAATGTATAATACTCGATAATGATAATGAACACTATATTACTGGTTTATGTGTTTACTATACTAAATACTTTATTTTTATTTTATAGTGCAATCCTAAAAACTACTACAAAACTGAATTCTATTGTGCCAAGAGCCATTGTAAATATCTAGAGTCTATCACTACTTTTGATTGCATATTTTTCCCTTGTATATGATTAATTTCAAATTATTTTCTCCATCACAGCCCTAGGAAGAATAGACTATGATATATATATATGTATTTGTGTGTTAGTGTGGCTGCACATCATATAACATAGGTATGTTTTAGATTATGCCATCTAATTTTGTGCAAATTCATTTTCTGATGTGTGCACAATGAAGAGATTGCCTAATGAATTACTTAGAACATTCCCCCATCTTTAAATGTCATGTGAATATAGGTATAATGTGTGTGTGCATATCTGTGAATGCATTATGTAGAGAGAAAGGAGAGACAGAAAGAGGAGAGCTATAGAGACATAGCTTCTACTACCCCATTATACAACAATATTTAGCAGTAATAGTTACACAAAAGTATGATTGGGGTGCCATTGAATATAACAGTCTGAAAAAAGTGTATTGTAAAGGGAAATGATTTTATTTAAGGTACATTTTAATATTGATTTAAAAATAATACTTATATATGAAAATGTTTGTAAGCTGAAACTGAACAGTTATAAATCATAACGGAAAGGCCTATTGTACTACAGAGGCAAAAATTATATGATTGTTGGTAGGTTCAGATGCTAATCTTACCAAAGATTGGCAATGCTGATTTTTTTTTTAAATCATTTCCCAGACAACTTTGAACTTTTTCATAAAGTTGTGATTTTTATTCTATTCTATCAGGTTTATCCCCTCCTTCTGCCTGTTCTTATATTTTCAGGTTTCAGTTTTTATCCCATAATATCCTTTGAATTCTTAATCACACAAAAATGGGGATGCTAATGGAAGAATATAGAGTCATACTTTGATTGAACAAAGTAATCTTCTAAGCTGAGTTTTATTGGAGTTTCACTGAGAAATATTTGTATTTTTCCACTTCAAAACACATATGGTATTAAATTTGTGTAGCATTGTTCTATGATGGTATTATTTACTATTATCTTTGAAGAAATGAGGAAATGCATAGTGACTGATACACACACAAAAACATATTTCACGTACTACAGCCTAAATTTTGTGCCAATTTTTATGAAAATCAGAGTTAGAAGTTTATATATTTCAGCTTCCATTATCCAAACACTTCTTTATTAGATACATAAGCTAAATCAAATGTAGACAGAATGCGAACTATGTTTTATATTGCACTGTATTGTAGCAATATTACCTTTTGTAATTTGTTTCTGAGAAACAACTGATGTTGAAACACTTTGGAGATTTTTCTAACAGCTTCTTTTTGAGAGAAAAATTAAAGCTAACATCTTGTGCCACACACGTTATTATAGTTAAAATATAGGAAAATGTGTATCATTCTATAAGTGTTATAACATGTATATTTATATCCCCTATAATACAGTCAATTTTTTCTTCTTTCTTTTTCAGTACTGGGAATTGAACCCCTGGATGTTCTCCCACTGATGTACATCTCCAGCCTACTCCTCTATCACCATCACTACTGCCACAACCTGCACAGCCATTAACTCAGAAACTAGAAAGGGGTGATGGGGGATGATGAAAAGTCAGACACACAAAGAGAGAAGAAGCTGGCGCCTGGTGGACCGTTATTCCCTGATAGGGATATAATAAACCAGAGTCAGCTCAGCACAATTATTATATAGGTTTTAACAACACAAGAATTTTTTGTGAGAAGTTTCTTTGAAGCAAGCAGGACCAAGGTTGCAGTTATGGGCAGCCCAATTATAATTATCAATCTTGCACTCGTAATTCTTTAACCCTGGCAGCTGGTGTCTAAACTTAAGGTCAAAACTGATAGTCCTGGCAGGCATGGAACCTCCTCTGAACAGGGTGTCCCCATAGTAACAGGGCAGTCTCAACTGTGCTTTTGCACCAGGAGTTTCTAGGTTAGGCATGCTCCTGTCACCGGACAATACAAAAACCTTAATTCAGATCACTACTCCTGACATATCACTACCACTTGTTTTTGCAACATGGTCACATTAAGTTTCTGAGGTTGTCCTGGAACTTGCAAGCCTCCTGCCTCAGCCTCCTCAGTTGCTGGGATGTGTATGAGTCACCCCATTTAACAATAGTACATTTCTTGGATGTGAGAAATGACATATGAAATTTGTTTTATTTATTATTTACTTTAATTACTTATTTGTGAATAGTGAGGAAATAGGGAAACTATTTCTAATTTTAGGAGTAAGCTCCAGTTTTCTAAAAAGGGTACATATATCTAGTTTTCCTAAAGAATTGTGATCTGAGACCACAAAGTCACGACCCTGTGATCTATTCTAAACAAATCATTCTTATAGGTTTGAAACCTCTGAAATGGTAAAGTGAGTGATAGTCATAGTCTTAGTATTGGGAGCTCAAGTTAATGTGGGGTGTGTAAGCAAAACACTGTAGATTTTCTTCTGGTGCCTTCATGATACTCTGTGTGCTTGGGCAGGTACTTGCATGGGGAAATAGCAAAATTTGAATTCTGTACCTTCAAGGAGTTTATTGCAGTTTTGATTTCAGTGACAAGTAAATAGTGACCTGAATTATTTGAACAAGGGTAAGAACTTAAATTTCTGTTTTTAACAGGATAAAGATGCATTGATTAAAAGATTCTGGATTCTTATAGAATCTAAATATAAATGAATTACAGATTCAGTGAGAGTTCTTCATCTAAACAACACAAGAAGAAAATATTTGGATAGTTATTTTCTCATATTAAATAACACATAATTAGTACCATCTAATACCAATAGAGAAGAAATTGATTATTTACATACAATGAATAACTTAAGTCATTAGGGCATAGTTATTTCTCTCCTGGCTGAAAAGGTAAATTAAAATTCATGCTGTTCAAATATTTACCTAATTCTACAAACATTCCTCTTAGACACATAAAGAGTTATTGTTATTAAAAGTATTCTATAGATAATGACTGTTGAATGGAGATCTTAGATAAAATCTCCTACACAGAAATTGGAGCTTTGAAGCCCTGTCCATATTACCCCTGGATCCTGGTCTTATTTTAAAATTCTACATTATACACTATTGTTTTGTATTCTTTCATTTTGTAGTCAGTCAAATTAGCCACAAAAGGAGACACCAGAGAAGTTCAAAAGAATGAAGTTTCTTATATCCACAGATCCTGGAAATCAGGGGACAATAACAGGCAGAGTCACATGGGAAAGACACCAGAGGGATCAGGAAGCAGGAGAGAGCTGTGGGAGGAAGAGTCGACCCAGTCTCCACTGGTATTTCTACCAAAAAGACAAACAGCACAGGAATAAATGGTTTAGAACTGGCTGGTCTGATCAATTTTGCAAGGGTCTGCACTTGAGAGGTGGTCCCTCCCCGCCAGGCACCTGGTACTGGGATGACTAATATGGCCCATGAATATTTGTATATCAACAGCATGGCTCTCCATCAATCATTTACTATATCTGGCTGTACTGTGGAGGGACAGTCTCTTCTAGACAGAGTGATGTCTTTTTCTTAAAGTCACAATGTCATAATGTATTTTAAAAAAAACACATATACATATATATAATAAATATTTGTGTATGTGTACATACACATTCACATGCATACTCAGCAACTAACAATCAGTCTTTCTTCTCCTTCCTCAAAGTGAGACTATCTTAAGATTCCTGTTACTTCAACTTTTCATCACTCCATTGCATTTAAAATACATGCACCATTGATTTCCGGACTTCTCTGTCAAATAGGCACAAAATGATCTCTTAGCATTCTGTTACAGAATTTAATAAAATTAGATTTTATTAGACTCTATAAACAAATTTAGAGAGTTGATATTAAAACTCTTTATATCAGAGTTTTTGTAATTTGGAGTTGTGACATTTTAGTATATCATGAGGTCAAGTACATGGATCATGACTTACCTTGTAATAATTGAACAGAATGAAAGTATAAGTAGATTTCCAAATACATATAGTAGTGATAAGAATTTTAAAGTTTGCTCCATTTGAGCAACTTTTATAAATAGTGGAATGTATGTATATATGAAATGCATTGATTGACAGTGGGATATGGTAAATATGCCAAAACTTCCATGAGACCCATTTTAGAACAGCATTTGGCATCATCCTTAGCATTGCCTGAATTGAGAAGGGAAGGTAGACAGAAATAATGTGGTTATTTTAGAAAACTAGAACACACAGAAGAGACTTCATCATGGAATCCAATACTGTCAGTGACAGATTCAATTGGTGGGAAAGAAGAAAACAAATAAAACAAAACCAAAACTGAAAGAACAAGCAAAGCCTAACTTTTGGACTTTGTTAGACTTTATCCAATGTGTCCATCAGGTGATCCCTGATGTTCTCTGATCTTGAAGGATCTATTCTTCTCACATCATTCAAATTCTGAGAAATCTTCCTCCCCAGATACCTATCTTCTGGCTTGGAAATGGTATCTTGAAACAGTGATTACATATTCTCATCAGTAAGACAATGTTTCAACATAAATAGAAGCACTTGTAATTCAGATTTGTCTGACAATATTATCTGAATTTTTAGTTCATGGAATTTAGTACCCAGTTCATTGTTGTGTCAGAGAAGTACAAATATGGGCTCTGGCCTGGAGAGTCTCAAAAACACAAACCTACTTCTCAAAGATTGGGAGTGATTCCCGTCTTAAGTTTGACTTGACTTTCTGTTCACCCCAATAATTGACTGTTGCATTATAAGGACTCTGAGCTAAATGATAAGCTAACAACAAAGACATGCTGCATAATACACGTTTCCACATGCTTCAAGTTTTTTAACACGTGCATGCGCGCGCACACACACACACACACACACACACACAAATAGCAATAACAAAAAAATCAGGATAATCAATGGTAGACTTAGAACTGGCACAAAAATAACCTTATAAGTCCTCAGTCCTTGTTAGAGAACACTCAGATTAATAAACTGCAGATGGTGTTTCACAACAAAATCCTTCCAGCATATACACTTCCTATCTATACATTTCACTTGTAATATTATCTAAATATTATACTGAAAAATATTCTAGAATCTTGACTCTGATAGTTTCTCACTATGAAAAATCACTTAGCCTTTTTTAATCCAAGGTTTTGTATTTGAAAACTTAATCAATGGGAAGAGAAAGAAAGGGTGAGTGGGAATAACAGCATATCTGATAGAATGAGATTTAAATGAAATGATATATGAAAAACAATTAGTAATGTTTTCTGTATAATAATTTATCAATGCACATCATTTTCAAAATCATGGTGATTGTTATTAAAAAACTATTACCCACAATGTAATAAGTATATAACCACAGGATCACCCTCACAAATGTACAACTCATTAATTTACTCCTTTTTGAGCACTTACAATGTGTAAACTTAAGAAGGTCTAATATGTGGATAAAATGTGCTTCCTTCCATCTATCAGTCTACCAGGGGAGAAAGAGTAGCAAACAAATAACTATAATTTATCTCAATGTAACTATAATGGAGACAAAATTTAAAACGCAATGAAAGCACACAGAAGGTGTGAATGAAAACCCCAGAGAAAAGCAATATCTTGGTTTACAGCCACATTCATACATGAGTTGAAAAATGTTTAGAATATGACAAAATATTGAAAATATTGGTAAAAAAGAAGGAAAAGAGCAGGTCCTCTTTCCTTTCCCTCTCTCTTACTTAGCCAACCCTTTAACAAAACAGGAAAGAAGTGTGGATAACTGATAGTTTTTCAGCCTCCCCAGGGTCTTACTTTCTTCCTATACATTATTTTGTTTACCAGACATTACATGCTCTCATATTTAAGAAACAACAGAAATAATAATGCTAGTTCTTACTGCCAGATCCTTTGGGTTTTATTGTGAGGAAAAAAAAAAAAAAAAAACAAAGCTGACAGGACTGCAGATCAAAGATGTCAATAAATTATGTTTCATAATTTAGGTTTCCAATTTCATGGACAATTTTGCTTCATATAATTTTGTGTTTCTGTTTTTATTTTTGTCTTTTTTCTCCAGTACTATTTTTGATTATTACATTTGAGCTATAAAAGGGAAGCTGGGCAAACACATAGACACATAATGACTTTCAGAGTCCTGCAGAAGTCATCTTAATAACAGCAGAGATTATTCCTTTAAGGACAGAGCATACTTGAAACTGGAGAGCCAAGGAAATAAATGTATAACCCTACTCTTTGCTCTGTTTTGGGGCTCCACTGGGGCTTTCTATTGGACAAATTAAATGGAAAACAGGGACATGGAGAGCTTGTTGATGTAGTTAAACCAAGTAAGCCTCCCAGGACAGAGAAAAAGGTTGAGAAGGGCAAAGAGTGGGTGTGAATGAGGATGATGAAATAAGCCTTTATTAGGAATGCACATGAATTATGGTTCAAACATACACAATTCTTACCTCTTACTAGTCTCAGGGCACAATTTCCTCTTTGATTGCAAGACAGAATTTTCTGTTGCCAGAGAAGTTACATTAGTTGTAGAGAATTTTCATCGGCGTTACAGGCACACAGCAATGAATGTGTATGTGAGACAGCAAGATATTTTTAAACTGATATATTTTTTTTAAAAATTCGTTTTCAAAAAATAAATAAATAAAAGACAATAGATGTGACTATGAAACAAAAGTCTCAGCAGTTTTCCAAGAGGCACTTTCCATAATGACATAATTAGACTTGGCAGTCACAAGGGCCATAGTGCTAGAGAAAAAGATCAGAAGCACACTATGCCTCCAGGCCTTTAGTTATGACTACTTTCCCGGGGAACTAGTACCTGTTTCAAAGGTTGGGTACATTTTCGTTCTATATATTAATTTCAGTGGTCTACAGTGGACCCACCTGCAGAATTACTGCCCTGCATGATAATCATGAGACATCGCTAATTTAAATGTGCTTCACAAGATATTTGACTGTATAACCTCTGGGTCTAGGGAAAAAAATTATATTAGTTATCATGTGCATATGATTGCAGGTTTTCAGTGAGTAATAGAAGGTATTTATAGAAAATGAAGCCAGTTTCAGATGACTTTTTGTCATAGCAAGTTTTACTTGACTATCACTAGGGCTTTTGATAGTGGCTTATAAAAGAAATGAACTATTAGGCACTATCCTCTATTTGAAAATCTATGGAAGTGGCCTTAGCAATTTATTTATTTGAGATAGCTGTAAAGCATAGGGCATTTTGGTCTCCAAACAGACAAGGACTATTTTTGGAAGGGGACCATAATGAGAACAAAACAAGACAAAACAATCTTCCAGCTCCTAATTGTACCTCCTGTCTTCCAGATTATTTGTAACTCTAGAATCCAATATCTGGAGGCTAATGCCCTACTGGCAAAACTCAAATAAGCATGGTAACGATTACTTGAATACAAAGGAACTAATCTATTTTTTAAGTACCTACCAAGAATTTAGAAAGCAATGGTTACTTAAACTTCCTCTTGTTACTACAAAGCAGATTATCAGCTTCAATGTATTTTCTTTTTATCTTAGTAGTTGATTATTTTAAGTAGGTTCTTAGGTCACTGTCATATTTATAGATTAAAATCAGCCTCTCAGTGAGATACAATTACAAGTTGTTAGTTGTGATTCATTAAAACTATGGAACCAACCTAGGTGTCCTTCAATAGATGAATGGATTAAAAAATGTGGTATGTATACACAATGCAGTGTTAGTCAGAAAGAAGAATGAAACTGGCATTTGCCTGTAAATGGATAGAACTGGAGACTATCATGCTAAGTTAAATGTGCCAGATCCAGAAAAGCAAAGGTCAATATTTTCTCTGGTATGTGGAAGCTAATCTAATACAAAGAGACAAGAAAAGAAAAAAAAAAAAAAGAAAGAAAGAAAAAAAGAAAAAAAGAAAGAAAAGGAAAGGAGGGGATTAAATAAAAATAGAAGAAAGGTCCGTGAACTAGAGGAAAGGGATTGAGGGGGAGGGAGAAGGGACAGGGAAAGGGAAGAACAGTAGAATGAATCTGATCAAATTTTCCTACATATGTGTATAAGTATACCACAGCAAATCTCAGCATTTTGTATATCCACAAGGTATTAATTAAACAAAACTATAAGTAAATGGGAGAAAGATCAGTAGAGTAGAGGGAAGGGAACAGGGAGAGGGAGGAGGAAAGAGAAGGAGAGAGTACTGGTTATTGAATCAGAGCAAAGTACATTCTATCCTTCTATGATTATGTCAACATAAATCTTAATATTATATATAACTAAAACAAACCAAGGAAAAAATCTAAAAAGTTCTTCATAAATATCCATCCATCCAAGGGGATTTATTACAACATTTGAAAGAAAAAAGAGAATCCTTTTTTAAAATGGCAGAATCAGCAGGCATATTTCTTCTTGCTTTTGATCTCTTTTCTTCTTTTTGTCTCTAGTGTCTGAAAATGTCCAGAAAGCACATGGCATGAGATGACAACCATGATGAGGAAGGTCCGTATGGTGAAAATGACAAACTATAAAAATGAAGGAGCCTGACCTGCTTGGGTTCCCTACCATTAAATTACCTATAAATGAAGAAAACAATATCCATTTTCAGAAACCATTATATTTTTTGTGCTAATATTTGCACAAATAACCCAGCAAATCATAACTAAAATAACATGACAAATCATGTTTTGTTGTTTTCAAACAAATTTTTAGTGGAAAAAATTATTATGTAAATACAGCGGATAAGATTATAATTTGACTAACCTAATTCAGAAACAGAGGTCATTCTGAGAACGTGAAACTTGGGAATTTGATAAAGTTTGAGGAAGTTGCTGGATTTTCCACAAATTAAGAATGAATGTTCAAGCTACATTTAATTTGCATCATAAGTGGCCTAACCACATCTTCCTTATGAATTGTTTACTTCCTTTCATTTTATTTTCCTTTCCTTTTTTTTTTTTTTTTTTTTTTTTTTATTGGTTCTGGGGAACTAAATCCAGTACTGCTTTTAACGTTGGCCTATATCCCCCTTTTTGTTTCTTATTCCAGATAGGGTCTCACTGTTACTGAGCCTGGTCTTGAACCTACAATCCTCCTGCCTTAGTCTCCAGAGTCACTGGGATTAACAGGCATGTGCCACTGTGCCAGGTCAACCTCTTTGTTATACGTCAGAAATGTGTAAATATGACCTGGGGGTTAAATCCAGCTGATTTTTTTTGTTTTTATCTTTTTTATTTTGGCAGAACAACATCCACTCCACAACAAACATGGAGGTTGATAAGCGCTTTGGATCCAAGATGGCGGACTAGAGGGTGACAGCATCTCCCATCGCTCCAGAACTCAGGATTAAAGAAAGGGAGGTATTGAGAGACTCAGACCAACACAGAGCCGCAGGGTGAGTCTCTCTCCCACTGGATGAAGCTCCACCCAGGTGGCAGGCTGGGACAGTGGGCAGCTTCTTAGAGCAGGGCAGGGCAGTGAGTGATTTCCCTGAACAGCCCAGCTCCCTCCGGGGGCAGGCCCGATCCACAGCCAGCTTCTCAGAGCAGGTCTGCCTACTGAGAGATTTTCTGCACAGGGCTAGCCCCCACCTTGGACCAAGTGGCGGGTCCCGGCATGCGGGCGGCTTCTCAGACGAGGGTAGGACAGTAAGAGACTTTCCGAGCACCCCTGCAGCCAGATTCTTGGAGCAGGCCCGCCCAGTGAGAGCTTTTCTGCACAGAGCCAACCCTTAGCCCTAGACCCAGCAGCTGACTAGGAGCAGCTTTCTTCGGAAGCACTGCATTATCAAGTTCCTCCAAGACTTCAGGCTACTGAAGGCTGGGAGGTGATATACTGGAAATCTACAGGGACACTATAAGCCAATAGAGGATATCTGCAATAGCTGAGTCCCACTGATATCTGACCAATATGAGAAAACAAGGGAAGAAAATGTCCCAAACAAACCTAGATACTATATCAATAAAACCCAATGATAGCACAGCAGAAGAAATGTCAGAAAGGGAGTTTAGAATGTACACAATTAAAACAATCAGGGAAGCAAACAGGGGAGACGAAAGAGCAAATGCAGGCATTGAATGATAAGATGAAAGAGCAAATGCAGGCATTAAATGATTGCAACAAACAACAGTTAAAAGAACAAATATGGGAAACAAAAGATCATTTCAATAAAGAGTTAGAGACACTGAAAATAAACCAAACAGAAATCCTTGAAATGAAGGAAACAATAAACCAAATTAAAAACTCCATAGAAAGCATAACCAATAGGATAGAACACCTGGAAGACAGAACCTCAGATATTAAAAATAAAATAGTTAATCTTGAAAAAACAAAGTTGACCAAACAGAGAAAATGGTAAGAAATCATGAACAGAATCTACAAGAATCATGGGATATCATGAAAAGGCCAAATTTAAGAATTATCGGGATTGAGGAAGGCACAGAGAAACAAACCAAAGGAATGAACGATCTATTCAATGAAATAATATCAGAAAATTTCCCAAATCTGAAGAATGAAATGGAAAATCAAGTACAAGAGGCATATAGGACTCCAAATACACAAAATTAAAATAGACCCACACCAAGGCACATTATAATGAAAATATTTAACATACAAAATAAACACAGAATTTTAAAGGCTGCCAGAGAAAAGAATCAAATTACATTCAAGGGGAAACAAATAAGAATATCAGCAGATTTTTCAATCCAGACCCTAAAAATTAGAAGGGCCTGGAACAGCATTTTTCAAGCTCTGAAATAAAATGGATGCCAACCAAGAATCTTATACCCAGCAAAACTTACCTGCAGATTGGATGACAAAATAAAATAATTCCATGATAAACAAAAGCTAAAAGAATTTACAAAAAGAAAACGAGCATTATAGAACATTCTCAGCAAAATATTCCATGAGAAAGAGATGAAAAACAATGATGCAAATCAGCAATGGGAGGAACTAGCCTAAAGGAATAGCCAAATAAAGGAGAAACCAAATCATGTCAAAAAACAAAAATGAGTCAAATGACTGGGAATACAAATCATATCATAATAATAACACTGAATGTTAATGGCCAGAACTCATCAATCAAAAGACATAAACAGGCAGACTGGATTAAAAAGAAAAATCCAACAATTTGCTGCCTGCAAGAGACTCATCTCATAGAAAGAGATACCCATAGACTAAAGGTAAAAAATATACCATGCACATGGACACAGCAAAAAAGCTGGAGTATCCATCCTCATTTCAGATAATGTGGACTTCAAGCCAAAACTAGTCAGAAGGGATAAAGAAGACATTTCATACTGCTTAAGGGAAGCATAAATCCACAAGACATAACAACCATAAATACGTATGCCCAAAACAGCTTTGTATCCCTGTACATCAGACAAATCTTTCTCAAATCCAGAAATCAAATAGACCACAACACAATAATTCTAGGTGATTTTAACACACCACTCTCACCACTGGACAGATCTTCCAATAAAAAACTGAACAAAGAAACCATAGACTCAATAACACAATCAACAATTTAGGCTTAATGGACATATATAGAATATGCCATCCAACAAAGAGTGAATACACTGTCTTCTCAGCAGCACATGGATCCTTCTCTAAAAGAGACCATATTTTATGCCACAAAGCTAATGTTAGCAAGTAGAAGAAGACAGAGATACTACCTTGTATTCTATCAGATCATAATGGATTGAAATTAGAAATAAATGACAGAATAAAAAACAGAATCTGCTCCAATACCTGGAGACTAAATAATACACAATTATGATGAATGGACAACAGAAGACATCAGGAGGGAAAGAAAAATATTCTTAGAAGTAAATGAGAACAAAGAGACATATCAAAATCTCTGGAACTCTATGAAACCACTACTTAGAGGAAGCTTTATTTCATGGAATGCATTCAACAAAAGAAGAAAAAATCAACAAATAAATGACTTAACACTACAGCTTAAAGCCCTAGAAAAAGAAGAACAGACCAACACTAAAAGTAGTAGAAGACAGGAAATAGTTAAAATCAGAGCTGAAATCAATGAAATCAAAACAAAAGAAACAATAGAAAAATTAACAAAATAAATAGTTGGTTCTTTGAAAAAATAAACAATATTGATAAAACTTTAGCCACACTAACAAAGAGAAGACAAGAGAAAACCCAAATCACTAAAATTCGGAATGAACAAGGAAATATCACAAAAGACACAATTGAAGCACAAAACATAATTAGAAGCTATTTTGAAAATCTATACTCCAACAAAATAGAAATTTATGAAGACATCAACAGGTTTCTAGAGACATATGAATTGCTTAAACTGAACGAGGAAGACATACACAATTTATATAGACCAATTTCAAGTAATGAAATAGAAGAGGTCATCAAAAGCCTACCAACAAAGAAAAGTCCGGGACCAGATGGGTTCTCAGCTGAGTTCTACAAAACCTATAAAGAAGAGCTCATTCCAATACTTCTCAAAGTATTTCACGAAATAGAAGAGGAGGGAACCCTCCCAAACTCATTCTATGAAGCTAATATCACCCTGATACCTAAGCCAGACAGAGACACATCGAGGAAAGAAAATTTCAGACCAATATGCTTAATGAACATTGATGAAAAAATTCTCAACAAAATATTAGCAAATCGCATAAAAAATATATTAAAAAGATAGTACATCACGATCAAGTAGGTTTTATCCCAGGGATGCAAGGTTGGTTCAACATCCGGAAATCAATAAATGTCATTCACCATATCAACAGACTTAAAGTCAAGAATCACATGATTATTTCGATAGATGCAGAAAAAGCATTTGATAAAACGCAGAATCCCTTCATGCTCAAAACACTAGAAAAATTAGGGATAGTGGGAACATTCTTTAAATTTATAAAGGCCATCTATGCTAAGCCCATGGCCAATATCATTCTAAATGATGAAAAACTGAAAGCATTCCCCGTAAAAACTGGAACAAGGCAGGGATGCCCGCTTTCACCTCTTCTATTCAACATTGTCTTTGAAACTCTAGCCAGAGCAATTAGACAGACAAAAGAAATTAAAGGGATATGAATAGGAAAAGAAGAACTCAAACTATCCCTATTTTCTGATGACATGATTATATATTTAGAGGAACTGGGAAATTACACCAGAAAACTTTTAGAACTCATAAATGAATTCTATAAAGTAGTAGGTTACAAGATCAATGCTCATAAATCCAATGCATTTTTATACATAAGTGATGAATCTTCGGAAGAGAAGTTAGGAAAACTACCCTATTCACAATAGCCTTGAAAAAATTAAAGTACCTGGGAATCAATCTAACCAAAGAGGTTAAAGACCACTACAATGAGAACTACACAACATTAAAGAAAGAAATTAAAGAAAAGCTTAGAAGATGTAAAGATCTCCCATGTTTTTGGATAGTCAGAATTAATATTGTCAAAATGGCCATACTATCAAAAGTGCTATACAGATTCAATGCAATTTCAATCAAAATCCCAATGACGTACCTTACAGAAATATAGCAAGCAATCATGAAATTCATCTGGAAGAATAAAAAACACAGAATACCTAAAGCAATCCTTAGCAGGAAGAGTGAAGCAGGATGTATTGCAATACCAGAACTTAAACTATACCACAAAGCAATAATAACAAAAACGGCATGGTATTGGTACCAAAATAGACAGGTAGATCAATGGTACAGAATAAAGGACATGGACACAAACCCAAATAAATAAAATTTTCTCATACTGGACAAATAGGCCAAAATATGCAATGAAGAAGAGATAGCCTCTTCAATAAATGGTGCTGAGAAAACTGGAAATGTATTTGTAGCAGAATGAAACTAAACTCCTATCTCTCACCCTGCACAAAACTCATCTCAAAATGGATCAAGGACCTTGGAATCAGACCAGAGACCCTGCATCTTATAGAAGAAAAAGTAGGTCCTAATTTTCAACTTGTTGGCCTAGGATCAAACTTCCTTAACAGGACTCCCATTGCACAAGAAATAAAAGCAAGAATCAACAACTGGGATAGATTCAAACTATAAAGCTTTCTCTCAACAAAGGAAACTAAAAGCAATGTGAAGAGAGAGCCTACAGAGTGGAAAAAAAATCTTTGCCACACATACTTCAGATAGAGCACTGATTTCCAGAATCTATAAAGAACTCAAAAAACTCTACACCAAGAATACAAATAATCCAATCAATGAATGGGCTAAGGAAATGAACAGACACTTTGAGGAAGAAGATCTACAAGCAATCAACAGAAATATGAAAAAAAATGTTCAACTTCTTTAGTAATAAGAGAAATGCAAATCAAAACTACACTAAGATTCCATCTCATACCAATTAGAATGGCGATTATCAAGAATACAATAAACAATAGGTGTTGGCGAGGATGTGGAGAAAAAGGTACACTCATACATTGCTGGTGGGGTTGCAAATTAGTGCAGCCACTCTGGGAAGCAGTGTGGAGTTTCCTCACAAAGCTTGGAATGGAACCACCATTTGACCCAGCTATCCCACTTCTTGACCTATAACCAAAGGACTTAAAATCAGAATACTACAGAGATACAGCCACATCAATGTTCATAGCTGCTCAATTCACAATAGCCAGATTGTGGAACCAACCTAGATGTCCTTCAGTTGATAAATGGATAAAGAAACTGTAGTGTATATATATATATATACACTATATATATAGTGGAATATTACTCAGCCATAAAGAATAATAAAATGATGGCATTTGTAGGCAAATGGATGAAATGGAGAATATCATGCTAAGTGAGATAAGCCAAACTCAAAAAACCAAAGGACTAATGATCTTGCTGGTAAGCAGCTGATGACTCATAATGGAGGTGGGAGTGGGGCAAGAAAGGCAGAAGGAAGGACTGTATAGAGGAAAAAGAGGGGTGGGAGAGGTAGAGGGAAGGGTAAAAAATAACAGAATGAATCAAACAACATTACCCTATGTAAATTATGATTACACAAATGGTATGCCTTTACTCCATGTACAAACAGAGAAACAACATGTATTTCATTTGTTTACAATAAAAAAAAAAAAAAAAAACAGAAGCGCTTTGGTTACGCTGCAGTAAACCCAAAAAAAAAAAAAAAAAAAAAAAAGTGGAGGTCAATAAGTACAAGGGCAACAAAGGGAAGATATGATCCACAGAAAACGCTCTATTTCAGTCTCTGCAATTTCTTCCAGTGCGTGGTACCTTACTATTCTACAACCTAGTCCTTTTATATACCAGCTGATTCCTAAAATCTTCTAAACTCCTGAGCAACTTAGAAAGACCCTGCCTCAAAATTTTAAAAAATAATAATAAAAGGGGGTAGCTGGAGATGTGGCTCAGTGGTTAAGTGCTGCTAAGTTCAATCCCTGGTATCATAATAAATAAATAAATAAAATAAAATATAAACTGAGATTTTGGGGGGATGGGCTACTGGGGATTGAGCTCAGGACCACTTGACCACTGAGCCACATCCCCAGTCCTATTTTGTATTTTACTTAGAGACAGGTTTTCACTGAGTTGCTGTGTCCTGAGACACAGGGATTATAGGTGTGTGCCCACTGTGTCCAGCTCCTGAGTTATTTTGATGGTAATAATTTTGAAGACTATGAAGATGCAGGATATCGTTTTCATTGAACCTCAATGAGGGAACACTGAAGAGGTTTGGACATCTCCATCTTCCACTGCACACTTTCCTTTTTGCCAAGCATGCAGACATCAGTAACATAATGTATACTACAGCTCCCAGGGGCAGCTGTTTGTATTTGCCACCTTTGTGACATTTTGCCTCATTTTGTCATTCATGGAACTTTCAATCATCACAATCCATTTAAGATGTAGAGATCAGACTCTTGGCTCTTGCAATTATTTTTTTTTATAATGGCCTCTCTTGTCCATCACATCAGGTCTGAGTGTTTCCATTAGGCTCATTCATATTCATTCTGGCAATATGAAACAAATATCTGGGTATGAACTTGAGAGTTTATCCTGAAGAAGCTCAAAATAGCTATCTGCCAGTTCTGATCCACCTACAAAATTTCAGTGAAAGTAAATACTCATTTCTATTAGTAAGTCTTATAAGACATATCAACTAGTTTGACGTCCATCTAATAGGAAATGATGAGATAAACAGGGATTATACTCATTTCTAGTAGTCGGTCTCCTACTATATGCCAAGAGGTTTGAATTCCTTTTAGTAGGATATGATGAGCCATACAGGGATTGGAATGTTGGAGATACATAATTAGATGTGAAATATGGAAAGAGTACTCTGGTGGCTGTGATGGCTTGGGTATGAGATATATCTCAAAAAGCTTGTGTGGTAATTCAGGAATGTCCAGAGGTGAAATGATTAGACTATAACCTAATCAGTGGATTAATCCATTTCATGAATTTGAGAAGATTACTGTGCTGTGTGGTAACTGTAGGTAATTGGGGCAGGTGGGATGTGACTGGAGAAAGTAGGTCATTGGGGAATTTCATTTGGTGATTCCTTCCATCAGGCCCTTTGACCATGATGTTCTGCTTCACTTGAGGCAGAGAACACCAACGTCACCCAACCAAGAGCCAAGACCTCTGAAACTATGACCCCCAAAATAAACTTTCTCTTCTTTGGGTTGTTCTTATCAGGTATTTTAGTCACAGTAATGAAAAACTGATAAGTATAGCAGCTATGCAAAATTTAGATTAGAAGTGAGTATATTTTTTTTTTCTGAATTCACTGAAATTGTAAGTCTCTAATGTAAAACTCTAGTTGGACAGTTACAGCCATTTTTCAACAATCAATTTTAATGGCTTCAAATACTTTTCAAAATATTATAACAAACCTATTTTTAATTAATTTTCTATTACTAAAACCCTTGAACTCTGAATTTATAAATACCTATCTCTCAAATGTTGTAAAAGAAATTACATATTTATAATACTTTGAAATATTAAAAGGAGCTGCATAAGACAGCACAGTGGTATTCTAGTCCCTAGGAAATGACACTCTACTAGTGTCAATCTTTAAGGCAAGAGGGAGTAGTGACAAGGGCACTTCATACTTTCATACCTTTGTGTAGTTTATATACCAACCCCATGGTTTTTGATTGCCTCATGGCTGCATTTACACTGGGAACTTCCTGTGCAAAGGTACAGGTCAAGATGACCCAGTTGCTATGGTGTCCCTGGACCAAGGAGGCTACATGCAAAGGTGTGGAGTTGTATTTTCAGGACTATGACCTCAGGCACCAACTCCCAGGGATAGAGATTTCTGCATGTAACAATATAACCTTAGGGGCTTGCCTAGCTTGCGTGAGGCCCTGGGTTTGATCCTCAGCACCAAATAAAGATAAACAAAATAAAGGTATAAAAAAAATAACCCCTAAGGTTTCCCCAGTTGTACATTCTTCAGATTGCCTACTTTGCCAAACCTTTCCCACAAATAACCTTTCAATAAAATCTATATAATAAATATGCTCTACTAGCCCTGGGGCATTCACCCTCCATGAAGGGGTGATGATCCACCTGGCCCCAGCTTTTCCTCTCTATGTGTGTCTGTTAGTCTTTCTTCAGTCCACCATTGCCTTTTGCTAGTTTCTGAATTAACAGCTGTAACTGAAAGAGAGATGGGGCTGTGGCAGTTGGTACCTGAACAGGGATATGAGGCCCAGGCAATTGGTGCAGGAACAGTGACCAGACACAGGGGATCTTCAATATTAGATGGGGGGATAATCCTGAGGCTGCACAGCAGATAAAGGTGAGGAGCATGAGTTTATAGCTGAGTGTAAAACACGGGATAGCTAGGATCCAAAGAATGAGATCTCTATGTTGCAATGCTTAGGACTGTGCTTTCTTAGCTTCTGATAGATTTCTACCCTTAGGCTTGCATCTAAAATATAAATTGCAGTGGCATTTATTCAAAACTGATTTGAGACCAAGGAAAAAAATAAATGTCACTTTAAATTCAAGCTGCTGTGGTTGGGTTGGCTCTCTTTCTGCTCTGGCACTCTGCCACTCTCCTTTCTTAAGAAATTCCTCCCCAAACACTATAGCACAGGGACAAAAATGAAATGAATCTTTACCTAATTATTTCAGGGCTCTTCATTCTTTCACTCTAATCTGAACCAAATAGTAAACTGTGATCTGTTAAATACTGTTAACTACATTTGTCTGATATCTTGGTTTTTACAGTTAAAGATGAGTAAATTAGATTTAATATAAATGGGATACATCTTCATAAATGTGTTTGTTAAATGAGACATATGATTAATTTACAAAGTTGTGTTGCTAAGTATTAACTGCTAAATCAACTATTCTTATGAATTCCATAAAGTAATATATTTAAATAGTAAATGTGCTATCATAAATTGGTAAATTAAAATAGTCTGAGATTACTTTGTTTTTGTGTCTTCACTAAAAAAGACTAAGATTCTATGAGTTGGAATTTCATATACAAAAAGTACAAAAGGCTTTAGTCAGATTTCAATTAAAGGACCCATAAAAAACCAAGTGTTTCATATTATTAAAGTGGAGTAATTTGTCTAAACTCAAAATTTTCATAAAGTTTGTTTCAAAATATAAATTTAAAAGAAGGGAAAAAGATATAAGGATTGTGAAAGGTAAGAGATATAAGAAGGTTCTATGTATGGAAATACAAAAATAGAAGGAAAAGATGTCTAATAAGTGGAAGAAGGTTTGTGTAAGTCACAGAACGTCTGCATACGTTGCAGAAGTTTTGTGCACATGGTAGAAGGTTTGTGTAAGGGACAGAAGTTTTGTGCAAATGGTAGAAGGTATGTGTAAATTGAAGGTTTATGGAAGATAAATTTCAAAACGTTTATGTGTAACTAAATTGGTTGTATATAATTAGCACAATCAGTTTAAGTTATTCAAGGCTTTTCCTAAGATCAAATATTCATGTACAGACATAAAACAAAGTTTAAACCTTCTATGTGTTAAAGTAATGAGGATTTCTTAAAACATTAATCTGTTCTTATCCATCAAGATAATTTCTTAGTTCTTGTACCTCCTGGTTAAAAAAAATTGCTGGTCTCTATCATCATCATATTAATTTCTTTGTATTAATCTCATTCCAGTACTCATGTCTTCTCTCATAAAAGTATCTACCTCCCTGATGACTTTACAACCTGTTCCAAACCAGAATTTTGCCATGGACCACACAACTGATCAAAACATTCCTGGGGGGAAACCCAAACTCCTTGCCCTATCTTGCCCACTCACAGGTTGAAGAAGCCAGAGTCATCATCCATTTCCCATTAGAGTAGTAAGGGCTCCCTTACTCAAAGGGGAAAACCGAGAACAATCAGCTGCAAGCTCATCTGATCCCAGTTCTAGCACTTCAAAGTAGACTTACACTGGTTACATTTAAAAAATAAAACAGGGGGAGTGGTGGAGAGTAGTAACTTGAACATGGTTTCTAATTGCTTCAAGGCTGCATTTATGCTGGGAACTTCCTGTGCAAAAGTACAGATCAAGATGCCCAAGTTGCTATGGTGACCCTAAACCAAGGAGGCTACATGCAAAGGCATGAAGCTGTATCAGTTGGATCCTTGACCTCAGGCACCAACTCCCAGGGATAGAGAATTCTGAGCATAACAAGATAACCCTAATATCTTTGCCAGTCTGGCATCCTTCAGATTGCTTGCTTTGCCAAAACTTTCCCACAAATAACCTTTTGATGAAACATAATATACATGATATACTAGCTCTGGGTCACTTGCCCTCCATCAGAGGTTGATAATTCATTTGGTCCCAGCTTTTTCTCTCTATGTGTGCCTGTTTGTATTTTCTCAATCCCCCATCACATTTTGTCAGTTTCTGAATTAACAACCGTGATAGGGCCACAGGAGATTTTGAGTAAACTTAAGACTCCTGCAAATCTGAAAGTGGAGCTGGTTCTACAATTTTATAAAACTGTGTATAGGAGTAAAGGAGGTTTTCTTTAAGAGTATTTGAATGTTCTAAAAATATGAGAGAATTCTTTGCTTTGGCAAGATTGAACGAGTTTTTGCTTTTTCTTTTTTTTTTTTTTTTTCTAAAAATCCTATAAAGCGGTGAATAAATTACATAACAGTGACCTGACAATACAAATTTTACAAAAATGTCTTGGAAATCTAGAGGTTTGGTTTACAACAACTCTATTTATTAGTTAGTTTGTTTGTTTTTGGGGGGTCATTTTTAGGTACTAATCTCCATGCACAGCTTATAATTATCCAGGGTTGGTGGCTAAACATAGATATTTCAGTTCTTCTCAAGATTACAGCAAGGTCAAGGCTGGCTTGGAAAAAATCTCAGTTGGTAAACAAAGAAAATTCCATGACCATAAACATTCAAGGACTACTGATTCCCATTCTCTTACCTTTCCACTTCTCTGATAATGAACTCTCCTGGATGGTGCTCACTCATTTGTTTTATTGATTAATTTATTAATTGACTACTCCATGAACATTTATGGTAAACAAAAAGACCTGAGAATGAAAGGCATCAAGTTGACTACTTAAAAAAAAAATCAATCCATGTGAAAATTTTCCTGAATTTCAAATAACTACCTTTACCAACTACAAAACTTTTTAACTGATGAACATCATCAAAGAAATTCATAAGCCATGTTATAAAGTGTTTTTCTGACCATTGATAAATCATAATTCCATTTTTAACTACTGAAAGTTAATTAAAATTAAGAATTTACATTGTCACATTCAATTATTAGTAAAATAAAAATAAGAAAACCCACCAGAAGTATCCATTTTTAGATTAAGCTTCATAGTGACTTCAAATATCCCATACAAGTCAAGTTTTCACAATAACCTACAACATAGTCAGGTGTGCAGTTACATGATGATGTCACATCAACAATTTTGAAGGTGTTTTACCCATTCCCTGTCTAGTTGAAGACCTTTTGCTCTTCCAGTGCAGTACTCCACTTATGCTTTTCGGCATTTTACTTGTTCTGTTTTGTGATTTCCTGCCATGGCAAGTAATAGTCATTGTGTCACTGAGTGATTTTATATCAATGCTAGATAATAAGCAACTCATTAACTTATAAAATGTGGCGGCTTAGAAATAAACTATGATTTACTCTTACATATATGTAGTTTGCTGGGCATAACAATATTGATCTCAGAATCAAACTTGCTTTTATCTTTGCAGGTATATGGGACAGTTGGGTCTTCTTCAACAGACTCAGTCACTACCAATGATGAGGATGAGATGTTCTGCTTTACATGATTTTCAGTTTCTTTGCCCCAGTGAGATAACGAGGAATTGTAATTTTTTTTCATATATACATATGTTTTTAATTTATTTTTTAGAGACTGCATTTTGATTATTGTACACAAATTGGATACATCATTTCTTTTCTATGGTTGTACATGATAGATTCATACAATTTGTATAATCAAACATGTATATAGAGTAATGATGTCTGTCTCATTCCACCACTTTTTATACCTTCCTCCCTCTCATTTCTTTCTACATAATCTTAAGTTCCTCCATTCTTCTCTCACTCCCTATGCCCCCAACCCAATTATATATCATCATCCATTTATAAGGGAAAACATTCAACCTTTGTTTTTTGGGGATTGCCTATTTCTCTTAGCATAATATCCTCCAATTGCATCATTTTTTGCAAATTCCATAATATGGTTCTTCTTTGTGGCTGAATAGATTCCATCATTTATATATACCATAGTTTCTTTGTCCATTCATCTGTTGAAGGGCTTCTAGGTTGGTTCCACAATCTAGCTATTGTGAATTGAGCTGCTATAAACATTGATGTGGCTGCATTACTGTAGTGTGCTAATTTTAAGTCCTTTGGGTATAAACGGAGGAGTGGGATAACTGGGTCAAATAGTGGGTCCATTCCAAGTTTTCTGAGGATTCTTCACACTGCTTTCCTGAGTGGCTGTACCAATTTGCAACTTTGCCAACAATGTAAAAGTGTGCCTTTTTCCCCACATCCACACCAATATCTATTATTGTTTGTGTTCTTGATAGCAGCCATTCTAATTGGAGTAAGATGAAATCTTAGAATTGTTTTAATTTGTATTTCCCTAATTATTAGAGATGTTGAACACTTTTTCGTATGTTTATTAATTGCCTGTATGTCTGCTTCTGTAAAGTATCTGTCCAGTTCTTTGGTCCATTTATTGATTGGGTTCTTTGTATTTTTTGGTGTATAGTATTGTAAGTTCTCTATAAATTTTGGAGATAAGTTCTCTATCTGAAGTGCATGTGGAAGAGATTTTCTCCCACACTGTGGGCTCTCTTTTCACCTTTTTGATTGTATACTTTGCTGAGAAAAATCTTTTTAGTTTGAGTCCATTACATTTATTGACTCTTGTTTTGATTTCTTGTGCTTTGGGAGTCTTGTTGAGGAAGTCTGATCCTAAGCCAACATGATGAAGATTCGGGCCTACTTTGTCTTCTATTAGGTGCAGGGTCTCTGGTCTAATGCCTAGGTCTTTGATCCATTTTGAGTTCAGTTTTGTTCAGGGTGAGAGGTAGAGGTTTAATTTCATTTTACTGCATATGAATTTCCAGTTTTCCCAGCACATTTGTAGAACATGCTATCTTTTCTCCTTTGTATATTTTTGGCTCCTTTGTCTAAGATGAGGTGACTGTATTTATGTGGTTTTGTCTCTGTGTCTTCTATTCTGTACCATTGGTCTGTCTGTCTGTTTTGGTGCCAATACAATGTCATTTTTGTTACTATTGCTCTGTAATCTAGTTTAATGTCTGGTATTGTGATACATTCTACTTTTCCTTCTCAGGATTGTTTTGTCTATTTGTGGTCTCTTATTCTTCCTGATGAAGTTCATGATTGCTTTCTCTATTTCTATGAGGAATACCATTGGGATGTTAACTGGAATTGCATTGAATCTGTACAGAACGTTTGGTAGAATGACCATTTTGACAATATTAATTCTGCCTATCCAAGAACATGGGCGTTTTTTCCATCTTCTAAGGTTATCTTCAATTTCTTTCTTTAGTGTTCTGTAGTTTTCATCCTAGAGGTCTTTTACCTCTTCTGTTAGATTGATTCCCAAGTATTTTATTTTTTTGGAGGCTACTGTGAATGAGTGGTTTTCCTAATTTCTCTTTGAGAGGATTCATCACTTATGAATAGAAAAGCATTAGATTTATGCATATTGATTTTATATCCTACTACTTTTTGCTGAATTCATTTATTAGTTCTAGAAGTTTTTTAGTGGAGATTTTTGAATCCTCTAAATACAGAATCATGTCATTGGCAAATAGTGACAGCTTGAATTCTTTTCCTATTTGTATCCCTTTAATTTCTTTGGTCTGTCTAATTACTCTGGCTAGTGTTTTAAGGATGATGTTGAATAGAAGTGGTGAAAGAGGGTATCCCGGTGTTGTTCCAGTTTTTAGAGGGAATGTTTTTCTCTATTAAGAATGATGTTGCCTGTTGGCTTAACATAGATAGCCTTTACAATGTTGTGGTATGTTCTTACTATTCCTATTTTTTCTAGTGTTTTAAGCATGAAGGGGTGTTTTTTTTTGTCAGATGCTTTCTCAGCATCTATTGAAATAATCATGTTTCTTAACTTTGTCTATTGATGTGACAAATTACATTTATTGATTCTGGATATTGAAGCAACCTTACATCCCTGGGATAAACCCCACTTGATCATGGAGCACTATCTTTTTAAAATGTTTTTGTATACAATTTGCTAGTATTTTGTTAAGAATTTTTGTATCTACATTCATCAGGGATATTGGTCTAAAGTTTTCTTTCCTTGATGTGTCTGTCTGGTTTTGGTAACAGAGTGATACTAGTCTCATCGAATGAGTTTAGAAGGGTTCCTGCCTTTCTATTTCCTGGAATACCTTGAGTAGTATTGGTGTTAGTTCTTCTTTATAGGTCTTGTAGAATTCAGCTGAGAATCCATGTGGTCCTGGACTTCCCTTGGTTGATAGACTTTTGATAACTTCTTCTATTTCAGTGCTTGAAATTGATCTGTTTAAATTGTATACATCTTCCTGATTTAGTTTGGGAGGATTATATGTCTCTATAAATTTGTCAATGTCTTTGATATTTTCTGTTTTGTTTGAATATAGATTTTCAAAGTAGCTTCTAATTATGTTATGTATTCCAGTGGTGTCTTCTGTGATCTTTCATTTTTCATCACGAATTCTAGTAATTTGAGTTTTTTCTCTCCTCTTCATTAGTGTTTAACAATTTAGTTTACTTTTTCAAGAAAAAATGTTTTTGTTTTTTTCAGTTTCTCAAATTGTTTCTCTTGTTTCAATTCATTGATTTCAGCTCTGATTTTAATTATTTCCTGACTTCTACTATTTTTGGTGTTGATCTGTTCTTCTTTATCTAGGACTTTGACATGTAATGTTAGGTCATTTAGTTGTTGACTTTATGTTTTTTTAATGTACGAGCTCAATGCAAGAAACTTTCCTCTTAGTACTGCTTTCAGAGTGTTCCAAAGATTTTGATATGTTGTGTCATTGTTCTCATTTACCTGTAAGAATTTTTAATTTCTTCCCTAATGTCTTCAGTTATCATTGCATGATTCACTAGCATATTATTTAGTCTCCAGGTGTAGGAGTAGTTTTTGTTTGTTATTTTATCATTGATTTCTAATTGCATTCCATTATGGTCTGATAGGATACAAGGTACTATCTCCATTTTTTTGTGTTTACTAATGGCTTCTTTATGGCATAGCATATGGTCTATTTTGGAGAAGGATCCATGAGCTGCTGAGAAGAAAGTATTCACTCGATGATGGATGAAATACTCTGTAAATGATGGACTTGTACTTCTTGAGGCAGTGGCAGAGACATGTGTGGGCAAATATTAATATGCCAGGACTTCTTATGAACCAGGCTCAGAATATACACATTATTTCTTCTGCCTATTGGCATGGTCCCAAGAAAATCATATGTTTAAGTCACAAAATAAGACAAATATTTTTTCATAAAAATCAATGACCATGATACATATTACCCAAATTACTAGTAGCCCTATGTCAGTAATTTTTTATGTCATATATAAATACTCCAAATTGAAGTGCCAAATCTGAATAATTATTTGTATGATTTTATTATAAATAACATAAAGTAACAATAAGCACATTATAAGAGTAATGTTCATAATGTTCCCAATTATTACAATGATACTCTTTGTCACACATTGTCTTTTTCTACTTGGAAATCATATTGTAAACATTTCTCCGGTATGCTAAGGGTCAACCTCAGGTCACACATGTTCAACATTGATTACTATGGTTGGGACATGGTTTATTCCCATCAAAGGCTTATGTGTTAGAAGCTTGATTTCCAGGGTGTAGGTGTAGGGAGGTGGTGAGGAATATTTATAGGGTGGAATGTAATGGAAGACCCAAGGTATTTGGGGGAACTACTCTGTGAGGGAATTAAGAAAGTACTGTAAGACTGTTGAAGTCTAGCAGGAAGGAGTTGTAAATGCAAGAAAATGTATTTCTCTCTGACTTTCTGATTGTGATAAGATGTCTCCCATGTGCACTCCTGCTATTATTATGTCATTCACCATGAAGTCCTCACCAGTGCTGAGCCAATGCCAATGCAATGGCTTTGAACCTCAGAAATGTGAGCTAAATGTGTCTCTTGAGGGATCAAAGATGGCAGGCTAGAGGGAGGCTGCGTTCCTTGTCACACCGTAACTCTAGTTTCAAGCACAGGATATCTGTTTCTTGGTGAGGCAGTTTTTGCTGCTTATCAATCCCCTGCTATTTACCCCATTTGCCTAATGTTATCACCTACAGTCTGCCAGCATATCAACACCTTTATTGAGTGCAGATTGCTCACTGTCAGGCACCTATCATCTGCCATTTGCCTGCCTCTTGCCTGTCCATTGCCTACCTTACAAGATCCATCACCCACTGCACGAGGTTCACCTCCTGATCTTCCGACAACAGTCAGGTCAGCAAACTGATCGACAACGGCCAGTGGAACACCAGCTGACTGCTCTTGCCTGGAAGTTCACTGTTACAGTACCTTCAGGTTTGATTACACGAGGCTACCGCCATTTTGAGACAACAGCCAGGCCCCGTAGGACCCATGGCCAGACTGACTGAGCCCCGTCTCCAGGATCCCTCAGCCCGACCGATCACTCCCTGCCTCTGGGACCCTCACATCAGCTGACTGCTCCCTGCCACCAGAACCTCCAGATCAACTGTCTGTGCCCTATCACGGGACCCCAGACCGAATGATTGCACCCTAACTCCAGGATCCCACAACCACACCAAACACACCCTACCTCCAAGACCCCTGCCTGACCAACTGCACCCCACCTCCAGGACCTCCAGCCAACCACGTCCACACCCCAAGCTACAGCTCCCCGTTTCCCAACATATTTGAAAGCCAGAGTGGCCATCTTGGATAATCCTGGAAGCCATAGCTCTGATCTCTAGGTGGGGCAAATCCCATCCTGAGATGCCTGCTGGAGATTGGAAGCTCATTGTCAGGTACCTCTCATGCATCAGAATACTGAAGACTGGGAAGTTTGAATACCATATGACTGTTATAGTGTAGATTTTCCTTTTTCTCCTTATTGAACAATTTTAAGTTTTTATTTCTTTACTTTTCTTGCTCTCTTTTCCTTTTGTTTACCTGTTTGCTCAGAGTCTCTTTCTCCCTTTTTGCATGCTAACATCCAATTTCTTTTGATTATACTCTCACCCTTTCTATTATCTAGAATTTCTGTATATTCTTTTCTTATCCGATTAACAGATACATTCTACATCCCTCTGCATCCTCTTTGTCCTCCATTAAAAACTGCAGACTTTATTGCAAATCTGTTTGTTATACTGAAGATAATAATTGAACTCATTCTGTTTATTATGACAATATTGTTTATGTCCCCATAGGAGCTATTTGGACTAGGATTGCATACTGTCTGAATTGGGCACTGCTAATATTGATCTCCTCTTAAAGAAAAGGTTTGAAAACCTATAGGGCCACTATAAGCCCATAGGCGGGAATCTACAATACCCCAGATCTGCACTGCTAGAGGGGAAGATACATGAACAACATGAAAAAACAGGGAAGAAAATGATCCAAACAAATTTAGATTCTATATTAATAGAATCCAATGACAGTATGTTAGAAGAAATGTCAGAAAAGGACTTCAGATTATACATGATTAAGATGATTTATGAAGCAAAGGATGAGATAAGAGCAAATGCAAGCAATGAATGATAATACCAATAAGCAGTTGAAAGAGCAACTGCAGGAAGCAAAAGATTATTTCAACAAAAAGATAGATATTCTCAATAAACACCAAATAGAAATCCTTGAAATGAAGGAAGCAATAAACCAAATAAAAGAACGCAATGGAAAGCATCACCAAAAGACTAGACCACTTGGAAGACAGAACCTCAGAAAATGAAGACAAAATATTTAATCTTGAAAATAAAGTTGCCCAAACAGAGAAGATGGTAAGAAATCATGAACAGAATCTCTAAGAACTATGGGATATGATGAAAAGAACAAATTTAAGAATCAGTGAGATTGAGAAAGGCACAGAGATACAAACCAAATGAATGAACAACCTATTCAATGAAATAATATCAGAAAATTTCCCAAACCTGAAGAATGAAATGGAAAATCAAATACAAGAAGCTTACAGAACACCAAATGCACAAAATCACAACAGATCCATACCAAGGCACATTATAATGCAAATGCCTAACATTCAAAATAAAGGTAGGATTTTGAAGGTCATGAGAGAAAACCATCAGATTACATATAGGGGGAAACCAATATGGACAGCAGCAGACTTCTCAACTCAGACTCTAAAAGCTAGAAGGGTCTGGGACAACATATTTCAAGCTCTGAAAGAACATGGTTGCCAACCAAGAATCCTATACCCAGCAAAATTAACCTTCAGATTTGCAGATGAAATAAAATCCTTCCATAATAAACAAAAGTTAAAAGAATTTACAAATAGAAAACCTGTGCTACAGAACATTCTCACCAAAATATTCCATGAAGAGGAAATGAAAAACAAAAGTAGGTTAGCAAAGGGAGGAACTACCTTAGAGAAAAACCACTCAAAGGAGAAACCAATCCAAGTTAAAAACCAAAAATAAGCCCAAATGACTGGGAATACAAATCGTATCTCAATAATAACCCTGAATGTTAATGGCCTAAACTTATCAATCAAAAGACATAGACTGGCAGAATGGATTAAAAAGAAAGACCCAACAATATGCTGCCTTCAAGAGACTCATCTCATAAAAAGAGATACCCAAAGACTAAAGGTGAAAGGATGGCAAAAAATATACCACAAACATCGACTCAGCAAAAAAGCTGGATTATCCAACCTCATAACAGATAAAATGGACTTCGAGCCAATGTTAGTCAGAAGGGATAAAGAAGGACATTTCATACTGCTTAAGGGAAACATAAATCAGGAAGACATAACGATTGTAAATATTTATGCCCCAAACAACAGTGCATCCCTGTACACCAGACAAATCCTTCTCAATTCCAAAAATCAAATAGACAACACAATAATTCTGACTTTAACACATTGCTGTCACCACTGGAAAGATCTTCCAAACAAAAAACAAAGAAACCATAGAACTCAATAACACAATCAATAACCTAGACTTAATAGACATATATAGAATATTCCATCCATCAATGAGCAATCACTTTCTTCTCAGCAGCACATGGAACCTTCTCAAAAATAGACCATATATTATGCCACAAAGCAGCCCTTAGGAAATGCAAAACAATAAAGATACTACCTTGTGTTCTATCAGATCATAATGGACTGAGAGAAGAAATCAATGACAAAATAAAAAACAGAAATTACTCCAACACCTGGAGACTAAATAATATGCTATTAAATGAAACATAAATAACAGAAAACATCAGGGAGGAGATAAAAAATTCTTAGAGGTCAATAAGAACGACAATACAACATATCAAAATCTCTGGAACACTATGAAAGTGGTACTAAGAGGAAAATTCATTGCATGGAGTGCATTCAAGAAAAGAATGAAAAGTCAACAACTAAATGACCTAACATTACAGCTCAAAGCCCTAAAAAAACAAGAACAGAATAACAGCAAAAGTAGTAGAAGACAGGAAATAATTAGTATCAGAGTTGAAATCAATGAAATTGAAACAAAAGAAACTATTCAAAAAATTGACAAAACAAAAAGTTGGTTCTTCGAAAAAGTAAACAAAATTGACAAACCCTTAGCCACACTAACAAAGAGAAGGAGAGAGAAAACTCAAATTACTAAAATTTTTGATGAAAAAGGAAGTATCATGACAGACACCACTGAGATACAAAACATAATGAGAAGCTACTTTGAAAATCTGTATTCCAACAAAATAGAAACTACCAAAGACATTGACCAATTTCTAGAGACATATGCTCCTCCCAAGGTGAACCATGAGGACATACACAATTTAAACAGATCAATATCAAGCAACGAAATAGAAGCCATTAAATACCTACCATCCAAGAAAAGCCCAGGACCAGACAGATTCTCAGCCGAGTTCTATAAGACCTTCAAAGAAGAACTCATTCCAATACTTCTCAAAGTGCTCCAGGAAATAGAAAAGGAGGGTACCCTACCAAACTCATTCTATGAAGTTGATATCACCCACATACCCAAACCAGGAAAAGACACATCAAGGAAAGAAAATTTTAGACCAATATCCTTGATGAATATAGATGCAAAGATCCTTAACAAAATACTGGAAAACCATATCCAAAAATATATTAAGAAAATTGTGCACCATGATCAAGTGGGGTTCATCCCTGGAATGCAAGGGTGGTTTAACATCCGTAAATCAATAAATGTAATCCGTCATGTCAATAGATTAAGGATAAGAATGAAATGGTTATATCAATTAATGCAGAAAAAGCATTCCATAAAATACAACACCACTTCATGCTCAAAACACCAGAAAAAATATAGATAGTAGGAACTATATCTGAACATTGTAAAGGCTATGTATGCTAAGTCCATGGCCAACATCATTCTTAATGGAGAAAAACTGAAGCCATTCCCTTTAAAAACAGGAACAAGACAGGGATGTCCTCTTTCATCACTTATATTCAGCATCATTCTTGAAATACTAGCCAGAGTAATTAGAGAGACTAAAGAAATTAAAGGGATACAAAAAGGAAAAGAGGAACTTAAGCTGTCACTATTTGCTGATGACATGATTCTATATTTAGAGGATACAAAAAATTCCTCCAGAAAACTTCTAGACCTGATCAACGAATTCAGCAAAATAGCAGGCTATAAAATCAACACACATAAATCTAAAGCATTTTTATTCACAAGCAATGAAACATCTGAAAGGGAAATGAGGAAAACAACTCCATTTGCAATAGCCTCAAAAAAAAAATTAAAATACTTGGGAATCAATCTAACCAAAGAGGTAAAAGATCTCTACAATGAAAACTACAAAACATTGAAGAAAGAAATTGAGGAAGACCTTAGAAGATGAAAAGATCCCCCATGTTCTTGGATAAGCAGAATTAATATTGTCAAAATGGCCATACTACCTAAAGTGCTATACAGATTCAATGCAATTCCAATTAAAATCCCAATGATGTACCTTACAGAAATAGAGCAAGCAATCATGAAATTCATCTGGAAGAATAAGAAATCCAGTGTAGCTAATGAAATCCTCAGTAGGAAGAGCGAAGCAGGGGGTATTGCAATACCAGATCTTCAACTCTATTACAAAGCAATAGTAACAAAAACAGCATGGTATTGGTACCAAAATAGACAGGTAGATCAATGGTACAGAATAGAGGACATGGACACAAACCCCCCAAAAATACAATTTTCTCGTACTAGACAAAGGGGCCAAAATATGCAATGGAGAAAAGATAACCTCTTCAACAAATGGTGCTGGGAAAACTGGAAAACCATATGCAACAGAATGAAACTAAACTCCTATCTCTCACCATGCACAAAACTCATCTTAAAATGGATCAAGGACCTTGGAATGAGACCAGAGATCCTGCATCTTATAGAAGAAAAAGTAGGTCCTAATCTTCACCTTGTTGGCTTAGGATCAGACTTCCTTAACAGGACTCCCATAGCACAAGAAATAAAAGAAATAAAAAGAATCAACAACTGGGATAGATTCAAATTAGAAAGCTTTCTCTCAGAAAAGGAAACTATCAGCAATGTGAAGAGAGAACCTACAGAGTGGGAGAAAATCTTTCCCACTCATACTTCAGATAGAGCACTAATCTCCAGAATATATAAAAAATTCAAAAAAACTCTACACCAAGAATACAAATAATCCAATCAACAAATGGAATAAGGAAATGAACAGCCACTTCACAGAAGAAGATGTACAAACAATCAACAAATATATGAAAATGTTCAACATCTCTAGTAATAAAAGAAATGCAAATCAAAACTACCCTAAGATTTCATCTCACCCCAATTAGAATGTTGATTTTCAAGAATACAAGCAACAATAGGTGTTGGCGAGGATGTGGGGAAAAAGGTACACTTATACATTGCTGGTGGGGATGCAAATTAGTGCAGCCACTCTGGAAAGCAGTGTGGAGATTCCTCAGAAAGCTTGGAATGGAACCACCATTTAACCCAGCTATCCCACTCCTTGAC
This sequence comes from Sciurus vulgaris, assembly GCF_902686455.1. NCBI lineage: Eukaryota > Metazoa > Chordata > Mammalia > Rodentia > Sciuridae > Sciurus > Sciurus vulgaris. The sequence continues at coordinate 48,478,547 of NC_136472.1, forward strand.
CTATACCCAAAGGACTTAAAATCAGTATGCTACAGAGATACAGCCACATCAATGTTCATAGCTGCTCAATTCACAATAGCCAGATGTGGAACCAACCTAGATGTCCTTCAATTGATGAATGGATAAAGAAACACACACACACACACAATGGAATATTACTTCAGCTATAAAAAATAATAAAATCATGGCATTTGCAGGCAAATGGATGAAATTGGAGAATATCATGCTAAGTGAGATAAGCCAATCTCAGAAAACCTTAAGATAAATGATCTCACTGATCAGTGGATGATGACACATAATAGGGAGTGGGAGGTGGGCAAGAATGGCAGAAGGAGGGACTGTATAGAGGGAAAAGAGGGGTGGGAAGGGTACAGGGAAAGGAAAAAATAAAGAATGAATCAAACACCATTACCCTTTGTAATGGTATGCCTTTACTTCAAGTACAAACAGAAACAACATGTATCCCATTTGTTTACAATAAAAATAAATTAAAATAAATAAATAAATAAATATGTCTCTTTTCTTAATAGAATTATCCTGCATCATTTACTTCATTGTTGTAATAAAATTGGACTAATATATCAATTAAGTCAATAGCTTTCCTCTTGGGATACATTTTAGTCTCCAAGTTTGTGCTCTTCTAGACATTATTGTGATGAGATTATTGTCATTACTTATTTTCCTTGTGTATGCATAATGAATTCTCTGAAGTGGGATTGTGAGCATTAAAGAACGTAAATGCCAATTTTGTTCCAGTTATGGATCTTTTTATTATTTACCAAAACATTTCATCAAGTTACCAAAAGTCTATTGATTTTTTCTAAATTTGAGATGTCTCTGAATTTACAAGAGTCACATGAGAACCCTGATCATTTTCGATAAATACAATAAGAAACAGTATTTCTCATTATATATGAAAGACCAAGGATAGTGTGTGTGTGTATGTGTGTGTGTGTGTGTGTGTATAATTTTATACCTACTTTGTGTTTATAAAGCCCCACAATTGGTTTGCTTTTTAAATATTTAATTTATACAAAAATGAAGAAATATATCAATACTTGGAATTTTCCAGAAGTTATGCTACATCTTGTTTCTTTTGTTTTTTATGTGGATTGATTTCAAATTTGTATGAGAGAAAAATACCCTTTCTGACTTCAAGAACTATTATATTAATGCCACTTGAGTTATTGTAAATGTTCCATATTATCTTGCAGTAAATTACTGTAAATAAAACTTCAGAAAGTATTTTATCCTAGTATGATTTCTTGAATGCACAGCTGACAGAAAAAAACAAATCATATTTTGCCCAGTGTTAAAGCCTTTCGTGTTATTGTTCAATGCTTACTTTATGATCCAGATTGTCTTTCACTAGGTTGGTTTCTGTGAAGCAGTGGATTAAAGATCTATTTCAAAGGGCTTCAAGAGAGCATTGTAAGAGAGAAGTACAGAATGTGAGCTTAGAAACTTTCTAGGTGTAAAACTGAAACAGAAAAATGAGAAGTGTGGTAACAAGAAAACAGAGAAAAAAATTAAATAAAAAGATATTAACATGAGAATATACAATGTTTTGAGCATTAACGATTCGAGGAAGGGAGGAGACAAACGAAAATGTGGTGTTTTCCTGAAGACTATAGCGTAGGAAATTTAATGCTCACATAACCAAAGCACTGGATTTTAAGATATTTAGAAGCTCTGTGGATTCGGAGGATACTGTGGACAGTAAGGAGGGGTAGGAAAGAAACAAAATGCCATGTTGGAATTATTTCTCATATTTATATTAGCTTTATTTCCTATAAGTGATATTCTCATGGAAAAACCTTTAATTTTTAATACCTGTACATGTGTTTTAAATATTGAGAGTATTGAGAAAGTTGCTATCCAACTCCAATGAATACTAGCAAACCTACTAACTTTAGTCATCCTGTGATTGATATATATATCAATCACATATATATATATATATATTTCCTAGAAGAAACAACTATGTTGGTTAATGAACTCAAATTTCTTTGATTATGCCTTGAGCATCATTTATCCACCAAATTTTTAACTTTGTTGAAAATGATAGCAGTTAGTTTCTAATTTGGTTGATTGAAGGAAGATAAGTGAAAATATGTTGAAATTATATAAGTTTTTTACTTCTCAAATGATTAATTTTACAATTGAAATTAGAATACCTTCTGAAAACTGGAGTTTTTACAAGAGTATAACCATAATTTCACCACCATGTTTTCCTAAATGTCATTTTGGGCCACAAAACGCACTTTGCTAGCTGTATCTCATGTGAATTTTATTTTCTCCAAAGTCAATATTTTCATGACATACAACGGGAAGATGCATATCATCTAACTTTGTCTAAACTTACAACTTCTATGATAATATGAGGCTGTCACTCAAACAATGGATTCCATTTTCCTTCTGACTATAGGTGTTTGTTGACAAGTGAGTGCTATTGTCTTTCTTCTTCATTTTCAGTATTACATATCAAGGAATATTCATGTTTTTTGCAGTTAAAATAGAGTTGTTTTAAGGGAATACACTGTGAAATGAGTATCACCTCATCCACTACCAAAGGATATAAAATGTCATAAAGGCTGAAACTTGAGGAAAGACTTACATTTGTATCAGTAAAACAGGTTTTAATGTGCTGTGAAATGCATGGAACTGTGCATTAGCTGAATGCTAGGGTGGAGAATACAGAGGACTTAGTAAACATTCCAGTAAAAATTTAAGAATGATTTCAAAGAAGTGAGAATCACTAGCACCTCCACTATAACTTCACATAATTACTATCGTCTCATAGAAATGCTATTTTAAAATGATCAGAGAGAAATTTTTAATTGAATACAAAAAGTTCTTTGGCTTATTCTAAATTCTCACCTACTTTTCCCAGAATGTACAACTTCCCATACAAGATCTGATTACTGGATTTTTATTCATGGATAATTAAAGTTTTCAAAAGTCATCTTCAAAATGGTAGCGTATTAACTTTTAATGAAAATATTAATTTTTGTTGAAGTTCTGTATTTACCAAGAAAGTTTGGTTTATGTCTTTTCTTTCTTAAGCTTTGTTTATTCTCACTTTGTTTGTTTTCTATTCTTCATAAGTCCTTGCTAAGCACAGAGCTAATAAAATATTGATCTTTTTGAAGTTATGTTTCTTGGAAATTGAAAGCACTTTTCAGATCACTAGTTTACTAATTTTAAAACTACATGATGGCTTTGAATGAGATGGATTTTCACAGAAATTCACAGGCAAGATCAACAAAGTTCTCAAATAATACAAATTTTTTTCTGAATCTCATAAAATTTATTTTTCTATGTTGTTAAACATAATTTTAAAATAAGGAACTACCCCCAAACCAACAAAATACAATATATATTTCCCCAAATTGCATTATGCTTCTATTAGGAAAAAATATGAACTACATATCAAAACTAAAATAAAATTTCTGTAAGATGACATGAATTAAGGAAAAAAAGTAAGACAGGTAAAGCCCCAACACTGGCCATTAAGGAGAACAGCTGTGATGTTTATGTAGATAAAAATTAAAGATTCAGTGAAAAATGGAAGAAAATTAACAACTAAAAGTTTAAAAAATCTTAAAATTCAGAGAAAAATATGGAACGCTTCACAAATTTGCATATCATCCTTGTGCAGGGGCCATGTAATCTTCTCTGTATCGTTCCAATTTTAGTATATGTGCTGTCCAGGTGAGCACAAATAATACAAATTTTAAACATTAGTTAGTAAGTGGAACTCATTGGATTTCCTTACCATAAAGCAATATTTTGACAACATATTCGCAGCAGAAATTCTGAGAAGGGCTCCATTTTAGGACACTGTTCTTAAAAGCACTAAAGATGAGTTCACAAGATTATTCCTGTGTGTTCCCTAACATATTGTTCGTGGCTCCCCATCCTTGGCCTTTGCCGTATCCTGCCACCCCATCAGGTACCAGGTACACACGCACTTGACACACACTTGTCCAATAAACAGTAAGTAAAATACAGTCAAAGGAAAGCATTTCTTCCCTTTTATAATGGAAGTCTAGATCCAATAATTGGATATTTTTGTCAATACATTTATTCATTTAAATTTAAAGCAGTAATTCAGCGTAAGAGTTAGAAATGTATGTTTTCTTGAGTTAGCTAAGTCTACTCTATTTCCAAAGTAAAAGTGCAATTCAAAGTTCTTATATTCTATGTCATGATATCTGAAACACAAATGGTGTTAAAAATGATAAAGTAAATTATAGTTTATTCTCTTATCTTAGTAAATATTATTTTATAAAATTCTCAAAGATCACATTCAAATTTAGAATGCCCAAACCCCTTACAGTCATGCATTAGAAATGACCATGAAAGAAAACGTGGCATTCATCTTCTGGTCTGTGGACTTTTCCTAAATCTGTTTTGGTCTGTATCACAAAACACACCTTGTGTATGTATATAGACATTCCAGCTTCTTCATCCAAAGACCCCTGTAACAGATCTCCTTGAGGTCAGAAGTGAACAGGCTGCTATATATTCAGACTGAAACCTGAGGAAGAAGACTGAGTAGGTTCTAGAAGTAGGGGATCAAATCAAACTGAGCCAGGAATTCATACCATCTGATTTTTGTAGTTAGTGCAGTTCAAATGAAGAGTATGGGATATCACATCCCTGAATTTTGTTTGTTTGTTTGTTTGCTTCCTAGCTTCCTAGCTCCATGGAAGGAGACATGGCAACAGAAAAGATACTGCAGGACTGTCTAATGTGCAGAATCTTGAGAAAGAGTCCCACTAATTAGAGTCTAAGAGTGATGTTGCAAAAAAACACCTCAGTTTAAATACCTTTTCCATTACTCTGAGTCATTCATTCACAACAGGGGAGGTATTGTCTCTAATGGTGCAAATATTGTTTCCTGAGGAAACAAAAAATCTTACTCTTTTATTTATGAACTATATATAAACATAAGATACATACAAAGTATATCTGTTTCATGGGGAGAATGAGAGAAATTAGGAAAAAGATGGACCTAAAAATCTACTTACAAGGTAAATAATGAAAAATAAGGTTTGAGAAATGATGTACTAAGTGGTAGTCTGGAATCATAATAATTGAATTTGTTTTCTTGCTGCATGAGTTAGTAACTGTATGACCTTGAAAAAACTTTAACTTTTGTGACCCACAAGTTTTTTGAACTTATGAATGGGATAATAAAAAAGCCTACCCCAAGTGTTGCTATGAGAATCAACTAATTGACATCTTACAATGTCATATACCAAATAATATGGTATCAGAAAAATCCTCCTAGGAAAACAAATTATCCTGATTTATAAAATTTTGCATAATTACAATATTTATCTCAAAGGGTAGTGGCCAAATCTGAATACGATAATTCCTATATATAATCTAGCAGAGTGCCTGGTATTTAGTCTGTACAATATTGTTAAATAATATCAACTTGAAGAAGTGGAATATAGTTCTGGAAACATACAATATAATATTTAAAATAATAGCTTTTTCATTTTTTAATGTCATATAGTATATTTTGACTTTTAATAAAAATATTATCAGTATTTACTGTTACTGAGTTTTCCTAGCTCCATTTATATGTTTAAAAGTATGGATATTTCATCTTTTAAGCAGGTTCTAAGTAGTTGGAAATACTATTTTAATATTTTGTAAATACTATTCTAACTAATTTCTCTCTCCACCCTTGGAAAGTCATCTATTTATGTAAAATCACTGATAAATGAACACCATGGGCTTTTCACCTTAGAGATGCTGAAAGGTGTAGAAATACTTTGGCCATCAAATGAATGAGCCTAGTTTATCTATTTCCAAAGGCGTCTTACACTGAATATGAAAAATACCAAGTTGATTTATTTTATCTACATAAGAAAACATTCAAGACACACTAGTGGTGCATTAAATATAGATACAGTGCACTTTCTGGAAGTTATTTTCACCATATACCTGAGAAAAGATACTTTTCTTATCTACAAAATTTATGTTTCTAAAAAATCAAAAGGAAGAAAGAAATGCCTTCAGTATGACTCACTTCCAAGAAAAGACAATTGTGATCTGTCTTTTAATGACGGAAAATTAAAATCTACTTCTCTAAAGTTCCTAGCATTTTAAAATTTATCTTACTAAGTGGAGACAGGAATACCATATTTCATATAGTCATATGACATCATGGAAATTCTGTGTTTATTTTATTGATGAGTTTAGATTGAAATATCATTCACAATTTTTTAGTCAGAGAAGAAATTTTATTCTAATATATGAAGACCAGTTTTTGGCTCAAATTTAAATGTGGAAATAGATTATATACATCTAAAATTATTGCAACTGTGTTTAAATAATTTACCACTAAAAGTTATAGAAAGGCTATTTTAAACTATCTACTGGGCATTTAGACAGTTTTTGAACTAATGTAATTCAATAATCTAATTGCTAACATTGGCCTAGCATCCTCATGTATTCTAAAATAAGAAAACAGTTTTGAGCTTCACAACAAATCCCAACCTCTTGAAAATGATCAGAGAACAGTTGGACTGTACCCTCAGACCTAAAAGTTATGAAGGTAGCAAAGACTCATTGGAGAGATTTGCTTCTCATGACTGAAAGTGGACTCAAAAATCAAATAATCTATAGAACATTAACCTTTCACAGTTTTGTGGATAGTTTAAACACTACATAAACTTTTCAGTTTTAATCTTTATGTCATCTTGAGACTGAAAACCTCTCTCAAATTTCACACCTATGGCACAGCATTTCAGAGTAAAATGGAGTTAAGAATGTGTGCCATCAAATTTATAAGAAAACATGTATTTATTGTTTATATTTGAAATAATAAATATTTCTAAGCGGATGTTTCAAGGGTAAACTAATAGTTTAGAGCACCTTAAATGAGTGTAGTTATTAACAATTCCCCCATTTCCAATACCACAACTCTGTTTTTCCAACTGACACATTTTTTCCATACATTTATCTGCCCTTATCTTTACCTCCCCATCTCCAACCTCCCTTCCTTTTTCTCACTTTTGTTCTTTGTTTCTTTATGATGATATATTTTGGTTAAAATCCAGATACATAAATTTTACCCAAAAAATGGTCCAGTAGTAATGTCTCTCAGATTTTATTATCCTGGTGAGATACAAGCCTTCTTTTTGATAGAAATACATTAGTTCAACTAATGATAGTTTCATGAACAGCAACCCCAAATCTAATAATAGTTCAAGTGTGATTTATGTTTATGTCCTTAAAGTTCATTTTTTTTTTCCTGATAGGCAGGTGACATCCTTCCATTTTGAGGGTAATGAAACATCTAGGATTCTTTCGTCAAATGACTCTGCCATTCCTTCTATTTAGTCTCCACATTCACAGTGCCACATGCTTAACCCCAAAAGGAAAAAGAACACAGCGATCATTCATTAGGCTCCTGCAGGCCACATCTGAAAGGAGCTCACACTGTTTCTCTCACATTCCATTGGTTGAAACATAGTTATATGTTCCAACATAAATACAGCTGGAAACTTTAAAGAAAAGAATTTGAGAAAAGGGCAAAAAGACAGTGTACATAATGAATGATTGGGTCAGGAAGAGGGGAGCTGATTCAAACGGAAATAAAATGCTAATACCTCCTGGAGCACTTTCCCTTCCTCCACCCTATTGCCAAGGTCACCTGCTTCCAGGGAATTGTTCCGCCCAGCAAAGAGTTGTTGATGAATGCCCCCTGGGTGACTCCCTTTCTGCCTTTCTGGACAGATATGGAAAATAGGAAGAAGTATCCCTGAATGACTCTTTTTGTAAGCAAGATAACAGGAGAGAGCATGAGAAGAAAGGAAACCAAAAATCTATAAAAGGGGCAGAATACCCCCACTCCCTCCAGGCATCAGTTCTGGACCCCTTTCTCTCCAGAGAAGGCTCTCCCCCTCTGTTCCATCCTTTGAATAAAACTTTTTGTGCTTGCCTAAGCATTTCTCAGGTGTTCAATCTTCAACACCTGGAGAACAGGACCCCATTCTGATTTTCAGGATTGGTTTCAGATTGATCATAAAAGTCATAATTATACATTACATGTGATTATACAAAAAGAATTTACGTGATCAAGAATAGAGAACAGCATTGATTTGGGCAGAAAAACTTTTTTTTTAATTCTTACTTTTATTAATGGGAAGTATAAAATCTACCATGTATATCTTTTATTTTTATTTTACCTTTCTACATGAAAAGACAACCACATTAAGTGTGCAGTGCAGTCAGTCAGTGTGGAAGTTCAGAGACAGGTGAGATAACTACAGAAGCTAAAAGCGTTATCTGCATTCTTCCAAAGAAATCCAGTTTTTTATAAGGACAATAATATCAGTGGGTTGATTATACCTAACACTAGTGAAAGTGAGATTAAGGAGAGATTGTGAAGTTTCTATTAAACAAGAACAGCAGAGTGGCTTTGAATGGTTCTCTGTGTGTAAGCACAAATCACGCACAAATGACGGAGGTGAGAAGGGAGGAGCATATGTAAGCTCTTCTTTATTCAGTGGCGAAGCCAATTGGTGAAATGCCTGATGTGGCTTATTTTCAGCGGGAAAATGGCAGCAGGCTAAAGCAAAGGTCTGGGTTTTATAGGCTTCATTTAGTGTAGGATGGGAGGGTAGTTCCTGGGGTTCATTTTATTGGGGTCAGCTGACCCATGCGGGTTGGGGATCGGGTACCAGTCCCTTCTGTGTTCCTTCCCTCTGGACTGAGGCCTGGACTTTTAAATGTCAAAAACTTAAATTTTACCCCAGTGAGTGTGTAGGGGAACAGCTGCAGAGAGGGGAAATGTCCTTGGACTTTTTCTCCATATCCTTCAGTGTGTATTTTACATGGAACAAATGCCCAGGCCAAGGGAAGTTGGTGCTTGGAGTCCCTCTTGGGCCCCAGGGCCTGCCTACTTCAGCACCTGTCATCTATGAGTGATTGTTTCCTGTAGCCTCCCCAAGCAATGGTTTTCCAACTTGTAACTTTTCCAGTGTGATGGCTGAGAAAAGATTTCTCAGTCAAGTACAGATTTGCATTTTTAAATTATGTGTGAGAATGAAAATATCTGCAAATATTTAGGGGTCAGTTTACCCCTTTATTATTTAATTTTCACTTTTCTCATCTTTCTCATTTTGGTTCTTCCTCCTCAGTGTGACATATTTGCATATATATTGCAAATTGCAGACCTTTAGTTGTGATATCTGTAATAGACATCTTCTCTTTCACTACTTGTCTTGAATTTTATTGTGGTTTTCACCAAGCTATTCTTATTTGTTTAAATGTTATAAAGTTATCATTCTTTTCTTATATTGCTTCTGTTTTTTGAGTCACACTTAGAAAGTTTCTCTTTTATTCAAGCTGTAGAGAAACTTTCTTTTCCTTTTTTAGGACTTGCAACTTTATGTTTTGGAATAATTTTTTTGTTCAACACACAATATCAAACAATTTGTTTGTAATTTTGTATCTTTTAGCAGTAATATTTTCCTATTAGTTTTATATGTATTTATTTAACTTTGAGTGAATTAAAGTTAATAGTTATCTGATAACAAATTTATCTTGCCAAATGCCTGTGAGAATTCAGTATGTCATAGCTTTTGTCTTGAAAATAAAGTTTATGCTACCATTTTATCCTGTCCTGGGTGGATTTTTATTTAGGTAAAAAATCATGAATCATTGTAATTTAGCTTTATATCCTACTGCATAGTAAAATTAGTAACTATTTTTGTTAATTGTATTATTTATTCTAGAGTTTTTAATGTATACTGAAGGATAGGGTTACCTACCCATCCTCCCACCCTGCCCCAAATGATCATGCCACCAAAACTCTTCCTATGACCTGGCCCTGCCCCTACCCTCCAAAAGGACCTGCCAAAAGTACATCCTCCCATAACCTGGCTCTACTAAGGTTGTATGTAAAGCCCAGAACCTCGTGGTGAGCAGCAGCCATTTTACCACTAAAAATGAGCCATATCAGGTGTTTGTCTGATTGACCCTGCCACTGAATAAAGAGAAACTGGCTGATCTGAGTTCTGCTTCCTGCCTCTATCATTTATGTGCTCATGTGCTTACATATACTATCGTTTTTGAAATGGACATGGTTTTCCTACCATTTTAATTTTATAATAGATTTTTTCTCATTTATCTGCAAAAGCTAATGTAGTGAGGAAGTACTACTGGTACCAAGGATTGAACCCAGGAGCTCTAAACCACCAAGCCACATCCCCTGCCATTTTTTTCATCTTTTATTTAGAGACGGGGTCTCTCTATGTTGCTTAGGACCTCGAGAAATTGCTGAGGCTGACTTTGAACTTGAGATCTTTCTGCCTCAGCCTCCCAAGTCACTGGGATCATCACAGGCGTGCACCACCACATTCCACTTATGTATGTTTTTTTGTTTGTTTGTTTGTTTGGCGGTGCTGGAGATTGAATCCAGGGCCTTGTGCTTGCAAGGCAAGCACTCTACTGGCAGCTTTCTCCCCGGCCCTATATATGTTTTTAAGAAGACATTTATTCATATTTTCTTGTGGAATTCTTAAGAATCACTATTGAATTTTCAAAGGATTTTCATTACCTATGTAGATAACCATAATATTTTTTACTGTGAGTTGTACATATATGTGTTTGGATTCTTTAGTATTGCACTCACCTTGACTTCTTTGACTAACCCTGTTGATTATAACATATGACTTGCTTTCCATGATGTTGGATTTTGTATGAATGTTTTACCTAGTACTTTCACATCTATAACTAGAAGAGAATTGTGGTTTGGAATATGGAGTTAAGTAATTTGAATGACAGCAAATAGGCTATTTATTTCAGAGGTTGCTATAGCAAAGGAGTCAATCACCATAACTTGTGCTTGGCAAAGACTCCAAAGCAGATAGAGAAATGTGAAAGTTTTATGGTGAGGCAGGAAATTTTCAGATGTACTCAAGTAGAGGTTGTCAGCAAGGAGAAGGTGGAACTAGAAGTGATGCATTCCATACTGTCACTTTGACAATTTTCCACGGGCTTTTTGTTTGTTTTTGTTTTGTTTTACCCATGTGGACTAGGCCAGTTATTAAAATTGACTTTTCTTTCATTAATTCACCAAGGTAAATGCAATAATGTGTGTTATGTCAGGTCCACAGTGTTAGTTGCAGAAAGATTGCAGTCATCCTCATTCTTCTTTCTGCTTGTAGAAAAACCACCCAATCGTTGTATAAGACTTAATGCATAAAATCAAATTTCAGCTTCTCTGTTATTTACATGCCAGTTCTATTGAAACTTGCTCTGCAGTGTGTCTTTTCACAGTATCTTCTGCTGACTCTTCCTATTGCCCCTATAGTGGATGAACGGCCACCCTTATACTGCCATGATTTGCTCTCTCTGGAGGCTGATTCTTTTACTTTTAATCTCTCTAGTCCAGAGACCACAAAAAATTGCATTTCCTTAAAATATCTGTTTTTTTTTTCTTATTGACTGCAATGATGGTACTTATCTGTATTAATTAATTTTCCTGACATGGATGTTTTTGCTGAAATCCTACTTGAAAAAGTGCCATCTGGCAGAATACACAGACAGCTTTAGTTACCTGGAGAAAGGTCTGGGAATATATCCCTACTTTTTTCTTTTAAATAACTTTATTGCTTATACACTAACAGTCTTCCTCTTCTTGATACAGGTTTTACAGATTATTTGTGAAATGATGGATGACTGTTCTCACTTTTCATTCCTATCTACCTATATAGACTCTTCCAACAAGATTTACACTCTGTACCATTCAATTTAGTGAATCACTTCCAAATTCAACAGTGCAATTAGTGCACTCAGTAGTTCACATTGTCTGGTGTGTCATAGAGAATCCCTCCCAGCTTCTACTTTCTTGAATAGTTCATCAGATCAGTACTAACTTTTAGGCTTGTTTTGTTACTGGGCCATAGAATTCATCCTTCTCACCTTTCTTCACCCTCCTGGTCAGATAGGTTTCCTCATCTTTGTCTATACTTCCTATTTAATTTCCTGTTATGTTAGAATCCCTGAAAATAAATAGATTGGCCCTTTTATTATTTTTAGATTTTTAGACTCAGGCAGCAAAATAATGAAATCTATAAATATAAGAAGATCTCAAAACATATAATTGTGATGAAGTCTCCAGTTCATTGTTATTTAATACATTTGAGATGGTACCTGAGATGATTACTTTGAATTTTTGCAGATTATTTTATTTAGTCCTGTAGAATTAATTACTGACAATTTATTAAGTGCCTGGCTTGAGCATTGTACATAAGGAAACACAAATGGAGCCTTAATGTCTTCTGGTTTACAGGTTAAGGTGAAGTCAGAAATTAGTCAAACTATCTGGGTTTGTGAACCACATTGGAACCTCTTTTGAAAGTGTCTTATTTTTGTCCACCTTGTTGGCTCTGTTTAATCAGGCAATCTAATGATTTTCCTGTGACTTCAAACATGATAATTATGTTTCTTCTGAAAATATCTACTTGACACTACCATGCAAAAGGATTCATACAAACAGCCCCAAAATTCAGGTTGTCATAGCATTATCTCCATCCTAAGTCAAAGAAAATTGACAGAGATTTTAATTTCTTTAAATTCACATTATCTATATACCAGAATTTGTACACTTAGGAAAAGATGTATTAAATCAAAATTCCTTATTTTTTACTTGGAGCTCTTGGTCAAACAGCTCTGTTTGGAACTGTCCATCAAATACTCTCAACTTACTAAAAGCAGGGTTCATGTCTCATGAGCTTACTCCCTTCGAAGGAAAATATAGCAGTTCTGAAATAGTATGTTTGATTGATTATTCCTTCTCATGCTTTAAGGAAGAAATACTGTGATGTTTTCAAGGGAATAGAGAGTAGTCACAGGTTGCAGTGGAAAGTTTAAAACATTCCTACACATTAACATAAAAAGACCAGGCAGGACACACAAGTCACGAATTATCTCAGCTGTTTATTCAGGAATGGGGTGCAGGGATGTAGCATCATGGAACCCACTTTCCTCATGGAAAATGAGCCCATGAACAAAGAAAGGGACTGGGTTTATATAGGTTATTTTGATGAGTGATCTAGCTTACATATCAGTTTCCTTGGGCACTCAGAAATTTGAACTTTTTTTGGTCAGAGGTCTGTGGGCAGTGTCTGGAGAGGCTTTACTTTGGAGTAGATTAAAACTTCCTAGAAACCGTTTCTTTTCGGGTGATAAAACATCACCTCCCTGCCTGCAGCTGGCACCTGGAAAGCATTTGGGAGATGTAGGTTTTCAGTATATGACCTTCATTTTCACTCCCCTTTCTCAGGTCTCATTATCTTAGGGATTTCTCTTTCTCCATATCTCTTATTACACATGTGTAAACTATCAGAACTAAATCTCCAAATGACAGGTATTTAAATTCTCTACAATCTTGTTTTATCTAGCATACTTGCAACAGCAAGCAAATGTTCATTTAACACAGAGTAGCTACTTACATGCACAATATCAATTCTTTTTAACAGGAGAACTAGGACTTCCACTAAACAAATATTGTTAAATACATTTAGCTTTGTTAACTGCTTTGGTAAAAACAAATGGTTGGAAGTTATGGTGTTTATTGTATGAGAGAAGCAGATAAAACTTTTTATAATATTTTCTTTCATTGACTAACATTATGACCCTGCTTGATTATGCAGGGGCTATATCTTCTAGAGATATTTTTTGACATCTCAGAGTTAAAGACAAGAAAAAATTTCTTACAATAAAAAATTTTCCAGATGAGGAATAATTTAATTGCATTCTTTCCTATTGTAGTGTTTAAGAAAATAAATGCAATTGTAGACTCAGACAATGAAAAGAATTCACTCAGCAATTCAGAGTTTTTCTCCTATCAAAGAGTTCCCTTGAAACAATTTGCAATCATTTCCCAGCATCTACTCAAAAATAATCTTAATAAAAATGTTAATATATCTATTTTAATTTTTTACCTAACTATTCATTTTAATGGTTTCTAGAAAATAAGAATACACAGCAATTCACAGGCAACTACACTGGAAAAGAATTGATTCTAAAATAAATATTTAAAGAAAATAGATTCTTATGGGTACAACTATTATTATCAGTATAATAAAAGATTCTGTAAAATATTTTATATAACAGTGTTATTTCTTCAAAGAAAATAAATTTAAAATATTTTTTCTCACCAAAAATACTGAAACAAAAAAATTTTGAGGGCAAGAGTGTGGTAGATATTTTGAATTCAGTTTTAATATTGACTTTAAATATTTGTAAGATAAAATTTACTGAACATTGTTTCGTTTTCAGAATGTTTATAATCAAGGAGGAAGAAATATGTGGAATTTCATTCATGTGTAATCATTTAACTACTGAATTTTTCCAATAACATTGTTTTGGAATTCTCTCATCAGCTGCAGTCAATTTTATAACCTTTATGTTATCAATTAATATTCAGCTCTGGTTATCTCGAGATAATAATAAATAATATTCAGTTGTTAATAAAAGTTCCTGGTGTAAGCATTGCTGAATATTCTGCCAGGCCAACCCCAGGCTCTAGGCTCCAGGCCATCTTTCTGTGGATCTAGAACCCAGGCACATCCTCACAGACCTCAGTCACATCCTGTAGACCCCAGTCACTAGGTCTACCCTTGTGGTCCCTGATGACAAAAGGTATAAAGGTATAAGATCACACTCAAGGATCTGGATTCTGGGACCACTTCTTATGGATCAAGTGCCAGGCACAAGTCAAATAACTCCAGGCACCAGGTGAGTCCACACATTATCTACAGTATCAAGTCTACCTGTAGGTCATAGCAGTTAAACCACTAGACATCCAGTGAGATACTGGAGAACACAGAAAACTTAATGAAATCAGAAAAGCAATGCAAAAGCAAAATCAGAATTTCAACCAAATTAGAATTCATATATAAAAGGAATGAAACAAATTGTGGAGTTGAAGAATAAATTAACTGATCTGAAAATTTTTTCATAGAAAACTTCAATACAACCGAGATCAGGCAAAAGAATCAGTGAACGTGGAGACAGGGCAATTGAAATTACTCATGGAGAAGAAATAAAAGGAAAAGTAAAACAGACTGAAGAAAAACAGGTCTTATGGGATATCATGAAATGAATAAAGATACACATAATAAGTTACAAAGGGAATATAATAAAGGGAAGATTGAGAAGTTTTATTTAAAGAAATAATGATAGAAAACTCCCTAAATATGGAAAGGGAAATGAACCTTAAGATTTGGTAAATCTAAAGAACTCAAAAGAAATGAAATAATGAAATCTTCATCATGACACTGTGTAATGAAATTCTCGAAAGTTAAAGACAAACAGAATTTTCATAGCAAAAAAAGAAAATAAAAGGTAGCCCACATAACACTATGAATGGATTTCTCAACAGTAACCTTGACAGTTAGAGGATGAGCTGATACATTAAAAGTGTTGAGGGAAAAAAAAATCTTTTGTCTGATAATTATTTTTATATGTGGAAAAAGTATCATTGAAAATGAAGGACAGAGAAATTTTCTCCAGCAAACAAAAATTGAGGAATTTCATTACAACTGGACTTGCCTTACAAAAATACTAAAGAAAAAACTTCAAGTTGAAATAAAAAAAAGTGTTAGCTAATAACATGAAAATACATCAAAGTATAGAACTCACTGTAAAGGAAAGAATATAGCCAAATTAAGAAGACTCACATACTGTATTGGTGCTACACAAATTATTTGGAATTCTAGTATGAAAATTCAAAGACAAAAGTATTAAAAATAATTATAACTATAATAATTTACTGAACATTTAAGCTGAAACATAAAGCACTAACCTCAATGACACAACTGGAGAGGTTTTAATAATAGAATTTTGTTTTTATTAGCTTGAAATAGATTATTATAACTATAAGATGTTTTATGCAAATATCATGTTAATCACAAAGAAAAAACTGATGGTATTTGCTAAAAGACAAAACAAATCACTAAAAAGCATCAAATTACAGAGAGCAAGACATAATGAAGCATAGGAACTTCAAAACATATAAAACATATACAAAATAGACTTTGTGTTATTTATATCATTAAAAATAGACTTTGCATCAAAAACTGTCATAAAAATCCAAGAGAGTCCTTGTGTAATGAAAAAGACATTAGTTCCCTTAAGACAATACAACAATCATATATTTGTATCCAACATCAGAGCTTAATATTTGAAGCAGATATTGATATAAGTAAAAGGAGAAAGAGACAACACAATAATGGTGGAGAACTCAATACCTTGCTTTCAATAATGGGTAGATCGTTTAACAAGGCAAAGAATATTTAAACAACACTGTAAATGGAGTTGACCTAAAAGAAATATATACAATACATATTAATTTCAAGTACATAGAGATGATTCCTCAGAGCAGATCATATGTGAGGCCACAAAACACATCTGATCAAATTTAAGAAGACTAAAATCATAACAAGTGTCTTTTCAAACAACAATGGAATGCAAATAGAAATATAAAAATCTGAATAGTTTCAATGTGTGAAAATTAAGCAACCCACTCCTGAATAACCAATGAGCCTTAGGAAAAAAGCAAAAGAAAGACTTTTAAAAATCCCAAGACAAACTAAAATGGTAATACAACAGGATACAACATATGAGATATAGAAAGATTAGACTTAAGAGAGAAATTTATAGTTATAAAATACCTATATTAAGAAAAAAATTCTCAAATTATGATCTGACTTCATACCACAAGTTACTACAAATAAGGAACTAAACCCAAAATGAGAAGAAGGAAAGGAAATAATATGAATCAGAGAAGAAATAAATAAAATAGACACTGTAAAAACAAAAGGATTAATAAAACTAAATCCTGTGCTTTTTTCAACAAAATAAACAAGACTACAATTCATTAACTAAGAAAAAAGGAGAAAAACCAAATGAATAAAAATATAAAGTAAGAGACATAAGAACCAAGACCTTAAAAATACAAAGAATTGTGAGAGATTAAAATTAGCAACTATGCAACAATGAATTATATGGACTAGGAGAACTAGAAAAATTTCTAAAGACATACAACCTGTTGGTATTTAATAATGAAGAAAGAAAATCTTAATGGATTAAGGACATTTAATCAGAAACCAAAAATCTGCTCCAGATTGGATGGAGAATGTCCCCCAGAGGTCCTAATGTAAAAAGACATATCTCCAGGGGAGTACTATTAGGAGGTGCTATGGCCATTTAAGAGCTGAGGTTTTATGGTTTACCCTTAGGTAAACCCTTAGGCATGCCCTGTAATGGAGACTGTGGGACTCTAATTTCTCAATTTCTTCTGCTTTCTGACTGATGAAGTAAATGGTTTGCTTTCCCACACATTACCTTCATGATGTGTTGTCCTACTAGAGTCCCAAAATGTGATGCTACTAGATCTTGGATTAGAACCTCGAAAAGCATGAGGCAAAATAAGTTCTTTCTCTTCATAATGGCCTTCATTTTCTAATTATACTAACACACACATATCCCATCAAAGGAAAGTCTAGAACCAAATGACTTCACTGATGAGTTCTACCGAATAGTTTAAAAGGAATTAACATCCATCTTTCTTAAAGTTTTCCCCAAGATCAGAGAACTAGAAACACTTTTAAACTAATTGCACAAGACCAACATTACCCTGAAAACAAAGCCAGACAAGAACAGTACAAGAAAAGAAAGTTAAAGGCCAATATCTCTGCTGGATAAATTTGCAAAAATTTCAAGCAAAATAGTAGCTGAACAAATTCAACAACACAGTAAAATGATCTTACACTGTGATCAAGTGGGATTTACCTTTGAAATTCAAAGTGTTTCAGCATATATAAATCAACAAATACAATACATCACATTAACATTATGGAAGATATAAATTATATAATCATCTCCATGGATGTAGAAAACACATTTAATATAATTAAAAATACTTTCATGATAAAACTCTTGAAAAGTTAGATATAGAAGGAATGTATCTGAACATAATAAAGATCTTATATAATAAGCTAATATAAACACCTATGAAAATTTGAAAGCTTTAACTGTAGGATCAGAAACAAGAAAAGGATATTCACTATAGCCACTTCTATAGAAGACATGTAAGTGTACAATGGGCACATAAAAAATGCTTAAAATCACTAATTATCAGTGAAATTCAAATCTATACCACAATGAGATATTATTTCACACCTATTAAAATGACTATTATAAAAATATAAATTGAGTTGTGGAAGATGTATACAAAAGGGAACCTTTGTACATTGTTGGCAGGAATGCAAAATGGTATGGACTTTATGGAAATTAGTATGACGGTTTCATGAAAAATTCAAATATAACTACCATAGAATCTAATAATCCCAGTTCTGAATATATGCCCAAAGAAATGAAGTCAGTATCTTGAAGCAGTGTCTGAAATATCATGTTCCTTGTAGTATTATCACAACAGGCAAGATATATAGTCAATCTAGTGTCCAAGGATGAATGAAAAGTTCAAAAAAATCAAAATACACATATGGTTGAGACATGAATCACGGACTCTGAGGATATGTCAATACAAATATGCAAAATGGAATAGGAAAGAACAAAAAGACAAAAAAATTCAACAGAATTTCCAAGAACTTTAGGACAAATACAGAAGATGAAGCATATACATAAAGGGCATATCAAAAGTAGAAGAAAGAGAAAGAAAAAGAAGAAATATATGAAATATTAATGACTAAAAAAGTCCTCAAATTAATATTATATAACAAACCAGAGATCCAGGAAGTTCTTGAATACAAAGCTATGTAAACACAAAAACAGAACTGTGTTAAATATACCATGTTCAAAATAAGAATGTCAAAAATAAAGAGAACATCTTATGGGAAGACAGATGGGGGGATAAACACCCTTACCTATTATGTATCCTGAAAAAGTATCCTCCAAAATTGAAGAAATAAAAGCTTTCTCAAAAATAAAATTTGAAGTACATTACTGGCAATTGACTTGTCTTGGAAAAAATCCAAAACAAGTTCTTAGAAAAAAAGGAAAATAATATAGATCAAATCCTCAGATCTACATAAAGAAAAGATGGGCATTGGAGAAAAAATAAGTGAATAGTCAGAACACAGATTTTAAGGCAATGAAACTATTTTGTATGATATCATAACATTGGATTCATGTTATTTTACATTTATTAAAACCCTGAAATGTACAATACCAAGAGTGGACCCTAAGATTATCTAAGTACTTTTGGTGATAATTATGTCATTGTGATTTCATCATTTGTAACAAAGAAACCACTCAAGAAGGATGTTGATTGTGGAGAAAGTTGTTTCTATATTCTGTGGCAGATGATATCTGGGAATTCTCAGTACTTCTTGCTCAATTTTGCTATGAAACTATACTCTAAAAAAGGATATTTTTAAAATAATTTGATTACAGAAGGAAAATTCAACGATCTTTCTACTCTGGAGAGAAAATATTACAAAATTTGTATCAGATGTAATCAGTGTCAATTGATACTAAATGAAAATATGTAAGAACAAAATAGTTTATTGATTGGTTTATCAGTTAATAATGTTAACAGTAGTAATAATAAAAATTTCTAGAAATATTTGGTGATGTTGGTGGTGTTTATCATCTTTTTAAAATTTATGATTTGCTACTATTTCAGTTCTCTTAGAATTCTATTGAGTATTCCCTTTTGTACCTAATTTCATATTTGCAATTTTGCATTCATCTTAATAACTAATCAACTTATATAAGATTCTCTCACCCCAAAATCTGGATGTGCTCATAACCTTGACCTGCTGGAAACTGCCATTTCATGTTCCATATTCTCTCACACTTGGTAAGCACTTGTCAACATCCCTCAGCTCCAAATCTTATGTTTGTCCTGAGTTTGTTTTCTTACTAACTTGATAATCTGCCTTTGACCCTCTGAACTCAGATCAGAGGTCCCCTCTTGCTTAGAGTCTTCAGAACAACACAACTGAGCTGAGAAATTTCCTTCTCCCTTAAGCCCTCAAACCAATGTCCTTATACTCTAAATCTTTATTCATATTTTTGTTTGTCGTTAGAATGAGGACGTTCTTGAGTGAGGGCTTATTAGATTCTGTTTTATAGTCTCTTTGAATATAAGCCCTAACCTTTATTTCATAATTAAAGTATTGACATCAATACTTTAATTATGAAAAGGTTGTTGAAAGTCTTTTCTAAACTGAAAAATTTAAAATACTGGAATAGTGTTACTAATTTTATGTAAAATTTATATTAATTTGAACAAACTATATCAGTTATGTACATCTGAGTAAGAGAAGAAACTCTTATGGATCTGTGTATCTCTCAGAAAATTTAATTTATTGCCTTGTAAAAGAATTCAATAATTATTCATTGATTTAAATTAAGGTATTCATTTAGATTTTGGTTTCTGTTGAGTAGGAAGTTTTATGTATTTCTGTGATTCTAAATGTATTAATGACTAAAAAAAGTCAACACTTCAGAGCACATGGGGAAAGTTTAATTAATGTGAGATTTTGTAAGAAATTTAAAATAAAAGTATGAATGCAGGCCATTTTATTTTTTAGCAATATTATTGTAAGAAGGCAGATAAGTAGTATTTTTCAGCTTTCAAGTAAATTCAAAGAGTTTATTCTAGACAAAAATCATAAGATAGGTCACTCTGGTTTTATATCATTTTTTTCTTCTCTAACCTCCTCTGTCTATCTACAAATTTCATTTGAGGGACTCAGTTCTGACCTAGTCTCAGTGCCCACTAGAACTCAGGCTCTTCATTCTTGTGCTCCCCTTGTGGACTCCCAGGTTGAACACTTTGCCTTCTATTCCATCCTATGGAACGCTGTGCTCCAGTGCGCATCAGAAGTCTGCTAAGTCTGGGAACCACAGAGTGAGCTGAGGACTACTTTCATTTTAAAAGTCATTACCATTAAAGAAGAAGAAAAGAGGGAAAAGTAGTAAGGAAATTTCAGAAAATATGAAAACGTGTATTTGGTAGGAAAGTTTGGGGGAAATGTGATAATTTAAAGGGTGAAAAATTGTCATTCCTTCATTAACTATAGCTAAGAATTTACTATGTGCCTGCATTGTTCTACGTACTTCATATCCATCTACATTGCATCCTAATGACCTGGGAGGTAGGCATTATTATTATATCAGTTGTATAGATCAGTAACCTGGGACATAGAGAGATTGAGAAACTTTTTTGAGTGCATATAGCTCATAATTATCAGAAACTAACTCAGATCTGGGCAGGCTGGACCCAGAGTGCATGTTCTTAACTCACTTCAATATCAAGCAATATGCCCCGAGATTTCTTTACCAGTCATATCAGTCCACATGGATACAGAGATTGATTCCACATGTCCCCTGAAGAAACTGACATTTAAATTAGTAACAGTAAAGGTAAATGCTTCATCCATGGATTCTCCCTATTTCTGCTTCCTGATGTGTCTTTATCCTAATACATTGTGGTAAGAGCCTTCCCAGAGCAAAGGGTGCTCTCAGTAAGGAAAAAATGCAGCTCGGCTGGAGACTCGGCAGTTCCAGCTCCCTCCGGCTGAACTGCCACTTAGCTCGACCATCTCACTTGCGGCTCGACAATAGCTCCCAGAAAAATCCACACCGGAAACAAGGCCTCACACAAGAGACTTTATTATGCAGATGACTAGAGCGTCTGCTCTGGGGTGAAAAGAAAGGAAAAGAGAAAGATGGCATAAACGCTTCTCTCAGATATTGGAATCTCTTGGGCTGGAAGGAACCAATAGTAGAGGACAATACTTGCAAACTGACTGGTGAACCAATAGCTAGCTAGCATGTTAGGACATAACATGGGAAGCAGGAAGGAAAATGGCTGTAGCGTAGGCCGGAAATTCCTGTAACTAAGCGGCGGAAGGAGCACAGATTGACAAGTAGTTGGGAGGAGGGATATCAGCTTTATATTACACTCTCTTCCAGAACAAAGGGAAGGTGACATGGCACTCTCAGTAAATATGTGCCACTGTTCCAACTCTACAGTATAGACTGCCCAATTAATTTTTGATACCAGTATAAAAGTGAACCCTGCAAATAACGATATATATGGGTGTGTTTATGAGAAGGAAGCTGAGAATTTGGGGGCTCTGGTTTGTCTTTAGAACTCTGTATGGGGTGCACAAGGAGCATTGAGGTTTTGGATGCAATCCCCTGGCGCAGGGCTGGCAGTAATAAATTCTGCTTCCTGGATGAAAGCCTCGTTGTCCTGTCCTTCTAAGCAAGAACCTTGCGACATAACAAATTAAATTTTTTTTCTAAGAATGACATACATAGCAATACTAAATATTACAATTTTCAAAATCCACAATCCTGCCACACACCAAAAATTTCAAGTTTTCCCTATCTTTCCCTACTTAAATGAATTTTTACCTTCTTAAATAAAAATGAATAACTTTGTGTTACTTTTTTCCACTACCTAATATGTCATATGGACTATGTATCATAATACATTTAGTTATTTTCTGTTAACTTAGGTAGTACTAATTTTCCACTATTAAATATAATCCTTTTACTAAAAACTCAGTCCTGTCCCTGATGCCCATTCAATAATGAGGACATGTTTTTAGAAAAAGGAAAAAGAAGTTTTATTGCTTTGCTAGCAAAGGAGAAGCACAGGGAAAACAGGGTTTTTTTTTTTTTTTTTTTTTTTAAGAGATGAATCAAAGGCTACATTTCATGTGTTCTCTATCCCAAGTTGTAATTCACTTGATAATTTAAGAGAGAGTTATTTCTTAGATCAGTTAATGCCATGCCCAAGTCTGAATTACTTCTGTTCTTCCTGTGGTGGTGCATGCTCAAGGACAGATAACTGCCTAGGATGGAGGACAACCATAATCCTGTTTCTCCTGAGATTAGGGAGGGTGAGAGATTAGGGAGGAACAGGGAGAGAGGAAGAAAAAGAAACATGAACTTTTAAAAATAACTTGCAGTGGCAGAGCAGCAAGAGCTATATTCAAAGCATAAAATGGACCACTGTTACAATTTTATAATAAATATTTAGGTTAATATATATATACATATCTTCTTAATTACAAATACATATTCTTTATCTTTCCCATGAAAGAAAATGTTATGAAAAATGAAAAACCTTCAGAAACTTAAAGCATATATACCCTTGCCCCACCTGATAAAGAATAAGGACTTTGGGTTACTTCCCCTAATTTTGTCCTCTCACAGCAAGAAACAACTTGGAGATGTTATTGCCCATTTTTTTTTCCATAGAAATGGAGTGTAGAAATTGACAGTGGGGAAACGTAAAAGTGCTCCACCTTGTCCTTTCTTGTCCCTCTGCCACTGTGACTTATTTTTAAAAGGAACATGTTTCTTTCTCTTCCTCTCCTTCTCCATCTCCCTAATCTCTGCCCCTCCTTAATCTCAGGGCAAGCAGGATGACTTTTCTTCCCCATTCTAGGCACAGATTTCTGTCCTGAGCACACACACAAAATAGGAAGGAGGTAATTCAGACTTGGAGAGGGCACCAGAGGATCTAAGAAATTACTGTCTCCTAAATTAATAAGTGAATTATAACTCCAAACAGAGAACACAAGTGGAATGCAGCTGTAAGACCCCCAAAAAGGAGATCCTAACTCTGTCCCACAAATCGATGGCAACCCCAATCAACTGCAGGAGGCGTCACTTGATGCAAAGGGCAAGAGGCATTTATTCCAGCGCGCTGGGACCCAACTCATGACTCACGCAGGAGTCGAGGAGTCGAGTCCCTAGCAGAAAATCTTACAAGTTTATAAAGGCAGAAACCACACATCGGGAGGGGTCGCACATGGAAGGGAAAAGGGGAACAAAGCCGCCGGGAAATTCCAAAGGGGGTCTGGGTTTGCTGATAACATACAACATGTTTCACGATGTTTTACAACAGGGTGTAGATTCTGGCCAAAAGTTTCTGGTAATCTTATATCCTATATATCTTAACTGTCTGAGCACTATCTTGCTCAATTTACTCTTTTACTCTCTGTTTGGGGCTGCTTCCTGGAACAGCTTTAAGGGCTTTGTTCCCATCACTGGGAGGGAGACCTTAGGGAGTTGAGATAAACAGCTTAAAAAAATGTCCATTCTTTCACAGCCTTTGAATCATCTCTTTAAAAACATCCCTGTTCCCCCTGAAGGGCAGAATCACAGCCTCTGGGACAGGAGTCCCAACTATATATGTATCTAATGGTAGCTCATAAAACTAATTTAACAAAAAATTGTTCAAGGAAAACAGTCGGAATCCTGAAATAGCCTACATGCAAACTCTACAAAGGGAATCTCTTGTAAATGAAGTAAAACTCTTTGTAAATGCATGTTTTTGACTAAGCATGTTGAAGCACAGATGGTTGAATGAGAATTACTATATTTTCTAAGAAGAATCTGTTATACTACATGTAATGGTATCCATAGAATCAAAATTTTCTTCTCTCAAGACCTATACCCAAGTCATTGCCAATGTTCTTTACTCCATTTAGCATTTCTGTGTATTTGGCATATTTTGAGTGATCTTCATGAATAGTCTTAACTGTAAAATATGTTTAAATTATTTTTAGAGATAGATTGAATTAGTTAAAAGCAGTATGATTCAGAACTTGAAAGTGGCTACTATCTCCATGTTGCCATCTGCTGTGCAGTAATTCAGGCAGGGACCAGGCTGCATGCCATGCAGATAGACATACATCTGCCTGTGTGTGTCCTGTCCTCCTCCCCATATTTCTCTTGTCATTGAAAATAGAATTTTAGGTGAACAGAATTTTGCGTGGTTTGAGTCCCACCACAGTTGAGGTGATTCTAAGCTAAATTTGTAGAGTAATACCTCTGCACTATCAGAGAATTGAAGATTATAGTGCCTAACCAGGCATAGTGGTGCATACTCGTAATCCCAGTGGCTCTGGAGGCTGAGTCAGGAGCATTGAAAGTTCAAAGCCAGCCCCAGCAAAAGCAAGGTACTAAACAACTCAGAGGGACTGTGTCTATTAATAAAATACAAAATAGCACTGGGTATGGGTTCAGTGGTTGAGTGCCCCCAGTTCAATCCCTGGTAGCCAACCCACCCCCCCCAAAAAAAAAAAAAAGTTTATAGTGCCTGGTCTACTTTAGTTTCTCCATAATCCTTATTATATGCATGAAAGAAAGCATGACTTTAACTGAAGCTCAAATTAAGGATTTACTTTCTCTGAGCACTGTGATCTAAATTCCCTGACTGATCAGGAGGGCATAAGTATGATGAAGATACTGTATTCTCTGTGTCAATATTCACAAAGGAGGATTCCACAACCAAGCAAAATCCTGACATAATTTCATTTGCTGTTGATTGTTAACTGGAGGACAGTTGTTGACTTTTTTTTTATTCTTATAATAAATATATAAAAGAGAAAAAATGTACTAGTTCAATGACTTGACTTGCTTTTAAAGGTTTTTTTTTTGTTAATATTAACTAGCTGTGAACTTTGTAAAAATTAATATTTCTCAAAGGTAACCCTCTAAATATTTGTATATATAGACCTGTATTGAAGCAAGTTATCTATATCTTTAAATATTGTTACCTGATTATAAAGTGCTGCTAGGCCATGACTTTAGCTCTACTGCCAAATGTATTCATTAGTAGTTTAGAAAGGTTGTTTGTCATTATGTATGTGATTTGACCTGTGGTGAAGTCACTGTTTTCCAAATTAATGAATACAATTTTTATTTTACCAAAAATATATGACTATGCATTTCTGGAAAGTTACTCTGATTCCCTAAAATCAGAGATAGGAGTGATTGTCTATTAAAATGTGTCAAACATTTTATAAAATACTGAAAAACTTGTGAAAATGACCTTCCAGAGATTAAGGTAAGATGGTGAGTTTAAAAGGGGCTTAAATATTTATAAGCTTCCTTTTGTGGAACACGATGTCAAATCTGGTATATACCTCTGCAGCCTTTCATTAATTTAATAGCCAAAACCTTGGTGTATCTCATTTCCATTCCCCCACTTCTTCATGGAAGGGACCCAAGGCAGAGAAAACTAAATGATTTGGTAAGTGACCCAAGGCAGAGTGACCCAAAACTAAATGATTTTCCAAGACTATTTATTTAAGTGAATGGATAAATACAAAAAAGAAAGGATGTATAATTTTCTGTTTGCCCAAAAGTCTTTATTCTGTGTACGTACAACTATACATACGAACTTGTAAAAGTGTGGATTAATATTGTTCTTAAAGAGCATTGCTTACAATTCAAACCTAATTACTAATTAAATTATTTTAATTATGTGCTATTTTAATTAAACAACATGTTTTACCTAGCTACTTGTAAGCTATCATATTATAGATAGAATATTTTCTCAGGTGCACAAGGAACACTAGCCTAGGAAGCAAAGGATTTTCCATCTCCAGTGAAATCACACTCTCAGTGTGTTCTTCCTCTGAACAATTTAGTACTTCTCTCTCTTCTAAACAGAGAGCAGCTCTCTTATCCTTTCAAATAAATGTACATTTGCATAAATACTTTAATTAGAAATTTTGAAGTTAAATAAAATGTATATTTTCTGTAAATATATAGATCCCTGATATGTTTTCAAATGTTCATCTATGTGTACCTGATTGACATGCAGTATAATGAATGAAATCTTTAGAGATTGAAAAACCATAAGTCTAATATTAGTATGTATTTTCACAAGTTTTATTGTTTCTGTTGCTATTTTAAATAATTCTATAAAAAAATGCAAGTAGATAATATATTTGGGTCAAATAATATGTTTTAAGTCCGATTTATTCACTTTTTTTTTTTCACACAAAAGGTGGTATTTTTGTGAGGTTATAAAAATAAACTTTAGTACTGAAGAGTTTGGAAATAAAAGTGAATTTGATGAATTATATATTTCTAATTATTATGTTTCTATGATGAGAATGAAAGTGTTAGGATTTAAGGAAAATATTTTTGTCATTTTCCTTTAAAAATTTATACGAAGTACAGGTAATTTTAGATGATCTCTTCTGTGACTTTTTTCTGTATTTAAAAGCAGTTTCTTTCCTTCATCTTTACACCATTAGGCTACTTTAATTAACAGTAAGCAGATATTTAGATGCAAAAAATAACTCTTCATCAGATTCCTTAGTAGCTAAATGATTTCTTCCTTTAAATATGTGCAACTGATTAGACGTCTAGTTTTTCAAATTTTAACCTTCCCCTTCCCTTTTTTGTTGTTGCTGTTTCCAAGAAGTGAAGAAAAAAATAGAACAAAGTTTCACAATATTAAAGCAGAATTTAAATAAATTAAAATAGAAAGTGAATACAGAATTAGAATTTTATAGTTCAAGAAGTAAAATTTACCATAAAAGTTCATGAGCGTTAAAATGACTAATACTAACCTCTGTTAATATTAAGACCAGAACCTTCATTGAAAATTGAAATTATTATAGTATTTATTTAAAGTGGACTTGAAATACAGTTGATTTCTTAGTACTATAAAGTCTTTCTGCATTTTAGGGAAAATATAGAGATTTTCTTCAAATAATTGTATAGGTAACTATTTATAAAAATTGATCAATTACAACTTCAGGGAGAAAAATGATTTCATGTTAGTCTTAACATAAATCAATATAATTATAAAGCTCTGATGAGAAATTCTACAATTTAAATTGTGAATATGTGACGTTAACTCCTAAGTTCTTTTAAGTGGTAGTTCAGTAGATTTTAAACTTTTTCCTTCAACATGTTTTACCACATCAGGGAGCAACAGAATTAGAAAAGGTGGAATCAGCAGTTAGAAAGAGAAAAATGATTGAATAGGGGATACTGAAAAGACTCTTTTGCAAAGCAGACTTCAGAGAGTTAACATTGTTGAAACAAAATATTTTTGACAAGATTTAGTAGAAAAGGTTGAAACTTACTAAAAAGGAATTGGTAAAAACAACAATTACAAAAAACTCTGGTAGATTCAGGTTTAGGTTTTGGTTGTATCATGAGGACAATACAGGTAGAGTTTGGTTTATACAATTTTATCCACTGTGGACAAAGATTGGAGCTATCTCCAGACACACAAAAGGAATCTGTCTCAGAGTATGTACAAAATAAAAAATATCCTTGTGTAATTCTTTCTCTAGAATCAAATCTTCCATTTTCACTAACTTAGTAAACTTCTTTAAGTGGACTTAATCAGAAAATATGCGCACACACACACACACACACACGCACACACATACACATCACTGAACTATTTCTCTTCTTTTAGTATGCTCAGGATTCAATAAGGAAAATAGGACTTCAGTCTTCACAGGAAAGACAAAGTTTGAACACAAGGAATTCGGTGTTTTCAAAGTCAACATAGGATTATAGAACAGGTTAAAAATAGCTACCATAAGGTTAATTAGAAGCCCTCAGAGAATCAGAAAGTATTTCTACTGCCCCAGACAAGAAGGAGCAATTAGAGTGTGCTGACACATTTGTTGGGGGTTGTGCCATGTTGATCACATCGGCAGTGAGGAGGTTAATTGACATAAGCACACTCAGGTGATTTATCGTCTACATACACAAGGTATGTGCATGTGTTCTCGAGCGCTCCTAATTGTGCCTGCTGGGACATCTAGCATCTTGCTAATCTTTGCGTAAGAGGCGTGGTCCTGCTCTCCGCCTCCTGGAGGTGATATAAGCGTAGGCAGAGCGAGACAGACACACAGCAGCCATTAGCAGAAAAGCAGTAGAAGAAGACACACTCACGGAAGCAGCTAGACACGAACAGCAGCCAGAAGAAAGGAAAGATGCGCGGCAACAGCAGAAGACGCAGGGCAGCAGCGAGTAGGGGCAGCGGTGGAAGGCAGATCGCAGAACGGAGAACTGAGACGCATCACTAAAACACCTTAGGTAGAAGTACCCTTAGTTTACAGGATGCAGGACGCACCAGTAAGCAGCAGACCTTAAGTGAGGCGTAGCAAGTCTCTCTTCCTCTAAGCTCTAAGCAAAGCCTGTCCTTTTCTCAAAGTCTCTCTTAAGCAAAGTCTCTTTCTCTCTGATAAGCAAAGTCTCTCTCTCTCTCCTCTCAAAGCAAGTAAACCTCATTTCCTCTATCCTCTATAAACAAGCAAGAAAGCAGTGCACTAAAGAGAAAGAAGTAGCTCAGTTTCCAGTCCACCACCCATAAGACCCGTGCAAGTTGTTGCTGCAAGCAGTGACAAATATCCATGGATTTTGGAACCGCAAAGAGCTAGCGACAACATTAAGATCAGCAACTTATGTAGGAATGACCTTTGATGTCTAATAAGCTCCAGTGACTGCTACCACCTGAAAGGCCATTGGCTTGTACTTGATTCCTCATTACAAATCCTTTGTCAGTGGATTTCATTGGTATCATCTAATTGGAACCCTACTGGTGAGATTTCTGGGAAAAATAGTTGCTTTTTGTCTACTGTGATCAGGAGAACATAGGTCATCTGTATTTACTAATTGATTTTACACAAAGGAAAAGTAAACTTTTAATATCTTTGTGAAATGAGATAGTTTTACAACTTTAATGAGTCACCAAAATTAGGATTTAACCTGACCACAGAAAATGGAGCATAAGGGTTCTCTCTTTGAAAGTTACATTTCAGGGATAGCCTTCAAGTCGGTAGAAAAGACATCCTCCCACATTAACACCATCAAGAAGCTTCTAAAAATACTTACATTGAAAGAGGCAGATAAAGAATTGTAAGAATTACAAGTTTTCTAAAGTCTGCTTTTTAAAATAATTTATTTATTTTGATTTATTGTAAACAAATGGGGTACAACTTCTTTCTCTGGTTGTACATGAAATAGTCATACCATTTGTTTAATCATACATGTACATAGGGTAATGATGTTTGTCTCAATCTGTTATTTTTCCTTTCCTCCCACCCCTCCCACCCCTCCCACCCCTCTTTCCTCTATACAATCCATCCTTCCTCCATTCTTGCCTCCCTCCCACTCCCCATTATGTATTTTCATCTGCTTATCAGAGATATCATTTGTCCTTTGGTTTTTTGGTGACTTATCTCACTTAGCATGATATTCTCCATTTCATCCAGTTGCCTGAAAATGCCATAATTTTATTCTTCTTTATGACTGAGTAATATTCCATTGTGTATATATACCACAGTTTTTTTATCCATTCATCTATTGAAGGGCATCTAGGTTGGTTCCACAATCTGGCTATGGTGAATTGAGCAGCTATGAACATTGATGTGGCTGCATCACTGTAGTATGCTGATTTTAAATCCTTTAGGTATAGGCCAAGGAGTGGGATAACTGGGTCAAATGGTGGTTCCATTCCAAGTTTTCTAAGGAATCTCCACTCTGCTTTCCAGAGTGGCTGCACTAATTTGCAACCCCACCAGCAATGTATGAGTGTACCTTTTTCCCCACATCCTCGCCAACACCTATTGTTGCTTGTGTTCTTGATAATCGCCATTCTAATTGGGGTGAGATGGAATCTTAGGGTAGTTTTGATTTGCATTTCTCTTATTACTAGAGATATTGAACATTTTTTCATATATCTGTGGATTGCTTGTACATCTTCTTCTGTGAAGTGTCTGTTCATTTCCTTAGCCCATTTGTTGATTGAGTTATTTGTATTCTTGGTGTAAAGTTTATTTGTTGGGACTAATGACACGTTAACTAACTCAGGCTGACTCCTTACTCTCTGGCGAGTGAGCAAGATCAAGACCTCAAAGGCGGTTTCAAAAATTAATGACGATAAATTGGACCACCCTCAGGGATTGGTTAACAACAGTTCCACAAATGTGATCAGCTCGTGCTTGCCATATAGTCCTATGGGACTCTCACCTGCGTGAACCTCCTGTGACTTGCTGACATTTAAGCTGATTGGTTCTCGCCTAGCCTCCACCCTACATAAAAGCTGTGTGACTTCCTCAATAAACAAGTTCCTGCTGTGACTGGCCTCCCTGATGCATCTGATTGTCCTCTACCTGGAGGGTTGGATGCAGGCGGTCAGTTGGCCCTACCTTTCCCGGTCTGGCCTTGTTGGGGAGTGTCCCCTTCCCTTGTCGCTGGTCGAGAAGAGCAAGGGGGCTTAAGACCCTGGCATTTTTTGAGTTCTTTATAGATTTTGGAGATTAGTGCTCTATCTGAAATATGAGTGGCAAAGATTTTCTCCCACTCTGTAGGCTCTCTCTTCACATTGCTGATAGTTTCCTTTGCTGAGAAAAAGCTTTTTAGTTTGAATCCATCCCAATTATTGATTCCTCCTTTTATTTCTTGGGCTTTGGGAGGCATGTTAAGGAAGTCTGATCCTAAGTCGACATGGTTAAGATTTGGACCTACTTTTTCTTGTATAAGGTGCAGGGTCTCTGGTCTGATTTCAAGGTCCTTGGTCCATTTCGAGTTGAATTTTATGGAGGGTGGGTGAGAGATAGGGGTTTAGTTTCATTCAGCTGCATATGGATTTCCAGTTTTCCAGTTTGTTGAACAGGCTATCAGTGGGAATAATCTGAAGAGTATTCAAAGTATGCCAAGTAGTTAAAATCAGAATCAAAGGGACATGCATTTTTCTTATACAAATTAAAAATATGGCAATGATTCTTAAGAATGTAAAACTGAGGAATTAGAAATTGTTTTTCATTTCTAGAACTTTGTAAGCAAAAAGGAGTGAAAACATGTTAAGACAACACTTATTCTCTGAGGTAGGAAGAAAGTTGACATTGGATGAGTGGTACTTTAGCATAATCTCTTGTATGTGGGCAAAACATTTGATTTCCTTATACTCAGCAGAATATGGAATGGACATGGATTCATGTTTGCTATTAAGACAATAGAGAATTCAAACTATGTTTGAAAACATTGTTTCCATTCAATGTTCAGTTATTTTCTACTCATGGATTAGTTTGTGCAATGACAAGGAAGTATGGAATAAGATCAAATAAGTAGTTTTTCTATCATATTTTCTGATTCTGACTTAAGGTTCATGGCTGACTTTGCTCAGACTATGATATGGTATGACATATGGGTGTGGGTCATGTATTGTATCTTCATTTTAGCAGCTATGTAAATTCTGAATTATTAATCATAATTGGTTGCACTATCAACATCTATTACATAGTTGACAGTAATTAATTTTACATAGATGAACATTTTCAAATAAATCAGGGGAAAGATGTTTTTCAGAATTTCATCATTCACTCAATGATATTTTTATTCTTCACTTGATCAAATTATTTTCCCCCAAAATTCACAAGAGATTTTTAAATTTAGCAATATTAGAAATGTTCTTGCTCAAATCCCCATCACCATAATCAAAGACAAGGAAAGTTGCATTGCAAAACCATCAAATACTCAATAGAAGTTGGACACCGTAAAATGAGTCCAAATAAGTCTATACTGATTCTGTTTTACTTCTGTTGTCTCCACTCAGTTTTAGAAAAAAGTTAGCCTAGGGTCACCTCTGGGCAAGATATCAATTTCAAAATCCTCAGCCTGTCATTCAAAATCCCGAACATTTTATCCCTTATCTACCTTTCCAGTCTCCACTCTGATTGTGTTCCCAGGCCCAAGGTTATTTTAGTATCATTGACTTTTGCCTTTCAGACTGTTCTCCAAAGCATTGTTCCTCATTCTTGCCTCTGGCTCTTTATGCAGAGTTGTTTCTTCTACCTAGAGTATGTCTTCACCTTCATATAACTAATACACTTTTATACATCCATTCACATTTATATTCTCCAAAGTTCCTTCCACA
This sequence comes from Sciurus vulgaris, assembly GCF_902686455.1. Taxonomy (NCBI): domain Eukaryota; kingdom Metazoa; phylum Chordata; class Mammalia; order Rodentia; family Sciuridae; genus Sciurus; species Sciurus vulgaris. The sequence goes on from NC_136472.1 coordinate 48,511,284, forward strand.
TAAACCCAGAGTCATATATATATATATATATATATATATATATGACTCTGGATATATATATATCATATTATATATATATGTCATATATATAAGTCATATATATATATATCTTTTCCATGTTTTATATAAACTTTTCCATGTTTTCCACCTCAATTATAACATTCATGATCTATGAACCAAATAATTTGTTTACATGGAACAATTTATTTGAGTGTGAGCTCATGAGGCTCAATATCAATTATTATTATTACCATGATTTACGTAATGTTTTCGAAAGTGTACATATTAAATCATGCTTGTTGAATCAAATCAGATTGAAATTATCAAAACATCTGAATTTGAAAGCCTGATATCATAGATCGTTTTTGCCCTTCTCATGAGCAAGTCAATGTCAGATTTAATTTTCTTCATCCATAGAATTAAACAAACCAGGTGCATTAAATAACATAACATTGCAAAAGTAATTAGTAAACTATACAAAGAAAAATCACTAGTTATTGAGATTACATTTAGTCTTTAATTTTTAGTGTTTTTCACTTTTCTTTACTCTTCTGAGTAGAATTCCACATTTCAGATTCTATCTTACCTTTATTTACTCTACTGATAACATTTGCTTTAGCTATTTCTTAATATGGTAATGCAACCTTTACTTAGATACCAATGTCTATGTTTTTGATTTAAGTACTGGATTTAACATTTAGAAGTCCAGTGACACTCCTACCCATACTCGCTTCTGTTAAACAAAAGGGTAGCAGCATTGTAATGAACAAAATAAAAGTGTAATATATGCTTTTGGAATAGTGCACACATGCTTAAAGGGCAGGAGAAATTTATTGTAATAGCTCCAGGAAGGTAAGATTTGTAATTATACTCTGAGAAAGAGTGTGATTTTTAAAAAGAGGAGAGTAAAATTTACTGAGGGATTTATTTTCCCCTTGTATTCTCTAACTTTTTATGTCTTTCACACTGTGTTTGTAGTGCCTATGAAATTGGGTTCTTAAGTGAGCCTATCAAGTTTAAATTTCAGCCCATAACCCTGTTATTTATCTATGTGCTTTCCTAGTAATCTGAACTCAAATTCCTACCAACCTAAAATGCCTATATTATATGCATGATAATCTTCTTTAAACCTGTTTAAATAATGAAATTTTAAAAACTTTTTGAAGTCCTTAGCAAATACAAACACATAGTACGTGATATTATATGGTTGGTATCACTATAATGGAAATCTTCCACATATTTTCTGGTGTATTTCTCTGGTTCACAGATTTTATAGTGATGGGAAACTGGTAACTTAGGGAAATTATTCTGAATCATTAATCAGAGAGCAAGCGAATCATTTTCCACAGTAAATCAGTAACTTTCTGTATTGTACTGTAACAGTAACTTCCAATCAAAATCATATTTAAAGTAAGAATATTGTACATCTACTTTATTAAAGTATCAAATATTCAGATTCTTTTATTTTCCTCTTCTTGCATTTATTTTCCCATTTTACTATTTGCATAATGTCTACAATGAGTTGTACCCCGTTTGTGTAAAATGAATCAAAATGCAGTCTGTAAAAATAAAAAAAAGAATAAAAACAGAAATGGTAGAGAAATATAGACTAATTATTTAAATTCTTATTATATAATTTTATAAAAAAAAGGCACAGAGTGAGAACTAGATCCCAAACTATATTTTTCTTTTGCAATTATTTTATGTGTAGTTTCTGATTTTCATCAGTAGTGATCATTATTTTGATCATATTAATAGATAAACTTAAAAATACCACCCTCAACATTTATTACTTGCAGGATCTTAGTCTCTGTTCATTGCCATATTCAGAAATTAAATTAAGAGAAAAGAAATTCTAGAAAGTTTTATCATGTGATTTACCATGTGAATATTCCAAGTTAAAAGAAAAAATGGAGTAAAATGTTGGGGAAAACTTTCTCTAAAAGCCCATGTTTTCTCTGACATTTCTCCCTTCAATTTCCCATAAGAAACTTGAAAATAATGATCACATATGCTGAAGCATACATATAAAATTATAAGGTAAGCTAATGTTGTTTTAAGATTCATTCTCTCATTCCTCTAATTTGAATATTAATTTTAAGTTCAATTATCATATTTACTGTTTTTATTCTAAAGAATTATATGCTAAGTACACTCATTTTTCAAATGTATATTGAATGTAGCTGTATGCTAGGTGTTTGCATTAATGGTGATAATAAGAAATATTACCCCAAAATGTTAGGAAAAATTTAACAAAATGACAGGAGTAAGCCTTTCACTTTCATTAATAACCTTGGAAGTAAATGAATTAAATTCCCCTTATGACAGATTTAGATTGATTGAATGGATACAAAACAATTCCAAACAGTATTCTGTTTAAAACTCGCGTCACCATTAAACATATAGACTACAAGTGAAGGGGTGGAAGAAGATATTCCATGTGAATGGAAAGCAAAAGCTAGCAGGAATAGCTATATTTACTTTAGATAAAATAGATTTTAGGTTGGAACCGAAATAGAGAGAAAGATGATCACTACATAATGGTTAAGAAATCAGTTCATCTGGGCTGGAATTGTGGCTCAGTGTTAGAGTGCTTGCCTAGCATGTGTGAGGTATTAGGTTCAATTCCTAGCACCATATATAAATAAATAAAAAATAAAGGTCCATCAACAACTAAAAAAAATGTTTTTTAAAATCAATTCACCAAAAGGTAATATAACACTTATAAACATACTTATTTCATGATGAGTTTAAATTCCATGCTGATTTTGAAGCAAACATTATTAGACCTAAAGAAAGAGACTACAATACAATAATAGGGATCTAAATACCAACTTTTGTAAATAAACATAAAATCCATGCAAAATGTCAACAAACCCCAGAGTTAAAATATGCTATCAAACAAATGAACCAAATGGACATTTATAAGACATTTCATCCAGCAGCTTGAGAATATACATTCCTTTCATTAGCACAAGAGAAATTCTCCAGGTTGGATCAGATATTAATTAGGCCACAAAAAATTCTCAACAAATTCAAAAGAATTGGTATCAGCATGAATCTTCTCTGATTACAATGGCATAAAACTATAAATCAATGAAAGGAATTTTCATGGAAATTAAGCAACATGTTTTGTTCTGTTTTGCACTAGAGATCAAACCCAGAAGCACTTAACCCTTGAACCACATCTCCAGTCACGTACCCCCACCTTTTATTTTTTAAATTTTGAGACAGGGTCTCACTAAGTTGTTTAGTGCCTTGCAAAATTGCTGAGGCTGGCTTTGAATTTGCAATCCTCCTGCCTCAGCCTCCTGAACCACTGAGATTATAAGTGTGTGCCATCATGTCTCATAAAGCAACATGTTCTTCAAAGATGGATAAATCAAAGGAAAATTGAAAGACTTGTTATCCTTTAAAAACACAATATAACAAAACCTATGGGAAGTACTAAGAGGAATGTTAAATCATTAAATACTGTCATGAAAGCAAAAGAAAAAGAAAGAAATGAATTCAAATAAATTGCCTAACAATGTAATTCAAGGAAATACCAAAGCAAACCAAACCCAAAATTAATAGAAGGCATGAAGTAGCAAAGATCAGAACTACAATAAAGAGAACTACATAAATTATAAAAGACCAACAAAACAAGTTTTTTGAAAAGTCAAATCGAATCAATGAATTTTTAACCAAGAAAACTGAGAAGACTCTAATAAATATTTAGAGATATAAGAGGAGACATAAGTATGCCACAGAAATACAAAGGTTTATTAAAGACTACTACAGACATTATATTCCAAAAAATTGGAAAACCCAGAAGAAATGCATAAGTTTCTGGACACATTTCATTTATCAAAATTGAACCATGAAGATAGAAAACTTGAAAACAAAACAAAACAAAATCCTCCCCAAAATAACAGCCCAGAACTGTATGGATTTACTTCACAATGCTACCAAATTTTTAAAGATAAAATAATGGTAATTTTGTTCATATTATTTTTAAAAACTGTAAAGAGTTGTATTATAATTTGACTAAAATGTATCCTCCACAAACTATTATTTATGTGTAGGGATGCCAGGTTAGCTCAGGCGCAGGTAAGGGCTGTGGGCCAAGAAGTAGGATTTCTCCCAACATTTATGCAGGTATAGTCAGAGGTGAAATAATTAGATTATGAGACTGTAACCTAATCAGCTACTACCCAGTCAGTTCATTCTTTGGGTGGTAAATGTAGGCAGGTGAGGTGTGACTGGAGGAGGTAGGTCACTGGGGGCATGCACTGGAAGAGTGTATCTTTCCTGCAACTCCTGTCCCCTCCTCTATCTCTGCTTCCTGACCCAGCCATAAGCTAAGCATCTTTCCTTCACAGTTCCTTCTATTTTAATGTGGTGCCACATCTTGGATCAAAAGAATGTATTCAGCAGTCTATGAACTAAGAACTCTGAAACCAACACCCCCAAATATACTTCTCCTCAAAGTTTTTGTTGTATAATAGTTTTGTCAGCAATGACAAAGCTACCTAAAACAAGATGGAACTCTACCAAATTAATTGTGCAAGTTCAGCATTACCCCAATACCAAAATTAGACAAAGATACAACAAAAAGAAAACTGGAGACTAATACCACTGCTAAACATAGATGCAGATTTCCCCCAAAATATTATCAAATGTAATTTAGTGGCATATAAGAAAGATCAAACACCATGATCAAGTGGGATTTATCCAAGAGATGCAAGGATAGTTCAACACATGCAAGTCAGTCAACATAATACTTAACAAGAACAGAATGAAGGACAAAACACATATGCTCATTTCCAGGCAGAAGAAGCAATTGATACAATTTCACACCTCATCCTTTTGTGACAAAACCCTTTACAAATTAATTACAGAAGGGAAGGACCTCAACTAATAAGACACAGTCAATCTCATATTGAATGAGAAAAAGTTGAAGATGTTTTGTTGGAGGTCAGGAAAAGAAATAAACATGTCCACCTTTACCATTCTGAATCAACTTCATACTGGAAGACATAACCAGAATAATTAAGCAAGAGGAAGAAATAAAGAGCATTAAAAAAGGAAAGAAGGAAGTAAAATTTTTCTTATTTGCAGATAACATGATTTAATGTAAGAAAATCTAGAAATTCTAATGAAAAATTGTTAGTACCTATCAATAATTTCAGTAAATTTAGAGAATAGAAAATCAATATAAAAATTATTAGCATTTATAACAAACTTGCTGAAAAAGAAATCAAGAATTCTATTCTGAATAGCAACAATAACAACAACAAAAAAATACCTAGAAATAAATTTAACAAATAGAGTGAACTATCTCTATAAAATGTACTAAACATTATCAGAAAAACTGAAGAAGACACAAAAAAAGGAAGGACCGCCCATGTTTATGAATTTAAAGAAATAATGTTATTAAAATAGCCATACTAAGCCTGGTCTGATGGCACACACCTGAGATCCCAGCTACTGGGAAGCCTAAAGCAGGAGGATCACAAGTTCAAAACAAATTTGGTTGACCTACCAAGACCTGTGTTGAACTAAAATTATATAAAAAAAAATCTTGTGATACAGCATAGAAACCTCCAGACTCAATTTCAAGTATCATTAAAAAGTAAATATTCATACCACTCAAAATTATTTAGAGATTCAGTGCACTCCCCATCAAAATACCAATAATATTCTTCAAAGAAAGAAAAAATAATACCCAAATTCATACAGGAATCTACCAAACCCCAAATGGTCAAAGAAATCTTAGACATACACACTGACACACCCACACACCCCAACTGGAGCCATCATTAGACCTAATCTGAAAATTTAACATAAATACTTAGTAACCGAAACAGAAGCTTAGCGACAAAAAACAAAAACCAAAAAACAACAGAGAGATAATAGAACAGAATAGAAACCCAGAAATACATCTACATCTATAGACAACTGAATTTTTACAAAAGTTCCAAAAACACATATTGGAGAAAGGACTGTCCCCAACGGTGCTTGAAATGGTGCTGAAAATTAAATATTCACATTCAGAACAATGAAACCAAATATCTCTCTCTCCATTGAAATGCAATTCTGGAAACTATGGAACTACTAAAAGAAACCTAGAAGACACACTTCAAAATATCAATATGATATTTTCAATAATACAACAAAGCGAAAGGAGACAAATGGGATTGTATCATCCTAGAAAACTATGCAGAGAAAAGGAAACAACTGTGTGAAGAGACAACCTGGATGATGGTAGAACATTACAAACTATCTTATAAAAAATCAACATGTAGAAGATGGCAGACTAGAGGGTGACTGCATCTCCTGTCGTTCCAGAACCCAGGATTCAAGAAGGGGAGGCATTGAGAGACTCAGAGTAACAGAGAGCCACGGGGTGAGTCTCCCCCAGCCGGTGAAGCTCGGCCCGGGCAGCAGGCCTGGACAGGGTTGGCTTCTCAGAGCAGGGCAGGGCAGATGGAGTCTTCCCCAGGAAGCCCTACTCCCTCCGGCAGCAGGCTCCTTCCACAGCCAGCTTCTCAGAGCAGGCTGCCCAGCAAGAGCCTTTCTGCAAACAGCCAGCTCCGAGTCCCGGAGCCAGCGGTGAGCTCTGGCCTGTAGGCCACCTCTGGAACAAGGGCAGGCAGCCAGAGACTTCTCCAGGCAGCCCTGCACCCTCTGGTGGCAAGCTTCTTCCACGACCAGATTCTCGGAGCAGACAGCCCAGTGTGAGCCTTTCCACACAGAGCCAGCTCCAAGCCCTGGAACCAGTAGTGTGCTAGGAGCAGCTTTCTTCTGAAGCACTGCATTATCAAGTTCCTCCAAGATTTCAGGCTACTGAAGGCTGGGAGGTGATATACTGGAAATCTACAGGGACACTATAAGCCAATAGCAGAAAACTGCAATATCTGAGTCCCACTGACATCTGACCAATATGAGAAAACAAGGGAAGAAAATGTCCCAAACAAACCTAGATACTATATCAATAAAAGCCAATGACAGCACAGCAGAAGAAATGTCAGAAAGGGAGTTCAGAATGCACACAAACAAAACAATCAGGGAAGCAAACGAGGAGATGAAAGAGCAAATGCAGGCATTGAGGAGGAGATGAAAGAGCAAATGCAGGCATTAAATGACTGCATCAATCAACAGTTAAAAGAGCAAATACGGGAAGCAACAGATCATTTCAATAAAGAGTTAGAGATATTGAAAAAAAAACAAAGAGAAATCCTTGAAATGAAGGAAACAATAAACCAAATTAAAAACTCCATAGAAAGCATAACCAATAGGATAGAACACCTGGAAGACAGAACCTCAGATATTAAAGAGAAATATTGATTCTTGAAAAAAAAGTTGACCAAACAGAGAAGATGGTAAGAAATCATGAACAGAATCTACAAGAATTATGGGATATCATGAAAAGGCCAAATTTAAGAATTATTGGGATTGAGGAAGGCTTAGAGAAACAAACCAAAGGAATGAACAATATATTCAATGAAATAATGTCAGAAAATTTCTCAAATCTGAAGAATGAAATGGAAAACCAAGTACAAGAGGCTTATAGGACCCATACACAAAATTACAACAGACCCACAAAGGGCACATTATAATGAAAATACCTAACATACAAAATAAAGACAGAATTTTAAAGGCCGCAAGAGAAAAAAATCAAATTATATTCAGGGGGAAACCAATAAGAATATCAGCAGATTTTTCAATCCAGACCCTAAAAGCTAGAAGGGCCTGGAACAACATTTACCAAGCCCTGAAAGAAAATGGATGCCAACCAAGAATCTTATACACAGCAATACTTACTTTCATATTTGACAACAAAATAAGATCCTTCCATGATAAACAAAAACTAAAGGAATTTACTAAAGGAAAGCCGGCATTACAGATATTCTCAGCAAAATATTCCATGAGGAAGAGATGAAAAAACAATGATGCAAATCAGCAATGGGAGGAACTAGCCTAAAGGAATAGCCAAATAAAGGAGAAACCAAATCATGTCAAAAAACAAAAATGAGTCAAATGACTGGGAATACAAATCATATCATAATAATAACACTGAATATTAATGGCCTGAACTCATCAATCAAAAGACATAAACAGGCAGATTGGATTAAAAAGAAAAATCCAACAATTTGCTGCCTGCAAGAGACTCATCTCATCGAAAGAGATACCCATAGACTAAAGGTGAAAGGATGGGGAAAAACATACCATGCACATGGACACAGCAAAAAAGCTGGAGTATCCATCCTCATTTCAGATAATGTGGACTTCAAGTCAAAACTAGTCAGAAGGGATGAAGAAGGACATTACATACTGCTTAAGGGAAGCATAAATCAGCAAGAAATAACAAACATAAATATCTATGCCCCCAACATTGGCTTATCCATGTATGTCAAACAAACCCTTCTTAATTCCAGAAATCAAATAGACAACAACACAATAATACTAGGCAATTTTAACACACCTCTCTCACCACTGGATAGATCATCCAAACAAAAATTGAATAAAGAAACCATAGATCTCAATAATACAATCAATAATTTAGACTTAATGGTCATATATAGAACATACCATCCAACAAAGAACGAATACACTTTCTTCTCAGCAGCACATGGATCCTTCTCTAAAATAGACCATATATTATGCCACAAAGCTACTGTTAGCAAATACAAGAAGATAGAGATACTACCTTGTACTCTATCAGATCATAATGGATTGAAATTAGAAATAAATGACAGAATAAAAAAACAAACTTCTCCAATACCTAGAGATTAAATAATACACTATTATATGATGAAGGGATAACAGAAGACTTCAGGAGGGAAATAAAAAAAATTCTTAGAAGTAAATGAGAACAAAGACACATCATATCAAAATCTCTGGGATACTATGAAAGCAGTACTTAGAGGAAGATTTATTTCATGGGGCACATTCAACAAAAGAAGTAGAAATCAACAAATAAACGACTTAACACTACAGCTCAAAGCCCTAGAAAAAGAAGAGCAGACCAACACCAAAAGTAGTAGACGACAGGAAATAGTTAAAATCAGAGCTGAAATCAATGAAATTGAAACAAAAGAAACAATCGGAAAAATTAACAAAATAATAGTTGGTTCCTTCAAAAAATAAAAAAAAAAAAGAGATAAACACTTAGACACATTAACAAAGAGAAAGAGGGAGAAAACTCAAATTACTAAGATTCAGAATGAACAAGGAAATATCACAACATACACGAGAGAAATACAAAACATAATTAGAAGCCATTTTGAAAATCTATATTCCAGCAAAACAGAAAACCTCGAAGACATCAACAAGTTTCTAGAGATATCTGAATTACCTAAACTGAATGAGGAGAATATACACACCTTAAATAAATCATTACCTAAACTGAATGAGGAGAATATACACACCTTAAATAAATCATTACCTAAACTGAATGAGGAGAATATACACACCTTAAATAAATCAATTTCAAGCAATGAAATAGAAGAGGTCATCAAAAGCCTACCAACAAAGAAAAGTCCAGGACCAGATGGGTTCTCAGCTGAGTTCTACAAAACCTTTAAAGAAGAGCTCATTCCAATACTTCTCAAAGTATTCCATGAAATAGAAGAGGAGTGAACCCTCCCAAACTAATTCTATGAAGCTAATATCACCCTGATACCTAAACCAGACAGAGACACATCGAGGAAAGAAAATTGCAGACCAATATCCTTAATGAACATCGATGCAAAAATTCTCAACAAAATTTTAGAAAATCGCATAAAAAAATATATTAAAAAGATAGTGCACCACGATCAAGTGGGTTTTATCCCAGGGATGCAAGGTTGGTTCAACATTCGGAAATCAATAAATGTCATTCACCATATCAACAGAATTAAAGTTAAGAATCACATGATTATTTCAATAGAAGCAGAAAAAGCATTTGATAAAATACAGCATCCCTCCATGCTCAAAGCACTAGAAAAAATTGGATAGAGGGAACATTCCTTAACATTGTAAAGGCTGTCTATGCTAAGCCCATGGCCAATATCATTCTAAATAGTGAAAAACTGAAAGCATTCCTCCTACAAACTGGAACAAGGCAAGGATGCCCTCTTTCACCACTTCTATTCAATATCTTTCTTGAGACTCTATCTAGAGCAATAGAAAAACCAAATAAATTAAAGGGATATGAATTGGAAAAGAAGAACTCAAACTATCCCTGTTCTCTGATGACATGATTATATATTTAGAGGAATCTGGAAATTCCACCAGAAAACTCTTAGAACTCATGAGTGAATTCAGTAAAGTAGCAGGTTACAAGATCAATGCTCATAAATCCAATGCATTTTTATACATAAGTGATGAATCTTCAGAAAGAGAAATTAGGAAAACTACCCCATTCAAACTAGCATTGAAAAAAAATAAAATACTTGGGAATCAATCTCACAAAAGAGGTGAAAGACCTCTACAATGAGAACTACAGAACACTAAAGCAAGAAATTAAAGAAAACCTTAGAAGATGGAAAGATCTCCCATGTTCTTGGATAGGCAGAATTAATATTGTCAAAATGGCCATACTACCTAAAGTGCTATAGAGATTCAGTGCAATTCCAATTAAAATTCCAATGATGTACCTTACAGAAATAGAGCAAGAAATTATGAAATTCATCTGGAAGAATAAGAAATCCAGAATTGTAAAGCAATCCTCAGTAGAAAGAGTGAACCAGGGGGTATCGCAATACCAGATCTTCAACTCTACTTCAAAGCAATAGTAACAAAAATGGCATGGTATTGGTGCCAAAGTAGACAGGTAGATCAATGGTACAGAATAGAGGACACGGACACAAACCCAAATGAATACAATTTTCTCATATTAGACAAAGGTGCCAAAAATATGCAATGGAGAAAAGATAGCCTCTTCAACAAATGGTGCTGGGGAAACTGAAAAACCATATGCAACAGAATGAAATTAAACCCCTATCTCTCACCCTGCACAAAACTAAACTCAAAATGGATCAAGGACCATGGAATCAAACCAGAGACCCTGCATCTTATAGAAGAAAAAGTAGGTCCAAACCTTCAACTTGTTGGCTTAGGATCAAACTTACTTAACAGGACCCCCATAGCCCAAGAAATAAAAGCAAAAATCAACAACTGGGATAGAGTCAAACTAAAAAGCTTTCTCTCAGCAAAGGAAACTATCAGTAATGTGAAGAGAAAGCTTGCAGAGTGGGAGAATATCTTTGCCACTCACACTTCAGATAGAGCGCTAATTTCCAGAATCTATAAAGAACTCAAAAACTCTACACCAAGAATAGAAATAATCTAATCAACACTTGGGCCAAGGAAATGAACAGACACTTCACAGAAGAAGATGTACAAGCAATCCACAGATATATGAAAAAATGTTCAACATCTCTAGTAATAAGTGAAATGCAAATCAAAGTACCCTAAGATTCCATCTCACCCCAATTACAATGGCAATTACCAAGAACGCAAGCCACAATAGGTGTTGGCGAGGATGTGGAGAAAAGGGTACACTCATACATTGGTGGTGGGGTGGCAAATTAGTGCAGCCACTCTATAAAGCAGTGTGGAGATTCCTCAAAAAGCTTGGAATGGACCCACCATTTGACCCAGCTATCCCACTCCTTGGCCTATACCCAAAGGACTTAAAATCAGAATACTACAGAGATACAGCCACATCAATGTTCATAGCTGCTCAATTCACCATAGCCAGGTTGTGGAACCAACCTAGATGTCCTTCAGTTGATGAATGAATAAAGAAACTCTGGCATATATATATATACAATGGTATATTATTCCGCCATAAAGAATGATAAAAATTTTGGCATTTGCAGGCAAATGGATGAAATTGGAGAACATCATGCTAAGTGAGATAAGCCAAACTCAAAAAACCAAAGGATGAATGTTCTGGCTGATAAGCGGATGATGACATATAATAGGGGGTGGGAGGGGTTAGCGTTAGGGTTAAGGGTTAGGTTTAGGGTTAGGGTTAAGGAGGAGGTCAAGAATTGGGGAAGGAAGGACTGTATAGAGGGAAAAGCATGGTGGGAGGGGTGTGGGGAAGGAAAAAGAAATAACAGAATGAATCAAACAACATTACCCTGTGTAAATCTGTGATTACACAAATGGTATGCCTTGGCTCCATGTATAAACAGAGAAACAACATGTATCCCAATTTTTTACAATAAAAAAAAATAAATTAATTAATAAAAATTAACATGTAGAATATAGTAGGAACTCCCCAAAACTCAACAACATAAATACATAATCAAATTTAAAATGGGCAAATGAAATGGTCTGAAGAGCATTTCTCAAAAGAAGATGTACAAATGGTCAATAAAAATATGAAAAAATGTTCAACATCACTAATTATCTGGAAAATGCAAATCAAAGGCATATTTGATTACAGTTAGGCTGTAATCAAAAAGATAAAAAATAAAACATGGTGAAGATGTAGAGAAGGTATGATGATTATTACACCTTCTTGGTGGGAAGTAATTAGTATAGTCATTATGGAAAATGGTATAGAGCTTCCTTGAAATACTAAAATTGGGCCACTAGTATTGTATCAGCTATTACATTTGTGGGTCTTTATCCAAAACAAATGAAATCAGTATGATGAGAACCATGTGCATTTCCATGTTCATTGCAGCTATTCACGATAGCCAAGAATGGAAACACTGGTGATCAAGTTCTAAATGCAAAGAGATCTCTCACTGTTTATAAATTGTTAAATCATAAAGCAGGAGAGATTTCTGCCACAAGTTCAGAAAGAAGCATATACTCCACTGGGAGGAAAAAAAATACATATATATATAGTCAGGAGATAGGCAATGAAGTAAGAATGTGACATAAATAAATGGGGAAATTCATATACTTAATATGTAGGTGACTCAGATATTAGAATTACCAGAAAAGAACTGAAAAGTAGATATGTTATGAGTTCTACTTATGGTCCAGATTCAGAAATTCCCAAAAGGGAATTACTCTCTTCCAAACTCCAGAAAAATGCTGGATAAACCACCAAGCCATCATTTTAAAAAAATCTTACCTGTGTACTGAGGAATCGAAAATGTACTGTAATTAGAGTTCAAAATTGACAAGCATCCACAAAACAGACTTCAACAGTTCCTCTCCTCCACAACAGAACAAATCAAAGAATTAGCCACAGAAAGAAAGAAGTTGTCTCCTGACATACTAGTTTCTACAATTACTTGTGACCTGGCAGCCTGTTTCAGAGAAATTCTAGACACAAAACCCAACTTTTTTCATCAATCTTAATTTTGAGTTTTTTTTTTCTTTTGTTTGTTTGTTTGTTTGTTTTGGTATTGGCAATTGAACCCAGAGGTGCTCAAACACTGAGCCACATCGCCATCCCATTTTTATATATTTTTTATTTATATATTTTTTATTTTGAGACAGGGTCTCCATAAGTTGTTTAGATCTTGCTAAATTGCTAGGCTGCCTCTGGGATTATAGGCATGGGCCACCATGCCTGACTTTACTGAGTTCTTGAGGTCATACAATAAGCATTGCTAGGGCACAGTGCTTGAAATGTTTTCCTCATCCTCTTAGCAGTTTTACTGATTTCCATACTCATAATAATGAGCTTCAAGTAGTTAAATACTAAAGTCCAATACGCAGACAAATTCCAGTCTAATGATGCTTCAAGCTGTTCATGACTGTGTCTTTGGGGATCAGTTCCAACTCATATCCAGTCTGTATATTATTCTTGTTGCTGAAATGAACCAAGTTAAATCCATAGATTCCTGTACTCACCAATACACCTACAAATTTTGCTTTGGAAAGGCACCAGACATCTGGACATGGCAAAGGCACAGAATCTGTGGTTTATTTCAGGAAAGGATAATACACATTAACAATAAAGAAATCTCATGTTAAAAGATGCTGTTCACAAATATCTATTATCGGGCTTTGTTTCTAGGCATATTAAGCAAACAAAATATTCCTAAATTTTGAGTTTGGGGTTAGGTTACAATTAAAGATTAAGTAAGTGTTTAGAAATCCCTGTAATTAATAGCAAATAACTTGATACAGAGAGTTGCCTTTCCCTAACAATCCGATGTGGGACAAGAAAATGTGAAGTCCAAAGAGCAATTTGAGAATGCGGACTTGTGTTTGTCTCTCATTCTACCTACTATCTTCACCACCTCCTTCCCGGAGGAACTTGCAAATAGTACTGGAAATTGTACGTAGTTATAGTACATATTAAATAATGATAATCTCACTGTGTCTTAACCACATGTATACAATGTGCTACACTCAGATGGGATCAAAACTTGCTAAAACGAAATTTTACAGCATAACATATAATTTTATAAGTACGAGTCTTCCTTATTTTTTCATATTTTGTAATTTTCTGTTTAATGGGTTTATTCATTACACATTTCTATAACAAGTTACCACTCTACATAAAAATATTCCTTTCCAAAATTTATTAGTGTATACAAATTATACACAATAATGGGTTTCATTGTGACCCATTTTGCATGTGCATATAACATTATTTGCTTAATATTGCTCCAAAATGCATCCCCTTACCCTTCTCTCTGTCCTTCCTCTGCTTCCCTTCCTCTACCCCAGTGGTTTCCCTCTTCCATGACATCCCTTTTTTCTTTTCTTTTCCTTTTTTTTTTTCTTTATAGAGGGGGCAAAACTTATGGTACATAATTTCATTCCTTTTTATGGCTGAGTAAGTTAACATTGTGTATGTATTTTTTTTTTATCCATTCATCTGTTCATGGACATCTAGAATGACTCCATAAGGTATTAAAGTCAGCATACTTTAGTGATACATTCATACCAAATTTTTTGCAGCATAATTCACAATAACCAAAATTAGAATGTTAACTTTTTAAATCATAAATGATACAAATTCATAACAATAAAGCAATATTTGATCTTTCTTTTTCTTGGAGCTCTCTAATTAAGACAGAAGAATTTGCTAGGGTGGTTGAGTAAACTTTCCTAATGCAGATTACTCAGTATTTATTATACAAATAAATACATCATGACTCGCAGATTTTTTTTTTTTTTTTTTTTTTTGGTTCTGGGGATTGAACTCAGGGTCACTCAACCACTGAGCAACATCCCCAGCCCTATTTTGTATTTCATTTAGAGACAGAGTCTCACTGAGTTGCTTAGCACCTCACTTACACAGAGACAGGCTTTGAACTCTCAATCCTCCTGCCTCAGCCTCCAGAGCTGCTGGAAATGCAGGTGTGCATCACTGTACCCAGCGTACCATTAGTATTAATGGTGACTTTTGATTCCAGTTCACTGGAAGACTTCCTGAAGTTTCTTAAGCAACTTGATTAATAGAAGACCTTTCGACATTTGCCTCACTTTTTTTTTTTTCTTTAGGTATTAGAAATTGAACCCAGGGTTCTTAACCACTGAGTCACATCAGCATCCATTTTAACATTTTATTTATAGACAGGGTCTCGCCGTCTTGCTGAATTGTAATTCTCTTGCCTCAGCCCACCAAGCCACTGAGATTACAGGCTAGTGCCACCATGCCCAGCTGCCTCACCAATTTTGCTTAGAATTTTTTGTTGCTTTGTTCTTCCCTTTCTAGAATGTTTTCTAATGGTCCTCCACTCTTTTTCTTTATGCATAAATGGCTTTTTAAAATTTTTTGGTCAGTATATGAAAGATTTTGCTAATCACAATCTTGAACTTTGTCAAGCCACTTTCACCATAGAATTTAAAAATTGAATCAGCAAGAAAAACAAAGTTAAAATACTAAAAACTAGCAACTTAAGAAATACTTTAGCTTTTCCATGTACGCATACATATGATTTACAAAAATCCAAGCTTTGGAGTGAGGTGATTAACACAAACATACTAAGATTATAGAAATTTACAAAAAAAAAAAAAAGCGCATCTAAATTTTAAGAACTTTGGGCCTGAGGCTCCCTCAAAATGGATATGATCAGCTCTGCAGTGGGAAGAAGAGCAAATCAAAAACAAAGAGGAGAGGTTGCTTTGATGGAGCCAGCTTGGTGGGTCCTCTGGTTTAAAGGAGGCTGGTGTGTGTCAGCAGCTGTGCCAGATGCCTTTACAAATCTGTCCCTCTGTTCCATGGTCCTGGGCTGGGATTAATTTGGCCCTCCCTGGGAATATTTGGGAGTGTTAAGATATTTTGGGTGGGACACTGGGTGGAGAAGGTGCTGGAGGTGTCCTGTGGGTGGTTGACAGTGATGTCAACATCTCACAATGCACAGAATGTTCCCTGCCCAATGGCCTGCAGCACAAAGGCAGAGAAGCCTGTTGTTACCCCACAACAGCTCCATAAGGCAGGTGTTATTGTTATTTCCATCTGATGATACAAGGAATCCAAACTGAAGTTCTAATTAACTTGCTGTGTGCAGAGCCAGGAGTCACATCCAGGTGTCTGGCTTCCTCTCCATATTTTCTCCATGATCATGGAAAGATGATTACACTAAGGTTCTAACACCTGGGTTAAGCACTGGGCAAGTACCCAGGTGGGCACTTCAATGGGACTAAGCCTTCTCATTGTCCTTGTAATTACACCACTGGTCCTTTTCCTTCTATTTCCTCAGGCTGTCAATAACGAATCAGTGCCCTTGGCACTTTCCAAAGCAGTCTATGTGTGAGGAAGACTCAAGGTGCTGAGTTGCCCTCTCTGCTGTATGTGTCTCTGATTCTGGGTGGTCAGGAGGACTGCTTAAATACAACAGGAGAGCTCTGTTCTTCCTGAGGCAGACAGGTTCTCCCTGTGAGGGATGCAGGTGCAGGTAATGTTTTCCAATGGAGAATTTGGGAGCAGGGCCCATGCATAACTGGAAGGTGGTTTGAGAGGTGGACTTGCTCAGGTCCTTTAATCAGGGGATGTTTTCAGTCTTAGTTCTTTCATTCTGCGAAGTATTTGAGAGTTAATAAATTTCCATCTCTATTTCATTACCTATGCTATTTATTTGCTGTCTCATTTGTTTACTAATGAATTGGAATGCTTAAGATTGGGGATTTTTTTCCCTTTCCCCCTCACTTGCTTTAGTTTGAGATTAATTTGAAATACAAAATTTAATTCACATGGCCCACCTTACCTACCATTTTCAGAGGACTCAGGATTTGCCCCACTAGTTAGTAATTAGATGCCTCTGGCTCCCCTCAAGATCTTTCAGTTTTCTTGTGAGGAGAGATCCCATCCCCTTCTCCAGCTACTTAGCCCTACTCCAGCTAACATTGCTAAGTGTTCCTCCTCAGGAAAATCAAGAATTCAATCTTGTATGTCCTTTCTTCTTACTGCAAAATTTGTCAAGCCTCTCAGATGTTATATGAATCTGCTAAGATATTTATATCAAGCCTCAAATCCTCCTCATTTCCATCCCAGTCTCTCCTGCTTTTCAGAAAAATCATACCACCTAATATTTAAGACCTGTAATATTATCATATTTCTAATAACTGTCCTTCTCCTAATTACTATCCAATTCTCCATTGTACATAAACAAACATCCAGGGGTATAATGTGTGTTCTTATGAAATGGTTGGTTTCAGGTGCTTCAGAAGCTATACCTTGTTATTCAGGATGTGCATGTTTAAATTTCTGAACTATGTAAATTTCCCATATTTTTTGATCTCCCAACCACAATCTTTTCCCTCTACATAGTCCCAGTGTATGATATGAATATTCAATATATCATCTTGATATATAGACAATTCACTATTAAAACACAACAAAACAGAGTCAGGATGTCTGCAGAGCCAATAAAATAGAGCAATAAAGAAACCCTCTGGATTTTCTCTAATGAAAATGAAGTATTGATAAAGCAGTATTTATCAAAAAAATTAAATTTGCTGACCATATAAGAGCTCACTAATCTGCAGAAATTTGTATAAAATAAAACCAGTATATATAAATATATATATATTTTCCTCCCAGTGTATTAATATAGAGTTTTTGAATTTTTTTCATTTGCAGCAGTTATAACTAAGTTGATGGAATCTCTTATGTTGAGGGATTACCACGTGGTTTTGACTTACGGCTACATGCCCTTAGAGACTGACTGAATTCAAGAAGGAAATTGGGAAAAGTAAGATTTTACTGAATCTATTAGTTGCTATACCACTGGGCAGAGCAGAGGGAACTGAAGCTATTATCTAGCAACATGCTGGTTGCAAAAGTTTTACACAAGGTAAAGAGAATGAATCAAGACATAAAAGAGTTCCTACAGAACAAATATGGTCCACTAAGCAATAGTAACATAAAGTGTTGTCCTTTCAGAACTTCAGTCAGGCACTGTTAAGCTGTCCTGGTTTGTGATCTTCAAAACGCTTATTATTCTGTGTCCCTGCGTAATACATTACTTATTAATTTTTATATGAAACACAGTGCATCCCTGATTCTGATCCATTTTCAATGGGCATATATTATTTTTAAAAGTTCTGAGTGCTCACTGAAATTAGAGGAAAATTTTATTTTTAATTTTATAAGAAATGAGGAACGCTTTAGTAATAATACATAATCTGTTCAGAGAGAAAGCTCACCTTGAATTTTTAATTAAAACTGTTGTGTTTGTGGGAAGAAAAACTTGGAATCTATTTCCTTATTTTCATAAATATCATTGCCATTTATTTTTGTTTCACCATGACAGGAAAGAAAAATGAATGAAGTGTTAGAATACGTTTTTCATTTAAATAAAATTACATATTCATTTAAACAACGTGTACCCTCATCTCTTATGGCAAGAGGTGCTATGCCAGACCATCTTTCTGATAAAATATCTGACAAGTGTAATGAATTTTTTTCTTTATAAAATCTATTCCATTAATTAGGTAAAGCCAACTTTTTGTTTGTTTGTATATTTATGTATAACATCAATATTTTTTTTTCTTTTTCTTTATGGTACTGAGGATCATAGTTAGGGAGGCAGGCTAACACTGAATTGTAACCACAGACCCTGTATTACTATTTAAAATCTAAAACAAACTCTTTACTCAAATAAATAAATCACTGCGAACTTTTTACAAATAAAAAATTTTATAAAGCAAAATTTACACAAAATGGCATACTTGATGACAAAGACATCATTTTAAATCTTTCAATCATTCTGTGACATTTTAGATAAAGCTCTTTCCTATTCTCCATACTAACTTTTGTAGTTCAAACTCATCATATTTGTCTGAACTTTTAAATTCTCAGTTCATGTTTGAAGCGCATCATAGCACAGTTTTTAAAGGTTTAATTTATAGAAATAGGTTTAATTCTGACTTCATTGATTTACTCAAGTTTTCAATATTTTAGGATAATTTTCTCAAAAGTAAGATGAAATGAAGAGATTTTCTTTCCATTCCTCTTTTAAGTTAGATTGCCTGTTGGATGCAAATTCTAAGTATGCTTTCTGTTAATATATAGCACATGTTCCTGTTGGTACTAAGAGCCAGGCAATGTGCTGTGTACTTTACCTGCATTTTATATTAAATCCTACTGATGTAGAAGGATCTCCTTTAGAAGGAGGAAGAAGAGTATAGAAAGCACATTGTCCAATGATTGGCAGCAATTGCAGCTGACAAATATTCAAAAAATAACAGTGATTTTTGCAAAACAGAAGCTCATTTCTTTCTTTTGTAAAATCTGGAGATAAGCAGGGTGCAGTGGCACACCCCTGTAATCCCAGTGACTCAGGAGGCTGAGGCAGGAGGATCACAAGTTTGAGGCCAGCCTCAGCAATTTACAGAGGCCCTAAGCAACTTAAAGAGACCCATTCTCAAAATAAAATATTAAAAAGGTCTGGGGATGCCACACAGTTGTTAAGCACCTCTGCTTTCAATCTTCAGTGCCCCCAAAATATAAATAAAATGATAAAATAAAATAATAAAAATAAAATAAAAAGAACTGGAGTTATGTGGTCTGGTGCTATTAGGATGCTTTCACTCACAAAATCCTCTGGATCCCAGATTTTAATCATGTTTACCATCTTGCATTCTTAGGTTCTGAAATGAATCCTTTCCTTTCCAGATGATCACTTTCATATTTCAGGTAGAACAAATAAAAGAAAAAAATTAAAAGGGATGAAGGTCATTTTTCAGTTATTCCTTAAATTAGGATTTTCTCCCAACTTAAGTAAGGAATCTCCCTTGCATTGAAAAGAACCTAGAAAATGTAGTTTTTAATTCCAAGTGACTGTCTATCCAGCTCAGGACAGTGTTATTCAATAGTAGTATAAGTTATGAATATTAATGCTGGGGAGAAACAACTTGGGATCAAACCTGGCTCTCCTCCTAGTTATTTAACGTTGGGTTATTAAGACCCACCTCATTCTTGCTGCCTCCACCATGGAGGGTGTGGAAATCTACAGGAAAAGCTGATGTCCTCATCATGGAAATAAAGACACACCTGGTTTTTTAAATCAAGACAGTAAAGGAGAATTTAAGAAGGTTGGAGTCATTGAAAACTTGGTAATAAGGAATCACGTGGGTGAACTAAAAGATTGGTTTGATTCACCTATGCCTTCTAGCTTTCATACAAGAACTTTTTTTGTGATGTACCCTCACAAGAAGGATATATAGAAATAATTTTTTTAAATGTACTAAAATCAAGTGCAATAATTCTGGTCTGTCTGTGAGATTGTGGAAAAGTTTCAATCTCAGTGCCTCAATTGCCTCATATAAAATAGAAATCACCTATATGGAAATGGAAGTAGTCTATATCAAAAGGATCATAAATTCTCAATAAATGATAGCTATTAAGATTACCAAATTCTACTCCATTTTACTACAAGTAATAAAATACAGTAAAGTTGTCTATTCTTGTTTCACAATAGTGAGCACAAAACATTATTTTCTATCTTAACTTCAAGAAAAACTACACCTTTACTGTGTTAACAATTCTTACTGAAATAATGATATCTTTGTCCAAGAACTTTAAATATGAGATGAATTTTTCTACACTATTTTAGAAACAGAATTATATGGATTAATAGTGATCAAGAAAGTATATAAATAGTACCATTTGGAGGCTTAATCTTTCAGGATTACAACAAGGAACAACATTTGCTTCATGAATTTCAGTTTGGAGTTTCTTGACTTAATATTTTTACTTGTACAGTTGATCCTCATTCATGGGTAATGCATTTATACATTTGCCAACTCATTAAAATTTATTTAGAAACTTCAAATCAATACCTACAGTGATTTCAGAGTGTTAGTGGAAATGAGCATAGAGGCAAAACCTCAAGTCAGGTGATGTGTGCATTCCCAGGTGAGGCTGAACAAGAAGATGCTCTGCCTTCCTGTTTTAACACTTCCCCTGCATATAAATGTGTTTTAATGGTTTATTTTGTGCTAATCTTTTCTCCTTGTTTTGATATTTTGGATGATTTCTGTTTAAAACCCTTCCAAGCCTGCATGCTTTCTAGAGTTCTAAGCTCAAGTGCATTGAAATGTGTCTTGTTGAGAATGATTTATCCAATGCTAGCTAAGCTTCACTTAGGCAAGAGTCATAGGGCTATTGTCACTGAATTCTATGTTAAGGAATTGATGATATAGATCAAATATGAAGTCCTTAAGTAGAAGCATGTATAAAATATGCTAATGTATTGATGAGTTTATGAAAATATCATGACTGGAGGCTCAGCAAAACCTAACCCTGTGTTTACCCCAAGGAGAAATCATCTAGTATAAATTAATTGTGTGAGGTGACTTTATAGAATATCTATCAGTTCAGCAAATGAGGAGAACTAATTGTATTTAACTTTTAACGTGATTTTCTTATATATTCTTATGAGCTTAGAAATAAATGCATACTTTTAGGTTTTTTTAAGTGGCACTATGACTTTAATGAATCAATTGACTAGTTACAAACATATATATATATGTATATATATAATTTTATACATATATATGTATATACAAAATAAGGTCAATAATGTATTTTGAGAAATAGCACATATTGTGGAATATGGCATCATAGTGATTGACAAAATGGAAACTGTCAGCAGAGAACCTTAGAAACTATATGTAATGGGCAGCAGATATTGGCAACCCAGATTCCTCTTTATGGAAGGATATACTGTCTCAGGTGCAGGGAGTGGTTTCAGATAACACCCTTTAGCTCTCAGTACTTATAGGTATTAACACTTGGTTAAGCATATCTTTCTGGGTGTAGTATAAATCCAACTAGTCATGTAGGGAGAAATGTAAAGCCATGACTATTTCAGCCCAATGCCAAACAAGTCAGATTGCACACTTCCTGTTCAGAGTTCCTTGTGTGATTAGTTACATTAGTGCTCTCTGTCCAATTCTGGTTCTGTATTGTGGATCCTGAGACAGTTCCTTGATAAACATACTTAGTCCATACTAAAATCAGAGACAATGATTTTTGGAAAACACAAAGGGTGAAAGCATATATTCTTATCTGCTAGTATTATTGATGGTATTTGACTATATAGACATGCAACAAAAAAATGTGTTTGTTTTTAAATTCAAGTAGTTTTATTTTACCTGTTCCCTACTTGGGAAGTGACCCCAATAAAATGCTAAGTGCCCAAGAAAGAAAGATAATTGAATGATGAAAAATCTAAAAGCTGAATAAATTATTTCTATAAATATAAAAATAATTTAAACAACAGTTACTTAAATTTTTGGAAGTCTTTTTTTTTTTTTTTCATCCTTATGGATCCTAAAGATCTGAAAAGCTAACCCAGGTGGGATGATGCACACCTATAATCCCAGCAGTTTGGGAGGATGAGGGAGGCAGGGGATCACAAGTTCAAGGCCAGTCTCAGCAACTTAGTGAGATCCTTAGCAAGTTAGCAAAACCTGTCTCACAATAAAAAATAAAAAATGGCTGGAGATATGTAATTCAGTGGTAAAATTACCTTGGGTTCATTCCCCAATATAAAAAAAAAAAAAAAGAAAAGAAAAGAAAAAAGAAATGAGAAGCTTTTTATCATGCTAGATTTTTCCTAAGGTAATAGATAAGAAGACTGACGATTCTTCTTTAGTACAAGACCACTTATAAAGTTGAATAATGATAGATTTCTCTTTCTTAAAGATTTCATGAGTATGTATTTCTTCAAAAACATAATAATATCAATATTAACAACCATAATAATGATGGCAACAAAAGAAAAGGAAGAGAAAGAATTGAAAGAAGAAATGAGAGATATTATTGTAACTTTGACTTTTAATACTTGAATAATATTTCACCCATTGGATACTCCAGTAGCAATTTCTCTTTTTGTCTTCATTGTCTGTCTTAACAATTGATTTATGGGTAGTTATTCTTGGAACTGATGTATTCAGGCAGCTCCAGGGCTCTGGATGTTGATGGTTGCTGAACAACCAAATCCATGATTGATAAGCTGCTGGATTTTTCACTGTGGGCCCCTTGTTTGGAGAGAATGAGGAAAAATTATTTCTATGTTATGTCACCTTTGGAGCTCAAAAAAAAGGCAGATATTGTAAATACAACCTGATATTTAAAATTATTATCAAAAAACAATTTTATTATGAGAAAAATGTTTGTTTTATTTTTATTTTAGACACTAGATAATGTCCTAAGAAACAAAACAAATATCTGCACAATAAATTAGTATCTTTTTTTTTTTTTTTTGGTACTGAGGATTGAACCCAGGGGCACTTAACCACTGACTACTCTTTTTTGTTTATATTTTATTTAGAGACGAGTTCTCACTAGGTTAGTGTTTTATTAACTTAACTTAATATATAATCTGAGAATATGACATTTAATTATTTTATTCCTAGGTTGTTCTGATATACCTTTATAGTCATTAAACTTACAAACTAGTAATTGTTTGGCATATCTTAAATTTAAATGATATCATAGTTAAGATTATTTTCATTATAGCAAATTATTAATTAATTATAAAAGTATTTTTGAAAAAGAAATGGTGAGAAAATTAATTATAGTAATTATTAATTTTCTAATTTGGATGAAGCAATATAATGGTTACTTTTACAAAATCATGTCTAATGACAGAAACAGATGGGACCAGGAAAAATTTTGGACTATGACCTCCATATGTAATTCTATCTAGGTGCCAGCCCTTCTTGCTTGCAGATAGCTAACATCTTTCTGTAATGATTACATAACAGAGAAAGCAAAAGATGGCTTTACCCTCAACACTTCATCTAAATATAATTAACTCTAAAAGTTTCCATTCCCAAACACCATCACACTGAGGATTCAGGTTTCAGCATATTAATTTTGGCAGGGAATACTATCCCTTGCTATTACAAATTCCATTTCCTTGTAATAGTATCTTAAAATATGAGACTCAGATGTATAAAGCAGTTTGTTAAATGTACTCTGGGCTCAAGGACAATGAGGTTGTTATTGGTGCAATTCTGTTTGTTTGCTTTATTTTCTTGGAATTGAGGAGCTGGTAAATAAACAGACAGGGCAATAGTAGAAATAGCCAGAAAGAGTTGAAGAGAATTACATTTCTAGGATTTTCCACAGAGTATTTATAAGAAGAATTATATAAATACTGCAGTTCATATTTTGTTAGGTTCTCATTTTCATCTTCAGAAAAACTTATTTCTGAATCAATTTTGTTTTTACTTGTTTAAAACTTGCATTAAAAAGCTGCACCTTTGCATATAATGGTATAGTCTTACATTGCTATTCAAAGACAAAAATGGCAAAAAGAATTAGCATACTAATTAGGGAAAAACTAAACTATATATCACAAATCTCCCTGAATATGTTTTTCACTTAGTAGAAAAATCTAAATGGAAACTTTGTACATGTAAATAGCACATGTACAGTTTGGTGTTGGTTACCTAGGTGGTACCAATTTTTTTTTCCATCTCTTGATAAAAGGTCAAAGATAAATATGGGTAAGATAATTTTTACTTTTGCAGGTTTCACAAATATCTATTATAGCACTTTTCTGGGTAATAAGAATTGCAAAGTTTATTGATACTCTCTCTGAATGTGCAATATATTATATTATGCTCAGAATTACTATGGATGAGTCTCAATCTCTAAGGAAGCAGCTCAGATTTTTAAAGATGGAAGTAAATTGTTTTTATTTCTACAGGGAAAACTAATTCTAGGTATCCTATAACTACGCAGTTCCCTTGGCTCAATGTGTTATTCTAAAAGCACAGAGAGACACAGGAAAAATCAGTTTGGAAGTGATACTGTCATAAATTATAGCAACATTTGGGAAGCTAGAATCCTGTTAATATGAAATATTGTGTGTACTGCACACACACATATGCATATATATTCACAAACACAGACACATGAAAACACATACCAAGGGGAAACTAAATATAGTTATCCTATTTTTAGTTGTTTTGTAAAACTTCCATATTGTATTCATCAATTGCAATACCAGGTTAATACTCAAATTTCAAAGAAATTGAAATCAGTAGGATGAGTAAATGTCTGTCTACACTTTTGTTCATTGAGATATTATTCAAATACCAGGATATGAAAAAAATGATTGTAAAAATGTGGTAATAATTACACAGCTTTTCAAAAATCGGGGAATTCTGTTATTTGAAAAAAAAATGGATAAAACTGCAGCATAAAATGTAAAGTAAAATGAGCCAGGAATGGAAAGTTAAATACCATATGCTCTCACATGTGTGTGGAATCTAAAATATTCAAATTCATGGAATGGGGATGTAGAATGTTGGCCACAGAGAGTGAAGGAAAGGATGTGGACAGAAGGGGACATGGTCAATGGGTCCAAAGTCACAGGATAAGTTCTGGTATGCTATTGCACAGAAGTGATTTCAGTTAATAATAATGCGTTGTGTATTTCAAAAGAGTTAGAAGAGAGGATTTAAATATTCTCATAACACAGAAATGATAAGTATTTGAGGTGGTGGATATGCTAATTAGTCTGATTTGACATAATGTATACAAATATTATGTACAAATATTAAACATCCTATTGTAACTTATTACTGTTTTATTCCCATTACTTGTTATTGGCCTGTTTCAATTGTGTTATATCCTCTTGATTCATTTTGTAGGTTATATGTATCTAGAAATTAATATATTTCTTCTAGATTTTCCAATTCATGGGAATATATGTTTTAATATAGTCCCTAATGATTCTCTAAATTTTAGTGGTATCTATCATAACCCATTATTCATCTCTAAATTTATTCCTTTGGGACTTCTCTCTCTCTATTTTGGTTTAACTAAGTGTTTATCAATTTTAGTTATCTTTGCAAATAATCAAATCTTTCAATGACCTATTTTATTTTTTATTTTATTTGTGTGTGTGTCTAGTTCATTAAATTCAGCACTGATCTTTATTATTTCTTTCTTCTATTGTTCTGGGTATTGATTTGTTCTTGTTCTTCTAAGACATTGAGATGCACCATTAGGTCATTTATTTGAGATTTTCAAACTAAGGAATGCTTCCAGAATTTGTGTATCATACTTATGTAGCAGTCGTGCTAATAATCTCTGCATTGTTACAGTTCAGTATGTGGGCTGCCAAAATGAACACATAAGACACTGTGATATGTACTGTAGGATTCTAAATGGTATTGTTCAGGTATGTTTTAAAGGAGATTTCTTGAATGTATATTTACATATATATATATATATAAATAGATTGAATTACTAGTTTAATTTCTTGAAATTAGTGGAAACCCTGTGAAAGAAGCTTTTTCCCTCCAATCTAAAAAGTACAGTTAAAAATTAAGAGTCTGAGTTGCATTTTGAGATAAATAAATTGTTAAAGCCCCAGAGCAATTACTGTGAAGACAAAAATCAGTACCTCAGCCTAGGTTATGTCCTACTTGTGCCTTATTCTCCCTGGAAATGCCTATTAAAACATATAATCATGTATAAGTGTTTATTTTTCAATTCTAGTAAGTACAGTTCAATGAACAAATCTGTAGTTTGTCAGTATTATTATTTATCTTATTTTGTGTTCTTTCTTCTCTTTTTCCTTTGTTATAGATTGATGAATTTTTTTTTTCATTTTTCTCATCTTTCTTGCTTGGAAACTATATAATTTATTGTTATTAATTTGGTTATCACTTTCACATTTTTAACATGTGCTTACTTAACTTTTTTAATAAGCTTAAAATTATTCATTATAAGACAAGGACACTGTCACCATTTAATTACCCATTAAACTGCCTATCCATATCTAATGGCAACCTTTGTTTTGCTTCTGTGGAGCAGTTTAATATCTGGTCATCATAGTACACTGGAGTAACAAATCACATGCTGCAGGATACGTTGATCTACCTGACCATTTTTACATGGCTTAGTAATGGGAACAAAGAGAAAGGGTAATTATCCCCTTCTCTATATATTTCTATGTACCTATCCATCCATCCAGAGGAAGCATTTGCCTATTTTCTGAATTATTGATGTTTCTTGTATGAAGAAAGAAATTAGCACAGAAAGATATTAGATAAAAAGAAAACTGTTTCATTTAAGTGCAAATAATATTATAACAGCTTTGGATGTTTAACAGGTTTGCCTAAAACTGACACACATTGTTAACACTTCCTGTTTGCCATGTTAACATTTATTTTGCATTATCTATCCACTCTATAAAAAGGAAAGGAGCCATGTTCTTGATAAATATTTAAAATTTAATACATCCATTGAGTTCTTTTCCATTTTTTATTTCCTTCTCATTTTGTACTCACTCTTCCCTTGAGTGATTCAGGTTTTAGTTTGAAAAAAAGTATATAAATATTTTAATATTAATTCTTAAAAAGATGATTTTGGAAAACTAAACAATTTTTTTTTAATTTGGTATAATTTCAAAACTAAGATTGCTTTAGTTTCCCTTTTAATAGAATATACACGTAAGAACATGTTTAGGTGGTTGGGTGCTAATGGTCAAGTCAAACTATTGTTAACTGAGTGATTGTGTCAAGGGAGAGACTTTTGAATCTTTAAATGAGTGGGAATTCATGGACCTTGAATAATGATCATATGAATGCAATTCTAAGGCTTAATTTGTTTAAAAATTCAAAATGAAAGTATCAGTAGTGAAGGTCTGACTTACAAAGTCCGTCACTTAAAATTATTCATGTGAGTGTTACCAATTTACTTCTGTATAATTTGCATGCATACATTTTACTAGTACAATGGAAATAACGTGAATGGAATAAATTTTGGGGAACTATACTGAATTTCCAAATGTTTATATCTGCCAATCATGGTGCTTATTACTGAGAACAACACACTGAAAAAAGGTGTTAGTAGGGAAAAATATAGTGTAATGCTTAAAGGCATGGAAGAGAGAGAAATTTCTTATCCTTAAGCAGTTACCTCATTTACCAAATATAGTTTAATGCAAGCTTTTATTTCTTTCCTGTCTGTAAAGTGAGTATAATGTCACCTACCTTGGAGTTGTGAAGAAGAACAAATAATTTAAATCATGTAGAATTTAAAGAGTATTTAGCTTGATGTAAGAACCAGACCAACAACTCTAGGGGACAGCATTTGGAATGAATGTTGTGGGCTCAATGACGTCTGGAAAAAAAAGTGGCATAGACATGTACCCTCTTCAGGTTATGCAGCAGTTTTGGTAAATCACAGTTACTAATTAACACTTGTGCCTGTTACTCTTACTGGAACTACAATCAAGGGAAACATTTATCCTGATTTTCTCAGTGGTGGCCTGTTTTGCTGTTTTGGACCATCATGACCATGACCATATTTTTATCAGGGTCATCTTTTGCTCTTAGAAATGTCTCAATTTGCAGATTAAACTGTAGAGTTAGATTAGGTTAACTCTTTCATTTGGGTGTACCTTAATAGTATGTGCCTCTTTTCTCTCTCTTTCTTTCCTTCCTTCCTTCTTCCTTCCTTCCTTCCTTCCTTCTTTTCTTGTTTGAAAGCAAAGTATAAGAATTTATTAAAGCAAAGTGAATTAATGCTCCTACAGTTGAGAGGAGACCCTAGAAGTTTGCAGTAGTATTTGTTTTTTGAACTTTAATAAACAGGATTTTCTTTCTATAAAAACTTTAAAATCTAGAGCATCAGACATTTGTCTACATGACCTTTTCACCAATATGGTCTTTCATAATCAGGAAGACAGACTTGGTTTAGGAAAAGAACACAATTTTTAAAAACTATTTGGTTGTTTTATTTCCTTTGTTTTCTCAACTTACTTATATTTGTATTTCATCCTAAGCTGCAGAGATAATATTTTGGCACGATTTGTTAACACTGTATATGTCTAAAGTTGAGTTATTCATCTGAGTTTTTAACTTCCCAGGACTCTGTGAACTATGAAAATCTCAGACCTCTGCATCTGTGTTTCAGGCAAATTAGAGAAAGTACACAGTATTTCAGCACTTACCAGTGATTTCTCTCCCTCTTTGTATAGAAAAATATATTTGTTTGGAAATTTTGGTTAAACTAGAGCTGAATTTGAATAAAATTTGGAGGAGCATATGAATTCTATTGAAATAAGTCATCACACTTTTTTTACATAAATGGGAAACCTGAATTTATATTTGCAAACATATCTTAAAAACTTTACTGAGGCACAATTATTATAAACACCACACATACCTAATTTTTACAATTTCATGAATTAAAGGATATCTATTCATCCATGAAACCATAACCACAATAAAGTAATACCCACATCTGTCTCTTCCAAAGATTTCTTCCTGCCATTGTATTTCTTTCTTTTATTGTTTTCTGTAAGAAGATTTGACTTGGAATCTACCCTCTTGACAGATGTTAAAATGTGCAGTGTCTCATTATTAACTATAAGCACTGTGCTGTATAGTAGATCATATAACTAATCTACCTTGTATAACTGCAACTATATACATGAATAGACATTTCTCAAAAGAAGATATACAAATGACTGACAAGAATATGAACAAATGCTTGACATGATTAATCATCAGAGAAATGGAAATTAAAACCATAATGAGATGTTGGGGGCTATGCCATGCGGACTTGCCAAGATGGCACCTGGCAGCCAGCCAGAAGTTGTTTTGATCACATTGGCAGTGTGCGTGCACAGGTGTTCCCGAGTGCTCCTGCTCAGGCCTGCTCGTGATTGGGCAGCTGGCTCCTCTGCGGATCTCAACTGGCGTGGCCCCGCCTCTCCCTCCTGGAGGGAATATAAGCAGGCAGTAGGTAGAAGGCAAGGAGCAGCAGCTAGCAGAAAGAAGCAGAGAAGCCATTAGCAGAAAGGAAGAAGAAGCAGCAAGCAGATAGAAGCAGCGAGTAGGGGCAGCGGCAGAAGGCAGATCGCAGAGTGGAGAACTGAGAACACATCTTTAGGTTGCAGATCACAGATCGCAGTAGGCGGGATGCATCACTAAGAAGCACCTCAGATAGACACACCCTTAGTTCATAGGATGCAGGACGCACCTTTAAGAAGAAGCAGCAGAACTAAGAAGATAAAATCTCTGAAAGTGTAGTCTCTCTTAAGCAAAGTCTCTTTCTCTCTTATGCAAAGCTTCTCTCTCCTCTCAAAGCAAGTAAGCCTCATTTCCACTATCCTCTATAAACAAGCAAGTAAGAAAGCAGCTCAGAAATAGAAGTAGCACAGTTTCCAGTTCACCACCCATAAAGACCCCTACAAATTGTTGGTGCAGGCGGTGACAAATATCCGCGGATTTGGTACCGCAAAGAGCAAGTGACAATGAGATATCATGTCACACCTCTTAGGATGGTTATAACAAAAATCAATCAAAAAGGATCAAAGATGTTAGGCAGGATGTGGAGAAATTGCAATCCTTACACACTGTTGATGGGAATGTAAAATGGAGCATCCACTATGGAAAAAAACTATGGAGGTTCATCAAAATCAAAAATAGGACTTACAGATGATCCAATATTCCTACTTCTGTGTCTATATCAAAAGGAATTGGAATCAGCTTGTTGAAGAGATGCACTTCACATTGATCATAGTATTATTGACAATAGTCAAGATATGATACAGCCCAAATGTGCATAAATGGATAAAGAAAATGTAGTACATGTATAAGATAAAATACAGTCCAGCTAACACAAAAAAGAACATGGAAAATCATACAGGATATTTTGCACTTTGATCTTTGTTACTTAAAGTTGTTTAAATGCAAGCATCATAACTTTGAAAGTCATAAAATATACAACTGAGGGAAATCAGGGATTAGAGAAATAAGTAAGAAAGGCAGAAAAGAAGAAAAACCTATTGATTACTAGCTACTTATTTTGAACTCTTAATAACAGGTATGCAACATTTTTTCTTTCTTTTAATCATTGCAGTGCCATTATCAGGTTAAAAGTCAGTTTCTCAAAATTAAATATTAGATGACTAAGTATCTGAGAGATTAATTATGCTATCAGAGAGAACCAGAATTCCAACCCAGTCTCTTTGAATTCTGAAGTTGCTTTCATTCATCAATATCCAGAGATTAATATCACCACTACAGTGGATATTACTGTTGTCACAGAAATTCCTTGACATTTGAATGAAAATCTCTTTTCTAGCAAAGTGTAGGGGGATAAGTATGCTTTTTTCTTTAAA
This sequence comes from Sciurus vulgaris, assembly GCF_902686455.1. Taxonomy (NCBI): domain Eukaryota; kingdom Metazoa; phylum Chordata; class Mammalia; order Rodentia; family Sciuridae; genus Sciurus; species Sciurus vulgaris. The sequence goes on from NC_136472.1 coordinate 48,542,795, forward strand.
TGCAATGTAGTCTCACAAAGTTTGTCATAAAATTATTGGGAAATAACCCCAATATATTTATACTACCCAAAGCATGTCTCTTTTGTAGTCTAACTAGCTTTATTCCACTGTTGGCAACATTATTCACAGTCCCTACTTGAATAAGCAACGGGGTGTTTTTTCTCTGAAGATTCTTTCACATATTTCTGAGACTGCAAAGTGTCTTACATGTATTCCAGTGTGCCTTCAATGCTTGGTCCTGGTAATTCCTAATACAGTCCAGCCCAGGACACTGTTGGGCTTTCTCTGGGTTTGCTGAGACTCTGCTGCTTGCCAGCTCAGGGTCTTTACTGGTGTTATTTTTCTGTTGTCTTTCACATAGTTTGATTATAGATGATTCCAAAAATAAACTAAATTCTTATATTCCTGTTTTATTTTGTTTTGTTTTTCTTGGCATAAGGAGAGACGATCCAAATTTGAAAAGGAAACCTATTGCTTCAAATGACTCTGCTCACAACCCTAGGGCTGACCTGATACCCAAGTACAAACCTACACAAAAGAATTCACTAGTTTCTTCTGCCAATTTCTTTTCTGATTAAAATCTGGAGACAGAGACGTTATCATATTATTTATCACCAAATACTCTATCAGTGCCAGATTAGCCTTAATTGTTTATCATGCTAAATTACTTCTAAAACCTTTGAAATAATAATATTCAGTTCAACTCCACAAACACTATTGAACATCTGCCCTGTGTCAAGTAAAACATTGAGTGTTATGGAAGAAAAATAAAATGAACACATGGAAGTGATATCTCAAAGCTTACAGTGGTATAAAATAGACATTAAGTAAATATTTCCATAAATAAATGTACAAGTACAAGAGTTACAAATATTGGAGCAGTAATAATATTGACAGTGCACTAAGAAAGTATATTATACAAAATGCTTCTCTTCTTCTTTAGGAAGAATGTATAGGAAGGAAAATTTAATACCTTCTTTAATAAATACATTTTACTATTATCTTTTTTGAAATATTTGTCTATAGTTCTTTGAGGAATAGTAGGTAAATAGTTTCAAGAGTCATGGGAAATAAAAAATGTTAAGATTCTCCAGACAAACAGAAGTGATAAGATACTCACAGATACAGATATTGATAAATGACAGGGTGTTTATTAGGGGGCTTGGCTCACATGATGACCGTGGTTGAGAAGTCCCAGGACAGGCTGTATGCCTGCTGGAGACACTGGGATGTCTGTCAGTAGCATGACTCAGACCAAGATTGAAAGAGCCAGGAAAGGGGAGCCAATGGTGTCAGTCTCAGTCCCAGGTGGAGGACTTGAAAAACTGGGGTTCAAGGTGGAAGCATGGATTTGAGACCTTTGGCCAAAGGCATGAAAATCTAGAGTTCTGAAGTCCAATGGAAGAAGAGAATGCTCCAACTCCAGAAGAGAGAAAGGAAACACTTTTCTCTGCCTTGTGGTTCTATTGGGGTCCTCTGCTGCTTGAAAGAAACCTACCCATACTGACCTTACCCACAGAGTCCACCCCCTCACACCTCACTCTTCTCTGGAAACTCTCATGCACACACCAGAACGTATGTTTTGCTGGTTCTCCAGGCTTCCTTAACCCAGTAAACTGACACCTAAAATTAATCATCCCATGGAAGAAGAGTGTTATGCATAGAGGGGTCAGGAAGATGTTATGGCAGGGAAGGCAAAGCACAGGACCCTCCTGGAACAAGAATAGCAAAATGATTTCATGTGGGATAAAAGTATAAACTTGTAAACCAGATTTTTAAAATATTTACTTAATAATATGAACAATAAATGATATAGTTGAAGAGCATTACTCTAGGTGCCAATTAACGTGCATTTTAATTGTTTTTTTTTTTTTGTCTCTGGGTCTGTGAGTTGGGTACCATCTCAGTTAAATAATGGTCATAATTTCTACCTTTAATATTTTATCTGGCTTCAATCATATAATTTATTTAGAATGTTTTATAAACTCCAAAATGTATATATGAAGATATATGGATTAAATAATTTGATTTTTTTTTTTTTTTAGTAGTGGAGATTAATTCCAGAGGTGCTCTGTGCACTAACACTAAGTCACATTCCCAGTCCTTTCTAATTTTATTTTGAGACAGGTTCTCTCTAAGTTGCTAAGCTTGTGATCTTCCTACCTTAGCCTCACACAGTTGCTGGGATTATAGGCATGTGTGATCATGCCCAGCTGATATTTCTTTTGAAGGAAGAGACTGTTCAAGATTTGAAAATTGATTATTTGAGTCAAATAACAGAAGGATATTAATCTAAGCTTACGCACTGTATGTGCATGTGTAAATCATTCTGCTAATTAGAAAGATTTGAGTAGTACTTCCTCCAATGAAACCTACATATTAATAACAGAAACAATTCCAAATTTTAACTAGGTGTTAAAATAATAGGGGATTGGAATTCACACAGATATTCATGTGAAATACAGATCTGTCACTCACTTTTTTGGTGTGAAGTTTTGGATGTTTTAAAACCCTGTTAATTCTGTTTTCTCAACTATAAATAATAATCATGCAAATATTTTAAGCTGTTCTGGGTATAATGTATTGCTTGTTAAAATGTCTTAACATTTGCTTCAGTGTAATTTTTGCATTCTATGTTTGCAAGGAACCATCCTATTTTTATAGTAATTCTCTTAAGTATGTAGCATGTCTCACATTAAATGCAACTGATTTTTCATTCTTGGGGACAAGAAGATTTTATTTATTTATTTATTTATTTTTATTAAAAATCATAAATTTACATAGGGCAATGTTGCTTGATTCATTCAGTTATTTTTCCCCTTCCCCCCATCCCTCCCACCCCTCTTTTCCCTCTATACAGTCCTTCCTTCTTCCATTCTTACCACCCTCCTTATCCCTAACACTAAACCTAACCCTAACCCTGACGCTAACCCCTCTCACCCCCCATTATATGTCATCATCCACTTATCAGCGAGGTCATGCGTCCTTTAGTTTTTTCAGAATGGCTTATCTCACTTAGCATGATATTCTCCAATTTCATCCATTTGCCTGCAAATGCCATAATTTTATCATTCTTCACGGCGGAGTAATGTTCCATTATATATATACACCACAATTTCTTTATCCATTCATCAACTGAAGGGCATCTAGGTTGGTTCCACAATCTGGCTATGGTGAATTGAGCATCTATGAACATTGATGTGGCTGTATCTCTGTAGTATGCTGATTTTAAGTCCTTTGGGTATAGGCCAAGGAGTGGGATAGCTGGGTCAAATGGTGGTTCCATTCCAAGCTTTCTGAGGAATCTCCACACTGCTTTCCAGAGTGGCTGCACTAATTTGCAACCCCACCAGCAATGTATGAGTGTACCTTTTTCCCCACATCCTCACCAACACCTACTGTTGCTTGTGTTCTTGATAATCACCATTCTAATTGGGGTGAGATGGAATCTTAGGGTAGTTTTGATTTGCATTTCTCTTATTACTAGACATGTTGAACATTTCTTCATATATCTGTTGATTGCTTGCAGATCTTCTTCTGTGAAGTGTCTTTTCATTTCCTTAGCCCATTTGTTGATTGGATTATTTGTATTCTTCATGTAGCATTTTTTTAGTTCTTTATACATTCTGGAAATTAGCACTCTATCTGAAGTATGAGTGGCAAAGATATTCTCCCACTCTGTAGGCTTAAGATATTCTCCCACTCTGTAGGCTTTCTCTTCACATTACTGATAGTTTCCTTTGCTGAGAGAAAGCTTTTTAGTTTGAATCTATCCCAGTTATGGATTCTTGCTTTTATTTCTTGTGCTATGGGAGTCCTGTTAAGGAAGTCTGATCCTAAGCCAACGAGTTGAAGGTTTGGACCTACTTTTCCTTCTATAATATGCAGGGTCTCTGGTCTGATTTCAAGGTCCTTGATCCATTTTGAGTTCAGTTTTGTGCAGGGTGAGAGATAGGGGTTTAATTTCATTCTGTTGCATATGGTTTTCCAGTGTCCCAGCACCATTTGTTGAAGAGGCTATCTTTTCTCCATTGCATATTTCTGGCACCTTTGTCTAGTATGAGAAAATTGTATTTTTTTGGGTTTGTGTCCATGTCCTCTATTCTGTATCATTGATGTACCTTTCTATTTTGGTACCAATACCAGGCCATTTTTGTTACTATTGCTTTGTAATAGAGTTGAAGATCTGGTATTGCGATACCCCCTGCTTTGCTCTTTCTACTGAGGATTGCTTTAGCTATTCTGGGTTTCTTATTCTTCCAGATGAATTTCATAATTGCTTGCTCTATTTCTGTAAGGTACATCATTGGGATTTAATTGGAATTGCATTGAATCTGTAGAGCATTTTAGGTAGTATGGCCATTTTGACAATATTAATTCTGCCTATCCAAGAACATGGGAGATCTTTCCATCTTCTAAGGTTTTCTTCAATTTCTTTCTTTAGTGTTCTGTAGATCTCATTGTAGAGGTCTCTCACCTCTTTTGTGAGATTGATTCCCAAGTATTTTATTTTTTTCAATGCTATTGTGAATGGGGTAGTTTTCCTAATTTCTCTTTCTGAAGATTCATCACTTATGTATAAAAATGCATTGGATTTATGAGCATTGATCTTGTAACCTGCTACTTTACTGAATTCACTTATGAGTTCTAAGAGTTTTCTGGTGGAATTTCCAGTTTCCTCTAAATATATAATCATGTCATCAGAGAACAGGGATAGTTTGAGTTCTTCTTTTCCAATTCATATCCCTTTAATTTCTTTGGTTGTCTAATTGCTCTGGATAGAGTCTCAAGAACGATGTTGAATAGAAGTGGTGAAAGAGGGCATCCCTGCCTTGTTCCAGTTTTTAGGGGGAATGCTTTCAGTTTTTCACCATTTAGAATGATATTGGCCATGGGCTTAGCATAGATAGACTTTACAATGTTAAGGAATGTTCCCTCTATCCAATTTTTTCTAGTGTTTTGAGCATGAAGGGATGCTGTATTTTATCAAATGCTTTTTCTGCATCTACTGAAATAATCATGTGATTCTTAACTTTAATTCTGTTGATATGGTGAATGACATTTATTGATTTCCGAATGTTGAACCAACCTTGCATCCCTGGGATAAAACCCACTTGATCGTGGTGCACTATCTTTTTAATATATTTTTGTATGCGATTTGCTAAAATTTTGTTGAGAATTTTTGCATCGGTGTTCATTAAGGATATTGGTCTGCAATTTTCTTTCTCGATGTGTCTCTGTCTGGTTTAGGTATCAGGGTGATATTGGCTTCATAGAATGAGTTTGGGAGGGTTCCCTCGTCTTCAATTTTATGGAAAACTTTGAGAAGTATTGGAATGAGCTCTTCTTTAAAGGTTTTGTAGAACTCGGCTGAGAATCCATCTGGTCTCGGACTTTTCTTTGTTGGTAGGTTTTTGATGACCTCTTCTATTTCATTGCTTGAAATTTATTTATTTAAGTTGTGTATGTCCTCCTCGTTCAGTTTAGGTAATTCATATGTCTCTAGAAACTTGTTGATGTCTTCGAGGTTTTCTGTTTTGTTGGAGTATAGATTTTCAAAATAGCTTCTAATTATGTTTTGTTTTTCACTCGTGTCTGTTATGATATTTCCTTGTTCATTCCGAATTTTAGTAATTTGAATTTTTTCCCATTTTCTCTTTGTTAGTGTCGCTAAGGGTTTATCAATTTTATTTATTTTTTCAAAGAACCAACTATTTTGTTAATTTTTCTGATTGTTTCTTTTGTTTCAATTTCGTTGATTTCGGCTCTGATTTTAACTATTTCCTGTCTTCTACTACTTTTGGTGTTGGTCTGCTCTTCTTCTTCTAGGGCTTTGAGCTGTAGTGTTAAGTCGTTTATTTGTTGGTTTTTACGTCTTTTGTTGAATGCGCCCCATGAAATAAATCTTCCTCTAAGTACTGCTTTCATAGTGTCCCAGAGATTTTCATATGATGTGTCTTTGTTTTCATTTACTTCTAAGAATTTTTTAATTTCCCTCCTGATGTCTTCTGTTATCCACTCATCATATAATAGTGTATCATTTAATCTCCAAGTATTGGAGAAGTTTCTCTTTTTTATTCTGTCATTTATTTCTTATTTCAATCCATTATGATCTGATAGAGTACAAGGTAGTATCTCTATCTTCTTGTATTTGCTGACAGTAGCTTTGTGGCATAAAACATGGTCTATTTTAGAGAAGGATCCATGTGCTGCTGAGAAGAAAGTGTATTCGTTCTTTGTTGGATGGTATATTCTATATATGTCTGTTAAGTCTAAATTGTTAATTGTGTTATTGAGATCTATGGTTTCTTTATTCAATTTTTGTTTGGAAGATCTATCCAGTGGTGAGAGAGGTGTGTTAAAATCACCTAGTAGTATTGTGCTGTGGTCTATTTGATTTCTGGAATTGAGAAGGATTTGTTTGACGTAGATGGATGAGCCAATGTTGGGGGCATAGATATTTATGATTGTTATTTCTTGCTGATTTATGCTTCCCTTAAGCAGTATGTAATGCCCTTCTTTATCCCTTCTGACTAGTTTTGGCTTGAAGTCCACATTATCTGAAATGAGGATGGATACTCCAGCTTTTCTGCTGTGTCCATGTGCATGGTATGTTTTTCCCCATCCTTTCACCTTTAGTCTATGGGTATCTCTTTCTATGAGATGAGTCGCTTGCAGGCAGCATATTGTTGGATTTTTATTTTTAATCCAATCTGCCTGTCTATGTCTTTTGATGGATGAGTTCAGGCCATTAACATTCAGGGTTATTATTGGGATATGATTTGTATTCCCAGTCATTTGACTCATTTTTGTTTTTTGACATGATTTGGTTTCTCCTTTATTTGGCTATTCCTTTAGGCTAGTTCCTCCCTTTGCTGATTTGCATCATTGTTTTTCATCTCATCCTCATGGAATATTTTGCTGAGAATGTTCTGTAATGCTGGCTTTCTTTTTGTAAATTCCTTTAGCTCTTGGTTATCATGGAAGGATCTTATTTCATCGTCAAATCTGAAAGTAAGTTTTGCTGGGTATAATTTTTTTGGTTGGCGTCTTTTTTCTTTCTGGGCTTGGTAAATGTTTTTCCAGGCCTTTCTAGTTTTTAGGGTCTGGATTGAAAAATCTGCTGATATTCTTATTGGTTTCCCCCTGAATGTAATTTGATTCTTTTCTCTTGCAGCCTTTAAATTCTGTCTTTATTTTGTATGTTAGGTATTTTCATAATAATGTGCCTTGGTGTGCATCTGTTGTAGTTTTGTATATTTGGAGTCCTATAAGCCTCTTGTACCTGGTTTTCCATTTCATTCTTCAGATTTGGGAAATTTTCTGATATTATTTCATTGAATATATTGTTCATTCCTTTGGTTTGTTTCTCTAAGCCTTCCTCAATCCCAATAATTCTTAAATTTGGCCTTTTCATGATATCCCATAATTCTTGTAGATTCTGTTCATGATTTCTTACCATCTTTTCTGTTTGGTCAACTTTGTTTTCAAGATTAAATATTTTGTTTTCAATATCTGAGCTTCTGTCTTCCAGGTGTTCTATCCTATTGGTTATGCTTTCTATGGAGTTTTTAACTTGGTGTATTGCTTCCTTCATTTCAAGGATTTCTGTTTGGTTTTTTTTAGTATCTCTAACTCTTTATTGAAATGATCTTTTGCTTCTCGTATTTGCTCTTTTAACTGTTGATTGGTGCAATCATTTAATGCCTGCATTTGCTCTTTCATCTCCTCCTTGAATGCCTGCATTTGCTCTTTCATCTCCTCTTTTGCTTCCCTGATTGTTTTAATTGTGTGCATTCTGAACTCCCTTTCTGACATTTCTTCTGCTGTGCTGTCATTGGCTTTTATTGATATAGTATCTAGGTTTGTTTGGGACATTTTCTTCCCTTGTTTTCTCATATTGGTCAGATGTCAGTGGGACTCTGTGATATTGCAGATTTTGTCTATTGGCTTATAGTGTCCCTGTAGATTTCCAGTATATCACCTCCCAGCCTTCAGTAGCCTGAAGTTTTGGGGTAACTTGATAATGCAGTGCTTCCAAGAAAGCTGTCCCTAGCCTGCTACTGGTTCTAGGGAGTGTGACCTGGAGAGGTCTCTGGCTGCCCTGCCCTGGTCCCAGAGGCTGCTTGTGGGTTGGAGGTCTCTGCTGGCTTTGGGACTTGTGGCTGTCTCTGTGTAGAAGGGCTCTCAGTGGCCGGTCTGCTCCAAGAAGCTAGCCTAGAAAGGCGCTTCCCACCGGAGGGTGCCGGGCCTCTTGGGGAAGTCCCTGGCTGCCCTGTCCTGGTCTCTGAAGCAACCTGCATGCGGGCCAGAGCTCGCCACACCAAAAAGATTTTATTAACTGGAAATTATTATATTCAATTTTAACTGATACCTCAATATAATTTTAGTGTTTTCTACTTTTCTACTCAGATGCAGTTATCTTCCCATTCATGATATAGAACCATCTTTCAAAAGATCATTGAATATAAAAGATGATATAGTAAGTGTATATGGATCCTCCACAAGAGATTCAGTGCTAAAGCCAGAACAGTGTGGAGATAATTTATCTTCAGTTAGATGGAATTCAAATGACCTACCACCTTGTGAACAAATAGATTATTTTCTACAGATGATACTGAGATTCTATACCACCAAGTGAAAGATCAAATAGAACTTTGTATGACTTGAGAATTGATTCATTCCATATATTCCTCAAGGTCACATTGTTGGAGTTATATGATCCAGTACCATCTATTGTGTTAGAATTGGAAAGAACTTTGGTCTTACTTATTTGGCCCATACCCTTCACTTCAAGATATAACAATTGCAACACAAATGTCTTCTTAGAAAAATTAGTGTGAACACTTATCACCTGAGTAAAATAAAACATAAAATATTTAGTTCATATTGCTGTCTTGTTTTAATTCTTAAGCTTCATACTAGTTTATTACCAGATTCAAACCAGTTTCAATCCAGGTTTTCACAGAATTTCTCTAGAAATACAGTTTCTCCAACTAATGCTAAATTTACACAGGAAGAAAATGTTGGACATACATATGTAGTAACCTCAATTTAGAAGGCATTCTCATTCATTATAGAAAAATTCAGCATTTTATATTTTAAGTTTTTCAGACATTAGTTCCATAATCATTTCACTGTGCTTATGCACTAAATTAATGTCTGTATAAATTTTTAGGAGTTGGCTTGTAGTTGAGTGCCATGCACGTCAGACATTCATAGATGTCTTGTAAAAATGCAATCAGTGCTGAATGTAAAAAAAAAATTAACTTACTTTTTACTATGGGTGTGCAAAATTGTTGAGCATACCAATAAAGACAGAATGAAAACAAAGGAGTAAGAAGATGGAATTATTATCATTTTTTTCCTTTGAATTTTGTCATTACAATGCTATCTAGTTAAAATGTACTTTAATAAGAGCTATCAATTAAACATGTATAGTCTGCTATGCTCCTTCTCTAGTCTCCAGAGCATATATAATATTAAACTGCATTAAATACTGGGAAGATGGAAAATTAAAACGGCAAGGTCAGTAGGAAACGTATAAGCAATCAGGAAAAGTCTGAGCAACTGTTCACTGACTAGGCACATTGGGGGATTCAGAATAGTAATAAAATTATTTTTTCCCTCAAGAATGCCAACTACATTAAAAAACAGTAGTCTTGATTACTTTAACTACATTTATGAAATTCCTTTGAAAATATTTATGACCAGTAGGTTGAATGCTGTAGCATTTGATTTCCCCTGAAAACCTAGTAGTTGCAAGCATGCAAACATATAACAAATATAAAATTGTCCCACTTCATTTGAAAACCACACTAAACACTTAGGATTTTTCCCAAACTTCATTAATTATCAAATTAATATCTGGCAATAATTGAATATGCAAAGATTTGTTTTGGAAGTCTCAGAAGGTTAGAAAAGAGAATGAAAAAACTTAAGTCTATCTGATCATCTGTACATAAAATATCAAAGGGAATTTTTTTGTCTGAAGAAATATGCCAAAGAAAAGAACTTGGTGTTATAGAATAAGAAATGTTAGAAAAGATGGGAGAAAATGATAAATTATACTGACATAATGGAAAACAAGTTTCTGATTGTTACAAATATCAGAGGAAAAGAATAACAACATACTCTTTAGTGGTCTTTTGTAATAGACATAAATATGAGCTCAATATTTAATACCTGAATACATAGCTATATCTATGTAAAATATTAATATACATACATGAAACTTGATATGTGCAATGTGGAATATTTGTGTCTATACACACACATGCACACACACATACTTTTCTGGATCTGTACTTTTTCTTGGTTCTGTCACTGAGAAAACCCAGAAACAAAGATATCCCATTAGTAATAAGTATGCCTGGTACTTAGATCTCAGGTTTCAAAAACCATTACTTATTAAAAGAAACTTTGACTCTTCTTAATAAAAGTACATTTCAAGATTGTGGTGAAAGACATATGTAAAAATGACACCCTTTCTTGTGTCAAACAGAAAGGAAGTACTCAAAGAATCAATAAGATATATCAAAATAATGAATGAAATTGGATTCGGAGAAATCAAGATCACTTTAGGCATTGAGACATTATGAAAGTATCGAGAGATTTACACATGTTCAAAATTAATTTCAAAAATTACTTTTCAATAAAAAATGCAAAATAGCAGTGAAGAATCTTGGTATAAATACTATTGCCATATGCATCATAAATACTGCATTAAATGTATTTTTGTGGTATCCAACCCAAAACTCTTAAATTAAGCAGAAATATGACTTGTACCTAAATTCATGTGTATATCGCAAAATAACTATCTTAGACTTCTCAAACAAAATTTTAAGAAAGAGAAGGAAAAGCTTCTTTTGATGTTTATTTCAAATCAAAGGAAATTAAAAATACATATCCATTCATGTTAAATGAAGCATTCTGGAATGGATTTTGACAAGGGGGAAAATTCATAAAGGCTATTATTAGGATTGGTGAGAAAATTTGAACATGAACTATAGATTTCATATATAGTTGGAAAGGTACTGTACCAAAGTCAAATTTTTTTGAGAATTTCCCTTTAGAAATATAAGAAAATATCTTTGTTAATAGGAAACACACTGATGTTCACAGTTAAAGGAACCAAATACATTAAACTGAAAAGAAGACAGGAAGGGGAGAGGTAGAGATGGGATAGAGATTGAGAGGTGGGGAGTGGAATTTTGCAACAAATTAGGCAAACGAATGGTTTATCAATTTTATAAAGTATGCACCAGAACTGCTCCTATTGTTCAATAATACAATTGCATTCAAAAGAGATAAGAAACAAAATAATAAACAATAGCCCAGGTACAATGGCACATGCTTGTAATTCCAGGGGTTTAGGATGCTGAAGCAGGAGGATCAGAAGTTTGAGGCCAGTCTCAGCAACTTAGTGAAACCCTGTCTTAATAAAAAGGGCTGGCGATGTGGCTCAGTGGTAAAGCACCTTTGGATTCGATCCAGTACCACACCCTCCCCAAACAAAAGACTAAAGAATAAAACAGATGATAATATGGTAAAAGTGCAAAGAAAGTGTCTCTAATAAATAAGCACTCTGTTATGTGAAAACATGACAAAACAAAACTGCTAACAATAAAAATGGGAGGAAAGCAGAACTATACACAATTGGAAGCTGAGAGTAAAGAACCAACCATTGTAACAGAATTTTTAAGTTCATAAGGTTGTTTTTCATTGTTTCATGAAGACCCAAATGATATAAAATTGACTCACTAAATACCGTTTATTATTATTTTTTTAAAATGCATTTTATTAGTGAATTATAGTTATACAAAATATTGGGGTTCATTTGATATAATCATACCTGCATGGAATATAATTTGTTCCATTTCAGTTCACAGTATTTCCTCTTTCCCTCCTTTCCACCCTCTACCTGTTACCCTTTCTCCATTGGTCTTCTTTCTATTTATTTTTAAATTCTTGCTTTGTAAATATTCATGAAGGTAAAATTCATTGTGGTATATTCATATATGTACATAGTACAATTTGGTCAATTTTATTTTGCAATTCTTTCCTTTTCTCCACTTTTGAAAAGATGTATAGAGATCCTTCAAAAGACAAGAATGGAACAACCTCATGACTTAGCTCTCCCACTCCTTGATATGTGTACTAAAGAACTGAAATTAGCATCTATAATGATACAGGCATATTGATATTTACAGCAGTGCAACTCATGATAGCTAAGATTGAGAAGCAGCCCAGGAATCTATCAATGGATGAATGGATAAAGATGGTGTGGTAGATATGCACAGTCAAGTTTTACTCAATCACACATAAAAATGAAATTATGTCATTGCTAGTAAATGGATGGAACTGGAGAACATCATGGCAAGTGAAATAAGTCAGCAAAAGCATACTAAAAAAACAGTGTGGGGGAGGGTTCATGAAAACTAAATAGTATTTTAAAATTCATTATCAAATTAAAACTACTAGATATGGGAATTTTAAGAAAATTAATATAAATAGAAGTGGGCTGTATTACTGAATAACTTCCCCTCAAATTTACATGAGCAAATAGTTTAAAAGCAAAAATCTCTAAAGGTTCAAAAATCAAATAATCTCAGGTTCATAAGATTTATTCCAGAATGTAGAGAATGCGGAAGATTTCCATTTTTGAAATTTAACACTGATACTTGATGAAAATATTTAAAAAGTTAGAAATTATCATTTATAAATTTATCACCAAAGGCTAAATAAAATTATGATAATCAAAATCCAAGACCACATTTAAAACAATAACATATTAACATCAAGGTGATTTATTTGAGAAATTAAAAGTGGTTCATATTAGAATCCCATAATATAAATCACTTTATTAATAGAGGTAAGGGTAAGAATTACATAATTATGTTTACAAGTGCTGAACTAAGTTTGAACATAATTCAGCACACATCACTGATGAAAACGCACAGGAACAGAATCAGTTAACATTGCTTTAACATGAGGATAGATAGGCACACCTTTATACAAAATGTAGTGTTTTACTCAATGGGAAAATTATAGGCATTTTTATCAAGACAATCTGCAAGGCAAATCATGTTTTTACTATCTCCTTTACTACGATTTAACATCTTAGTACATGGAAAAGTCAATTGAATGAAACAAAAGACATCAATTTAAGGCACAGAAAATGGAAAAGGGAAGCAAAGCAATCTTTATAGATATTATGGTCTTATGTTTGGAAATCACTTAAACATCAGTGAAAAAAGTAAATCAAATAATTTGATACAGATGAAAGATATTAAATTAGTATACATAAATCAATTACTTTAATAAGTCAAAACAACATATTATATGGTACAAAGAAGAGTCCCTAGATCCTGATAGAGCTGTTAGGGTAAATAGAGAATGTCTGGTTGCTGGATGGGTTGGTTTGGGTCATTTTGACTATCTAAGTATTGATTGGTCTCCTCATTTGTAAAAGTAAAGGTTTTTAATGGAGTGTGAAATTTCTAAGCTTAAAATCTATGAGGGTCACTGAAAAAGGTCACTCCCCTCTCCTAGATGAAGTCGAACAGTCAAAAGTGCATATTATTAATTCTTCAATAAAGATGAATGTGACTTAAGATTTAAAGTATAGAAGAAATCCTAAGTAAGGAAATAACACCCTAAATGCCCACAGTTTCAGCTTTCTCTCCAAGTTCAACCTCAGTTTATCATCACTATGAAAGATTTTATTTTAATTCTTTCTCTTAGTATTTTGCACAGGTGTGCAAGCACACACATACACGTATATCTGCACATCAGAGACCAGGTTATTGTAGACCAGCATGACATAACTTGTCCTGCTTTTCTTCCTCTTTTCATACTCTTCCCAGCACCAGAGACCACACCCTCCTCTGAACTCCCCAGGACTGCAACTGTGGTATATGAAGGAGAGCTAAGTTCCCTGGGCAGTGAGTGCTCTTCCCTCCACTTCCCTTAGGAAACTACTATCCTCTCTAAAGTCTTTAGAGTTCAGGTGGGGTCATTTAATGCTTTGAGAGCATTAGAGTTGTCTATGCCGGAATCTGTTAAGTGGACCCACAGAACAAAAGGGCTCCTAGGTGACTTAACATGAGTAGCACCAATGTAAAATTCCCCTTTGTGATCATCTGCATATACCGGCTCCATTTCGAGATAAAAGTTTTCACCTTTGGATGAAAAAAAATAAATTAATTCAAGAAGGAGATCTCCAGTACCACAAGGAAAAAAAAGATGAAAAGAAAAGGAGAAAAACTGAATCTCATTGGGAAGTAACAGGCTAATCTAACCTTTTTTCGGGGGTGGTGGTGGTGCTGCTGTACTGGGGGATTGAATTCAGGGACACGTGATCAGGGCACTTGACCACTGAACCACATTCCAGTCCTATTTTGTATTTTATTTACAGACAGAGTCTCACTGAATTGCTTAACAACTCACTTTTGCTGAGGCTGGCTTTGAACTCTAGGTTTTCCTACCTCAGTGTCCCGAGTTGTGGGGATTACAGGCGTGTGCCACTGTGCCTTACAGCTAACCTAATTTTTAACATGTAGAAGCAATGATAGTTAATCTCCCAGACAGAAAAATCTCACGTACAGTCCTCGCCAAGTTGAATCCACCAATCCTAAATTATCATATGTGATTCTTACTGAAAGTCCTGTGAGAAAGACATGCCTTAAGCCTGATCCCAAACAAAAACCTCATAAGTACCCCACCTTTGCTTTCCATTCTGAGATACCACTCAATTCAAGAGGTGATCATCTTTGTGGTTACAAGTGATAGATTCAGTTTGACTTGTCAAAAGGTTATTGTAGTACTTTGGGGGAGCTAGCATTTGACACGATCCAAAATATACAATTTGAGTCGTTGATAGTTGCCAGCATACAGATAAAAATATACAGTTTGAATAGATTTGGTGCTGATTCTATATATATTTATAATCAAACCCACTGAAGTCTATTACTAAATATTCAAAGTCAACTTATTTTCACATGTTTGGGTTATACAAAGAAAACTATATTGTCTTATTAAATGATGATGAAAACTCAATTCAATGATCATAAAATGGAAAGGCTAAGATATACAAATGAAAGCCACAAAATTTTTTGTTCCAATACAAATTACTTATTTATTTGAAATAAAAACATTAAAATGTAAATGAAAGACACTTTACACACAAAATATTACAAAAATAAATTTCAGTGTTGTAAGATAGCTATTACTGTTTCTCAGATCACTTTAGAATTTCTGTTTTCAGCATGGTACTGAATCTTGAGACTATATTAGTACCTAACAGTATGTTGAAGTGAAGGGGTCTTAGCAATATATTTCACTCCCCATAACAGTAAAGAACACCAGACTCAATTTAGTAGTTTGTTCTAAGCCTAGAAACTGTTGTTTATAGTGTCACATGGATGGAAACAGAAAGATTGAGAACATTGTGATGCTACAGTGACCCCATTAATTCCAGGTGTGCACAAAAGTACATGCTGACTTGCTGGGATATAAGACCCCACTGAGTATTTCTAAACAACTGAATGAAAATAATTTCAAAAAAATTTTTGCTTCCAAAGTACTGTTTAGAGCGTCTTCTGTAGATTCTCTTATGATTACCCTTCATTTTAAAAGACAATGTATAATTTAAACTAAACAAAAAATATTTTTGAGTAGGTAAAATTACTCCAGGATATTAAACCCATAATTTGCAAGGAACTGAGCTGTTATTTGTCATTAAAATAATTAAGCCATTGTTTTCATTTTATGAGAATTCAAACAAGTTCCTAATAAAGCAAAATTTTATCACATGCAAATAAACAAGTGAGCTTATTTATACAATGCAATGAATGTCACTAAAATTGAGAATTCATGGCTTTTACTGAATGAAAATAATTATACAATACAAAATTTCCAATTAATGAACTAAAAATTTCCCATTGATATGCTAATTAGTTTTATTCACACAAGGGAAATAATGTAAACAAGAGCATTTTATGTACATTTTATTGAAATTTCCTTCAGCTACTTAATTAGAAAAACTGAAATATATAAAGACAAATGGTCATTACATGCCTCAGTTTCTCCTGAGGACACTAATGTACTTATCTTTAGATCACTAATTGCAGCCATTAAAATTCTCTTAAAAATGAACTAATCCTAACCAGAAGTTCAGATGTGACACATGAGAGTGAACAATATTCAACGGAGCAGACAACTCCAGTGCTTAATTGCTACTGCATTGTTGTATTAACAGTGAAGAGAAGATTTATCATGCCAATAATCCCAGTAAAATGAAGCCACAGCTGTAATTGATGATTTCATGACCTACCATTTTAAAACCATTTTCTCTAATTGAAAGTTGTTTCAGTGAGCATAAATTTAATGGGAAGGAAAAATTGACATCTCACATGTGACTCTCATCACCAACCAGTCCATTGAAACTGTACAAAAGAGTATTACCAAGAATTTGCTCTTAAATATGCAAAATGGCAAATGAAGTGGTAAAATTGCACTCTTTTAAAGAAATTACTGAAGATTCAAAAATTAAAAATGTAGAGACACCCTAGTGCCCTATATATTGGTTCATGAAAAGACTTTTTGAGAGAGGCATGATTTTTTAAATTATGTAAGTAATCCATTCACTTTTTTGTAGATGCTTCTACTGAGGTTCAGAGTCAGAGGCATGCTCGCTCATGGACAACAGCTAAGTCAAGTTTCTTGTGGGTCTAATCTTAACACTTTAAGGTTCTTTCCAGTTAACTTTCAAGGAGGTCATGCCACCTAACTTTCTAAGAGTTATTAATTCATATCTGTACAACCTTTTTCATGCTTGCCATGATAAATGATGTTTATTTTCCTTGGGGTGGGCTTACATTAAAAATAAAAGCAATCACTAGCACTATTCTAATGAAAGACAATATCCCAGGGCTTCCACATGCCATTTGGTTACTGAAATCTTGACATCTTTATGAAATTTGCTGATTTAAGATTAACCTCTGTAAATTGAAAAAATAGGTTTCAAGAACATGTTAAAGTGCATCCTAACGATTAACAAATATTCAGAAACATTGACAAGGCTAGAGAAAGTGGGTGAACATGGTAAGTGGAAAGGATTAAATTATAAGAAAAGTTATCTCATTTATTCTGTCACTTATATTTAAAATTAGCAATATGGTATAAATATTTTGATGTATCAATTAACTTTCCACTTGATGTATCAATTAACTTTCATTTTACTGTCCCAAATTAAATCTTAATGAGAACAGCAATATCCTTAGTTTGTTGATTTCAGTCCTCAAATATTTCATGGCATCATTCTCCTGTTCCTGATGTTTATTCCACTTGCCATGTAATTCAAAGAATAGTGAGGAAAAAGTAAAATAAAAGTACATTTGGTTTACTGTCAAATTGTATTATCAAAAAGTGATGATTTATTTAGCTTCATTACACAACAAACTTCAAATGCAGACATTTGTCTTAATTTACTTTTCTGAGGAAAAAATATGGGGTCTCACACAATTATTGGTGGCACAGATCTAGTCTTTAAAATTCTAGTGTCCCAGATATTCTTACGGGAAGAAAAAGTTTGTAGAAGAAAATACCACTTGGATTCATGTACTTGGATTCATGTACTTTTTACTTCTTATAAAAAGTAAGAAAGGTCTATGCTGCTTAATCCTGAGGGTTTGGAGCAAACAGCCATGCTTGCTACAATGTCAAATTGTAGCATTAATTTCGATGTCTTATCCATTGTTCAGTATATGCATACAATAAATTAATTGCAATAAAAATAGAAATCTCATTCTCAGTGAAAGAACCAAGTCTGAAAACAGATGACTCATTCCAGATACCCTTGGACATTTTTATATAGCTGACTACCATACGTTTTTATGTAAGTCAAGCTATGTAAATCTTTAAGACTGTTTACAAGGATAAAGACAAATATAACGTTTATTTTTTCTCATGTGCCTACTCTAAAAAAAAAAAAAAAATGACATAAAAGTAGAAAGAGGACTATTAGGGACGTGAAAAAGGACCCAGAGAGGGATAATACAGGGTAAAGGAAGAGTGGATATGATTGCAGTATGTTATATACATGTGTTAAATTGTCACAATGAAACACACTATACATGAATGAAAGAAAATACATTATGCAATTAAGATGCACTAACACTTGTAAATAAGTCACTTTATAACACTTGGTATAATAGCAAATAATAATATTGGTGTCACTTGAAGATTTTGATG
Organism: Sciurus vulgaris; assembly: GCF_902686455.1. Lineage (NCBI taxonomy): Eukaryota > Metazoa > Chordata > Mammalia > Rodentia > Sciuridae > Sciurus > Sciurus vulgaris. Next base: position 48,561,050 of record NC_136472.1, read on the forward strand.
TAATCTCTTAAAATACTTTATCATCAATATTATTATCCTAGTTTTATTTAAAACCAATTAAAATAGTATTAGCAATTAATCCAGGATTATATCAAATAGCAATTACACTGCAGGTTAAAATAATATATGCACAAAATTAATCAGTTAAAATGAACTAATATTTTCTCTACTCTCCTAATTAAAAATGGGCCTTTGTCCATATCCCAAATGCTGTCATTGATTGAGGAATAAAAGACTGAATCTCAGTTAATTCTGCATTTCCTTTTTTGTTATAAATTTATTTTTATTGACACATAAAACCTTAAAACATGTATTTATGGTATAGCATGTGAAGTTTTGATACATACATACATTGTGTAATGATTAAATCATGATGAAAGCATTCAAACTTCTTTCTAGCTTTTGAAATACACAGCACATCATTACTACCTATAGTTGTTAGTTTATTGATTGTGAAATAGCACACTAGAACTTATCATCCCTAACTATAACTTAGTACTCTTTGATCAACATTTCCCCATTTCTTCCTCCCCACTAAAAGATACTTGTGGACAAACTTTGCTTGGACTACAAATTCATATTAGTACGTATTTCTGTTGTTGTTACTTTTAAGTAATTCTCCTATCAATTAAAATCTCACTCAAATTTAATAGATTCCTAATTCTGATTAATCACATTATTGGGTATGTCTGATGTTTGTTTATGTATGAAAATTTGGAAGCTATCATGCACCAATGCAAATTATACTCTCCATTTATACATTTCCATAGACTAGCAGGGTTGTAAATTAATTCCTCTGTGTCTGCTGACAAGATCCCAAACTATTGTCCTTTACTTTCTTCAATCTCCCTTGGGGAAGAGCATATTGGTGAGAACCTTTTGTGTGAATTTCCCATATTTGTTCTCTAGTGTATTATCTCTTGGGTTTATCGGCTTTTTCAATCTCTGTTGTCTCTTTAATCAATTTAATATTCTTTCCTTTCCTCCTAAAGTAACATCCTTTCTAATCATGCACATAGGTTTGTACCTCTTCTTTCTCAGCATGATTCTTTTTGTTAAAGGGAAATTCAACTGTTCTATGGCTCCAACAGTGTACCCATCTTGCCTAAGGTTATTTTAGAAGGCTTTTGGATTTTCTCAATGTTTTATCATTTGTCAAATAGTTTGTTGCCTTTAAATGCTTATCAACTGAGCATATTATGGACCCCCAAAAGCTTGATTCCCTGGGTTAATGAGAAACATTTAGTAGTAAATCCATATGTATTTTATGCTGTGCAAAATGTTTGATAAATTGGCATTTATCTCAGATTTTCAAGTATGTTTTCTTGATTTTTGCCCTTCTTCACACACACATAAGAAATTTTGTCTACAGATAATAGGTCATAAAATACTATCAAATTTGGGGTATGCGTAAAATATTTACATCCATCATATAGATTATCCTCAACAAGTTATCACCTAGGTTAATAGTTGATCCAATACTGTTGAAGAGTCATTTGTATACAATGTAAGACAAGAGTTCCCACTTGCTATCTTCCAGAAGAGGCCCTTTGAAGCAGAAATAACTTACAATGTTTGGAATATATGACAAAGCTACATTGGAATCATTCCAACAGTTAACTTAGGTGTATTAGAGTCATCCAGAAACACCTCACGATGACTTCAGATTCAATGAAATCTTATCTTTCTGAGGTTCATCCAGACATGTTACCTTGTAAATTTTCTTCAACTAAATATCTCTGCCATTTATCACCTATAAGTGGAGCTAAACAATAGCATGATTCTCTTAATCAACCTCGCAGAAGGCAATCATGCCTTTTCCTTTTATTTTTTTCATTATCAGTTTCATTCTTTTCCTAGAATACCATTTCTCCCTCTTTCTGCTTGTATGGACTTTCTTCCAGAGCTCCTGCCATTTATATTTAGTCAGAGGACTGACCAATGTGGCTGGAGGCAGTATACATTGAGCCAATTCTTCCTTTTCTCCCCCCCTTTCCCAAAGAGTTGGACAGATACAAATTTGTACAATCTTTCATCCACTGGATACAGAAGAGACGGAAACTGCCAATCTTAGTCTAGACTGGTAAGGAAACGGTCCTAACCATACCATTATTCCCCTGGAAAATGAAGACAATATTGTCATCAGGTTTTGTTAACAGTAAAAAATTTCTGAATTCATTATGCAATAAGGAAAGAAATATTTGTATAAGAAAGTACATGTGTGTTCCTGTGTCATTCCCAGCCTGTCCCATTTGTAGACATTCCATTTTAAATTTTATATACTTAATTATATAAGACATCTTTTAGAGACTCTCCCAGGGCTTAATGATTAAATGTTGAATATACACATTGTGATTTTCAATTCACCTGCTTTTTTTTTTGTTTATTGTAAATTGTGAGTTCATTGTATGTGATGTTTCTATGATCACTGTTGGTTTATATTGAAAAAAAAGCTTGTCAATTAGATCATATAGAAACAGGAGGAAAATTTAAAAATCCTTGTCTAAGCCTCAGTTAATAGGTATGCGAATTCAAATCCAGATAAATATTCTACCTTAGTCAAAGTTCTATTGACATTTACTGGAACCATAAGTAATAGACCAGTATAACCCACTTTTCAGATATAGTCCAATCTATATCTTCTCAATATGTGCCTCATAAATTGTTATCTTTATTGAGAAGTTAACATTATATCATCAATATTATGAAAAACAATTATTGTCAAATGAGACTCATAAAAATGTTTTCTTACCAGGTTTACAGTAAGCAGGACAATTTAAATATCTCCATGGCATAGTTAATACATATTGAAAACTATAAAAATAAATGTAAATTGATTTTAAAGTTTGTTCTGAAATATAATTTGAGAAGAAAACCTTAGCTAAATCAATCACTGAATAACAATCTCTTAGTTTTTTGCCCAGTTTGGATTATTAATACTATGTTTTAGGACAGATAATTTATTATCTATTCATTCTTCTATATTTATTATTAGAAGCACAGTGTCATTCTAAATAATAAATTAGGTTATAAAACACTATCATATTAGCACTATATAACCACCATAGACGTGTCTTTATATGATTTGAAACTGCACAATACAGAATCTACTAGAATTGCAAGGAGAAATAAACAAAACTGCAATGATAGTTGGAGACTGTATTACCCTTTCCAGGAATAGTAAATCATCTAGACAGAAAAACAATATGGATACAGAGATCCTGAAGAATACTGCCTATTGACCTGACCAAAGTGATACATATATCTATCCCACACAACAAGGGTGTATACATAACAATGGCATTTAAGCTTAGATTTCTTCTCCTACTTATGAATTATTGCTTGATATACTTATTTTTTACTTTGTATGTCATATCTTTACAACTACATATTGATATAAAAGTAAAAATCAGAATGCATAACACGAGACATTAATGGATAATCACATTTAAGATATCAAAGAAGAATATAAAGCACTTAGGCATAACTTTATAAAAGCATGTTTAAAATACATATTAAAAACCATAACCACCCTAAAATACATTGAATATTCTAGAATATTGAAAAGGATGAGTGCACACTATGAAATAATTAGATCACCCAAAGTTAATTTACACATTAACACATTTAAAACAAAACTAACCTTAGCATTGTCTTTGAAAGAAGTCATTATGATTATAAAATATATCTAGAAATATAGTCTAAGAGAAAAAGAGAAATCAGAAAAGATCAAAAGTTATTCTAAGAAATAGAATATAAAAATCAAGATGAAGTCCTCATTTTTTACTAGAATTAACATAGTAAAGACAAACCTGAAATCAGTTGAAAAAGGATAAATTCCCTTATAAGTGGCACTGGGATAATTTGATGAATTATGGAAAATGGAAAATAATAAACCCACTCTTTAAACCATACAGAAGGCTAAATCACAAAGGAAATCAGCTAAGTATTAGTGAATGCGTATTAATGAATAAAAAGACTGAAGGTCTCAAATCAAATAGTAAGATGAAACTAAAGAATTTGATGGCATCAAAAAGTTTTTCATGAAAGCACCGTAAAAAGAAGACTAATGAAAATAAGGGCAAAGTATCTGCAATATACTTCACAGAAAAACTATGAATATTCCTCTTACATAAGTAACTTCTAAAACATATATATATATAAATATATATATATATATATATATAAAAGGACTATAGTTCTGACAAACAGAAAAAGATAAGCATGTATTTCTTAAACATATGAGCAGAAAATTTAGGATTTCTATTATTTCAAAATGTATATGAATTCTATTTTTATACCTCATTTTATTATAAGGTATGGCTGCACTCTTGAACAGTTTGGTACCATTTATATTAGCTTATTGTTTTTACTTTATTCAGGACATGACTAAGATTAGTTTTTTTGATAGTAATAGGTAAGATGCTCTTTGGCATTTCAGGACCTAAAAGGAACATCAGAATAAACATGGGACACCTTTCTGTAACTGTATTTACTCTTATATTTTTATATTGAAAAATGATGTGAATATAATAATAATTGACATATACAAATAATTGCTTTGATATAAGAGTAAGTACCCAGGTTATGAAGAGAATGCAAAATTTGCTGCCCTTAATGATTAAATTTAGGTGTTCAGAGAATTATCGTACGTGTGATGGGTTTCTTCTGCGTTGCCAACTTACTGGAGTCACAACCTCATTCTCCTCTGCAAAACGCAGTGTTTTTGTCATACAGGATAAAAGCTTGGAAAAACACTGCTCTAGGTTTTTGTTGTCTTTTCTTCAACTGATCTGCTCATTTCCATTTCAAAGGAGAGCCTTCCAATTTTTCTACTCCTGTTTCTTATAGGAGAAGGGCAACTTTACACTCCAGGGATGAGTTACTGAGATGCCCGAGATTATTAATTTAAAGAATTGCTAGTGCAGGGATGGGATGAATATAATCAGTGAAAGAAAAGATGAGGTAGTAAAAAATGAGAAAAAATAAAGGCTCTGAAAGATTACCTCTAATGCTATTCTTATTTATGTAATGATTTATTTGATGGGAAGGAAGGTGATAATCCCTTGTTGGCTAATTTAGGTGACTGCTTCAGCAATGCATGATGAATTTTAATGAAAACAAAGGCATTCCTTCCTTTCTAGGCATCCTTATTCAAGTGTTCCAAGCACCACTGGAAACAAAGTGCAGGTCTTCTGCATTAAGCAGAAGCTCAGAAGGGTCTCTCTGTACTACATGGAGGAAGGTGAGGCTTTCCAAATCACAGAAGCATCATTAAGGTAACTAAGCTTTCAGCAAAACAGAGAAGTGAAGCTTTGCATGAGACAGCACAAATTATTTACTGTAATCAAAATAATAAACAACTGCTGATGGCTGGTGAAATATTCTTGACTCCATAGACAAATAAATGTGCCCAAGAAATGTTGCCTTAAATCTGCATAGGATTTAAGCTAAATTATAATTTTAACTAATTCTCTTTTTGTCATACCATTTTTGCCAACCCTTGACAATGCAAAGTACCTTCCTAGTTTCACTATGGCTGGGGAACACTTGCTCTCTCATATTGTATATGATTACGAGAGAATATTCTCATTTTTTTGAGAAGTATACAAATTCTATTTTACTGATTAATAGAAAAGTATATAAAATTCTTAGCCTGGCGCAGTGGTACATGCCTGTAATCCCAGCTGCTTAGGAGGCTGAGGCAAGAGAATTTCAAGTTCAAAGACAGCCTCAGCAAAAGGGAGGTGCTAAGCAACTCATTGAGATCTTGTCTCTAAATAAAATACAAAATAGGGCTGGGGATGTGGTTCCGTGGCCCCTAAGCTCAATCCCCAGTACAAATAAATAAATAGATAAATAAGTAAAGAAATAAATAAATCTCTCAGACAGTGGGGTTCCCAGGACCAAATTATTTTGTGATTATGATAGAGATTATTTCAGAGACTTAGAGAAGAAGGGAGCTTTTCTTTGAAAACATGGATTAGGAATGTTTGTTATCAATAGTGATATTTTTTTGGAGAGGACTATGTTGTTACATACAAAGAGAAGATAATACAATATGTTAATGGACACCAGATATTAGTAAGAAAGCCTATTTTATGTTGCCTTTTTTTTTTTTTTTTTTTTCTTAAAGCTGTTTCTTTTTAAGGACAAATTTTAGTTGGGAAAATAAAAATATCAGATGGCTTTTAGGAAAACTGCAAGACCAATAATTATTTTTATGACATGAAATAAGAACACTTTCTAGTTCTAGCAAGTCTAAAATGATGGAATTTTTAAAAATTAAGACATTTAGAAAACTTCTCCATTTCAAGTTAAAGATAGTCATTATTTTCAATGTACAAGTAGTACTCTTTCTGTCTTAAAGCATGTATGTACTATTTATTTTTCAATTATCATCACTTATTTATCTAATCTATATAATTACTTAATTTTCTCATAGAGATTAAATTAGTTTTTGTTTGTCATTGTTCTAGAGTTTGAAAAGTTATACCCAATGAATTACTATTATTATTTGTACCAGGGATTGAACTCAGAGCCACTTATCCACTAAAGGCATCTCCTGTCCTTTTTATTTAGAGACAGGGTTTTGCAAAATTGCTGAGGCTGGTCTTGAACTTGAAATCCTCCTTCTTCAGCCTCCTGAGTTGCTGGGATTTCAGACATAAGGCTTTGTACTTGGCTAATACCTTTTAGTGAAGTGGTTCTCAACATTTGATACCCAGGGCTGCAAATTCAGGGTAGATGCTCAAATTCTTAGGCTCCATCCAGAGAACATGAATTAGAAACTCTGAGAGAGACCAGAAATTCATGTTCCATCAAGTCCTACACTTGATTCTGATGCATTCTTAAATTTGAGAACTTCTACAAATAATTCATCCATATACCTCTAAGATATTTCGAAGTAATCTACAAGAATGTTTATGAAATTTGAAACTGACTCTATTTAGTACATTGATATAAATGAGGAAAAAAGAAAAGAATGTAGATATTTTTGTTGGGAAGTCAAATTACCCAAGTTTTAATAGAAGCCAAAAATGACTTAGTGATAACATGTCTTCAATCAGCAAAATAATAAATTAATCTCTAAAAGACACATAGTGTATGAGGAAGTGAAGAAAACTGAGAAAGCTTTATCTTATGCAGGTGAGAGGGGTTCAGTTTACTGTCTAAACATAGGAGAGCTTGGAGCCTATATAATGCACAAGAGGAGAGTAAGATACAGATTAGAAAGAGAGAGATTATTTAAAGATCATTATATAAAGAAAGTGGGTTTTCATTCTGTTTTTCATTCCTTGGCCCAAAAGGTTTAGCAGTGAGGCATCAAGACTTTAGTCTAACCAGTTATCTCCCACCCCATCAACAAAAGTCAATAACCTCAGGGGAAAAAACACCTCTTGGACATTCACTAACATGTGGTTGTTTCACTCTGCCATCAAATTAAAGCCAGTTCTCTCCATCAACACAATTAGGACTTGATTTCTTAAGGATGAGCAGTCAATAAAGGAGAGCCAGATATTTATGAAAGGTTTCAACATGAAGTATGAAGGCAAATGATAGTTACAGAAAAAACTGGACCCAGAAAGAACTGTGGTGTGGTGTGAAAAAAATGAAAACCAAATAACACAAACAAAAGGAGGAAGAGGGTCAGAAAGAGAGAGAAGGAGAGAGAGAAAGAGAGAGGAAAGGAGCTCAAAGCTGTTGCTTCTCAGGGTCCATTGAGAAAGGAGCAAAGAATAAGCCAGAATAAATGTTTAAAAAATTCACCCACCACATAACTCAGAAATACACAAGGAAATGTACAAGAAAGTAAAATGCAAATACAATGGAAATATGAAGAAAATATGATAAATACAGAGGACCTACGTGGGAAGTTTGAGAATGATCAAAGTTCCAGAAAATGAAAGCAGAGACAATAGAAGGAAGTTCACAATTAAGGCAATAAATAAAGAAAAAAAAATTAGAATTAAACAAGAAGAAAAAACATTTCTTAATAAAATAACTTGAACATTTCTTGTGTGCATATTATTTAAATGATAATATACTACTTTAAATGTCAAAAGAGACAGAGGAGTTGAAAACAGTTACCCCTAGAAAGCATGATAGTAGATGTGAAGGGTACAAATGAGGGACAGGGGCTGTTATTTATTATTATAAACTATAAAGTAGCAATGTTTACTTATCATTTACACTTCTACATTTAAAAACAGCGATCAAAAAATAGTACATGTGGAAACCAGGAAGATAAATATATCCTGATACTTGAGGCAATTTACCAGGGTACTAGGGGATTTCCATTAACTACACTCACTACACTATTACTTCCTTCTCTGAGGTCCATTAGAGAAACATGAGTACAGAAGTTACCCATCTGTAATGCCTGGGTTCAAATCTGAGTTCTAGCATTAGCTAACTCTGTATCTCACTTGGCCTCTTTGAGATCTATTTCCTATTGTATAAATAGAGTGTCATATTTCCATCTCTGGATCATTTTTAAGTTGGATATTATATCTTTTACCTGCCTACTTTCCACTTGGAGAAGAACTTCAATGAATGGTGATGCTTTTAATATTACTAAATAGTATCATCATAATCCATCACTTAGGAGTACTGGTAGAGACAGCTATATTTATTGGCATTGTATAAAATGAATATCTAATATTCAATCTGAGATTGTCTTTAACTTAACTGTCCTGTACTAGAACTCTAAGCAACCAAAAACAGTTAAAGCATTTGACTTAGTCTCCCTATTACCAAGAGGGAAACAAAGGAGATCATGAAATTCTAAAATTTTTTCACTGTAAACCTTACATGACTTTGGTTCCCATAGCTATTCATTTCTAGCATTTAAGCATTTTTACTGTAACATTTGTTTTCCATACTTTTACCAAATGGCCAAATCAAAAGCTGTGAAATAAAGAATAATTTCTCCTTCTTCCCAAAACATAGTTTGAACAATTTATTCCCCATACTAACCGACTTTTGGCCTTCTTGCCAATGCTCAGTATCAACCGGGTATTCTGTCTTTGGGGCCTGGCTCTTAGACACGAGGCTATGAAGTTTTTCAGCTAATATTTTCTTTCGACTTTGATATAAGCATTGTTACTGGCACCATCATAAGCAGAGAGATCTAAAGATAAGAGTAAGTGAAGAAATCGACCTATGTGCTCAACTAGTGAGCAAAGCAGCTGAAATTCAAATCTCTCTCCCAGAAAAATCTCTGTCTTTTGATGATGAATACCACACTGAATCTTTCTGCTTCTTTGTCCAGGCGTGAAGAAGCAACAGGATAAAGGGAATGTCATGCTGGGAGTATAATGGTTAGAACAGCTCCTGGCTGAGGTTCCCCAAGTAATGACATAGACGTTTAAACAGAAAGCTAAGCTGTGATTACTTAGGAGGAGATGAAAGAGAGGGGAGGAAGGTGTGACTGTATTTAAAGATGTGGAGAATGAAGAAATATGAACTCAGAGAGATGGTAATCAGACTGGATGAAAGACAAAAAGACAAAAGGAAAGTCAGTAATTAGCTTTTAATGAAGTCAGAATATAACTTACAATGTACACTGCATGTACACTAGGTATCCTACAAACTTATATTGAATTTTTCCTAATGATAGGCACTATATTGGTACTAGAAATAGAAATGGAATTTAACCAGGAATCTTTCCGTCAGATTCTCTCCACTTTTGGGAAATCCTGGAGTAAACAAATAATTTAACAAATCATTTCAGAAATATGAATTTGTACTTAAAAACATAATTCTGAACAAAGCAATAGGAGTATAGAATAAAAATTTGTTATTTTTACATTCAAAGAAAGTGCCTTGGAAGGTGGATGTTGATGAATTATTAGAGAGGTAGAGCTGAATCTATATCCCTCTCATTTACCATCCTTTCTCCACAATTAACTTTGTGTACAATAATACCAAAGTTATTTCCTTTCCTATTCTTTTCACTTCCTCACCTTTGAATGTACTACTCCTTTGCTTAGAATGTCTTCTCCAGTTTTTATTTTCTCTGATCCTAAGTGGCTCATATATATTTTTAAAACTTAACTCAGTGTTCCCTTAAATTTTTTGTGATACTTCCTGTGCTCACATAACATCTTATCGTTCTTCTCTTAGAACTTTTCCACAGTTCTGTAATTATTTACTCATATACATATTTCCTCTACTACTCCTTGGAATATTCAATTTATTTAAATCATTTCTTCCAATGCTAGCACAAATGCTTTAGATTCAGATGCTGCTTAATAATTATTTGATGAAGCAGGAAGAACAGTGTGGAGAAGAAAAGTTGATATTTACAGTCATAGAGTCAGGGCCTGTAAATTTACAGGTAAGGAGAAAAAAGGCAAAGAAATGCAGAAGACAAATAGGTCACTGTAGTTGAAAAAGTTTGGATTGAAAGTTCAGAACAAAGAAAACCAAAGAAAAGGAGGTGGGTTCTTCACTGTGATGAACCTTAAGTACTTTGCCAAGGCAGTAGAGCAGCCTCCACAGATACAGAGGGAATTGTAGGAACTTCAGCACAGACATGGAGAAGTGAGAGGACTTCAGCAGTGGAATGTGATCAGATCTGTGCTCTGGAGAGTTAACCAACAGAGGTGTGGAGAAAGAACTTTACCTAGAAGTAATTGAAATTAGAAATACCAACATAGTATAAAAGTTTAGAGGGGAGCAACTTAGCAAAAAAAGGCCTGGAAGATGAAGTTTATAGGACCTATAGGGTGTATAGGCTTTGCAATTTTATTCACTTGATGCTAATTTAATAGCATGGCAATTCTACACCTAGCAATTTTAACTTGGTATTTTTCAGCCAAATAATATGTAGTTCTATCAATTGATAAAGATATGTAGCCAATGTAATGCATGCAAAGAAGAATTAATGTGGTAATTCTCTTCTACCACAGTCCCTCTCCTTTACCTGTGCCTTATTTTTATGGGAAATGAGGTGATTAATAGTATAGTATGAGGTCTGTAGATTAAATCCACTTTAAATAAATATAATTTCATGTAAATAACACTAAATTGCACTATTATAAAACATTTTAAAGATTTTTAAAATAGAATTTATTATATAATTGTTTCAATTTATGTGTTCATGTAAGATTGTATATATGTGCATAAATGTTTGTCAACAGAAAAATATTTACTCCTTGAGGGAGTGAACTAAAGTTTGTGTATGTGCCTGGCATTTAAGTGTAGTGCCTGGCATATAATAGGTGTTAATATATGTTTTTTAAATGACTGTAAAAACATAAAGGAGCTGAATTAAATGCAAGATAAAAAAAAATAGAAGGAAAGAAAGTTAGTATTGAACTGTTTTCTGATAGATAGACCATAAAATTGTGAATAAAAATTATTGGCTTGGTGCTCTTAAGTGGTTTCCAAATGTTCAGAGGAAGAAAACTTTTATAATTTTACTCTCTTCTATTTATGAATCTTTTCAGTATCCCTAAAATAAAGGAAAATGATTCAAAATTATAGTAATTGTTCAAATTTAATGCTTCATTACTCAAATCCCTTTATCTTTAGCTTAATTTCACAAATGATGTCTAATATGTGCATATTATACTGCAAACTAGATCATAATTTCTTGTTATGATTCATTCAAGAAATAACTGTTGAAGGTCTGTGTCCCAGATGATTGTGATAAGGCACATTTACTGCTCCCAAGTCAGGACACAAAGATGCAAGTAAAGAAAGAATTTCAGTATAAGGTCTTGAAGGGTGGGTTGTGTGAAATGCAGTACTCAGCTCACTTAATAGTGGCCTAGTGACTTAAATTCCCAAGACTGAGGTAGGGAAAACATACTTCAAGCAATATATAACATTTAAAGAATTGTAAGTTACAAAGGCAAAAAGAAATGATGTGGCAATTAATTATAAATACATATATGCTCAAAAACACATGCACATCTGTGTGTAGTTCTAGCTCTCCCTCTCCATTGTGTCTATTCTAACTGAAGTCATAATCATTTCTACAACCATTAACTATGAAAAATAAATTCAAGGCCATTATCAGCAATTGCAGATAAAAACATAATAAATAAGAGGCTAGTTGTAATGCAAATATCTCAGCATAAAGGCTGAGAATAATAGATGGCTGCACCATCTCTAGGAGTTATTTTTGTTAAAAGGCCAATTCTAATATTGCTTTTCTTGGAAATCCACTTTTCATACTAAAATGGATTAAGCAAATTTCATTAGCCAGGTTATAATGAATTATTTCAATTAAAAAAAAAAGGAGGGACAAAGAATGCAACTTTGACATTTTATAATGAACTCTGACTTTAATCCTATAATCCATAAAACTAAATTCAAATGCACTTATGTTTCAAAATGCACATGTATCTATCAATTCTAATCTATTTTATTTTCTACCCAATTAATTTGCTAAGCCATGAGTGAAAGAGTTTCTAGTTTTTTCTATTTTGGATCATTAATGACCTATCCCACAAGCTTAATGATAATAAGGTAATTAATAAAAAGTCAGAAAAATTATATTTATCTTTTAATTTTTGAAATAAGAATCAAATATATTTTTAAGTCTAATATAGTTCAACACTTTTCCAAAATTGGTCATTATAAATAAATGTATTTTAAAAGAAATATGTGTATTTATGTTTCTTGAAAGAAACTTTCAAGGAATGTATTAACAAACATCATAAGAGCTAATATTTATTACACACTTGCCACACATTTGATTCTATACTAATTACTGTAAATATATAATTACTCCTCAAGAAAAAAATAATAGTATAACTATTTTTCATTTTACCAGTAAGGAAGGTGAAACTCAGATGAGTTGATAGCTCCTGGCTCATAATTAATACTTTAGAGAATCAGGAAATAAACTTAGACCTGGATGTTGTTAATTTTTATGCTGTTATATTAATCTTCATATATGAATACACACACATATAAGTATATATATGTATATATATAATATTTCAATTTATCCTCCTAACATTTACCATTATATCTTTCTCAGAAAAGCACTAAAAATTTTCAGAAGAAGAAAGAAAAAAGACAATCTGTGGAAGGTGAATATGTAATTATTTCTTCAGTGATCAAGAGAAAAAAAAATGTTGGACTAAAGCTTACTCATAATTGGACAAAGTTCAAACTTATGACTCTCACATACCAGGAGCTTCAGAAACTAGGATTCTCAATTTGAAGATTACTGAAGAAACACACCCATTATCCAAACCAAGTAGAGCTCTGTAGCACATTTCTTCCTTGTCTTTGTTCATTCGGTAGACACTTCAGTGATTTATATCACTTTCCTTTTTTTTTTTTCCCCAGTGGGAAAACCCAAATATCTCAGAAATATGCACATGTTCACAAAAGCCAGTTTTCTCTTTTCATTTTAATAAGAGCAATTCAATTATATAAATTTGAATTAAAGCAACCACTACACCTTGTAAAACAATAGCTAATTCTGACCCATTGCCTGAAGTCAGCAATTTCCACAACAATTTTTCCCACAATACTAAGTAATGTACAGTCAAATTGAATCCTTGGAGAAAGGATTATAGATCACCAATATGCATAAATAAATAATTGAAGGAATAAATAAGTACACAATTCAAGAAAACCCTCAAGGTGTACACCATGTTTCACTACCTTGTTCACTAAAAAATGTGGACTAAAGGCCTACATTGCAGTGTCATGTATTACTCTAGCAAGTTTGAAGTTATTGCTCTCTTAAGAAAGTAATTTAAAGGAGAAATAAAAACATTCACAGAGAACTGGGGGTGTAGCACAGTGGTAGAGCTCTTTCCTAGCATATATAATGCCCTGGGTTCTATTCCTAGAGCAACAAGAAAACAAACAAAACCCCAAATAAGTAAATGTATAAGAAAATTGTAGCAAAATATAAAGCATATTGCATGAAAAAATGAAATTTATTACACAGAGGGAAAAACGACTTGGTATAAAAGTAAATAACAGCACTGGTGTTGGTTCTTTTTGTGATCATGGTCTATATCAAAGATGCTTTCATTTGGGTTGAAAGACTGGTCAGACTACCCTACATAGTTAATAATAACACCAATGATGAAAAACCTCTCTGTATACAGTTTTTAAACTTTATCATCTCACACATAGCTTGAAAAATCTTCCAAAATCTTTACTCCTATCATACTGCTTTGATTAAACTAATCATTATAAACTGCTTTTTCCAAACTGTTTTTCTTTTAATCATGTCTTAGCCATGGTAATAGAATTCTATGGCCTAATACCTTCATGAAACACTACCTGATAAATCTTCATTCTAGACCTAACATTGCAAAACATTCCTCTAGGGTATAGAATCCTTTGGGGAAAATGCCTGTTCATTTTTAACTGATTTAACTTTTTCCAAACTTTAAAATCTTTTATCAGTCTTGGACTTGAAAACTTTGATATGATGAAATCATAGCTTACAAGAAATTTTATGAAACATTCTCAAGAGGAAAGAGAAAAAATCACATTAAAATGTTCTAAAGTATTTGTGTTGTTAGGGAGGAAGATCATGGCAATTAAAGCTTTAAAGTGGGAGTAAATGTCACAGTTGCTATTATTATTTATGTTAAAATGTCATGGTGTTTAGATACATAATCTCTTTTTTCTTCCTGTATGTTTTTGATCCCTAACAGCATAGTTTTTCTAAACTAAACAACATAATTTTTCTAAAGTAAAATAAGAGGAGGAATCACTATGCTCAACAACTTCCAAAATTATTAATAAACCACTGACTTTATATACAGAAGGTTAAGGAAAATAACAGCTGATAGCTGCATAGAGTAAATGAATTCAAAACCACCAACCTGCGTTCTAGTTATGCCTCTATGTTTTCATTGTGATTATTTTTTAGCTTCTGTGTTATTAGAGTTCATAATTTTCACTGTCAGTAAAAAATATTTAAGATAAGCAGTCCTCATAGAAAATTCAAGGCAGAATTAGTTCACACTGTTTTCTGTGCAGTGTTAAAAACAATAAATAATTATTAATTCAGCTTATAAAAGGTAAGTACATTTTTATTTAGCAATTTATTCTCAATGCAAGTAACACACTTTGCCTAATAAAACAACATTATTGTCTGGATGGATCAGTGGAATTATAAACATCTCTTAGCTCAGCACACAAGCACAACATCTGTGTCCAACAGATGTATTTGAGATATTGAAAGGTCTTCTAACTAATGGTTTTCAGTGTGTAACAACAAGGACTTACTCTTTAATAATGGTTATAAAACAATATCAGAATATAGAATAGAGTTGAATATGCTTACTCTCTTCTGCTAATTATGCATACTTATAATATTTATTGCCACAGGCAGGTAGTCTTTAATTGGAACACAGAAAAAATCTTTCTCAATAAAGTCAGTAGAATTTTCTCTTAAATGTGCCATTTAAGATAGCCTTATATAGCAAGTATTTAAATTAATTCTGCTTGTTATCCTTGTATGTTTGATATGTCCATGTTCTAGGAATGATTCTCAGACAAAAATTTACACAGCTTATTTTCTTGTGCTCAAAAATATAAGATTTTTATAATATATATAACTAAATTTTCATCTGGAAATCAATGAAATGATCATGTTTTCTTTAGAGTCTAATAATGTTATGGCAATTTTTTGAATCTTGTTTAACTCTGAAATATATACCCAGACATATATGCAAGTAAAACAGTTCAAAACAGTTTTTGTAAGCAAAACCATACATTCCATACATTCTTTAATGTATTGGTGTCAGAATGTAAAATAAAGTGTTTAAAACATAGCAATTGGTGTACCTATATAATGATTATATTCTCATGTGAGCCTTTATATAAGGTACTAAACTTGAATGGTGCTTGATATATTTTCTCAGATTTTTCTTTTCTTCCAGTTAAAATGAAAATTACTTCTTGTTTTGAAAAACTTTTGGTGGATAAATAAGAATAGAAAGGAAGTAAAATGACTGAATTTTAACATTAGATCATCATTTTAATGGCTATATGATTTTAATCAAGATTCAAGTGTAGTATAGAACTTCTGTTTTCTTCATGTGTAAAGTGAAAATAATAATTCTAACTTCTAAGAGCATTTATGTTAAAGGGACAGGGTCCATGTATCACACAGCCTTGGATATAACTAATGCTCAATTAATGCTAGTTTCCCTTTCCTTTTTGTAATAAAATAGTCCAATTAATTTTTATTGATTATGAACTTTTTCAAATATTTCCCTGAGATAAAGTTAGAGTATTCAACTCAGATTAGATGTACATTTCCAAAATAAAATCTACCGAGACGGCGCTTCCAGCCGGGGCTGCTTCAAGCGGCTCATACCGCTTATGGAAAGCTCCGGCTTCTTTGCTTGGCTTGCTCCAAGCGCTCTTCAGCTGCTTCTCTTACAGCCCGGACCAGCGAGAGGAAAGACACGTACACTCCAGAGGTTCATGAAGCAGCTGCCCATTTATTCAAATAACACCCTCAATATATAAGCAGTCTCATGCATAAGCAATTGTAACCAGATATGTCCATCCAATCCTGTTAAAGGTCAAGCGATCACTAGCTCAAGCATACATGTAAAGTATGTCTGTCCACACGCTAGGCGGCTGAACTGATTACCATGCAGCCAATGGTAAATGCTTTCTGCCCTTCTCCAGGCATAATCAGGATGCTGTTTGCTCTCTGCCAGTCACCATCTTTAGATGCATATGGTGTAACCTTGGGGCCTGGTTTCGCCCGCCACAAAAATCAAGAATATGCACATATAAAGTAGTTGAGATTTTAAAAGAGAATACAAATGTCATTAGCTTCTATATTCTTTTCTTATATGCCTTCTTTGCATTTTAAGTTACTTTGATATTACTGCCTATATTAACAGCTATCATAGCTACATAACTACAAACTATTTAATCAATTCATATAACCATCCAAATGATTTGTCTACAGGATGCCAAAATTTTAGGCGAATTCAATTTGATGATTTGTAATCAAGAGGACCCAAACACATAAGAAGTGATTAATAATTATAGGGTGACTGATTTAGTATGTTTAAATTTGTTCTAAATAGTTATACATGACAGTAGAATGCATTTTGATACATCATACATCAGTGATGTCAAATTTCTCATTCTTCTGATTGTACATGATGTAGAATTACACTGGTCACATAATCATATATGCACATAGGGTCATGATGTCTGATTTATTCTACTATCCTTCCTATCCCCATACTCCCTCCCCTCCCTTCACTCCCCTCTGGCTAATACAAAGTACCTCTATTCTTCCCTAGCTCATCCTCTTCTTGTGAATTAGTATCTGCACATCAGAGAAAATATAAAGACTTTGGATTTGGGGATTGGCTTATTTTGCTTAGCATGATATTCTCCAAGCTCCATCCTTTTACCTACAAATACCATAATTTCATTCTTCTTTAAGGGTGAATAATATTCCTTTATGCATGTATACCAAAATTTTCTTATCCATTCATTTGTTGAAGGGCACCTAGTTAGTCCCATAGTTTAGCTATTGTGAATTCAGCAGTTATGAGCATTGATGTGGCTGTGTCACTGTGTTATGCAGATTTTAGGTATGAATTGAGGAGTGGGGTGGTTGGGTCAAATGGTGGTTCCATTCCAAGTCTTCTGAAGAATCTCTATATTGCTTTCCAGAGTGGTTGCACCAATTTGCAGACCCACCAGCAATACATGAGTATACATCCCCCCCCCCACATCCTTGCTAACATTTATTTTTGCTTATATTCTTGATAATTGCTATTGTGACTGGAGTGAGATGAACTCTTAGAGTAGTTTTTATTTGCATTTCCCTAATACTAAAGATGTTGAACGTTTTTTCATGTATTTCTTGATCAATTGTGTTTTTCCGTGAAGTGTCTGTTTGATTCCTTAGCCCATTTATTGATTGGGTTATTTGTGGGGTTTTTTGGTGTTAAGTTTTTGCATTATTTAAACATCCTACAGATTAGTGTTCTATCTCAGTTGCATATGGTAAAGATTTTCTCTCATTCCGTAGGTTCTTTCTTCATGTTACTGGTTGTTTCCTTTGCTGAGAAGTCTTTTACTTTGAGTCCATCCCATTTATTGATTCTTGATTTTACTTCTTCCTCTTTAGGAGTCTTAAGAAGTTCGTAAGTTGACATGGTAAAGATTTGGGCCTACTTTTTTTTTCTTTTAGCTGCAGGGCCTCTGGTCTAGTGCCTAAGTCTTTGATCCACTTTGAGTTGAGTTTCACACAGGGTGAGAGATAGGGGTTAAATTTCATTTTGCTACATATGAATTTCCAGTTTTCCTAGCACCTTGTGTTGAAGAGGTTATCTTTTCTCCAGTGTATGTTTTTGGTGCCTTTGTCTATTATGAGACAACTGTATTTATGTGGGCTTATCTCTGTGTCTTGTCTTCTAGTCTGCACCATTGGTCTACATGTCCATATTGATGCCAACAGCATGCTGTTTTTATTACTATTGCTCTATAGTATGGTTTAAGATCTGGTATTGTGATGCCTCTTTCTTCACTCTGCTTGCTCAGGATCACTTTGGCTATTCTGGGCCTCTTATTTTTCCAAATGAATTTCATGATTTAGTATTTTTAATAGCTAAGACTTCAGGGAAGGGGTGGCCTACTCAGGGGTTAGGCAGTTCTGTTTGAAGACTTGTGCTAATGATGACTCCGCAAATGCAGTGTAAGCAGGATGGTAAAGCTGATTTTCATTCTTTTATAGTCAACTCAAATACCAAATTTTTTTCTTTATTCTAGGAGATAACAAAGATTTCTTTCAGAGATTTAAAGGGGAAAAATGCAACAGTAAAGTGAACAAAAATTCCTTTTAATGAATTGATCTTTGCCCTAAATCTGTCCAATCATCACCCCAATCTTTTCATGGAGGATTGGTAGTAACAGTGGAAAGGAAAATGGGGGCCAGACCATAAGAAGCATAATAAATCTTGATTGTTTTGCTAAAGAACACAAAATATATGAAGAATAATGAGATTGGGGTAA
The DNA here is from genome assembly GCF_902686455.1 of Sciurus vulgaris. Taxonomy (NCBI): domain Eukaryota; kingdom Metazoa; phylum Chordata; class Mammalia; order Rodentia; family Sciuridae; genus Sciurus; species Sciurus vulgaris. Next base: position 48,580,046 of record NC_136472.1, read on the forward strand.
CAAGTAACAGAGTTATGTCATTGATATTGTACTTCAGAAATTCCACCTTTTATGGAGTAGGGAAAGTAGTTTGAGGAACTACTAGAAGTGGTGAGAAGTAACCCCACTAATCTATGGGTTAGTAGCATGTTTATGAAAAAAGAAAAATAAAAAATAAAAAGACTGCAGATTAACATAGTTCAAACCAAAGATATTTAAGTGAGTATCTAGGGAGGAGTTTTTGGAAAAATTCTGACTTTCCAGAAAAAAAGAGACTTGATTGGAAGTTCTTTGCCTTTTATCTCCACTGTTCTGTGTGAATATAGCAATTAAGACCACAATATAGCCAGCATGCTTAGGATAACTATTTAGAAAGATGGGAGGAGCCTGAGTTCCCATATTAGTGTCAATCATTGCATTAATGCTGGTTGCCCACTTCCTGACTTGGCTATATGAAACTAACTAAACCTCCATTTGTCTAGATCACTGTAATCAAGCTTTTGTTAAGAGTAGCTGAAATAATTTCTCAAAAAAAATCTAAGTACTTGATAGGACCATTTCCCATCATGAAGAAGAAAGAGGGACCGCCTAACCTCATGCCTGGGTGCTAGATGAGAGTGGGTCATTTTTTGAAATGGTAACATATTAAGAATAATAATGAACAGTTTTTCATTACTGATCTGGTTTATATACCTGAAGGGAGCTCATTGCTAAGTCTTGGGGAGTTTGTATGTTAGTATAAATGTTGTCATTATTAGAAAAAATTTTACAAAATCATATACAAACAAAACTAGGAGATCCAAGACGGTGAATTAGGAGGAGGTTGTATTCCTGTGATCTGGGACTCAAGCAGAAATACTTTTTCTTTGTGAGACAGCCTCACCCACTGATCCCCTGTTGTTTGCCCGTCATTTGTCTACCAGCCGTCTGCCAGCATATCACCTGCCTTTCAGGTACAGATTGCTCGCTGACTACTGCAACACCCTCTAGGGGCCCATTTGCCAGTTTTTTGCCTGCACATCACTTGTTACCCAACTTCCACCTGCCAACACCTACCAAGTGCCCGCCTTTTGCCTGCAGACCACTTCAGACTGCCTATAACATGCCTGCTGCTCACTGCTTCTTGGAAGTCCATTGTCTGGGTACCCACAGGTTTGGTTGCATGTGGCCACTGCCATCTTGGTACACAGGCCAGGGCCTGGAGTCCAGGGCCAAGGGGCCCACAGGTTTGCCACAGCCACCCTTGCCATCTCTGCACAGAGCTTCCTCAGTCTGAAGACACTGGACTGTGTCTAGAAATATATTATCAGTGTACCTGCAGGTCTGGTTACACCTAGTGCTAGTGGTGGCCATCTGGTGTCCTCATTGCAGGATTGCTCCTTTTCGTGAGTGCTTCCCTGGTGGTCTCCAAGTTGAAACTGCATAGAGATCATGGAACTACAGCAAGGCAGAACCTGGAGAATCTGAAGCTCAGGTCCATCAGTTTGCAACTGGGTTTATGTAGGCCACTCTGGGTCTGGCAAGACTGTGGAAGCTGGAGACTTGAAGCAATTCCCTGGGTGGTGCGCAGGTTGGAGAAATGAGAAAACTCAGCTCTCCCTAGTTCAGTGACTTCTGAAGGGCACCAGGTTGGAAAGGACTGGCTACATGGGGTGGGAAGACTAGAAGAGGGTGTGAGGGCACCTTGCTATCCCCTCAACCTGCCAAGTGGTTCGGCACCCACTGGATCAGAGCTAACATCAACCTTCAGAAAACCCCACCTACTGGCAGAGAAGGGAAGCTGAAAAAATTTTGAAGGCCAATGGAAGCAATCAGCAATTCTCCATAGAGACTTTCCTAACCTGGCCCACCACATCTCTACCATCTTTGAATCCAAATATTTTTCATGCATCATTTTGTTGAAGAATGGCAAGTCTGTATTTTGCAGTTTGGTTATGTATTCTTATATATTCTTATGTTTTTGACTTTTTAAAAAAATCTGTATGTGTTTTTTCTCCCACTTATCTGTTTCCCTGGAATCTCTTTCTCACTTCTCTCATACTTACAGCCAACCTCTATTAATGCCTCTTTCACTGTTACTGTAAAATTTTACCTCTATCCTCCCTCCTCCCTCATAACATTATATCCTATACTACTTCTGTTCCCTCTTTGTCCATCGTTTGCAATGGTAAACCCTTTTAGCAAACTTAGTGTTTATATTGTAAAAAATAAGTGAACACATCTTGGCTGTTTATTGTGACAAAACTATAGACACCTTAATAAAAGCTATTAAGTATAAGATTATATATTGTTTGCATTGGGTGCTGTTAATATTGGTCTCCCCCTTAAAAGTGATGTACTGAAAGTATTCATGGACACTATAAGATTACAGGATACAAACTGTACTACTTCATATTCATATCAGTACATGAAAAGACATAAAAACAACATGAAAAAACAAGGGAACAAAGTGTCCCAAATAAACCAAGATGTTCTAATAATTGGTATTACCAACAGACTAGATAATTGTAAGACAGAACAATGAAGACAAAATATATACTCTTAAAAATATATTTGACTGCACAGAGAAGATGGTAACAAACCATGAACAGAACTTCCAAGAAATATGGGATAACATGAAAAGACCAATTTTAAGATTTTTCAGGAATAGACAAAGGCATGGAAATACAAACCAACGGAGTCCACTATCTTTTCAATGACATAATATCAGAAGATTTCCCAAATCTAAAGAGTGAAATAGAAAATCAACTACAAGAGATTTAAAAAATGCCACATGTAAAAAATTACTGCAAACCCACACCAAAGCACATTATAGTGGGAATTAGTAACATACACAATAAGGATAGAATTTTAAAGGCTGTGAGAGAAAAAAAATCAATTACATATAGGAGGAAAACAATTTGGATTTCAGCTGATCTCTCAACACAGACTCTCAATGTCAGAAGGTCCTGGAAAAACATGTATCAAGTTCTGAAAGAAAATGGAGGCCAATTGAGACTTTTATATCCAGAAAAATTAATCTTCAGATATGAAGATGAAATAAAAACCCTCCATGATAAAAAAAAATTTAGAAGAATTTACTAGAAAGGCTGTAATATAGAACATTCTCAGCAAAATGTTCCATGAGGAAGAAATGAAAATAAAAAAATAGAAACCAGCAAAGGGAGGAAATACACTAAAGGAAACATCAATCAAAGGAGTTAAAAACAAAAAATAAATCAAAATAAATGGGAATACAAATCATATCTCAATAATAACCCTGAATACTAATGGCCTAAGTTCATCAATAAAAAGACAGAGACTGGAATATTGGATTTTTAAAAAAGACCTAACAATATGCTTTCTTCAAGAGACCTCCTATAAAAAGACATCCACAAACTGAAGGTGAAAGGTTGGGAAAAAGCAAACCACTCACATGGACATCAAAAACAACTGGGGGTTTCCATCATCATATCAGATAAAGGGGACTTTAAGTCAAAGTCAGAAGGGATAAAGAGAGACATTTAATACTGACTTAAGGGAATCATACATCAACAAGACATAACAATTATAAATATATAAGCCCCAAACAATACAGCATCTATGTACATCAAATAAATCCTTCTCAACTTCAAGATTCAAATAGGCCACAAAACAATAACACTGGGTGACTTAAAAACACATCTCTCATCAATGGATAGATCTTCCAAACAAAAACTAAACAAAGAAACTGAAGAACTAAATAATACAATCAATAATTTAGACTTAATGGACATATATAGAGTATTTCATCCATCATCAAGTGAACACACTTTCTTCTCAACAGCACATGGTTCCTTCTCTAAAATAAACCATATGTTATGCCACAAAGCAACTCTTAACAAATACAAAAAAAATTACCCTGTATTCTAGCAGATTACAATGTAATGAAACTAGAAATCAATGATAAAATTAAAAATAGAAGCTACTCTAGCAACTGGAGACGAGATAACATTCTGCTTAATGATGAATGGATAGCAGTAGAAATCAGGGAAGAAAAAAAAAATACCTAGAGGTAAATGAGAACACCAATACAATATACATCAAAATCTCTGAGACACTATGAAGGCAGAGATGAGAAGAAAGTTCATTGTATTGAGCTTATTCATTTAAAGAATAAAAAGTCAACAAATGACCTATTATTACATCTCAAAGTCTCAAAAAAAAAAAAAAAAAAAAAAAAAAAAAAAAGAACAAATCAAAACCAAAAGCAGTAGAAGACAGGAAATAATTAAAGTCAGAGCTGAAATCAATGAAATTGAAACAAAGGAAACAATTCAAAAAATTGACAAAATGGAAAGTTGGTTCTTTGAAAAAAATAAATAAAATTGACAAACCTTTAGCCACACTAATGAAGTGAAGGAGACCAAAAACTCAAATAACTAAAATTCATTATGAAAAAGGAAATGTCATGACTGACACTATTGAAATGCAGAAGATATTAGAAATCATTTTGAAATTTTATACTCCAATAAAATTGAAAATCTCAAAGACATAGACAAATTTTTAGAGACATATGAACTACCCAAACTGAATCAAGAGGACATACACAATTTAAACAGACCAGTTCCAAGCAATAAAATGGAAGATGCCATCAAAACTACCAAACAAGAAAAACCCAGGACAAGATTGATTGTCAGCTAAGTTCTACAAAATCTTCAAAGAAGAATTAACACCCATACTTCTCAAACTATTCCATGAAATAGAAAAGGAGGGAACCCTACAAAACTCATTCTATGAGGCTAGTATCACCCTGATACCAAAGCCAGACAAAGGCACATCAAGGAAAGAAAATTTCAGACCAATATCCCTGATGAAGATAGATGCAAAAATTCTTAATAAAATTCTGGTTAATTGCATACAAAAACATTAAAATGATAGTGCACCATGATCAATCACAGTTAAACCCAGGGAAGCAAGTTTGCTTAACATTGGGAAATTGATAAACATAATTCATCATATCCATAAACTTAAAGACAAGGATTATATGCTCATCTCAATTGATGCAGGAAAAGCATTTGACAAATATAGCACCTCTTCATGTTCAAATCACTTAGAAAAACTAAGAATAGTAGGAACACACGTCAACATTGTGAAAGCTACCTATGCTAAGTCCAAGGTCAACATCATTCTAAATGAAGAAAAATTGAAAGTGATCCCTCAAAAACTGGAACAAATCAGGGATGCTCTCTTTCACCACTTTTATTCAACATAGTCCTGGAACCACTAGCCAGAGCAATTAGATAAAGGAAAGAAATTAAAGGGATATGAACAGGAAAAGAAGAACTCAAACTATTTGCTGATGACATGATTCTATATTTAGAAGATCCAAAAACCTCCACTAGAAAACTTCTAAGACTAATAAGCAAATTCAGCAAAGAAGCAGGACATAAAATCAATACTCATAAATCAAATGGAGTTAGGGGAGCGATGAAAGTGGGAGGATGGTAAGTTGTGGAATGAGATGGACATTATTACCCTACACACATGTATGAATAAATACACTACTAGTATGACTCTGCACCATGTTCAGCCAGAGAAAGGAGAAGTTGTGTTCCATTTGTGTACAAATTGTCTAAATGTGTTCTACTGCAACTTATAACTAATTAGAACAAGTTAAAAAAATAAAAATTTTTTAAAAAGCTATAATTTGACAGTAGTATCCATACTCTTAATATTAAAGTAGTATCATATATTTATTTTTAAAAAGTGATAAATACTCCAAAGCTTCACATTCTGATCATTTCACTGTATCTGCCATTACCGCTTGAGGTTACTTAATGCTATTGTATCTATGTGGTAAAACATATGCAAAGGGAACCTGCTCTGCCTAATGTTGCCGCCTGTAGCAACAATCCCGCGGGAATTTATCGGAGGTGGACTGGGAATGAACTACTTTTATTATCTTTCTTTGGGCAATTTCCTTGCTTGTTTGCTAGTTTATAGAGGAAGAGAGGCTTTGCTTAGAGGAAGAGAGGCTTTACTTAGAGGAAGAGAGACTTTGCTTAGAGGAAGAGAGGCTTTGCTTAATTTTAGAGGTACTACGCTTTCAGAGAGGCTACGCTTATCAAAGGTCTACTGCTTCTTAAAGGTGGGTCGCTTCTTGGAGATCATGGGTGCGGCACATGACATCTGCAGCCTGCATCCTGCGTCCTGCAATCCAGAGGTGTGTTCTTAGTCCTGAGTTCTGCCATCTGCGATCTGCGACCCCTGCCCAGGTGAAGAGAATGTCTTATATACCTAAGACAGCCAATCAGCTTAGGATTAGCACAATTGAAGCGCGCGCCAGGTACCAATCAAGAAAGAATGAGGAACATCTGTTGACCACTAATGCAGAGGAGACATTAACTAATCAGGCAAAAGGTCATAAGAGATCACACTGTATTAACACTAATTATGTGCCACCTCTTGGCCCAATGCCAGCCGCCATCTTAGAGCTGCTTAAACATGTCTCTGCAGCCTAATTTTCCAGCAGTGTATTTACTGATATTGCAGTTCTAGCTGGAAATTGGCCATTGATAAGGAATTTACATCATGGAAATCAGAAAAAGAAAAACTAAATTAGGGCACATTTTTTTTGGTTTTTGATTATAAATATTGAAGAAATAAAATATTAATTTTACTGTTTAAAGCCAATATTGTGTTATATCTGTAGCCATTACATTGTGAATACCATGAAAAATAGAAGAATAGTTTTCCTGATTTGAAAACCATTCTCCAATTCAGCAAAGAAGTTGCCCACTTCATGGATGAATGATGAAGTTCTGATATATATTGTATTAATTTCTTAGTTGTTTCACTTTTGTCTTACTTGTTAACTTAAGCAAAAATATCAACCAACATTCAAGTCAGAACTATATTGAAAGAACTATGCTAAAAGAATCAGCATGCTGCTGTTTTATTTCTACAGATAAACATTATTGAGAGAAATTTGGCAAGTGCTATAATCTACATAAAGTTTTCAATTTCTCTTTTTTTTGATAGACTCAGTTAAGAATGAAGTGACTTCAGAAAATGTACACACTATTTTACAAACAATAGAATGTTCTTCACTTACAGGTGTCAGTGCTTAATGGAAAGGGTGATATGCAGATTTATCCAACTGGAAGTGAATAGTTATGTTTCTCTAACAGATTTCTTTTTCTGCATATTATTAGTCCCAGTGAATTTCCCAGCCCAATATGTATTATTAATGATTATGTTATCATTTAATAATTTGATAGCTTTATTGAGGTGTTAATCTTAGTTTACATGTAAAGCATGCTTTGAACTCACCATTGTTTCTTGGCTGAGCCTGTGTCTTATAAGTTCAAACTTTTAAAATTGTAATCTACCTCTGCTGTAAAAGGTGAGATTTTGAGAGAATCACTGATATGTTTTCTTTTTAATCTTGAAAATGATAATATTTTCAATAGTGGGACAGAAAAAGGAGAAGAGAATAGACAGCAAGAGAGCAGTAGAGAAAATATCAAAGAGGAAATCATATGAAATATTTGCCATTTAGTGTGAAGGTTTCTCAAAAGACTAGGCATGGAACCACCATCTGATCCAGCTGTATCACTTCTTGGTATTTGTCCTAAAGAATAAAAGTCATCACACTACAGTGATACATGCATACACATGTTTATAGTTGCATAACTCACAAGAGCCAAACTATGGAACCAGCCTAGGTGTTCATCAATGGATGAAAAGATACAGAAAATGTGGTATATATACACAATGGAGTTTTATTCAATCATGAAAAACAATGAAATTATGTAATTTGCAGGAAAATAGATGGAACTTGAGATCCTTATGTTAAGTGAAACAAGTCAAACTCAAAAGGTAAAGGGTTATATATTTTCTTTCATTTGTGGAAGCTAGAAGGAAAAAGAAAATGAAAGGTGTTGGGGGGAGTCTCATGAAAATCAAAAGTTCAGTAGAATAAAGGAAAGGGACTAGGGGTAAGAAGGAGGCAAAGGAGAGGGGAAATACTGGGGAATGATATTGATCAAATTATATTGCAATATTGTTTACATGTATGAAGTAACAAACTCTACCATTAATACACCTATAATGCATCAATAAAAATGTGAAAAATTAAATAAAATATAAATGAATTGCAATGTTCTATTAGTGAATAAAAGACAAAGAGACATCAAAAACATATTTTCCAAGAAATGAAAGCTAAGATATTTTTCTCATATTTCAGGTTTCTGAAGTTGAATAGATTCACCAAGTGAATGTCTGGTTAATAAAGAAACATTATAGCAGAATCACACCAATACTTATGTTTGCATCTAAAATGAAGATGATGCTTTGTAGCCATCATGTTTACCTTCTAATTTTCCAGCTTGACACATGTTGGTAGAAAAATTATTTTTCTTAATGTAGAATGACTTTTTCAGCTTTTTTTACTATGATAGCCTATAAATTTGTTGATACTCATATCAAATATCTCATATTCAAATCATTTTATTTTTAAGGTGATTTATTTTTGCATCAGATGATACATTTTTTTCATAGGAAATTTTTTAAAATTTACTTTTTTCATCTAAGAGGACAACAGAGAAAATAAGACCTATTATAAAAGTCTGATTTGCATTTACATCATTTTTCAAAGTTTGTTTTATCCCAAATTTCCAATTTCATATAATTTTGCATTATTTCTATTTTTAACTCACATATTAAAGCATTAAACACCTGTATATATTCAAAGCATACAATTTGCACACGTATGTTTCACAATATTTAAATTAGAATAAACATATCCATTTCCTCAAAAGTTAATCATTTATTTATAGTAAAACCATTTCAAAAGCCTTTGTTCTTGATTTTAAATGTACAGTACATTATTGTTATCTAAAGTCCTCCTACTATGTAATAATAGCACACCAGCACTTTCTACTTTTACCTAACCATAACATTATCTCCTGCTTAACCTCTTTCCATCCAACTCTGTCCCCTCTTAAAGAACCACTTTATTGGTATCCTCTTTAAACTAGCATTGTTTCAATTTTCAATCCTTTGCAAATTTTGCCTTGTTTAATATTTTATCACATTCCTATCTGTCTAGTCATCAGATAAGTTACTTACACAAGACAAAGATCATGTTGTTCCTTTTCTTTTGAATTTTTTCTTTTTTATGATTTTACTTACTGGCTTGGACAAGTATTTTAATATCTTCCAAAACATTTTTCATTTAAAAAGCACATACTGCTGTGGCCTTTTTCTCTGGAGCCCAACATTTTTCACAAAGAGAAATAATACAATGACAAAAAAATAATAATTTTACAACCCCCCCTCCAAAAAGAAAGTACACACTGCTAATATAAATAACATCATTAGAATCAAGAGAAATACTTAGTACAGAAATCTAACAAGGCTTTCATGTTATCAATTTTATTTAGTAATCAATAAACATTTGCTGAACTCTTTTATGTACAAGGTTCTCACTGGATGCTGGAATTCTCGTTGTTAACAAGATTGACCTGCTCCTTGCCTTCATGGAATTTGGGGTCATGTGGCAGACATACTGCATTATTATTAATTTTATTACTTCTATGAAAATGCACAAATTTAGAAGCTTAAACAATACACATTTGTTACTTATATTCTCTAAGTCAGAATTGTGACATGGATTTCTCTGGTGTTTCATCCCAGTACATGTATTTCCAGAGTGAAAAGAAATTAACATATTGCCAAAAGCAAGAAAACATGCAATTATCAAGAGAAGGGATTATAAGAAGAAGATCTCAACTTGGGAAGAAATGTCTCTTAGGTGCAGAAAGTGGAAACTGAGAAGTGACCAGTCATAAAAAAACAAAGGGAAGAGGATTCAAAGCAAAGGCACATCATTAGCAATATACAAGATATAGAATAGAAAGAGCCTATGTAGAAACTGAAGTGAGAAATATTCACAGAGTAGGTGGTAGAGATTTTTCTTACATGTTTTATTATATTACTAAAATGTTAAATTTTACACATTTAAAATACATGATTTGATAAACTTTTATATGTGCAAAAATATTGGGCCATATCCATCCTGAAGTTACTTTAGTTCTGCTTTGTAATTTCTCCATTCTCTATCCCTCCCCAACCTCCTCTGATATGCTCCTGTCACATGAGAATTCTGTTTAAATAAGAATTGGCTACGTACTCTTTTCTGTCTTTTTTCTGAATTCAACATAATTGGTTGTCCATGGTATTGCATATGTTAATAGCTTAACCCCCTTTATTGTGTTTTAAAACATTTGGATGGTAACTATAAATGTACCTGTCCTTGTGAGAAATAATACAGAGAGATGCTACAAAGCCTTCATCCATCTTCCCAGTGGTAGTATATCATGTTTAGCAATAGAACAAAGTGGTAAGAAGGAAACCAACACTGACAAAATCCAGTGAGATTTCCCCAGTTTTACAAGTATTCATTATGTGTTTATATTTAATTCTGTGCAATTTGTCATTTGTATAGATACATGAAATCACCACCACAATCAAGATTCATAACCCTTCCACACAGACCTCTCATGATACCATTCTAAAACTCCACACACTTTTCTCTTTGTTCCCCAACACGCTAAGTCCTAATAATTGCTACTTTCTAAGGCAGAAGTTTTTACAATACTCTTTTCAGGTATAGTTGGCTATTCTTTGATACACTGCAAGTATCAGTTAATCTCTCACTCTTTGTCTCCACTCTCTCTTTCCCTCTCCCTCTCAATTCTCTAGAACTGATTTATTTGACAAGTACCACCATATTTTCCCCTACCCTCAACTTCTGGTAACCACTACCCCACTCTCTGCTGTGATATACTTGATTATTTTATAACCTACAAGCTAGAGAGATAATGCAGTATTTTTCTATCTGTGTCTGAATAATTTCACTTAGCATAATCTCTCCCAAAGTTGTCTGTGTTGCCAGAAATGGATTTCTTTTGTTTTATAACTGTTTTAGTCAAAGGACTGAAAAAGAACAATTGTAAAGGAAGGAAAGTTTATTGGGGGCTCACAATTTCAGATGTCTCAATCCATAGACAATAGGCTCCATTCCTCAGGGTCCAAGGAAAGGGAGAATATTATGGTGGAATTGTGTGGTGGAGGGAAACAGCTCACATGATAATCAGAAAGCAGAGAAAGAGGTCTCCACTTACCAGATACAAATATATATCCCAAAGCCATGTCCCTAATGTCCACCTCCCCCAGCCACACACTACCTACCTTCAGATATCACTCAGTTAATCCCTATCAGGGGGATTAATTCACTGATCAGGTTAAGACTCTAGCAACTCAATCACTTCTCTGAAACTTCTTGCATTGTCGCTTTCATGAGCTTTGGAGGACATCTCACATACAGAACATAACATTCTGCCCTGCGCCCCCAAAAGCTCACAACTATCTCACAATGCAAAGTTGATTTTGTCCAAGAGTCTCCATAGTCTCAACAGTTCCAAGATTGCCCAAAAGTTCTAGTCCAAAATCTTCTCTGAGGCTCAAGGCAATCTCACATTGTGAACTTCTATAAAATTAAGAGCAATTTACCAGTATCCATTATATAAAGGTACAGAGTAAACATTTCCATTTACAGAATTAGAGACATAGAAAGAAGGGAAAGGACTAAAGCACGACTGAATTCCAGCTGGGCAAACAAGTCCTGTAGCTCCATGTCTGGCAACTGGGGCACATGTCATTATGATGTTCTCTCCAAAGGTCTTGTATAGATCCCCCCACTTGTGACCTTGTTGGTTGCAGTCCAAGTGACCTTTCTGTTGTCTTGACTCTGCTCTATTCCTGTAGCTTTCCTAAGATGATGTTCCACATTACCAGCATTTCGTAATCTCAGGAGTCTCCAACGAGGCTTTGACTTCCTCCTCAAATCTCCACAATTTGTCTTCTCAGGAGTGCCTGCAGGACTACAACCCTGCTGCACCTAGCCTGGCCTCCAAGCCTTCCTTGGAAATCTTGGTGGAAGCCTCCATGAACCCCTAACTTCAGCATCATACATTCTTGTAAAATCAGCACCACATGGTTGATGCCAAAGTCAGCTTCCATCTTGAGCAGTAGTCAAGCCTCCAGGGACCCTGGCTGCAGCAGTCTCTGAGTTCATAAATGGCTGAATCTGTTGAAAAGCTTCCTAGGCATACTTGTACAAGAAGTGTGCCCCACTGGTCTCTTCTGAAGAGAATTTTCACTTATACTCTCTTGAGCTTGATATGAATGTGATCTTGCCAGCTCCATCTTTCTTATTATCTCTAGGCAAAGTCATTAGTGTTTCTTTAGTGATAGTAATGTCTTTAACAACTGCAACTTCCTTAGTCCTAGTTTTACTCTGGCCTTTCAGGTTCATGATTTCCATATCTTTCTTCTCTGTTTTCTGCTCCTGGTTATCACAACAAATTTGGCTAAAAGCTGCCAGCAATATCCATGCCCCTGACTGAATGCTATTCTGAATGGACATTTCTTCTGCTAGATTAAATATCCATCACTTTTAAAATCAGCCTCAGGACATGGAAAATCTCAGGACATGGACAAAATGCAGACAACCTCTCAGTCAAAACATAATACAAATGTTTCTACTCCAAATTCCAATAGACTTCTCCATTTCTGAATCCTCTTGAGACCTGTCTTCACTGTCCATGGTCCTACTGGCATTCAGTTCTTCTGAATTCTCACCATAATTGGTCATTAAACTCTACTTACAACAATCTAAAGTATTTGCAGCTTTCAATACTAAACACCTCAAAATTCCTCCAATCAATTCCAAAATGCTTCCAAAACTTATGAAGCACATGGTTAGGATAGTCATAGTAATGACCTCACTCCTGATACCAATTTCTGTTTGGTCAGCATTTTTGCCATTATGACTAAAGGACTTGACCAGAACAATTGTAGAGGAGGAAAAGTTTATTTGGGGGCTCATGGTTTCAGAGGTCCCAATGCATAGACAGCAAGCTCCATTCCTCAGGGCTTAAAGTGAGGCAGAATATTATTGTGGAAGAATGTGGTGGATGAAAACAGCTCACATGATGATCAGTACCAGAGAGAGAGGTCTCCGATTGCCAGATACAAATATATACCCAAAAACCACTTCCCCAATGCCCACCTCCTCTAACTACACCCTACCACTTTGATTACCACTCAGTTCATCCCTATCAGGGGATTAATTTACTGATTGGTTAATACTCCCACAACACATCTTCTCCTCTGAACCTTCTTGCATTGTCTCACTAAAGAACTTTGGGGAACATCTCACATCCAAACCATAACGATGATGAAGTAAAATATATCACAATTTATTTATTCATTCATTGACGGATATTTAGGTTCTTATATATTAGCTATTGGGAACAGTGCTGCAATAAACATGGGAGTAACTATTGCTGTGTAGTTTTTAATGTGTGTGTATTTCACCATTTGTTTATCTGATCACCTGTGGATGCACTGAACTATTTCCAGTTTGAGGTTATTACAAGAGAAGCTACTGCAAGAAAACAATAGAGTGGAAAAAGGTAATTAATAGTTAAGTTGTAGACATTACTAGTTAAGTTGTAGATAGAGTACATTTAATTTTTTAAAAATTTTTTTAAATGTGTGAAATATTTAAGTAAACATGCAAATTAATTAGTATGTGTCTAGATGTGATAATGTTGCTAATGCAAATTTGAGAATTATTGGCATAGAATAGTATTTTAAATGATAAAAATAAATGTTTTCACTGAGAGGAGTAGTATAGCAAGAGTAATAAAGGGGTCCTGCAAACATTCATCCCCAAAATTAACATTTAATAATAAGTAGAAAAACTGGGCTGGGGATGTAGCTCAGTTGGTAGAGTGTTTGCCTCACAAGCACAAGGTCCTGGGTTCAATCCCCAGTACTGCAAAAAAAAAAAAAAAAAAAAAAAAACAATAAGTAGAAAAACAAAAACTTTGAGCTGGGAACTTGGTACAGTGACAAAACACTTCACTAGCAGGTGCAAGCCTCTGGGTTCAATCCCTATTACCAAAAATGAAACAAAACAAACAAAAAACAAAGAAAGAGAGAAAGAAAAAATAAAGATCTACAAAGAGAAAAAGAATAACCAATTAGGAAATTAGGAAAAGGAAAGTCAGCATGTTTGTTTCTTTGGAGTCATAAAAAATTTAAATTATATTTCCCTATTAAAAAATCAAATGGGATACTCATTTTAGTGTCATCATACTACAGTTTTAGAAGTCTTAATATGTTTGTATTTTTATTGTTGATAACATGTACAACATTATATTTTGATTTATTTATACATTGTGAAATTGTGATTATAGTTTTAAGCAAATCGATGCATCCATCATCTCATATACATATATATCCACTCTCAGTAAAATTTCAAAGTACATCACAATATTTAAAATTATAATCTTCACTCTAAGATAGGATTCAATGCATAGTGACAACTTTGTGCCTTTTGACCAAAATTGCCCAATTCCACCCATTTCCAACTCCTAAAACTTCCTGTACTCTGTTTATATGTTTATGACATTACTTTTTTTATAAAAGAAGAAAAATTCACTGTCATCTTGTTGACTAAACACATTTTCATCTTAGTCTCTTAAATTATTGACTACCTAAAACAAAGATGACTAATAATATTAACTGCAGGCATTCCTGTTTCAATCATACTACTAATAAAAATGTCATTACCAAATTGACATGAAATATAAGGTATGCTGAGAATCTTTGCTTATTAAACTTACTCCTATTTTTTGGCATATGTTTCCAAAATCATTTATCTTTCTTTATCAATTAAGTGAAATATAAGCTAAATTATTCTTGAATTAAAGAACATATTGAAACTTTCTGTACTTTTCTTGGGCCTGGGTGAGAATTCCATTTTCTTCTCTCCCTCCCTCCTTTCCTTCTTTCTTTCCTTCCTTTTCTTTCTTTCATCCTCTCTCTCTCTCTCTCTCTCTTTTTTTTTTTTTTTTTTTTTTTTTTTTTTAATTACTTTTGAGATAGACTGGGTCTTATTATGTTGCTCAAGCTGGTCTTGAACTCCTGGACTCAATTTATCCTATCACCTTGGTCTCTTGAGTACAGAGATTAAAATTATATTTTCCTAGTAAACCAAAAATAAATAAATAAATAAATATAAATGGGACACTTATTTTAATGTCATATTTTAAGCTTGCATTCCAGTTTCAGAAGAATTAAAGTGTTTGCATTTCTTTACTATTTTTATTGCACATGTCAACAATCCTAAGAACTTCATTTTAATATTTACATTAAACTGCACTCTAAATCTATCAGTACCAACTTTCTGAAGAGAACTGCTTGGAAATAAGCAAGAAAAGACTTTAAGATAAGGGACTTAGTGATCTCAGCATTGTCAAAACAATTCCATAGAATGGATGGTTTAAATAACAGAAGTTTTAATTTCTCACAGTCTGGAGACTAGAAATGTGAGATCAGGGTGGCTGTCTGGTTGAGATCTAGGGAGAATTCCCTTCCTGGCTTAGGTCCCCACATGGTAGACAGAGAGATTTCTCTCTCTTTCCCTCTCTCTTCCTATTCTTATGAGGTGTCGAGTCCCACCTTTCAAGCCACATTATTATGTCCTCATCTAACCTTATTACTTCCCAACATTTTGTATCTAAACAATTAGTGGTTAGGGATTGAACATATGAATTCAGTTGGAATGTAATTCAACTGATAGCCATAAGAAATCATTATTGCAATTAAAGTGGAAAGTGGAAACGATAACTTTTAGAAAATTACTTAAGGATAAGGAGGTAATAGAGAAAAGCAGGGTCATGAGTATCTTACACATATAGAAAGTGGATAGAGTCAGAGAAGCTAGAGTAAGATCAGGCAGGCAGGCAAATTTATTTTGTCTCTTTCCAAGTAGGAGCAGATAATGTGGCATCTCAAATATAGAAGGGCAGGGTAGTATTAAGTTTGACAATTTTAAGGAAGAGGGAGCTCCTGTTTTGAAGAAACCCACTAGCTTCATTTCAGAAGACTAAGAGATATACCACACTCATGAAATGAGAAACATTGGCAATAACGATTTCTCAAACCATGTACCCATACCAGAGATTAAAGGTCCCTAAAATAAAATTTATAATTTTGAAAAAAAATGAAAACATTTTGCATATATATAAGCTGACAAAGAGTAGGCACAGCTGAAGGATAAATAGAACTTGTTGAGGATTAACACCAGAATACACTTAAGAGGGAAAAAGAGCAGTGTACCAGAGAAAGCTTAAGAAAAAGCAGACACCTAGTTTTCAAGTTTAAGGTATAAGGGTACGCCCTATTTTTTTTTTTTTTTTTTTTGTAAAATCTAGAGATTTATTGTTATGTTGTGATTAATACTGTCCCACACTGTATACTGCCATTCACCAACACATAGTCTTTTAACCAGATTGAGGCATAAGGCAGAAAGAGTAAAGACACAGAAACAGCATCCTTAACTGCTGTAGCCACGCCTCCAGCCTGACTTCTCTGCTTTCCTCCTGGGGAAAGCATCAGGAGAGTGCACTGGACTAGTGGCAAATTGGTCTCTTGACCTTTTTTAATAGCGAAGAACTTAGAGAAATAATGGAATTCATTTTGTATTTTCCTTGATTTTATTGGTCTGAACTCATTTTAGGTTACTTTAACATTGTAATTTCCTGAAACTATAACATAAGAGAATACAATGACCTGAGAGACTATTGAACCATAGTCAGCCAAATATATTACTGACCCTAAAGTTATGTTTTAATTAGTCATAAAGGAATGTACCACCCCAACAATTCGAGAGTCAGAAAAATAGAATTTCTGTGAGGAAGGAAGAAAAAGGCTTTAGAACAGCTCCGTGTACTCGACATTATTAAAAAGGCTCTTTGTTTTTCACCCCGAATAAAATTTTGTGACTATACTGTATGAACAGAAATCCTAACAGATCTTGGTTGCCAGTATTATTTAGTTTAGACTGACCCAATCCAGGATAGATTTCATCTGCCTTGGCCCCCCATTCCCTGCAGTTCCCCTTCCCTTTTCCAAGTCTATGAAAAGCAGAATATTTAATTCTTTCTTTTTAGAACTATCCAAACACTTCAGAAACAAGTGACTCACAAAACAATTTAAATTCATGTATTGCCTGTACATAAAAACCTGATAAAACCAAAAGATCATTCTATTTTTATATGATGATTGAAAGTATCTGATTTTAATTATTTTCTGTCTTCTACTATTTTTGGTGTTGATCTGTTCTTCTTTTTCTAAGGCTTTGAGATGTAATGTTAGGTCATTTAGATGTTGACTTTTTATTTTTTTAATGTATGAGCTCAATGCAATGAACTTTCCTCTCAGTACTGCTTTAAGAGTGTCCCAGTTTGATTACTATTGCTGCATACCCAGGGTGGAGTGGGTTGCCTGGAAAATCATAATTGTTTTTAAAACATTAGGTTTCATTATAAGTACAACTCACAAGTATAAGCTTTGGGAGGGGGTTGGGTGGGGGAGTTGTGTGAGTCTTGTTTTGTTTAATTGATTGACTGATTAGTCTTTAAAGTTGTTTGGTTTTTTTTGTTGTTGTTTGGTTTTTTTGTTGTTTTTGTTCTTTGTTTTTTCTGTTTGTTTGTTTTTTTGTTTTTGTTTTTTGTTTTGAGATTACTGGACCATCACTAAATGTGTACTGTGAAGAGATTAATGTGTATCAAGGGCTTTACAAAAGTCCACTAAATAAACACTACTCAAGTACACACTGCAAACCAAAATGTATCTGTTATGATATTAATTGAAAATAGCAAGCATTGTGCTAAATTCTACACCAGTGGAATTAGATGAGTGCTATGCACTTAATTTTAAAATAAAACTAGTTTTCACTAAAAAAAAAAAGAGTGTCCCAGAGATTTTGTATGTTGTGTCGTTGTTCTCATTTACCTCTAAGAATTTTTTTATTCCTTCCCTGATGTCTTCTGTTATCATTGCATCATTCAATAGCATATTATTTAGTTTCCAGGTATAGGAGTACTTTTGTTTGTTATTTTATCATTGATTTCTAATTGCATTCCATATAGTCTGATAGGATACAAGGTAGTATCTCTATTTTTTTATATTTACTAATGGCTTCTTTATGGCATAGCATATGGTTTATTTTGGAGAAGGAAGTATGAGCTGCTGAAAAGAAAGTATATTCACTTGATGATGGATGAAATACTGTGTAAATGTCCATTAAGTCTAAATCATTGATTGAATTAATTAGTTCTATAGTTTCTTTGTTCATTTTTGTTTGGGGGATTGATCCAGTGGTGAGAGCAGTGTGTTAAAGTCCCCCACTGTTATTGTGTTTTGGTCTATTTGATTCTTAAAATTGAGAAGGGTTACAGGAAATAATTAAAATCAGAACTGAAATCAATGAAATTGAAACAAGAGAAATAATTCAAAAAATTGACAAAACAAAAAGTTGCTTCTTTGAAAAAGTAAACAAAATTGATAAACCCTTAGCCACACTAATGAAGAGAAGGAGAAAGAAAACACAAATTAGCAGAACTTGTGATGAAAATGGAAAGATCATCACAGACACCACTGAAATACATAACATAATTAGAAGCTACTTTGAAAACCTATACTCCAACAAAATAGAAAATATCAAAGATATCAAAAAAGTTTTGAAAACATATGATCCTCCCAAACTGAATCAGGAAGATGTATACAATTTAAACAGATCAATTTCAAGTTCTGAAATAAAAGAAGCCATAAAAAGTCTACCAACCAAGAAAAGCCTGGGACTAGACATGTTCTCAGTCAAATTCTATAAGACCTTTAAAGAAGAACTAATACCAATATTCCTCAAAGTATTCCAGGAAATAGAAAAGAAGGGAACCCTTCCAAACTCATTCTATGTGGATAGTATCACTCTGATATCAAAACCAGACAAAGATATATTAAGGAAAGAAAACTTTAGACCAATATCCCTGATAAACATAGATGAAAAAATTCTTAACGAAATTATGGCAAAATTGCATACAAAAACATATGAAAAAGATAGTGCACCATGATCAAGTGGGGTTTATCCCAGGGATGCAAGGTTGGTTCAACATCTGGAAATCAATAAATGTGATTCATCACATCAATAGACTTAAAGTTAAGAATCATATGATTATTTCAATAGATGGTGAGAAAGCATTTGATAAAATACAGCACCACTTCATGCTTAAAACACTAGAAAAAATAAGAATAGTAGGAACATACCTCAACATTGTAAAGGCCATCTATGCTAAGCCCACGGCCAACATCATTCTTTGAGAAAAACTGAAAGCATTCCCTTTAAAAACTGGAACAAGACAGGGAAGCCCTCTTTCACCACTTCTATTCAACATTGTTCTAGAAACACTAGCCAGAATAATTAGACAGACCAAAGAAATTGAAGGGGTACAAATAGGAAAAGAAAAACTCAAACTGTCACTATTTGCTGGTAACATGATTCTATATTTAAAGGATCCAAAAAACTCCACTAAAAAACTTCTAGAACTAATAAATTAATTCAGCAAAGTAGCAACAATGTTCATAAATCTAATTCATTTATTTTCATAAGTGATGAATCCTCCGAAAGAGAAATTAGGAAAACCACTCCATTTACAATAGCCTCCAAAAAAATAATATTTGGGAATCAATCTAACAAAAGAGGTGAAAGACCTCTACAATGAAAACTACAGAACACTAAAGAAATTGAAGAAACCTTAGAAGATGGAAAGCTCTCCCATGTTCTTGGATAGACAGAATTAATATTGTCAAAATGGTCATTCTACCAAAGGCACTATACAGATTCAAGGCAATTCCAATTAACATCCCAATGACACTCCTCATAGAAATAGAGAAAGCAATCATGAAGTTTGTCTGGAAGAATAAGAGACCTCGAATAGACAAAACAATCCTGAGCAAGAAAAATAAATACCAGACCTTAAACTATACTACAGAGCAATAGTAACAAAAATGGCATGGTATTGGCACCAAAATAGACAGGCAGACCAATGGTACAGAATAGAAGACACAGAGAAACCCACATAAATACAGTCACTTCATACTAGCAAAGGAGTCAAAAACATACAATGGAGAAAAGATACCCTGTTCAACAAATGATGCTGGCAAAACTGGAAATCCATATGCAGTAAAATGAAATTAAACCTCTATCTCTCACCCTGCACAAAACTCAACTCAAAACGGATCAAGGACTTAGTAATTAGACCAGAGACTCTTCACCAAATAGAAGACAAAGTAGGCCCGAATCTCCATCATGTTGGCTTAGGATCAGACTTCCTTAACAAGACTCCCAAAGCACCAGAAATGAAAGCAAGAATCAATAAATGGGAAGGATTCAAACTAAAAAGTTTCTTACTCAGCAAAGAATACAATCAATAATGTGAAAAGAGAGCCCACAGAGTGGGAGAAAATCTTTTCCACATGCACTTCAGATATGGCACTAATCTCCAAACTTTATAAAGAACTTATAAAACTTTATACCAAAATACAAAGAACCCAATCAATAAATGGGCCAAGGAACTGGATAGAAACTTTACAGAAGACATACAGGCGATTAATAAATATATGAAAAAGTGTTCAACATCTCTACTTAATTAGAGAAATGCAAATTAAAACAACTCTAAGATTTCATCTTATTCCAATTAGAATGGCTATTATCAAGCACACAAACAATATATTTGTTGGTGTCGATGTGCGGAAAAGGCACACTTTTACATTGCTGGTGGAGTTGCAAATTGGTACAGCCACTCTGGAAAGCAGTGTGGAGAATCCTCAGAAAACTTGGAATGGACCCACCTTTTGACTGGGTTATCCCACTCCTCAGTTTATACCCAAAGGACTTAAAACTAGTCATGCAGCCACATCAATGTTTATAGCAGCTCAATTTACAATAGCTAGATTGTGGAACCAACGTAGATGCCCTTCAACAGATGAATGGATAAAGAAACTGTGGTATATATACACAATGGAAGATTATTCAGTCATAAAGAATAATAATATTTTGGCATTTGCAAATAAATGAATGGAATTGGAGAATATCATGCTAAGTGAAATAAGCCAGTTCCAAGAAACCAAGGGCCGGGTGTTTTCCCTGATAATAGGTAATGATATATAATGGGGTTTGGGGGAAGTGAAAGAAGAATGGAAGAACTTTAGATTATGTAGAAGAAAATGAGAGGGAGTGGGGTATGAAGAATGGTGGAATGAGACAGACATCATTACCCTATGTACATGTATGATCACATGAATGGTGTGAATCTGCATTGTGTTCAACCATAGAAACAAAGTGATATACCCCATTTGTGTACAATGAATCAAAATGCAGTCTGTAAAAAATTTTAAAAATAAATAAATAATTTAGAAAAATTTTTAAAAAGTAGCTGAAACAGCAAGACTTTCAGTAAAAACAACATTTCCATTACAAATTGTAATTCTTGTTAAACTACATATGGGAGAAACTGAAAAGACCTAGACAAATGCATCTTGGAATATCCGAAGATGCTCCTTCAGTCTGCCCAAAGATTAAGACAATTGACAAGTCAATCTGTGAATGTTGAGACAATGTTACATTATGACGTCTGTACAATTAAGTGTCCATAAACAGATAACCAGAATCAGCTTTCCTACTACAGGTTAACAAACCTGACTAACTGTAACTTTTTCTGAGAGATGTTCGTCAAAGATGCTGTAAGAATCCATAGTTAGAAAACACTAAGCTTTATAAAAATTTCCTTATTTTTTATTCTTTTTGGTTATAGGTATTTTGCTCAGATAATCTATTACAGTATATTTCTAGAAATGCAGTCCCAAATGTGCATACAGTATACAAATAAAACAGTATTTTATTACAACCCTAAGGCTTAAAACAGGAATGGTGTTAATTATTTTTTATATTTAAAAATTGTGCTTAGTTTCTTGTCCCAGAAACATTTTCCATGTGTACCTATTTGTGTATTATCTGGCGGTATCTTACTAAATGTCTCCATTAGGTTATTTTTTTGCGGGGTACCTGGGATTGAACTCTGGGGCACTCAACCACTGAGCCATATCCCCAGCCTTATTTTGTATTTTATTTATTTAGAGACTGGCTCTCACTGAGTTGCTTAGTGCCTTGCTTTTGCTGAGTTGGGCTTTGAACTTAGAATCCTGAGTCAGTCTCCCAAACAACTGGGATTAGAGGCATGTACCACCACACCTGATTCCATTAGTTTTTAAAGTTCTTTTTTTTAACTCTTCAATAAATTCCCTTTAAGAGAAAACCACTTGGTCTATATATTCCTGTCTTCCATCTTTGATGCCTGAGGCTTTTATGCAAATTTTTTTGTCATCTGTTTTTTGGGTTTTTGTTGTTGTTGTTGTTATTGTTGTTGTTTGTATATTCATGACTTCAACTAATTTTTTTCTCTCAACCCCAGAACAAATCAGACCACCAGGTCATTAGGATTTTTTGCATGCATGTGCTTTGTTAAACAAGCAGGAAGAAGATGCTACTACATTTTTTACTTTAATGACAAACAAATTAGCATAAGAGAATCAGAGGGTTAAATTACTACCTTTCCACTTAGAAATGGCGCTCAATTTTCTGAGAGTGCAAGTGGCTATTGATTCTAAGTGTGAAGGAAAGACAAGCCCTCACTCCAGCCCTGGCCCTCTCACCCAGGGAGAATGGAGGGGAGCAGAACTAAGCAAGGATACCCTGGATACACTCTGGGGTGCAAGAAGGATCTTACAGGTTCTGGTGCATAATATCTTCACAGAGACTGATCAACTTTATCTGACACCTGAGGAGAGGGTATCAGCCCTTTTTTGCTGCTGACCCCAACTTAATCTAGGTGTGCACCTTTCACTAGTGGGACCTCCCATCTTTAGCTATTCTCTCTCTTTGTTTCACCAGCTTGCCTTCCTCTAGGTCTCCAAGCTTCCAGAGTGAGACTGCCAGCAGGCAGAGTTTGGTATGTAATTTCAAACCAGTACTTTCCCAATCTTCACTGAATCATCTAGAAATATCATTAACTGATATGCTTTATTCCATCTTATACAGAGTATTACATTCACTCAATTTTATCTTTTAAGAGGTTATTTTTCCAACATTATCATTTTTACTGCGGTGATTATAATAAAAGCATTTTTATGCATACCCTTTCATAGTCCAGCTGAAGAGAAAAATAGAAAACTCCTATCTATATTTTTAAATTAACTTCCTTTACCTAACTTTAATTTCTAAAAAGTAGTTGCCTGAAGCTTTTGAAAAGAAAAAGTGAGATGAATTAAATGAGAATATGCTAAAGAAGTAGTCTTATTCAAAACCAAGAAAACTAATTAAAATAGTTTATTTCACCTTGGGATTCTTTGTTTAAAAAAAAAAAAACATATATAATTCTATTGACAATAGGCTCATGGTTCATGAATATTTCAACTTACATTCTCCTAAAGTGTGAAGTAAAGAAAATTGATATTCAATTATAATGTACATCACATCAGGATTCTTCACATTCTACGGTTTTATTTATGTTAAAACAACACTTCACATTCATAGGATGGATAAATATTAGATTCTTGTTTTGTGTTCATAAAAACAATAAAAGGGATATTGAATTCTGAGGCAAATATCCTAAAGTACAAATAAGATTAATCTCATCCTTGAAGTTTTGATGATTCAAAATAAAGTATCTATGGCTTGTGCATAGTCTCCATTAGTTGTATATAAGTGAACTAATTAGGATATGTGAACTTGTGGTAAAATTTCTGTATTTCTATATCCATACATCCTTTTCTATTCATAACACCATCCTCCCTTTCCTAATCAATAATTCCTTTGTACGTTTTTATGTTTATATCATAACATCAATTTTAATCCTTCAGTATTTGAAATTTTCATTGAAACATTATTCATTATATATAAAGATGCTCAAGATAATTTTAATTTATATTGAATTATTTCAAAAAAAGTCAAAGTAACTTTTTATAAATGATGTCTTCAAATCATTTTTGTGCTTTGAAATTATTTTCAAGAATATTAAAAAATACTAGCAGGTATACCAGAGATGATCTAAAATAGTACTTCTCAAAGTTTACTGTGCATGATAATCATCTTAGGATCTTGGTAAATTCATATTCTAATTCAATAGTCCCATCATTAGGCTTGAGATTTTGTTTTTCTAACTAGTCTGCAGGAGATTCTTATTCTGCTCATTGTCAGAAGATGCATGGAGTAGCAAAGAATGATTGATTTAGTGTGTTAAGTCTGAACTTTGACTACACATGCAAATCAGGTTTCTCTTTTTTTCTTTTTTTAAATTTGGACCACAGGTGCACAGAATTAAATAAACTTTGATGCAAGTTGTTCTAGTATCATCAATCCAACATTGGCTCATTTCATTCCTGTACTCACTAATCAACCCAAGGACTTAAATATAACTTACTGTTCAGACCTACATGTATAACATCTCCCTTACCCAAATTCCTCCACTCCACACAGGGAACCGTCATTTTAAAGATTGTGCTATTATTTTCTTTTCATTCTAACACATTCCCTTTCTCTTTCTCACCCTTAGTCAGTATGTTGTTTTATTTTGGATATGCTAAGCTTAACAATATAATTATATTAACTATTATATCACGTTTCTGACATTACTTTAACCAGCATTGTGATCTAAATGTTCATCCCAGTCATTATGTGTGGCAGAAGCTCATTCTTTTGTATTGTTCCATAACATTCCATTTTGTGAATATACCATAACTTATTCATTTTTTTCTATTGTCAACATGTAGGTTATGCCTAGACAGTATTGCTATTAAATTAATGTTGCTGTGAATATTATTAAACATATCTATGTGTAAATTTCTTACTATAATTACAGGATCACTATGCATATGCATGTTCAATTTTAAAAGACAATATCAATTGCTTTTCCAAAATGGAGGATAAATTTATACTATTGGTAACAAAGTATAACCTTAGAAACAAAAGGTGTCCAACAATTTTTTATTCAAACTTTTAAATCTGAAATTTAGATTAATTAATTCCACTGAGTGATATAAAAATTTTGTCTAATTATAGGTGGGTTATGTTTGTTTTTATTTTTATTTCCCTATTTCCTAATAAGATGCAGCAATATCATTCTGTGTTCCCTCTTTTACAAAATGCTAATTTTTACATTTTTTTTTGCTATTTTATGAACGTAACATTTTACTGCCTATCTGCATAATTTCACCCCTTTGTAAGTGATATGTGTTGTAACCCTATACTTCCTGTTTATGGCTTGAATTTACAGTTCCTTTAAGGGTCTTTTGAGGAATACTCTTCTTGATTTTAATGTAGTCCTATTTATCAGAAAATTTTAGTATATTTTTCAATTTTAAGATGTTGTTCATCCTTGTAAAATTTCATATAAAAATGTCAAGTTACTGCACATACTGTGGACATCTTTATTCAAATCTTTATTTAGGATTTAATGTGTATATCACATTGCGAAGAGCTGCTAATATCAGTCAGGGTAAACTAATTTTACTACAGAAGTGTGAAGCTAATGCAAGAAAATCTCATCTCTCTCTTTTAGGCTCCATATCTCTTCCAGGCCAGTGACCTCCTCTAGAGATTCAAAATTCCAGGCTGCATTTGTCCTAGTGCCACCTCAACCTGCTCAAGATGGGATTTTAAGATTTATCAGAACAAGGAAAGAAACAAAAGGAGAGTAGCAGTCTAGAACCAGTACGTGAGCATTCTTATCTCCAAAATGATTCATGTCATACCTTTCCATATCTGGTCACATGTATCATCCACCTTTAAAATAAGGTGGGAAAAACAGTAGTCTGGATTGTCAGAAATGGGCAGATAAAAGAAAATATCAATGGGGGCTACTACTGTGGAACAGGATGATATAAAATAACTAAATGTGAATCGTGACCATTAATTTTGGTTCACTTTAATGTCATTCAGTAAATTAAGTCAGAATCTATACATGTTTGTAATAGGCACTTATATTGTCATGAAGGTCTCTAAGTCATTGAAATGACTAGTAAGAATTAAAAAATACTAAGAAAAGCACAGAAATAAAAAATGGCAGTGTGAGATACTGCAAGAACACTTAATCCAGAAAAACACCATAACTGGCAAAAAATAAACAATGAAAACAATCAATCTTTAAAGCCACTGGAAGTTGTCCTATGGGTATACACCAAATAAAGAAATGTTTAAATGTTTATTGAAATAAAATACTAAATATTGGTTAAAAAAAAAAAAAAGGGAGTTGTGAGTCTTTGAGGCATGCCGTGTTCCCCTCCGTCTAGCTCACTATTCTGGATGGGAGTCACCCAGACAACAGAACCTCCCTCCTCCCAGAGCTGGGGCATCTCCTGAGGAGAGACAGACTGTCACAATGCTCGTCCTCCCCTTCCTGTTGTCTCAGAGGTTAAATGCTAGGCATCTAAAAGTAAAAACTGGAGAGCTGCTTTCCTCTGATCTGCCCCTATTAGTAGAGTGGAGGGTTCCCCCATTTTGACTGAGAATTCCGCTTGCCTGAGCCCACTAACAGGGTTGAAGTTCTGCACCAGAGAAGGTGAGCCAAGGACACTGAAGATTACTGCCCCTGTCCTGAAGTCTAGTTTGTTAAACATGAGTATCAGTCTGAGAGAAAAGTGTCAAAATTTGCACCCCTAACTCCACATTAGAGCCAGAGAGTTTGCCAGGGGAAAGAAGCAGGCCATAATAATAGACAGATTCCACGTTTCCCCAAGGAAATGGTCTTTATTTGAAACAGAGTGTGGGAAATTTCAGTCGGGTGGCACTTTCGGAAACAAGCAATTTGGGTGCTGAGCAATTATGAGGCAGCTAGTTGTTTTATAAGAGGAATAAGCTAACACAAACTGACCAAGAGAGCAGAAAAAGAATAAGAACAATTCACCTAGAGTCAGAAAAGTAAAGTAAAATCAAACAAGACCAAAAAACAAAACAAAAAAGATCCTTAAAGAACTGACTTAAAAATTATCCCTGCAAAGTAGCCCAAATTTAGTAGAATCAGAATGTAGAATAATTTACGCCATAGGGCTTTGTCCAATCTGTAGGACATTCACCTGTCAATGAGTGGAGGCTGACAGCTGAGTATAATACAAACAGAGGCAGATATCTTCACAGAGATCAGGGAAAGACATGGTACAACTACTGTCAGCCCAGGGTGGCTACGCATGCCCAAGGCTGCACCTTCTGATCAATAAGCTCAGAGGCTGCACTACTTGTGAGAATAGACTCCACTACAATGATCCAGCCAAGTTACTAAACAAATCAACAAGCTCACAACAACAAAAACAAGCCCTGAGGAGGGGTTATCAGTACCCACAGTTGCTATTGCGCATGATGAAACATGTTCAGTAAGACTAATTTCACAGGAAGAAAAGTGGCAGCGGAAATCAATATCTCAACGACAGATCAGAGATGAAGCCTGGTGTTGACATCATGTGGCCACAGGTTGTGAGCCCTTCTGCTTAGATTCTTTATTGAGAATAGTTGCTTTGTGCATTTAACTAGCCACAAGTGACCCTGAACATATGAAAATAGGTATTTGCTGCATTCGATATGCCATAATTATTTGTTTAAAGCAGCATAACAATCTATTTTAATTACAGCAAAATCTATTCATACACAACAGGGAAAAAAAAATATGTGATAGCCAAGAATAGAAAATGTCATAATCTTTTAAATATAATTAACAAAAACAGAAAGAATTATTTCAACCATCCAGGAGATTTATATGTATATAAAACAAAGAGTTCGGGTTACTTTCTACTTACGTTATTAAATTTAGGATTATTTTTCTTATGGTCTTGTTTCTCTGTATTGGAGGGCTATTGCACAAGGACACATGATTTTAGTTCACTCACTTGTCTCTCATCTGCAGGATCACTTTAAGTAATGTCTATGATTTCATTTAGTGTCTAATTAATCTTGTCATTCATCTGTTCTGTTACTCATTATTTGATCAATTTGTGCATTCACTCATGTATTCACATAACAGTCTTGATTGATCACATTCCTTGTGTCAGTTACTAGTGTCGATCCTGAGAAGAAAAACATAGCAATAAAATCACTACCATTTTTTGAGCCTCATCTTTGTTCTTGATAAAATTTCAATATAACCACTACAGATTATAAAGTCAGTTAGCCAGTGGTTTTTAGTTTTAGGAGGAGGAAACTAAGGCAAAGGAAATTCAGTGATTTGCATAGATTCATATAGCCAGTAAGGCAGGAGTAATTCACATACACGCCTGAAATTGAATTTCATGTCCTTTTTTTATGCTTATAGTGACCTACGACCCTGCAGGGGTGATCCTGGATTATACCTGTTCTTCTAGGGCAGTCTCTAGCACTGCTGCCTTTGATGATCAGAATACACTTGGTTTGGAAGTTATGTGGCCACCTGACTTTATTATACTGGCCAGCACAGTCATTGCTCATAGTTTAGCAAGATTCTGGTGGGTAGATATTTTAAAGAATGATTAAACTTGGAAATTAATAGCAAACTCAAGAGAGCTTCCAATCTGAGTGTTTACTTTGTAGCAAACTAAGTTAACAAAAAAATCATTTTATACAATTAAAAACAGAAGTTTCCTGTGCAGAAATCCATTCAAATAATGTCAACCAAGTCAAAAATGAACAATTTTGCTATTGAAAGTCACATAGAGTCTGTAGTGCTAAATCATTTATGGTTTTTCCAGCTTGCTGTACACTGAATTATGAAACAGTTCCCAGATGCTGAGGTCATCTGGATGAGTAGAAAAGTGCAGGATAGTGACTAAAGAGAGGAGTATCCTTGCTACATAAGCAAAATCAGTCCTGAGCATCACAGCCAGTGAATTTATGACTGGACAAATGGATCAAGAAGGTAACAAAGTTGAAATTTCTTTTATGGATACATATATCACTCAAAGGGTTAGTTTGTGAGATTATCCATCAATTCTGCAGCATCACCCTGAGTTTAGTAAGTGCCTCATAGAAAAAGACAAAGATTTACATAGTTGAGGCACTGAGATATTGAAAGCTATTTAATTTTGAAATAAACTAATAATCCTTCCTCTCAGAAGATACACAAAGAGGTTAATATTCCAGGAGAGGAAATAGCCTATTCTAGAGACTTCCATTGTAGTGAAAATATTTCTAAAACTTCACAAAAAACAAAAATATAAAACATTACATAATTAATTATATAATGTTATTCCAAAACACTATTCGAAATTAAGTAAATATATTGAAAATTGACAAATTAATTTTACTAACAATTTCTACAGTTAGTAATTAAAGATATTATTCAAGTATAGGAAATACATATCTTAATGTTATATTTCAATGTGTATTTGATATGATTATGTCAATCTTTTTACCTAACCTAAGGAAACATGTGAAACTTGTATAACTTTCCCTTCTAGAATTTGCATTTTACTTTATTAATACTAATCAAAATCAAAAAATGCCCACAAATCTAGATAAATGAATACACAAATGGATAGACATAATTAATTCATATTTATCTAGTTCAAAGACACAGGCAATTGTGAGTTCAAAACTTTGATTTTCCAAGTGGAAGTTTAGTGACCTGGGGAACGTTTTTAATACCTTAAAGTTGTCAGCTTTCTCATTTTAAAAATAAAGATAATATTTCCATATCAGAGAGTTTTGAAAATAGACGGCAATTAAAAATACTGCTTGGTACAACATCTGGCACAAAATAGATGTTCAATAAAGTTTTTGTTTTATCATTATTAAATAACTTTTTAAGAAATGTCTGAGTCCCAGAAAATACATTAGATTTTACAAAAAAATTAAATATTAAAACATACATATATTATGTAGGTAACAATTTGCTATATACTTTACATAATACTAATTTTATTTTAATAATTTCAAGGACTATTAAGCTATTTAAAAGATGTGCAAATTAAGTTTCAAAGAAAAATCTCCAATTTGTAATCATTACATACTGGAGGCATGAAGTTAACCCAGAGTAAGTTTAAATTAATGTTTTTCTTTTTGCATTTTACTTCCTATATGGAAGACAAAGATTTGGAAAGCAATTAATGTGTCCTCAACATGCTTTTATTTTGGTCGAGCCAGTGGATTATATGTAAAAAATATTATACTTAAAGAAAAAGGGATCTGTTTCCCAAAAATAGATTAAAATAAAACACAATGAGCAATCATAGCAAGGAAATGTAATGTATGGTCGGAAGAAAGCCATTCATTCAAAACCATTTTTTTCTTTCTATTGCTTCCTATGAACTAAGAAGCTTTTTAAGATTTTAACAATAAATCAACATACTCACATGGCTATGTAACGCTGTATATAAGCCTATCAATAAAATATTCAGGCAATGATGATTCTTATAGAGATATGGAACAAGGTGATTGATACAAAATGATGCTCAGAACTGAACCTCTTCCTCATGAGGGCCAGTGGAAAAGGTCACCTCTGGAGGTGTACTAGACATTGAATGATGTGAACAGCATTTTTCTGAGCAAAAAGGGGCAAAATGAAGAGTGGTTCAAAGAACCCTAAGAAGAAAATTCTTATTTCAGAAAGGAAAGAGACTAGAATATAATTTAGCTGGGGCAATACAGAGAAATTAAAGAGGACAGAGATGATTGTGTCCATCTCCTAAGATCTCACCAGTCATTCTATAGGGAGATGCTTAATCTATGTGAAATGAAGGCAAAGTAAGATAGAAGAGGACATGATTTAGTTAGAGTTTTTAAAATGTTTGGTTGTTATGTGGAGAACAGACTATGAATATGGGTCAGATAGCATTCTCAAAGGCGTATACTATTAATGCGGAAGAGGAGAGAGATGACCACAAATTGAAACTTTATGGTAATGGAGATGGAAATGATTGAGTGAATTTGAGATTCAAAATTTTTTTGAAGGTAAAAGTCTTTAGGACTTGCTGATGGATTTGAAATGAAGAGACTAAAACGGAGGGGGCAGTCAAAGATGATGCATGGGGCTTTACCCTGAACATATGAAGAAACTTCTGGGAACTTCATGAGGCTTGGCATTTATTTAGAATCTGAAAAGGTACAATTAATGATTATAACTAATGCATCATTCTAACAATTTTAAGCTGAGTAGGTGCATACTATATTCTCTGCCTCTTTAATTTGGCTTTACAAATGAGTAGAAACTTCTCTGTTAACAATGAAAAAGAAGTGCATTACCAGGGAGTCTTTTGAGTATCAGACCAAATGACACTTCAGTGACCTGAGGCTTTATCCACACTGAGCTATTTCCCTGAGTAGTTTCAGCTTCACCATGCAAGGGAGGAGGAAAAGGTCAGTCACACCTGGGTGATCATCTAATGTAATCATTCTGTAGATAGCATTGAGGTGGTGAACCCTTGAAAATCAGTTACTTTGCCGGAGAACAAACTTTTTATACATATATATGAGAATAAGTGGAAGGTTTTTATTTCATATTCAAATCTGAAACAATTTTGCTGGATATAAAATTCTTGGTTGGCATCCATTTTCTTTCAGAACTTGAAATATGTTGTTCCATGACCTCCTGCCTTTGAGAGTTTGGGTTGAGAAAGCAGTTGAAATTCAAATTAGTTTTCCCTTATACTTAATTTGCTATTTTTCTCTCACCACCTTTAAGATTTTATTCTTATTCTATATTTTAGTCATTTTCATTATAATGTGTCTTTGTGTGAGTCTGCTGTAGATTTTTACATTTGGGTTACCGTAAGCCTCCTGTATTTGATTTTCCATTATATTCTTTAGGTTTGGCAAATTTTCTGGTATAATGTCATTGAAATGATTGTACACTCCTTTGGTTTGTATCTCTGCTTCTTCTTCTATCCCAATAACTCCTGGAAGTTCTGTTTATGAATTCTTACTATCTTCTCTGCATGGTCAACTTTATTTACAATATTAAATATTTTTTCTTCATTGCCTTAGGTTCTGTCTTCCAAATGGTCTAGTCTTTTGGTGTTGCTTTCTAGTGAGTTTATAATTTGATTTATTGATTCCTTCATATCAAGAAACAAGCAACAATAAATATTGGTGAGGATGTGGGGAAAAGGTACACTCATACATTGTTGGTAGGAATGCAAATTGCTTAACCATTATGGAAAGCAATATGGAGCTTCCTCAGAAAACTTGGAATGAAACCACTATTTGACCCAGTTCTCCCACTTCTCCATTTTACTCAAAGGACTTAAAATCAACACACTACACTAACATAGCTGTATCACTATTTACAGTAGCTAAACTATGGAACCAACCTAGATGCCCTAGATTCAACAGATGAATGGATAAAGAAAATGTGGAACATTACTCAGCTTTAAAGAAGAAGGAAATTCTGGCATTTACTGGTAAATGGATGGAGTTAGAGAATATCGTGCTAAGTGAAATAAGCCAATCCCAAAAAACCAAAGGCCCATTGTTTTCTCTGATAAGTGCAGCAGCTAATTCACAGTAAGGAGGGAGGGACAGGGAAGTATAGAGTCACTTTATATTAGGTAGAGGGAAGTGAAGGGAGGGGGGTTAAAGGGGTATGGGGGAAGGAATGATAGTAGAGTAAAACAGATATTATTACCTCATGTACACATAAAACTGCATGACCAATGTGATCCTGTAATATGCATAATCAGAAAAATTAGATTGCACTCTATGTATGATCTATAAAAGGTATAAATGCATTCTACTATCATGTACAACTTATGAGAACACATAAAATTTTTAAAAATTTAAAAATGAAATATATATATATAAAGAATATGTTTAATTAGAACTTCATAGATATGGAGATGGGTAGAAAAATTTTAAAATGGAATCAAAGGCTCTTTTCTGGAAATTCATCTATTTACTAACCATAGCAACACTAGCATAACAATAAACTAATTTTTCATTATTCACTTTATGTTTTTGTTTGGATTGATACCTTGATAGTTATCAAATCTGATTTCTGGGGCTAAATAGATTTTCCACGAATTAAATGAACATTGTAATAAGCTCTTTATTCCTTTTGTCCTTCAATTTACTTTTTCCTAAAGGTACAATGAAGTGAAAATCATCCCTGCTGCTTGTCAGACAATGATAAATCTAGATACGAACAAGGGCTTCAAATTAGACAGGTTCCAGACAACAGAAAACAATGTCTTTAAAAGGATTCAATAAAAATGACACACCAGCTCTCCTCTGAGTAACTGCTGTTTGCTCACTAATGACATTACTACAGCCATGTCATCTCTTCCCCCTGAGGAGCAATTAAAATTGGCCTTCTTCCTGACAGTTTTCAATCCAGAATTAGTTTCCTTTTCTCTAGTCCAACTTGAAAACTGTGATGTCCAAATTCATGCCATTAAAGCCCAGTACCTTCCATTGGAATACAGAGTGCCTCTGAAATGTGTTGTTCTCACTTGCTACATGGAAATAATTGCTCATTCCCTCTTTCTCCCCTCCCTTTCTTCTCTCCCTGCTTTCTTGTTTTCTTTTTAACTACAGACATATTCCTTTTTTTTTTGTCTGCTTTAGTATATTGGACATCTTTCTAATATAAACTATGAGAAAGCAATTCCAATTTCATGGAAGAGATGCCGAGTGATTTAAGATCAATGTTGTCTACTATTAGCATGTAAAACTGAGGGAAAGATCAGTGAATCCTGCTCATAGAATTCTGCCCCCATGGGAGATGGAAGGGTCAATCCAAAGCCACTGATGGAAAGATGAAGACAGATGGACCCTCAGAGCATGGGTTTTTGGCTAGAATTTTTTCCTTGCTTACTACGTCAATTTTTTTCTCCCAGTCCCCTCAGGCTGATTCTCTAGGTTAGCAAGGTGATCGTGTTTGCTGTCGTAGAGAAAGGAAGTGACGGGCTGAACCCAGGGACAGTGTTGAAAAGATTCCCGAATCACACTTGGTCCAGGCTTCTCCAGGGGAAAATGGACAGAGGGAAAGGTGGTGCTGGCTGTATCCCCGAAGACAATTATTCAATGAGATTTAAAATAACCTATCCTAGATACTTCATTTATACTGACAGAGGTAAATAAAATAAACATAAATAAAAATGTAGAGACCAGCATATTTTGAAAGATGATATAGGTTAATGATGTTTTACTTTCTTATTCAGGCTAGTGAAAACAGAACCATCAGCAAACACTGATTAGTTCTTACTGTGCCTATACTTTGAAATTACATTAATCCCACCATATAGCGTATTTTCTAAACTCCTTCTCCTAACCCAACTGCTTACTTTCTTTTTCTTTCCTACTCCTTTTGCTATATGTATCAATTCAAAGAGAATGCAGTATTTTTGAATGAAAAACATGTAGGCCTACTGTAAATAACCAATTAAGACATTAATCTGGTTGGCTCATAGTAGCAAACCATCCATGTTATATAAATGTCAGATTTAAACATTAGATAATGTCAGATTTAAATTTTTAAAACTTTATGAGGCTGATTTTAAATTTGACAAAAATAATTTAAACCTTCAGACACCTAGCAAAATAGTTTGTCTTTATAAAACATTGAACATAGACATCATCGTATGCAAAAGTACAGAACTAATTTCAGAATTTAATGTTTTGATTAATTTCCTTTCATTTGTTATACATTTTTTTATTCTTTCATTCTCTCTCTCTCCACCCCCCTGCCACCGCCCCCCCCGCCCCCCCAGCTTCTGTTTCATCCAGACCTGTTAGCAGTACCTCTGACTTCCTGGTAAACAAGTTCCTTCATCTCTACCTCCTACCTGATGAGCCCCCACTGTCCCTATTTTCTTTATCTGCAGGAAGACCTACATCTTTCTTTAAGAGGTAAGTTCACTTGAAGACCCCCTGCCAAGGGCCCAGCCTCACTTCAAAAATCTCTTTGGGGTTGGGGGGTTCAGTGCTTTCAGATTTCATGTAAAATAAGATGTAAACCTGGGTGTCCAAATGCTACTCCCTAGACAGCATTCTCAAGTTACATAGTTAACAATAGGAAGAGCAGGTCTGGTGCGAATTCTGGTTTGCCTTATTCTGGAGTTCTAAAGTTTAACCACCATCTATGGAATTTGCACAAGTCTGGACTCTCACAAAGACCCAGTACTTGCTGCATTATTCTGTTGAAAGATGTAGAACTTCTCAATCATCTTTCACAATTTTTGAACCTGCTCCTGCCTTCAGGAGATGCCATAAAATTAACAAACTGATTGTGATGCCTTATGCTCTTATACAGCACTCCTGTTTTTTGCTGTAGCTTGTTCTCTCAGTCTGGAAAGTCTCTTAAAGTTGGTGCCACTTACTTGTACCCAACACCCTGCTATGGAGTGAATGGATATATTTTTCCACGATCCCTTCTAGTTGGGAGAAATTCTGAAGGCCCACACATCCCATCTGATCAAATCTTTATTATTTAATAAGGAAAAGTTTATTTCCAGATTCTTGTCACCTTCTCTCAATCACAGTGTCCTCAAAGATAAAGTATATCATACATATCTTTGCACTTTGTACTTTGTGCCTGCCACATTGACCAAGATACCTACTTATGATACATACTTATACATACTAAATGCATGTTATAAAGCAGAAGTGAACTATTTCAATCATGTGGAACAGAGTTCTGGTTCTTCCTAAGATCTGGTTTGCGACTTGACTTAGAGATTCTGAAGTTCTCTAAGTCAATGACAAAAGCTAGTTTTAAAAACTGTTTTTCCATGCAAATTAGAATTCTAATAAAAAATGACTATAGAAACATCTTGGTAATTGTTTTATTTCTATCATATTACTTGGATGCAAAATTAATGTTTATTGTGTCCAAAGTTTTCGAAGCCATTTCAAGGAGTCATTATGTATTTCCTCATATTTAAGTATAATTTTAATATTTATGAGCAGGTTTCATTTTTTCATGTTCATTGTTATTGGATTTTAGAAGTATTTTTTGGCATAGTTTTTAGAATTGTAATAATGGAGATCTTCTTATTAAATATTATGATTGTTTAGATCTTGCATTTAAAACATATTTGCTATTTTATGAGTAAAAAGCAAAGAACTAGAATCTACAAACTGCTTTCCATAGTGGTTGCACCAAAGCAATGTTTCATCATTTAAAACTAATTACACAGTCATATTAATTGGTTTCAAACTTAAACTCTTTAATGATTTGATAAGATTAAGTAAAATAAGTGCAAAAGCACCTGGGTGGAATTAAATTTTACCCACTTTCCTCAAACTCCTGATTTGGTTTTATTTCCTTCCACTTGCCCAAATACACCTATACTACAGATAAAGAGTAGCAGGTGGCAACTCCTTCCACCCACTTCCATGAGACTTCTTGTATAACTGACTTCATTGTGTGACTCAGTCCTATCTGGAATATCCTGCTATGATCTCTGACTTTGAAATGCTTTTCATTTTTAAAGACCTAAATCAATTTCTTTAAGTCTTAAATTTCTTTAGCTTTGAGTCTTCAAACAGGATATCGACTCTTTCCCTTCTACCCCACTGATGTTAGTTGTTTTTCTCCTTTTCTCATCATATCCTACCATGTGATTTGCTTAGAGGTGCATATATACATATCCACAAAGATAATAATAAACATGTCACAAAATTCTGGGAAGTCGTACCGTCAGTGTCAATGGAAAGATTTAAAATGACAAGGTTCTCTAGTTAGTAGGTAATTCTTCATAGAAGTGACCTTTAAAGATGGAACAATGAGTAATAGTCACAAGTCAAAAATGTGTGAGTTATAGGCAAGGGACCCGAGTTCCAATAAGGAGGACAAAACAGAGAACTAGGAAAGTGTGAGGTTATTTGCAGAGCGTTAATAATCTACCCTCTTTGGGAAGAGTTTGTGCAGGTGAAATTAAGGTGTTCCCTGATTACCTGGAAACATGAAGCCCATAATGCTTCCCTCACGGTTGTCAGGGGAGCTCCCCTCCAGGTGAAGGTAAGAAGTGGCTGGTCCAAGAGTTTTGGATTATCAGATGGCAGAACTGCGCTCCTCTTTCTGGTTTGATACTGGAGTCTTCTCTTGCACCTGCTCCTGTGGTGCTACATGTACCAGACCCCATTTTGTTTGAGATTACATACCCTTGTTCCACAAACTAGGACTGTTATTCACTTGCCAGACACCATTTACTTCTTTGATATTTTTTAATCCATTTTTGAGTAGGAAGAGGAAAATCATATTAAAGGGAAAGAGATTTTATATTCAGTAAAAAATGTGTGCCATTATGGTAGAAAACTTTCTTTTTCATGGTACTTTGTAAAGAAACCAATTAATAAAACAGGATTCTGGGTGGTTATTTGGGATTGACAATATTATTTTCATTACCTGCCAAACAATTACATAGAAAATCTGGCCTGTGACTTTCAAGAATAGCCCAGTTAACTATTTATTTATGACCCTATTAGATTTGCATTTCTCAAGGATGTGTACCACAGGAAAAAAAAATCTGTTCTTTGCCTTGAAGTGAAGGACCTTAATCAGTTTATATTTTTTAGTGTAGTTTGTGTCTGGAAAATTGATGAGAATGTTACAGGAAAAAAAAATTACTTTCTTACTTATCTCCCTCCCTTTTTTCTGTAGAGATTTAACATTACTATGTGATGGGAATGATGTTAAGCTGGTCACTGGAGAAACAGACTTAAAAGAAACACAGTTTTTCTCATGTTTTAGTTACTTATAAATAAATGCTCAAAGTGTGATGTTATAATTTCAGAGGAAGAGGCACCTTTGATAAGCTAAATTTTCGTTTTAGACATAGACACTCATTTTCTAATGATGCATACAAATTTTCCCAAAGCTTAACACCTTAAAACAACAACCATTTATTATCTGGTAGACTCTCAGGAATCCAGGGGCAGTTCCGTTTAGTGGTTTTACAGCAAAACATTTTTGAAAAGATTACAGTTTGTGGACAGGCTGCAGTCATCTCAAGGTTGGATTGGGGCTGAATAATCTGCTTCTAAGCTTGCTTATGTTGGTGTTGGCAGAACTCAGTTCCTCATTGGCTGTTGCCTGAATTCTTTAGTAACCTGCCACATAAGCATCTTCATCTTCATCTTCCAAAAAACAGTTTTCTACTCCCAGAGAAAGTGGGTGGGGAGGGAGCTAGATTCAAAAGAGATGAAGAGAGAAGCTACAGTGCCTTTACAACCTAATTTCAGAAGTTATATAGCATTACTTCTGTCATATGCTCTCTGTTCCCCAAGAACATGGAAGATTGCACTAGGTTTTGAGACTAGAAGTAGGCAGGAATCATTTAGTACCATCTTGGGATCTAGCTTGGAGGTCTACCGTGTGTCCTCTGGTCCAGAATAATTTTCCTTTCACATGCAGTATAAACTCACTCTCTGCCAAGGCCCTGTAACTTCTCATTAAATGAGACTTAAAACAAGGGGTTGATGAGGGTCCTTGGATGTAGTTCATTATGACTGCTTCAGTACAGTTTCCTTCAACCATGCAACTAACAAAAATTATCTTCCCTAGATACAACTAGCTGATAGTAGGACAGATACAAAATAATCACTATGACATTACTGTATAGAGGGGGAAAATAAGGCTTCAAAGAGGAGTTGTTTGATAACAACTCTGAAATCAGTTTTGGCACATATTAGACATTTATTAGGTCTAAAGCACAAACTTAATTGTTTTATAAAGCTTTTTGTATAACTGAAGAGTACTCAGAGGCACTACTTTAGATCTTTCTGAGACCATAAGAAAGGATTTTATAGGCACTATTACCTGCCAAATCAGTAAAGATTTTCAGAGTTCTGAAACATTATTTTAATTTTTAACTCATAGTTTTGCAGCCCTTTATGAAATTGATTGTTAATTTCCTAGAAATGGACATAGTTTTCATGTTTCTTAAATTTAAAAAAATACTGTTGAAAAATATTCATGTAAGTCCAGGTTTTATATTGCTGTCGATTTAGAAATGATGCAAATAAGCATACCATAATTTTCTATAAGAATTTAGAATATTTTCATAATTTGTCATTTGATTTTTGCATGCTGCATTTGAAAAGCAAATGCAGAAAGATTAAGTAAGGAATAACACAACTTCTGAATATTAAAAACTTGTGTGTATTGTAAGGTCTAGATCATAATTTAGATGCTGTTTGCAGATGGACTATGGTGGGTTTAGGAAAGTGGACCATGTATACACAAAATATTAGTGTTTAAAATGACTAACTATATGAAAGACACTCCCCCAACTGATCCTGCCCTTTAGTACTTGTAATGGTTAATTTGAATTGTCAACTTGATTGGATTAAGAGATGCCAATGATTAGGAGGCTTCTGGGTGTATCAGTGAGGGTGTGTCTGGGAATGATTGGAATGTGGGATAGTGAACTGAAGACCCTTCCTAAGGGTGGACAGCACCACCCATTAGGATGGTCATTTAGATGCAAGCAGATACTGAAAAACAAGGAAGCAGATGCAGATGCAAGCTCAACTTCTTGAACAGGTTCTTGATTGCTACTTCAATTATCTGAGGATAGCAGACTCGCTTTTTCACTCTTCCAAAGTAGACTCTGCCAGTGATGCTCCAGGTAGTTTCCAGAAGCTTTGGTCTCTGACTAGGGAAGCACTGTTGATCCCTCTTGTTCTGGGGCTTCTGCCTCTTGGAGTGTGTAGCTATTGGTTCTTCCAGCTCTCTAGCCTGCAGAGGGCCATTGTGGACTATCCAGCTTCTGGTCATTTAAGCCAATCTAATAAACCCCCTTTTTATAATCATACTTCCTGTTGATTCTGTTCCTCTATAGAACCCTAACTAATGTAGCACTCATTTTCTATCTCCTTATTTATATCTTTTGGATTTAGCCCCACATATAACCATAATCTGACCTCTTTCTCCGAACCCCTGCCACCTGACATTGTCATTTCTTTTCCAGTATATCACTCATCATCCAGCTAATACCATGTGTTTGAATCCATTCCAACTTCTTGAAACTATTGTTAGTATGTTCTTCAAGCTATTGGAGCACTTTGAACCTTATGCTTTCCCTGGTTTTGGTTTTAGACGTCTATCACAATGGGAAAAGCATTCCTCAACTTTCCTTTACAGATCAGATGAAAATTAAGTGGCACTGGAGGGCCAACTGCCCATTCTATTCACAGAAGCACATGAGAACTTTATTGCTTGGTGACATGTTCATGATCTGAAGTATCTATCACTACTTATGACATTATCCCTTAAGCTCAAATTCAGCCTGGAGCTGTGTGCTCCCCAGAAGTAGCTCTGTTCTGCATAGCTGTTTTCCAAATCATTCAGTCCATGACAAGACTGCCTTGCTCAAGGCCACCCTATCATCACAGATTTTTAGCTGAATGATAGAATACAGGGCTAAAGTGATAGATTCTTCAAACAGGTAATTATATACATATTTTAAGCCAAATATTTTTTATCTTTCTTTAAGTTCATTTTTTTTAAAAAGAAGGATGAAGTCATCAATCAAATTTCCACCACATTGCTTAAAAAAATTTGGGACTACGTTATAACTTAATGAACAGTGATCTGACAAAAATTTTAATAATATTGTATTGGAAAGGTCTAATTATTCTGTGGGTCTTTACAAAATGAAACTCAGAACTAAAACACACTCTGTTCAGTTATCCTTGTATTGACAAAACCCTTTAACTTAGGTGCTCAGTAATAATGACAATATTCTAGAAAAGCATGTAATTCTGCATTTTATGTGGATAATATGATGATTTCCTTGTGCTCTTTGTTCTTAATGCAAGAATAATATCCTAACTGGTAATTGTTTTTAAAAGAAAAATCCTCTCGATGCAGCTCTACAACTTATTTTGTTCATGGTACAGAACATATATGCCCTCTCTAACTTGTCCTACTTTGTTCAGTCAATTCTCATCTTGACAACAAACTTCAATGGCTTCACATTGCTTATTAAATCAAATATGTATATGTTAACATAGCAAGTCTATTCTCCTTGCCATACTGGTACACAATCTGATGAAATTTCACACCTTCTTTTGGACTTTGGTAGGGCCAGATGACACAATTCTAGTAACAGAATGTGTGAAAGCGTCATAAGGTCCTGACTTTTGGTGAAGTCACAGGTCAAACACACACACACACACACACACACACACACACGAAAGAGATCGCTTTGAAGATTCAAATTTCATGGGTCTGAAACTCAGATCCCTGAAAGCAGGAAAAAGAAACAACTAGGAGCACTTACTTAGGAGTTATAAGAAGAAAAGCTTTCTGACCATGAGGTTTATCCAAGAAGAGTGATGATTATTTTACAGAGGAGCAAACATTTTGTGTTGCAAATTGTTCAAGTAAAATCTTAACAGCTATTTCAAAAACATTAAAGCAATTTTCTGCTTCAGTGGAAAGTCAATAATATAGTAGCCCTAAGTGCTTTTGTATTTTTGTATTCTGATATTGAATTTTTTTTTTGAGGGAATGCTCAATGTCCATAAAGGTCTACCCTCAATACTTCCCTGTAGTCAAAGCCTTCTGATTCACAATCTGTTTCTGCTGCTTTTGTGCTTCATATGCCATTGGAGTCTCTAGGCAGTCTTGAGTCATTTGTGTGAGTATTTCTTCTTATGACCTGTTTGTGAAAAACCAGTTCTAGACTCTTGCTGTCCTGTTAATTAATTAACTCCAGTGAGTGCTATGACTCTCTCTTTTCTCCATTCATGCAGGTTCTAATCTCAAAAAATATTTAAGCAGTCATTTTTTTTTTGCATGTGTGAAATATTTGTGTTGGAAAAATCCAATTAGAATTCAGACATATTTCGAAATTACTAGTTAAAGAGAAGATGACTGAAGTCTCTTTTGAGTATTACTCTTTGAGTAATATTTCTTCTCTTCCTACTCTGGGACTGAATGCTAGCAGTCTCTACAGTCCTGGATTCCCTGGACACATGTATGAGCCATAATGTTTCATAAAGTCAGATTCTTCCAGAGAATTTAATTATGTAAGGCTATAGCATAAATAGGATACTGATAACTTTTAAGAAATTTAGGATAAAATTCTCCAGAAAAGAACCATCTTTAATTAGAACTGAAGGTAGCATTAGAATAATTTTTTCAGTTTCTTTCAATATACAGTTGCTTTCATGAGATGCCCTCTTGAAGTATTGGTAAAGAACTGAAGCAGGAAACAGAATGTGGAGTTTCTCACTTACATAATCCTTTGTCATTATATAGCTAATGAGACTGTTTTAATCTGCCCAGTTTGCTACAATAAAGTACCATGAAATGAGTGATTTAAACAGCAGAAATTGACTTCTTACAACTTTGGAGATTTGGAAGTCCAAGTGAAAGGTGTCAACTGATTTGGTTTCTGATGAGGGACCTCTTTCTGTATAGACATATTCTCCTTTGTCTTCACATGAGAGAGAGCAAGAAAAATAACATGTAAGGGTGAGTGCTATGGAAACTCTACTGTTCTTATACAGACACTGACCCTATTGGATAATAGCCCTACTCTCATGACCTCATTACCATCCAAATGTCCCAACACCATATACCACTTTTGGGGTTAGGATTTTAACATTCAAAGTTGGAGGGAACAAGTTAGTACATGCAAAATAAATTATAAACTTGCTCCATGATGAAATAAGTATCATGGCAGTAATTAAATTATTCTAAGTTTATACAAAGCCTGATTAACCTGCCTTTTTGTCCTTATTCTTAGTATTAAAATGAACAATAACTATTCAAAATGGGTTGTTCATAGTAAATTGGACTGAAGATAGCAAAATTTATGTGATTCCAAAAGAAGATCCGATCTTTATTATTTCTATACATTGAAAATCTTGAAAATATGAGACCAAAATAAATTATTTTTTTTAATGAACCCCCATATATTCTCCACAAAGCAACCAAAAATTCTCCTTTTGGAATTTTAATATTCTTGTGCCTCTACTCTAAACTTTCCAAAGGTTGGTCATATGTGTAGATCAAAACCCAAATTCTGTACTGTGACGTAAGCAGTCCATGTTATCTGGTCCTATCTACTTCTTGGCTTTCAGTTTCCT
Organism: Sciurus vulgaris; assembly: GCF_902686455.1. NCBI lineage: Eukaryota > Metazoa > Chordata > Mammalia > Rodentia > Sciuridae > Sciurus > Sciurus vulgaris. The sequence goes on from NC_136472.1 coordinate 48,623,022, forward strand.
CCCACTCCCTTCTACCAAGAAACAGGGCCCCTCTGGGCATCCTCATTGCTCCTCATACACATCAACATTATTGCACAGTAAACTCCTATAGCTGAGAAGACTCTTTCTCAAACAGTCTAATGTTTTATACTTTCATACTGAGATTCCCACCCCAAAATCACCTCTTTGGAGCCCTCTCCTACCCCTCTGCTAAAAGTAATAGGTCAGCTGCATGGTGGGGCATGCCTATAATCCCAGCTAAGTTTATTAACTTCTTTCTGGAAAGGATAATTAAGGAAGATCTTTGTGACTTCAAACACCTCGAAATATTATTTTTAAAACAAGTAGTTGACCCAGTGTGGTGGTGTATGCCTGCAATCCCAGCAGCTTGGGAGTCTGAGGCAGGAGGATCTCAAGTTTAAGCAAATTAGTGAAGCCCTAAGCAACTTACAGAGACTCTGTCTCAAAATAAAAAACAAAAAAGCTGGAAATGTAGCTTGGTGATTAAGTACCTCTGGGTTTAATCCTCAGTACCAAAAAACAAACACAAACAAAAAAAAGTTAAAAATAAAAATAATAGGTCCCCATTCCTTTTACTTTTTGTTCACTTTTCTGCCTTAAGTTTTTCATGAATTCACTTTTTACTATCAGGTGGATGTCTATTTATTGAATGTTTACAGAGTGAACAGAATGCAAGTTTCAAAATATAGAAATTCGTTTATTTATTCTTTACTTGTATATCCTTAGAGCTGCAAAAGGTAACTGGGACACAGTGAGCACTTGTGCAGATCACAGTACTGTACTCAGTTCTCTCCTTTGCCCTCTGCCTTCATACTTTGTCATGTGATTTGGAGGGTTTGTCTCCTAAAAATGGAATCTTTCTCCCCACTGATGCTAGGTGTAGCCTTATGATTTACTTTTCAGTGAAATTTAGATGGACGTGACAGTGGCCATGTGCCAATCTAAAGTTCATCAGGGTATCCGATGCTCGTTCCCCTCCCTCCGGGCTGTGAGGGAAACATGCCTTGGGTATCTTGCTAATCCAGGAAAGGTGGAGGTATTCACTGTACATTGACAATCAGAATGACATTGAGATACTATGATTGTTTCAGGGAAATGTATTTTAATATCAAACAAATTTAATTTAGTAAAGGAGTGGAGCTAGTCTGAGAATAGAGTCAAAAAACACATTGAAAAATAAAAGAGAAGTTCAGTTTGAAGATTTCTGCTCACTAAGAGAAAGAGCTTCCAGGGATAATGAAGAATTGGGTTCTAAAGGTGTCCAGCAATCACTTTACAACCATTGAAGCAAGGCATTTTATATGGTGAAAGCTGCAGGCAAGAGCTGAATCTGAAAATCTTTATGATCCTTTTGTAACCTTTGCTTTCATGATATTGTCAAAATGAAATCATTTTATAAAGTGGCATTTTGTTACATTTAAGGCAGTCACCTGAAGCTCTCATTTGAGAAGTAAGACATACTGTTCAAGTTCAAGGGAATGCTTAACAGCTGAATTCCAACCTAACCAGAAAATCAAGCCTCTGTCTTGGATTCTAGAAGGGTGAAATTAATATAGTTTCATAAGGCCCCAATTTTAGGCTAAAAGAAAAAAGTAATCATATATAGTGATACAGTTGAAGACAGAGAACAACTTGAAAGACAAGTGACATCAGTACTGAGGTGGAGATATTGCTTTCAGCAGAGAAGGTCACATGACCAAGAGGTATTTCTCTTAGTGAATTTATCGCAGATCACAGTGTATTCATCAGCCTTGGTCTGGAAGTGAAGATGTTACTGGTTAGAGATTCTTTAACACCCTTCGCAAACCTGAATACACACACACACACACACACACACTCACACTCACATACTTTCATTATGTGTAGGCAATATGTAGGCAAATGGAAAGTCAAAATAGTCATGAGAAGGTTCCTTGGTGAGTTCCTTGGCAAAATCAGGAAGGGGTGGATTCATTAAACCTTGATATTTAAATTGGCTAATCCTTTCTGTTGATAGTTTTGTTTCTTTAAACATTTTTAGATGGTAGTTTTGCCTGGCTTAGATAACTTTTTTCCTTGCTACGTGTGTCCTCTTCAGAGAGCAACTATATTCCCTTCATATCTGGAAACCAATTTCCAGGTTCCACTCAAAGTTTTCTTGCCATCCAAATGAGAAAGCAGAACACCAAGACTAACCCAGAGACATGTTAGTACAAATGGATAGGTCAAATAGTTACTCCATTAATTATGTCTGAAGGGAAACTTAATAAATCTCTTCAATAATTATTTATATTTGAATAAAAAATTTAAGTACATTTTATTATGTTTACTTCTGGGATACATTTAAGATAAATTTACAATAAAAACATGAAGTATATCTTGGATCTTGCAGGAATCTCTGCTAAAATATGTGTCACAGTAACTGGATGACATTACCAGTGTGAATATTTATGAAGACAAAAAAAAAACCACTTCACCTTTGAATGGTGGATTCTTAAAAGAAAAGCTAACTACTGTTTTCCTATCTCAGTTTGTACATTTTTACCTCTGATGAATCTAGAAAGTATGTATTTCTCCTTAATATTACTCCAATAATTTTTTTCCTTAATACATACACTATGTCACAATATAATTTGACTGGTTTCCAGAGCTAAGTTGAACAATGCACAGTAAAATTACATATTGAATTACCTTTTGAGATAAACAATGATGATTTTAGACTTAGTGCTAGACATAATGCTGAGCTGAAACAGACAGACATACACAAATACAGTGACATCAGAGGGGCATTAGAATGCATTAAATAGAATCTGGGTGGAGAAAGAAAATAATGTAAGAAAAAAAGTGGAACTGTGTAGAAGATGCAATGATCATTGGAGGTGACGCTTTGATAGCAGTAGAAGTAGATGCAGAGAAACTGGACTCCTCACCAGGGTCCAACACATGTACAGGCACAGATGAGTGAAAGAGAATAGCATGTGTACTTTTAAAATCATAGTTCATTTGTTTTAAGCACTTTTTATATATGAAAAAAGTGTTTGAAATAGTCATTTCGAACACACTGATTATTTCCTGTAAGAAGCATATTTAGGACTTCACAGGCAGAACAGATGCATAGCTTGTTCTGCACATTTTTTCCTCAACTGAGTTGAATACCAAATGCAAAGGAGAGGGTTATTGCTGCTAAACAAGCATGTTCTTTTGTTTCCTTTTGTCATCATGCTGCAGACTGACCAGGTCAGAGGAAGTTTTACTCTGGAGAATGTAACTGGTTTCTCAAAAATTTATTTTAATATTTATTTATTTTTTTATTTTCTTTTACTGCATTACTGGTGACTTAACCCAGGGGTGCTCTACTACTGAGATAGACCTCTAGTCCTTTTATATTTTTATTTTAAGACAGTGTCTCAATAAGTTGCAGAGGGTGTCCTTGAATTGGCAATCCTCCTGCCTCAGCCTCCCAAGTCCCAGCTTGATATATACTTTTTAAAAATAGTATACATTTAAAGCATATGATTCAATGATTTGATATATTGTACACTGTGAAATAATTACCACAGTCAAGATGATTAACATGTTTAGCTGTTTACATAGTTGCTTTTATTTTTATACATTTTTGGGCAAGAACAAGTGGGATCTACACTCATAACAAATTTCAAGTACACAGTATAGCACTGCTTCCTTTTGTTACCATGCTATACATTATGGGGCCCTTATTTTTTTCATAAGGCTAACTGAAATATTGTACCCCTTTATCACACCTCCCTGAATACTTCTCCCAGTCTCTGATGGTCATCACCCTGCTCTCCATAAGTTTAATGATTGTAGACTTTGCATATGGCTGGTTTCATATGGTGATTGGCTTATTTCACTTATAATGGCCTGTAGTCCAATCATGTTGTTGCAAATGGCAGGATTTCTGCTTTAATGGTTAATAATATTTCATTATATGTGTGTACCACATTTCTTTTATCCATTTTCCATTGATAGACATTTAGGCTGTTTCCATATCTTGAGCACTGTGTATAGTGTGAATGAATATGGGTATAGGTATCTACCTGAGATCCTGGTTTCTATTACTTTGGATATGTATGTATATGCAAAAGCAGGATATGTATGTATATGCAGAAGCAGGAGTGCTGGATTATATGAGAGTTGTATAGAGTAGGCAGATTTTTTTTGTGGCTCCTTCAGACTGTTTTCCATAATGGATTCACCAATTTAGATTTCCATCAACAATGTACAGGATATTTTTTTCTCTATAATCTTGACAAAATTATTTATCTTTTTAAAAATAATCATTCTAATGAGTGTGAGATAATATATCATTGTGATTTTGTTTTGTGTTTCCCTGATAATTAGTGAGTACTTTATAAAATACATAGTGTGTGTTTTTGTGCCTTTAAGAACATTGACAATGCACATTTTAAAAAATCATAAAAATATGGTATTGGAATATTAAACTGCCTTTGAAATTTTGGCTATTCATGTATTCTCTTTTACATTTTAGATATTAGCCTCTTATAAGACAATACTGAATTTATGATATTACTGCATTTTGACTAAGAAATAGAAAACATTTTTATATTACTTCATAATGTTTTCTTTTCACTAATCATATTGTATGGCATACATATGGAACATATCATTTTAGCCTGGCTTCTTATCCATATCATCTTAGATATAACAAAAATTGAGGTAAGCTAGGCATGGTGACCCATACCTGTAATCCCAGTGATTCAGGAGACTGAGGCAAGAAGATCACGAGTTCAAAGCCAGCCTCTGCGACAGTGAGTTGCTCGGCAACTCAGTGATACCCTGTCTCTAAATAAAATTGAAAAAGGGGTTGGCGTTATGGTTCAGTGGTGGAGTGCCTACTAGTTCAATCCATGTACTTCCCCCCTCAAAAATTGAGGTAAACATTAGCAAATTACATGAGGTAATTTGTTTCTTACACTTCTTGGCACTTAGAGTCTTATTATTCTGAGTTACTCTTCCACATATCAGTGTCCTTACCCAGCCACACAATAGAATGTGTGCCTTCAAGAACATTGACAATGCACATTTTTTAAAAAATCATAAAAAATGGTACTGGCATATTAAACTGCTTTTTGAAATTATGTAAAACTAGCCTACTTTTGAATCTTCTTTTAGGAATGTTAACAATACGTCCTCATTGTTGTTGACAAGTATTTTAAGGAGTTCTAAAGTCAGATGACCAGTGTTTCCCACAGTGCATTTCATAGCATACTAAACAGGTATTAAGGGATTAAAAATTAAATTTATTTGAGAAGGTACTAGACTGTATAGTTTGATATTGTGCATTGAAAGCTACCGGATATGGGCTCTCCTAAGCCCTGAGATAATGAAAATTCAACTTTTAAATCAACATTTTCTAAATTTAGTTTTCTAAAACCTTTATATTTCAGTGTGTGTGTGTGTGTGTGTGTGTGTGTGTGTGTGTGTGTATGTTCTGTGCCTCAATATTTGTGGGAACACCAGTTGGGCAAGGCCCTTGAGTTAGCCAGGGAATGTCTGAACATTTGTTCCTCTTAAGAAAAATTGCTCGGAAAATTCTCTGTTCTCTATCTTTGTCTTTGAACATTCTTTTCATTGCTCTTATTCTGGCGCTTCATTCTTTCACGGTCTTTATAGTCTTGAGGAATTTGAATCTCAATAACTGAGGTGAAACAGCTCTACAAGTTCATGTCTAACAACGGTTCTCTAGTCCTGGTAAGCTCCTGTAGACATGGAACAAGATCTTTCATTCATTCAGGGACAAGAAGGGAAAGAAAGACCTGATCAAGGTTATCCACCTGTGGTATTAAATCCTATCCTATTATGTGCAACATACATAGGAGAAAAAGAAACCCCACTATTTGAGGAGAATGTGTTCAGTTTTTAAATGTATTTATTAAATTACTTATTACTAGAAGAAAATTATATGTATGGGGAGTATATACACATTTTTGTTTTTTTGCTGGGGATTGAACACAAGGCCTCATGCATACTAGGGAAAGTGCTCTATACAATCCCCAACAGGAGTTTTGACATCTGTTAAAATTATACTCAAATCTTGTGCCACTTTAATGAATTCATTTATTAGTTCTAGAAAGTTTTTTTAAGTATTTTTTAGTTGTAGATGGACATAATACCTTTATTTACTTATTTATTTTTATATGTTGCTGAGAATCGAACCTAGTGCATCACACATGAGAGGCCAGCACTCTAACAGTGAGCTACAGCCCCATCCCAGTTCTAGAAGTTTTCTGGTGGAATTTTTTGGATCTTTTAAATATAGAATCATGTTGTCAGCAAATAATCATAGTTTGAGTTTTTCTTTTCCTATTGATATCCCTTTAATTTCTTTCATCTCTCTGATTGGTCCGGAGGACTATGTTGAATAGAAGTGGTGAAAGAAGTTATCCCTGCCTTGTTCTAGTGTTTAGAGGGAATGCTTTCAATTTTTCTCCATTTAGAATGATGTTGGTCTTGAGCTTAGCATGTGGAGGAATTTTGGATTGAGCAGAGGGGAGTGAAGGGAAGCAGAGGGTGTGGGAGTTGGAAAGATGGTGGAATGAGATGGACATACATGTATGATTACACAACTGGTGTGACTCTGCACCATGCACAGCCTGAGGAATGAGAACTTGTGCTCCATTTGTGTACAGTGTTTCGAAATGCATTCTGTTAATTATATAACTAATTAGAGCAAATTTTTAAAAAGAAAGAATAATTATACTCAAATCTCAGAGTCTCAATTCACTTACATGCTATATTTGAAATTGAACAAAGTAATTAAGCATTTTGAGTTTCAATTTGTTCTCAACTATAATTCCCAAATTTTAAGAATAAAATTAAAGAACAAAATCCATATATGATTGATAGCTCAGTGTGGGATATCTTTGATTTTATATGATGGTACTTATTGTTATTTATCACTGACTTTTAACTTGATGAATTGGTGTGCTTTTGTAGAAAGATCTTTCATTCATTCAACAAAATATTTAGTCTTGGTAATAGCAGTGAAATTTATGGGCACATTATATATACTCGAATTTAAAATTTGCCCTTGCTTTTTTTTCTTTTTTGGTCTATTTCCAAATATATTTTCCTTATACTTACTTTTTTATTTTAAAAGTCATACTAAATGAAAAATGGTGGAATGAGATAGACATTACCCTATATACATGTATAATTACACGAATGGTATAATCTACAACATGTACAACCATAGAAACGAAATGATGTGCCCCATTTGTGTACAATGAATCAAAATACAGTCTGTAAAAAATAAAAAAAAAGTAAAGAAGTTATATATTATACAGAGAGTAATTGTATGTCAAGTGATGGACATGTGATTGCTTTTTCTAAGATGTAAAGAGAAAATGTGATAAACAGGCTTTTTACTGGAAGAGAAAATGTGGAGTGATACTTCACTTTGAACTCATTATTAGAAATTCCAGGTGTGTTGGGAAAAAAAAAAAAAAAATCTTGTTTTTTCTCTTCTCTCACACTGCAGCCAATGCAGGAGACTTCTGATACCAGAAGTGTAAGAACCTCACACACACCAAGCAAGCAAGCAGGTCCACAGCAGTGTCCACCAGCTGAGTGTCCTCTAATCCAATCCAGTCTGACACTATCTGCCTGTCCAGTTTGTGGAATTGAATAGACAGTTTGAAGTCTTGGTCCCCAAGACTGTCCCCCACCATTATACTCTAGATGCCAGTTGCAAGCTCCAGGTTCTCCACTTACGTTTCAGATTGAACAACTATAAATCAGGATTCCCACAACTCCCTCTTTGAGTTTGATCAATGTGTTCGAACCACTCACAGAGCTCAGGAAAAAAACAACTTATGCTTATGGTTTAATATAAAGTATACCTTTTGGAAAGGATACAGATAAAGAGATGCAGAGGGCAAGGTATGGAAGCAAGGGCACAGAGCTTCTGTGCCTTCTGGACACTACATTTTAGAAACTTGCATATGTTCATATGTTCAGTTATCCAGAAACTCTCAATCCTCTCTTCTGGTTTTTATAGAAACTTCATGGTAGAGGCATGATTGAAGCATTGCCAAACCTGTTGAAGTGTTATTGGATAAAAGGGGTATGATCTAATGCTAGAACAGACTTAAGTAAATCTAGCAATCATATCTGTAAAGTAGTCCTCCCTCCAGGGCCTGAACCCCTCAGGAGTGAGCAGGGTGTGATGACCCACCATGGACAAGAGTAGGTAAGAGAATTTCTTCATGGCCACTACAATCAGAAAGATGAGAGAAGATCAGAATTTCTATGACCCAGCTGGAGAAAGAGAAATTCTAGTTTCTGTGATCTGTCTTGGGAAGAGAGTTTTGATCCAGGAACATTTGATGAAAACCAAAATAAATATATCATGTTTATCAGATTACATGTGTTCAGCTGTTGAATTATGACCATTATAAATGCTTAGAAATAAAAAAAGCTTGTTTCTTATAATGATCAAAATTGTACAAAACATTCCATAACCAAAAATAGGGAATCACTTAAAAATATGGTAGATCTATTCAGGGATATTATGAGAACCGACTGATATACACTAAACAATGTGGATTCTTAAATCAACCTCTTATATCTGGTTTCTGATTCCAGCTTGTATTAACTGTGTAACATCAGACAAGTCAATGAACTTTTTCATTTTTTGTTTCATCAGCCTAAATAAGTAGCATCTTGTTAATACATTAGAGGTAAAGTAAACATGAAGAATATAGTAATCATGTGCTTGACAAGTCATGCAGCATAAAGAAGTACTGCATCAATCTGGGTTATATAAAGCAAATAGCTCTTCACTCTGTTGTCTAAATGGTTCTGAAGAACACAGAATTATTTATTAAAAGAGAATATTTTGACTAAATCCTTTTCAATTTTTATATGTCATATATAATTTCAATTTTCTATGTTTCTTATTATATAATAATGTTAAGAATAAATCTTTGGATTTATATTTTAATCTATATACTTTTCAGTTGATTTTACTATCATCTCTAAAATCTTTATACTTAGAAGTATAGTCTGTTTTGCAAAATTCTAATGTATACATATACATACATATGTATATATTTAATTGCATATCTTTAAAAATACTGAGAATTTTGAATCACATTAAATCTTACAGGTAAATATTTGAAGAAATATAGAAAATAATGTTCAATAATGTTTTTATGATTTGAAACCAAACATAATGAAAATATTTATCTTACTAGAATTATGGAAGAATAAGAATAAAAAATCATCTGGCATGATGGAATATGTTATGGATTTTAATGTGATTTCAAATGAGTAAAATGCTACAGTGGTATACTCAGGCTGCTATATTAAAATACACAGATTGAGTCTAACAGGAACAATTTATTCCTTACAGTTCTGGAGGCTAGAAGTCCAAGATCAAATTCCAGTAGGATTCCATTTCTGATGAGAATATTCTTAGATTATAAAAGGACACCTTTTGCTGTGTCCTCAAAGGACACAGAGAAAGGGGGAAGAAGAGAGGGAGAAAAAGAGAGGGGGAGCTAGAGGGCTTTTTGGAGTCTTTTCCTATTTACATGAAGACACCAGCTGTATTGGATTAGGACACCACACTTATGATCTCATTGGGTCTTAATTACCACATTAAAGGTCCTATTACCAATACAATCACATTGGAGATTATGGCTTCAACATGCAAGTTTTATGGGAACACAATCCCATAGCAAACACAATTAGGATGCCTTTATTTTTTGCACTGTTTAAATTTTTATTTTAATTAACCACAAATTCAGGCAGGCAAAATAAAAATCCCTTAATGATTTCCATTCCTTATTCCTAGAACTTGTAACTAAGTTAATTGACATGGCAAAAGGTACTTTGCAGAAGTGTTTGAGGTTAAGGACCTCAAAATGTAAATACAGCTCTGAATCAACCAAGTTGGGAAAAACTATATGTTTATATCCTTGAAAATGGAAATTTCCTTTCTGTAGTCAGAGGGAGGAATAACTAGAGAACAATGGTCAGATAGACACAATGTGGGAGTCTGTAAGGATGAAGTAATGTGGCCTCAATCAAGGGTCTGGGAGATCTCTAATATCTGCCTTTTCCAAGACTAACACTCAGAAAGGCTTTTCCTGGGAAATCATCCTGTCATTCTAATTCACAAAAAATAAGCATCTACCCTTTGAAACTCTCTTCTATTTTCCTGTAGTGCTTCAAAAATACTGTACATTCAACAAGATATTATAGTTTGGATTTCCCTCATATATATCACCATGAAGGACAAATACCAAGACTCAAAAATGCTCAGTTTTGTTCTAGGAAATAATGATAAAGAGAACATGTGATCTCACTTGAAATGATATTCATGTCTAACACATAAGAAAATGTGTTAATATTTTAAACTGTGGAACGTTTCTGAGATTATGTATCAACCAGAAAATGGTAAATCTAGAATCTGAGACAAGAACTTGAGTTTAATTGTTAGAACACTTAACACAAATTTAAAACTCAAACAAAAGTAAGCATCATGCACTTATATCTACAGTAATATCCCCAACAGTACAAAACCAAAAAAAGAAAAAAAGATTAAAGCTAGGACAATGGTTTTCACTTGAGTAACAAATCCAATTAAGCTCAACATTATAGTAAATTTAGATAAAAATGATTTTAATACTTTAGTAATTTTTTTTCTTTAAATAAAGTTGGAAGAAGTAAATACGTTTGCTTATGCTATTCTAATAGGAAATTTCATATTCAATGCCATATAACAAGTAGCAAAAGCTTACCAAATGCACACTTTGATGCATAATGACTTTTTTGGCAGGGTGGACATGGGGTACTGGGAATTAAACCTGGGGTCACTTTACCACTGAGTCACATCCTCAGGCCTCTTTTGTATTCTATTTTGAGAAATGATCTCCCTAAATTGTTGAGGTCCTTGGTAAAAGACTGATGCTAATCTGGAACTTGTGATATTTCTGCCTCAGGCTCCAGAGTTCCTAGGATTACAGACATACACCACTGCAACTAGCTGACAATGCCTTTTAAGATTTTTTTTTCTATAATTCAAAATTAATTTATTAATATATGTCATGTTTTAGTGAATATAAATGAGGGCATGTGAAAGATAAATGGACACATTCAGGACTCTAAAGTTCAGGTTGATTATTTAGGATTTTCTTTTTTTTTTTTTGAGATGCCGTGCATCATGAAGAGTGACAAAGACCTACAGTGGATCAATAAATGATAAAGCAGCTTCTGACTGACAACATTTATTTTATTCAAAGAAAAAAAATTCCCCCAACTTTCCAATGACCTCTGTTCATTCCATCTACAGTTCTGTTGTACTGTTTATACATAAAAATCCTTTCTATAAAATTCCATAATAGGGATGATTTTTACTACTCAAATTTAATCCATGCATACTATAAATTATTTTTAAACCACTTAAGATAGTGACTATAAAGTACATTAGCTATGCAGTAGATGCGAATAAGATAAACTTATGTATAAATTTCTTAATAATATTGACTAAGAACCATTCAATCATGAAGGGTACAAAAAGGACAAAGAAAATAGGTAAGGAAGATAAGGGAGGGAAATTATGTATAGAGGTTTCAAGAGCTAGAAACAAATAGGAAATGCTCCATTACATTATACTGATAATCAATGCAGTAGATTAAAAAAACTTATGTGAGGATAATTCCTATCTCTTGCTCATCTGTAAACTGCCCAAACATGATTGTGTTTTGCAGTCATGATGGTGAGGGATCTCCATTCCTCAATGATATTGAGCTGCCAAAAAGGTCTTAGGTTTCTCCTCTTCTTCTCAAACTTGAATTAATATTATACCAAGTTCATATGAAAGTACAAGGAATTTACAACAGTAAAATGTGTTTAACATCCTGTGACCCTTTATGTTACTGTTGTCATTTATTTTAATCCTATATACTTAAATCTCTTAGTACCTTGCTACTTCTTTAGTTAGAGTTAATTAGCTTTTAAGGAATGTGAGAAAAAATGATCTTTTGTAATTACCTACATATTTAATATTTCTATTAATATTATTTCTTCCTGTACATCTGAGCTTCCATCTGTACTCATTTCTCTTTGACTTGAAAATTTTCTTTGTTTTCGTGTAGTGGCACATGTTTCCTAGTGACGAATTGTAAAGAATTAAATTTATCTGAGATTATTTCACTCTCATTTTTTTCCCCATACCTCAGATTGAAGCCAGGGGTGCAACCACTAACCCACATCCACAGCCCCTTCTAGTTTTGATTCTGAGACAGAGTCTTACTAAGTTGCTTAGAGCCTCACTGAGTGGCTGAGTCTGGCTTCAAACTTGTGATCCTTCTGTCTCAGCCTCCAGAATTTCTGGGATTATTGGTTCATGAGACTGAGCCCAGCCACTTATTTTTAGAACATATTTTTGTTGGACGTATCTCTAGGTTAATAGCTTCATATTGACATTTTCTTGTTCTGAGTGATTAAAAATCACTTCTATTGTCTTCTTGGCACCATTATTTCAAATTCAGCTATCATTGGTACTGTTGTCTTCTGCATATAGTACAACAATCTTTTCTGATTTTTTTTTATTTTTACAGACTGCATTTTGATTCACTGTACACAAAGTGGGCACATCTTTCATTTCTATGGTTGTGCACGATGTAGATTCATACAATACACACTGGAATATTATTCAGCCATAAAGAATACTATTCTGATTATTTTTGAGAGTTTGTGTTTACTATTTTTTTTTTCTTTTAACCTCTGCAGCTCTTTTCCCTCTTATAGTGGAATTAACTGATTTGTTGGACCTTTATGTTGATGTTTTGGTTGAATTCCAAAATTTTTTAGCAACAAATTTTAATATTATTAATTTAATTAATTAATTTTGCTCTACTTTGTCTTCTTTACTTTTGGATTATATATTAGATTGCATAATAGTGTCCCACTGGTCTTTGATAATCTCTATTATTTAATTCTAATTTTGTTTTCCTATCTTTGCTTCAGTTACAATAAATTTTATTGAAATTATTTTGTGTCACTATTTCATAACTGTGACAAAATACCTGACATTAGCAACTTAGAAGAGGAAAGATTTATTTTGACTCAAGGTCTCAGTAGTTTCAGTCCCAGGTCAACTGGCACCATACTTTGAGATAGAGGTAAGGCAGAAACATCATGGCAGCAGGGTGTGGTGGAGCAGAGCTGCTCACTTCATGGCAGTCAGAAAGCAGATAGAGAGAGAGGTCAGGGCAGGGTAGACCCTTCCAGGGCATATCCCCAGCGACTTACTTCCCCTAATTAGGCCCCACCCTTTCCACCACCTCTCCTAATTCCATCAGATAATTTCTTTCAATGAATTAGTTCACTTATGAGGTCAGAATCCCTCATGATCCAATTTCCTTAAAAGCTCCACCTCTGAACATTGCTGGATTGGGGACCAATACTTCAACACATAAATCTCTGTGGGACATTTGCATCCAAACCATAACAATAAAAAAAAAAAAAAAACATATGTTTTGTTTTACTGTCTGTTCCTTGGGTTAGATAATTTCTCTTGATCTGTCTTCAAATTAAATATTGATACTATATCTAATTGACATTTATCCCATCCAAAATACATTTAATTTATAATATTATATTTTTCAGTTCCAAGAATTCCTTTCTGGTCCCTTTTACAATTTCCTCGCTTTGCTGAAATTCCTATTTATTCACATTATTTCCATGTTTCATGGAAATTCTTTAACATGGCATTCATCATTTTGATATCTTTGTCATTATTCCCAACATCTGTGAATTTATTTCTCTACAATCTTTTTCTACTATCTATAGGACACACTTCTTTTTTATTTACTTGTCCAATAATTTTGAATTATAAAGTAGATATGGTAGATCATCAGTATGAAGAAAATCTAGACCTAATTTCATTCTGAAGCAAATTATTTTTATGATAAAATTATTAATTTATAGAGAGATGTCTAAAGTATATGGAGTTCTTATAAATTAATAACAAATAAAATCATCCTAAATAAACAGAGAAGGCATTTTAACAGGCAATTTACTTAGAAGAGCTGTTTTTAGTAATACAGAAGAATCTTTACAGGGAGATATATATGTGTGTGTGTGTGTGTGTGTGTGTGTGTGTGTGTATGTATATATGTATATACATAAATATCTATATGTCAACATATCTATATATATATCTCCCTTCCATATCTCCTCTTAATTACAAATACTATATGTTCATATATATGTATACACATATGCACACACACACACATATATACACATATCTATAAGCACATACACACGTTATTTGTATATGCAAGTAAAATGTCATGAAAATATATAATAATCTTTTAACTTTTGCATTATGAGGACTTTTTATATCATCTGCAAGTTCTTTTTTAAAAAAAATTTATTGATAAACCTGGAGGACATTACACTTAGAGACATAAGCCAGGCACAGAAATACAAATATTGCTTGATCTCAAAAAGTAAAACTCATATATGAAATTAAAAAAAATGAAACTAATAGAAGCTGAGATGATAGCAGAGTATAATACAGTACTATATTACAGCCAATAATCCTCCACCTACTTTTAAGATATCACCTTCCTGAAGTTTCAATGAAAATCTGAAATATTTTTAGCTACGCTAAATTGGCAAAACTTGAACTTGAACTCTGTCTCTTCAAATCCAGGACATTTCTTAAATTGTTCCCGTTTTCATTCTTTCAGGTAGATTTGTTCCTTCTTACCCTTTGAATCACCTGTGCACAACAGTGCTGGATTCACAAAAAATTGATGGGAGTTACACGTATACATTTTTGGCCACCACTATTTAACCTCCTCTCTTTTGAAGCTCCCACACTACCTCAGATTTTAACCTGACTGGCAGCTCCAAACTCTAACCTCTGACTCCTTCTTTTCAATTCAAAGAAAGATGAAAAACAATAATTTTATTTCTGGGTTTATTTCTTTGTTTTATTTGAAATTTCTTTTTTTTTAAAATCACTGTACTGGAGTATGGTTAACATAAAATTTTGTGTATATTTAATACACCCAATTTAATGAGTTTGGAGGTAAGTTATGTACCCCTGTAATCATTGTCACAATCTATGCCATAAATATATCCATATCCTCCAAAATTTTCTTTCACTTGTTTTATTTTTAGGTACTGTTGTGGACAGTAGATCTCTAGGAATCTGTTACATAACTATTCAGTTACTCGCATAACTGAAGCTCTATACCTGCCCATTTCCTCCTTCCCTCAGACCTTAGCCACCTTCTGTCTACTCTCTGCTCCCCTGAGTTTGGCTGGTTGAGATTCCTCATGTAAGGCATATCATGTGATATTCACCATTCCGTTTCTAGCTTATTTCACTTAGAATAGGTCTTTCAATTTCATTCATGCTGGCTATCACAAATTACTGGACTTCATTCATTTTTAAGACTGAAGAACATTCAATCATATGCATATGCCACATTTTCTTTATCCATTTGTCAGTTACTGGATATATAGGCTGCTGCCATATCTTGACTATTGTGAAGAACAACACAGTGATCACAGGAGCGTGGATCTCCATTAAGATTCTGATGTCAACTTTCCTTTGACTATATAATACTTTGGATAAGCTATTGGAAAGAAACATAATTTGTACCAAAATACATAAAAAATAGGACATAATAAATACTGATGAGTGTTTAAATTTTTTAGAGTTAAAAGAAGGAAGCACAATGGGATTATATCCTCTACATAAATATTAATAATCTGTATAAACCAATAGTCAAAGGTAGTTAAGACAAAGAAAAAAATGATAATTCCCACAGTAAATTTAAATTATAAATATAGGACCAATTAAAATGTTTAAGTAGTTTAGGTAAATAATTTAATATACACATTAAATAAATATAGATAAATAAGCAAAGAATAAGACCGGGAACTTTAGGAGACCACCCCACTTGCACAAACACATATTGATACTAATTAGAATTAAAGTTAAAAAGTGACATGAATAAAGAGAAAATATAATTTTTCCTACCTAATTGTGTGTGCAAGAGACAGACTGAGAGAGAGAGAGAGAGAGAGAGAGAGAGAGAGAGAGAGAGAGAGAGAGAGAGAGAGAGAGATTCAACTTGCATTTTTGCCTCAAAAATTTTTAAGTCCTGCTGCACTGAGATGGATGGCTGGAAATGCCATGTCTGGGATCAGGAAGACATACCAAATGCAGAATTTTTTGGCTTAGTGTAAGACTTGAAAACAGACATAGAAACAAATGAATGAACTTAGATATATTGCAAAGGTTCATTCAATAGAACTGATTAGATGCTATCCTGGGAAAGAGAATGAGAGAGGGATCAAAGATGACTCTAGATTTTGTTATTGCCACCTACTGAGAGAGGAAACACTGAGAAAAAAACAAAGTTTATACTTTGTATTTTTTTAATGTTTTCCAAGTGTTTCTGTAAGGAATATATATGCTTGGGAATTATAAAGTTAGGTACTAAATATTAGATAAAAAAAAAATTAAAGGTACACTTTGCTATTAGCAATGAGTCAAGCTTCATTTCAGTCTTATATGTAAGAATTCTAATGATGAAATCATGTTTATTTACCTGACAGTACAGTTGGATATGTTCACTCATTCATTTTCATAGAATTTCATTTTGCATAACATTTTTATGCCAACCTTTGAATCAGCCATTACATGTAGAACTAAAATATTTTAAAATCCATTTGAGTTTATGAAAATTACATGGAATCAATTGCCCTAAATGCTTAATAAATATAAAGTCTATTGGATTGATATATTTTATAAGGGAGACTACAATTTTATGACACTCACATAATTACACCTGTGATTATGGGAAGAGCAATCAATTCCTGCTATATGAGGTTGTTAATGATTACAATAAAGTGTAGTTATCTTTATCAAATACAGTTTTAAACTTCAAATTTGCTAATTTTTATTTCACCTCCAGGGCATCTCTGTATAGCTAATTTTATATTCTGTTGTTTCCACAATTTTGTGTTTTCATGTTTGGCATTGGAAGAGTACCATGTGCAAAGAACTTCCTACAGCAAATATGCATATTAGGATTTCAATTTCTGCTTTGTCATTAAGTAGATTTGGAGTGATAGATAAGTTGTTTTGCCTTTTAGGGCCTCTGTTGCCCCATTTATTCTAGATTATACCTTCTCAATTGGGACAACATTACCCACAGATGTGGCAAAAAGAAATTTTATTCTATGTATAAAGCACAGATGCACATGCAGTACATGAATTGATACATTGTCTGGCAGGGGTGTTAGAATTTTATTGATGAAAGTTAGAAAATATATTTGCAACAGCTTCTTAAGCAAGAGATAAATAAAGTAAATGAAAGGTTGGGGAATTTATTCTTTTTGTGTGTGTGTTTCTGAAACATTTTCTTCAAAGGTGATCATGTTGGCTGAAAAGTCTCATTTAATTATTTGTTCCCTTTATTGAGAACCAAGTTTCTATACCACAAGAAATTAAAAACAGTTTTTGTGATAACTTATTTTCTAGAAATGTCCGTCATGTATATGTTGTGCTTGGAGTTACATAAACTTGACAATTCCATATTCAGCGTTATGTCCCTTTAGTTTGCTTTCTACTCTATCTACATCTAAATATAATGAAGAACATTCTAGGATATCATAAAGGGATTAAAAGCAAAGTTAAATCAGGATCAGATTGTTATGGAGACTGAGACGGAAGGGGGTGTACACAATAAGCACAATAATGAGGGGAGACACCAGTAAGAAATTTATTCTCATAACATGGCCCTTCCTTGAACCTTAGGGTTGTGAAATCTTGGAGTCTATGCTGGTATAATTATAAGTTCTCCAAATATCTACAAAGATAATTTCAAGTTGTAGAGGAGGAACTGTATTTTATCTCAATCAATATATACAGTGGCTCTTAAGCAGAAATGAAATCTACAAAAAAGTAAGATATGAAGTAATTATGAAAGAAAATTCAATTATTATTATAATAATTCAATTATTCCCTAGTTTAGATTAGTGACCTCTAAAGTGGAAAGTGAGAAGAAAATATTAAAGCACTTTTTTTTTTGTTTTACTTTTTTGTGGGGTACAGAGGTCAAGCACAAGGCTGTGCATGACAGGAAGGGCACTACCACTGTGCTACCCTACACCCCAAGCACCCCTAATGTTATTCCTCATATCTATAATTTTTAATGAAGAGAATATTTTTCTCTTCATTAGTATTTTTAATAAAAATGAACACTAAATTTTAGCATAGGGCATATGGCATTATTGAAATACTGTACTATTGAAAGTCTAGATGTTAGTTCCTGTGTCTTTCTGTTTTGTTTGTCTTGAATGTACACAAGACAGACTTTTCCAACCTTGTACAATTCCATTCAGAGAGGAAGAAATTTTTTTGTCTAAAACTCCTGCTTCATTAAAAGTATACAATTTGGTCATTTTAATGTGAAATTATCATTAAAAATGTTGGAAAATTTCCAGTAAAGTCACCTCCGCTTTATGTACATTTAACTTAACAACTATTAGGGAACAACTTGTGGTTAGTAATTTCATCCTAAACTCTCATGGAAGAGAATTACTACTGGAAGGTTGTTGGATGGCACATGTGATATTGTGTGACCGTGTCCCTGTAATTTTTTGAGAGATGTTTCCTCCAATGAGTCCTGGATCATGCTTGATTCTAGAAACTACCCTGTGATTTCAGTCTTAACACTGAGTCTAAGTCATAGGATAATATTAAGTAGACAGGGGCATTTTGTTAGGTCAAAAATCATGCCAATTGTTTAAACAGAAATCCACAGAGCAATCTAATGAGTCTGTGACTTTCCCTATTTTGGTTTGACTTGAATTGAAACTACCTTGAATAAATATCTATTTTCAAGTTGTCACATAACAGTATTGTGAAGTTTGTTTTAGAAGAAGGCATATTAGGTGAAAAATGAGTTCACTATAAGCAGTTGACACAATGTGGGTATTTACTTTGGATTCAGTAGATCACTTCCGTAAGGTAATGTTAATGGATTTCTTTCAAGATTTTTTTCCTTATGGTTCACG
The DNA here is from genome assembly GCF_902686455.1 of Sciurus vulgaris. Lineage (NCBI taxonomy): Eukaryota > Metazoa > Chordata > Mammalia > Rodentia > Sciuridae > Sciurus > Sciurus vulgaris. The sequence goes on from NC_136472.1 coordinate 48,642,105, forward strand.
CCCACAAAACACCACAACCCACACTTTTTATAAATGATCTCATATTACAAGTTGTTTTGGATGATATTTTTCCAACTATTTATTATACAAAATAACTATCCTATGTACATACATTCACACATAAAAAGTAAAACTCCACATCATGCATAACTGCAAAAATGGAATCCAAATGAGAATGTTATACTTCATGTATGTATGATATGTCAAAATATACTCTACTGTCATATATATCTAAAAAGAACAAATAAAATTTTTTTGAAAAATACTGTCTTATTTTACAAATACATGTACTCTATTTGGTGCTTAGTACTTTGAAGAAAAATAAAAAAACTGTGTTCATTTTGGGGGGAATGGCAGAACTGGGTATTGAATCCCAGGCCTTGAACATGCTAGGCAAGTACTGCTGAGCTATATCACCAAACATTATTATTTTATTATTTTGAGACAGGATCTCACTAAGTTTCCCCATTTAGTCATGAACTTGAGCTCCTCCTGCCTTAGCTTTCTGAGGAACTGGGATTACAGGTGTGAACCATAAGGCCTGTCAAAACTGTAACCTTTCTATGCTCTAAGGGTGAGAGGGAGTTTTGCAAGCAATGCTGTAGCCTCTCATCCTCACTTTAACTGGAGAATTCCTGCTTTATATACTGAAGTGCTGTGTGAGATTATTATAAAGAGAGGATTTATTGTCAAAAGTTTGTAAACCTAACTGAAATGTTTTTGATCAGAATTTTGATATTTAAAAATACTATGGTTACACATTTCATACCTGCGCTGAATAATGCCTTCACACTTAAATTTTTTGCAAACCTTTAAATTCATTTCTTAATAAGTGAAGGTGAAATTGTTTTGACATCTCCTTTATTTATTTTCTTTCTGCCTGGAATACTAGTTCACTTCTTTATCTCCTTTGTTTCTATTCAATATCACTTTCCAACAACATCCTGCTTGACTATTCACACCTCAAAAAGATAAATCCCCAAGGTATTCCATACTGCCTTACTTTTTTTTTTTTTACTCTTTTCTTCCACAATAGTAATAAGCATATAATATATTATCTCAGGTGTTATATTATTGTATATTCTCATTGTAATGCAGTTCTACAAGACCATAATATTTATTTTGACAAATAAAAATCTATAGATGTCATCTTATAGAAGAAAAAGTAGGTCCAAATCTTCAACTTGTTGGCTTAGGATCAGACTTCCTTAACAGGACTCCCATAGCACAAGAAATAAAAGCAAGAATCAATAACTGGGATAGATTCAAACTAAATAGCTTTCTCTCAGCAAAGGAAACTATCAGCAATGGGAAGAGAGAGCCTACAGACTGGGAGAATATCTTTGCCACTCATACTTCAGATAGAGCACTAATCTCCAGAATCTATAAAGAACTCAAAAAACTCTACACCAGGAATACAAATAACCCAATCAACAAATGGGCTAAGGATATGAACAGACTCTTCACAGAAGAAGATCTACAAGCAATCAACAAACATATGAAAAAATGTTCACCATCTTTAGTAATAAGAGAAATGCAAATCAAAACTACACTAAGAGTCCATCTCACCCCAATTAGAATGGCGATTATCAAGAATACAAGCAACAATAGGTGTTGGCAAGGATGTGGGGAAAAAGGTACTCTCATACATTGCTGGTGGGGTTGCAAATTAGTGCAGCCACTCTGGAAAGCAGTATGGAGATTCCTCAGAAAACTTCAAATGGAACCACCATTTGACCTTGCTATCCCACTTCTTGGCCTATACCCAAAGGACTTAAAATCAGCATACTACAGAGATACAGCCACATCAATGTTCATAGCTGTTCAATTCACAATAGCCAGATAGTGGAACCAACCTAGATGCCCCTCAATTGATAAATGGATAAAGAAACTGTGGTATATATATACAATGGAATATTACTCAGCTACAAAGAATAATAAAAATATGGCATTTGCAGGCAAATGGATGAAATTGGAGAGTATCATGCTGTGAGGTTAGTCAATCTCAAGAAATCAAAGGACCAATGATCTCACTGATAAGAGGATGATGACACATAATGGGGGTGGAAAGGGGGCAAGAATGGAGGAAGGAGGGACTCTATAGAGGGATAAGAGGGGTGGGAGGGGTTGGGGGGAGAAAAAAATAACAGAATGAATCAAAAACTATTAGCCTAAGTAAATGTATGATTACACAAATGGTATGCCTCTACTTCATGTACAGAGAAACAAGATGTATCCCATTTGTTTACAATAAAAATGTATTTTAAAAAATCTATAGATGTCAAAATCTTCATCTACGAAAACCATGAATAAGAGTAATAGTGTATAATAGACATCAATATTATTTATAATTTATTGAATAATATATTATTCAGTATCTAATTGAATAATAAATAAATGAATAAAAAGTGAGTTTCACCACAGTTTCTTTTATGACCCTGGATATTGGTTTAAAATAAGTTTTAAAAATGTTATAGTGGTTTATGGGGATGGAAGGTACAACCTAAGCATGGAATTGTACCATTTACTCAAACCAATTTCAGAGTCCTTTGGACATACACCTCACAACTGTTTTCAAAATCGACATGTACAAGCAGTTGTTTTCAGCAGAACACCTCATAAAGGTAAAAATAAAACTACTTTTGTATGCTGCCTGTCTGCTTTCCTTTGGGGCCAGCTGGAGGCCCTGGTTAACAATAAGCACGAAGGTCAAAATTAAAGGAATGAACAGTGACAAAAGGTAGGAAGCATAGAGAGTAAAATGCCTTCTGTCTTTCTGTATCCTTACCTTGGCACATACAATAGAGATTTCTAGCCTCTTCAAATGTTGTGGAAGAAAATCTATATTTAACTTTTCCTTGCCTATTCATTCTTCTCTACCTGATTGGCAACATTTATAAAATAAAATCATCTTTGGGATCATCTACTCTGTCATCTCTTTTGGATCTCCTCCTGGAGTTCTGCCTTTTCTGAGACTAAGGCTCTTCTGCTCTTGTATGTAAGTGGAGCCTACTCTATGATGTCTTTCATTTGCAGTGGAAGCTGCAGATGCCTGACGTGTTCTGTATGTCAATGGGAGCATAATTCCAGTTCAGTGGAGATGCTGGAAAATGCTCATTTTGTAATCAAGTCTAAGCTTTGTTCTATAGAAAAATTTTAGTAACACATTGCTTTATGTTACTTCCTCTGTATCCTTCAGAACCCTGGAAGAATTGTTTCTTAAAAAAATAATAAAGTCCTTATATATGCATATTAAAAGGTCACATATAATATTTATATGAGGAACGAGAATGATTTCTAGGTCTCTTATATTTCTGGGTCCCACAATGAAGCAGTTTCAGTAGGTAACCAAGTACTACTAACTTGATTAAAGAGGAGGAAATTGAAACAGCAGAGATTTTTGACAAAATTTACATGACTGCTTAATTTTGAATCAAAACTAAACACAAGTCTTATAGTCATATTGAGAATTCAAGATAATTGCTAGCTGTGCATTTAGTTATCTGAACTGAGGACAAATGGAAGCATGGGTACTAGAAGTGTGAATGATTGCAGTCAGTTCTATAGCTGGTGGCTATACCCACTTCAACACTGTTCCTTACCTGCTCTCTTACCACTGGCAATCTCAAGCCTGTGGTTGCTACATAAGAAATGCGCTCATGCAAATATCGTACAAAAAAAGGAAGGAAAATTCTGACCATTGTGTTAGCAAGAAATATAAAGAAGATAAAGCACAAATACAAGACAATCACTCCTTCTGCTGTCTCAGCTGCAAGGAGATTTTCACAGAATTTAATGATATTTAAATTCTGGATTTGCTGATTTATGCCTTTTTATTCAGTATTAGTGATCATCTTTACTATATTTGAAATTAGGGATTACTTGATGAAACACCTACTCATTGTGGCTAAAATGCTTCCAAGATCAGTTGTCTGACTAATCTTTATCTTAAACTCATAGTTTACTGTCCAAATAGATATTCAGATAAGTCAAGAAAATGCCAGTTTCTAGGTCAGGCAATGATTAAAACTGACATAATACTAGATATACAGTTCATCATTTGTGTCTAATATTTGAAGTGATACTCTTGACTTTAAGATAATTAGTATCAATTATACTAACAAACAAAAATAAATGCTAATTATTGGTCTGAAATTGTCCAAAGTCTACAACAATGTCACTTTTATGACAGTTAGTTAAATATGTGATGGGCTGACAGATCTGACTCCATGAGAATGTTTTAGGCCAGATTGTAAGGGAAATGACTAAACACACTCCATTTTGCTCTGAGACTCCATATTATGTAGGAAATAAGCTTCTCCCATGGGAACACCCACCTCTGTGCCCATCATCAGTTACTTGGTGTGACATGTTACAATGACAACTCCTATGTAGTAAAGAATTGCTCTCTTTTAATTCTTATTGCTCCTAAACAATGTACCATGTAAACAGTAATTGTGTGGATGTTAGCAACCATTCTTTAGTTTGTACCTAGGTAAGGGTCATTTTGACCCATTTCCCCCTCTGTTGATGATCTCAGGATGTTAATGTGTAATTTCGAATCATAGCAACAGACACTTATGATTAATGTGATTTTTGGTATACGAATTCCTACAACCCTGTGGTCGGGGCTATTCTCTCAGTAGTCATTTTTTGGGGCATTGTGTGAGACAGTCAGCCGGCCAGCTTAATAGACTCTCAAATTTGGACTTCTCAGTGGTCATCGGTCTGTTCTTAAGTTGTGTCCCATAACAGAATAAAGCATTCTGGGGGAAGAATAACAATTTTTCATCTTTTTTTAAATTTATTTTTATTGTAAACAAATGGGATACATCTTGTTTCTGTTTGTACATGGAGTAACGGCACACCATATGTCTAATCACACATTTACATAGGGTAATGGTGTTTGATTCATTCTGTTATTTTTTCCTCCCCCCCACCCCTCCCACCCCTCTTTTCCCTCTATACAGTCCCTCCTTCCTCCATTCTCACCCCCTCCCACCCCCATTATGTGTCATCATCTGCTTATCAGCGAGATCATTCGTCCTTTGTTTTTTTGAGATTGGCTTATCTCACTTAGCATGACATTTTCCAATTTCATTCATTTGCCTGAAAATGCCATATTTTTATTATTCTTTGTAGCTGAGTAATATTTCATTGTGTGTGTGTGTATGTGTATATCACAGTTTCTTTATCCATTCATCAATTGAAGGACATCTACGTTGGTTCCACACTCTGGCTATTGTGAATTGAACAGCTATGAACATTGATGTGGCAGTATCTCTGTAGTATGCTGATTTTAAGTCCTTTGGGTAGAGCCCGAGGAGTGGGATAGCTGGGTCAAATGGTGGGTCCATTCCAAGTTTTCTAAGGAATCTCCACACTGCTTTCCAGAGTGGCTGCACTAATATGCAACCCCACCAGCAATGTATGAGTGTACCGTTTTCCCACATCCTTGCCAACACCTATTGTTGCTTGTTTTCTTGATAATCACCATTCTAATTGGGGTGAGATGGACTCTTAGTGTAGTTTTGATTTGCATTTCTCTTATTACTAAAGATGGTGAACATTTTTTCATATGTTTGTTGATTGCTTGTAGATCTTCTTCTGTGAAGTGTCTGTTCATATCCTTAGCCCATTTGTTGATTGGGTTATTTGTATTCCTGGTGTAGAGTTTTTTGAGTTCTTTATAGATTCTGGAGATTAGTGCTCTATCTGAAGTATGAGTGGCAAAGATATTCTCCCAGTCTGTAGGCTCTCTCTTCCCATTGCTGATAGTTTCCTTTGCTGAGAGAAAGCTATTTAGTTTGAATCTGTCCCAGTTATTGATTCTTGCTTTTATTTCTTGTGCTATGGGAGTCCTGTTAAGGAAGTCTGATCCTAAGCCAACAAGTTGAAGATTTGGACCTACTTTTTCTTCTATAAGATGCAGGGTCTCTGTTCTGATTTCAAGGTCCTTGATCCATTGTGAGTTGATTTTTGTGCAGGGTGAGAGATAGGGGTTTAGTTTCATTCTGTTGCATATGGATTTCCAGTTTTCCCAGCACCATTTGTTGAAGAGTCTATCTTTTCTCCATTGCGATTTTTCATCTTGCTTGAGAACTTTTGGTTTCATGGCTCATTGGTAAGAAAGTTGTCTAGACAACTGTGCAGAGCATGTGCAAAGTAGTTGCAAAAATGCAAATGAAAAATCCAGTTGAGTGACATCTATACCATGGGTAAAAATGAATGTTGATTACAGCATTTCAGTAGTCACTGTGTAATAATCGTTGTATGTGTATAAACACTCTGTACAAACAATGCATACGTGCCTTTGAAACAGCTATTCTTTCTCTTGGGTATACCCTGCCCCACATTACTTCCAACTGATCTTTTCTACAGAAAAATCTTACTTTTCTCAGAAAACCAGTTTAAATAACATGTCTTCAGTGGTTCTCATGTCTGCTCTGTATCTGAATGCAATTTTTGAGCTTTACTACTGTAATTGTTAGCCCATAAAGATCAATAGATATTTTTCCTCCCCAGGATGCCAAATGTTCTTCAGATCTCTTCACTTTTTTTACATAGAGTAATACTGGCACAGGGCAGGTGTTTATATTTAATTTGGTTAATTTTAAAAGAAAAATTATACAGATAACACAGTATATTAAAGTTATCTTAGGCATCATTAGATTTATTTTTGTTCTCCTACATATAACTAATTTATATATGCTGATAAACATATGGTAGTTAAATGTAACCAATCCAATGTTTTGGATGTCTTAAAATTAAATACCTAGTTATTTCAACATGTGTGTATGTATCAGTACATAAAAGCAATTATTTTAGCATGGAACTTAAGACATTAAATGTTTATTTTTAAAAGCCAAAGGTTATGAATGTATTTTTCTTGTTTCAGCCATGATTCTGTACAGTTTATTTACCTTGTATAGATTTACCTTCATGGATACTGAAGAGTATTAACAGCGATAAAGTGAGATTTCTGTATCGGAACATAACTTAAGTGTCTGAAATTGCTTTTTTTCACAAACAAAAACTACTTATAACATATTGTCTGTCATTCATAAGCAAGTATCACATCGAGGGACATATGTTGGTGACATGACCTAGTTATGTGTTGGGCTATTTCCTAATGATGAGGATGTTGATCACCAAAGGCCGCTGAAGTTGAATGTTGTCCTACAGTTTGAAATGGAGCTAATGTAAATTAAGAACCTGTAAGAGAACAACCAGTATATTTAGCCTGTATACCTCAGATAGAATTACCTGAATTCAAGATATATACTACTCTCTGTGAAGCAAATAGGGCATATTTCCTGTCAATTGCTTTAAGAATTCTAAAGAAAATTATCCCACTTGTTATTAGCAGCAAAACTGTAGGATATTAGCTGAAGTGTCACTGTTCACTCAATAGTCGTTGAGTAGCACACTGACCCTGATTCATCACATTATCAACTTGAAGGCTACTCAGTGTAGACAGCTTCTGCCACTTATTGGTTGATGTAATCACACAGTGTCAATAGGCTGAAGAGAAAAATTATAGGAAATATTTGGTATTATTCATAGTTGTAGTGACTAATTGAAGAACTGGGTCAAACTAGCAATTCTACTCCATAAAGTCATGATTAGATAGTATTTTCTTCATATTCACTTATTTAAACTCAGGAAAAGAAAGAGGCTATCACATCTTCAAAGTGTCCATTCACTTCAGCAACACCTGTGACATTCTGTCTCTTGTGTTTTCTCATATTGTTTGGAAGACTTCAGAAAGGAACAAATTAATCACAGACAGCTACCTATTTCTTTGAAGTTTCCATTTTGAATACAATTGTTTTATGTACTGAGTAAGGACTACTCATTATTTTTATGGTACTTTTACTTGGTCCTAGTTAGGCTATTTTTACACTCAGAATCATGTGAACATACACTATATATTTATCCCTATTAACTACTTTATAAGTTCATCTTGTATTGTAGCCATTATGATTGTGGACACCATAAACAGAATACATCAGTTTTAATTCTGGTTTTATCATTTGTTAACTGTGATAAGGTTAATAGATGCTAAGAAAAATATTTGACTGTATTCAAATTTGCTGATAAAAGCTATACAAACTATAAGAATAAAGTAGAACTTCCTCAACTTGGTAAATAGCATTAAAAATGTCTATAGTGAATATACATTACAGTGTAAGAAAATGGTGTCCTTTAATTTTAGAAAGAAGGAAAGAATGTCTGCTCTATCTAATTCTATTAATACTACAGGATTATAGACCTAATGTAAGAACTAAACTATGCAGACTTTTGAAAAAAAATCATTGGAGAATATCTTCATAAGTAAATATTTAAAGAGAACAATAATACTAAGATAAAATGCTTTGGCAAAGATAAATGATAATTAAGTTGGACTTCTGAAAAAGTAAAGCATTTTCTCATGAAGGGCTACTACCCAGAAAATAAATAGGCAAGCAAAAGAATGGGAGAAAACATTCACATACATTTTTCTAAGAAAGTATCTGCCTGTGCTACCCAGTAATGATGTGGTGAACAAACCAATAAAATGGGAAACAAATTTGAATGGATACTTTCAAAAGGAATATGTGTGATTGGCAAATCATAGTCAACATTATTAATTATTAGTTAAAAACAAATTAACTATTTGCATGACTAAAACAATAAAAATTTGATGACTACAAATGTTAATGATGATGTAGGGAAGGAGTGGCTAAATTTAACCCATTAATTAAATCGGTATGTTGTGTTCTTTTAAATAAGGAAATAATTGCTACAGAGTCTATGGCCTACAAGACTAAAATAATACTATCTAGCCCTTTAAAACAATGTTTACAGATCCCTGATGTATTTCTATCATTATTCTAATACATTGCAGCTTGACAGGTACAATGGTACTAAAACTTTGAAAAATCATTCAGTAATTTCTTAAAGTTATATCTACACTAAAATTCAGCAATTCTTCTAGTTATGTATTCAAGAAAAATGAAACTACATATCTTATTAAATCTTACACAAAGATGTTTATTTTATTGATAGTATAAAAAGTCTATAAATAACCTAGGTGTCCCATTAGGAGATTGGCTGAGCAACTCTTCAATATTCATAAAAAGGGATATCTACTGCTCATTAAAGAAAAGAGTAACAACCAAAATACATGGTAATCTCAAAAACATAATGCTGTATACAAGGAAGCATATACACAGGAGGATGCACATTTTTATATATTCTAGAAAAGCAAATTAAATATGGGTATAAAAGTCGTATCACTGATTGTTTTGATATGGGGAAAGACAATGAAGGGTGGAAGGTAGCTTTCTGAGATGATGGAAATATTCTGTTTTGCTAGTGGTGCAGATTACATAAGTTTAAGTATTCATGAAAACTGAATTGCAAAACTTCAATCCTGATCTTTTTACTTTATATTTTATACCTAAAATAAATATTAGATACTTGGCTACTTTAGATGCACTGGAGATAATGTTTTATCTGGATATCGGAAAGCCTAGTTTAAATTCTATTATCAGAAGAAGGAGAGAATTGATTTAGGAAGAGAGATAGCAGTTCATGCTACAATAATACTTATCTGTCAAAAGGAGTTCAGATGCTGGTACGACAGGGAAACGAGAAATTCAGGTTGTTGATAGACACTGGTTTAAAGAATGGGTATATAGGAATTTGGCAGAATATAAATAAAACTACAAGATTAATATTTTACAAAAGGGTTAAAGTGTAAATTAAACAGATTGAGGAAATAAATCACATAAATATATCCATAGCATATTAAAATTTTTAAATCAATTAAAAATGATGAAATCTAAGCAAAACAAAGTTGGACAAAGTGCTATTTCTTATCTTTCATATTAATAATTAAGAAGCTGACAATGTTCAGTATTAAGAGCCATGAAGAGATGCATAAGCAGACCCTTTTCATTATGAAACATTAGTCTTGTCTCTTCTCAACAGGGACCTGCTGGAATGGGGATGAACCTGTGACTTTCTATATAAGTTGCAAATTACTTCTATTGCCCTTGGGTTGTGCTTCTCTTTGATTATTTTGAAACCTTTGGTTCATTTTCATCACAATTTACCATCTGGTTTCAACTGTTCTTGTGGGTAATTAAAATAAAGGGCTGTGGCTACACTTGGAACAAAGCAATAAAGTGGAGGAGAGTGGTAGCCTGGGGCAAGAGGCTGCCAGGAACTTCAGGAGGCAATTGCACTGAGGAGAGCCAGTGCCTGTGGAGGGAGTGGACAGAGGTCATTTGGAACATAGCAGCCCATACCCAGGACAGGTTTGTGATGGTTGGGAGCATCTTCATGTTCATCTAAGATACACCTAGCAGGTGACTATGTAAGCAAATCAGTAAACAGAAAACGAGACCTCCAGTAAGGCAGAAAGAAAACACTGAATAGTTCACTATCTATTGTCTTTGAAAGTGCCATTTGGGACATCCAGGTTCAAATTACTAAAGGGATAATTCATTTACAAGTCATATCATTTTGAAATTATCATCCAAATGCAAAAAAAGAGTTGAGAAACAAAAGCACAAGCAAAAGAATTAATATTTATCTTTCTAAATTAATTTCCTAATTTGTGAGAAAAGAAATAGCAAAAAAGTTTCTATTAAATGCCAGCAAATGAGCAGTGATTTTTAATGAATAAGAGATATTAGTGCATCTAAGTCAATGTGTTTGTTTTTTCACTCTCTTGGTGAGTGGACTTAGGGATCTAATTAAAGTGCCCAGCATTAGTTTCAGAAGAGGGACAAGAACCCAGTGTACTGAAAACCACCACTTCTTTGCCCGGCTGCTCCAAGCGGCTCATCGCCCCTTCTAGCCTGGGTTGCTCCAAGCGGCTTCGCACCACTTCTTGCTCTATGGCCCGACCAGCGGGACAAAAGACATGTACACTTCACAGGTTCATGAAGCAGCTTCCGCTTTATTCAAATAACACCCTCAATATATAAGCAGTCTCATGCATAAGCAATTGTTACCAGATATGTCCATCCAATCCTGTTAAAGGTCAAGCAATCACTCGCTCAAGCATACATGTGAAGTATATCTGTCTACACTACACGCTAGGTGGCTGAACTGATTATCATGCAGCCAATTGTAAACGCTTCCTGACTCTCTCCAAGCATAATCAGGACACAGTTTGCTCTCTGCCAGTCGCCATCTTTAGATGCATGTGGTGTAACCCTGGGCCCCGGGTTTCACCCGCCACAACTCCCCCTTTCAGTTTATAAAATGGACTGTGCCTGTCTTAGGTTGTCCATGGCAGAGCAACATCCTTACCCGTCATTGAACAATGAGGCTCTAGCCCTCATTTCCTGTCTTAGGTTGGTATGAGTTCCCCATGAATCTTACCCGTCATTGGCTACCGGTCCAGCATATTTAACCAGACTTGGGGGATGGGCCAGCATCAATTGCGACGAGAGCTTTGTGAATAATGGATGTTTCTCTGCGTGGATGTATATGCATTTTGTATATGCACAGGACAGATACAACACACAAGAGACCTCCCGTGGACAAAAACCCAAACCATTCTTTTCCCCATAGAACAGCGGACTGCAGAAATGTGGCCAAATCTTGTAAAAATAGGAGGATATAGAATAGAGGAGTTGGTAAGGGGTGCAGGATAGGGCCACATCTTCACTATCCCCCATAGTTCACATGAGTCTCCTCCAGTAATTTGGTGAGAATTCGCCAGCACCATCAGTGGGAGAAGCCTCCTCATCTTCTTCCTGTTTTTGGGTCTCTGTTGAGGCCTTGACCTATCTCTCCAGCACCCAAATTGACAATTGTGCGTCCTGTGGGAAAACACAAACAGACCCTCGGGTCCAGATTAATACTGGATCTGGGCCTTTCCATTGTCCTGATAGAATGTCCTTCCAGAGCACTTGACTGAATGACAGTCAGCAGCTGATCGGCCCTCAGAATCAAGATTTAAAAAATTTAAAATGAACAAGACAACAGACAATTTGTCTTTTGGGAATCTGTATGATGCCCCTGTTCCCCCTTTTTGTTTATAAAGCATGTTTTTAAGTGTTAAATGGGCATGCTCAACAATGCTTTGTCCAGTAGGATTATAGGGAATTCCTGTGACATGTTGAATACCAAAGGTGGAACAAAATTATTTAAAGTCCTGGGACGTATATTCAGGACCATTATCTGTTTTAATTTGTTTGGAAACTCCTAGGATGGAGAAAGAGTGTAAACAGTATGTTATTACATCTTTGGTTTTTTTCTCCAGTAAGAGCAGAGGACATAATAAATCCTGAAAAGATATCAATAGACACATGAATGAATTGTAGTTTTCCAAATTCTGAATAATGAGTTACATCCATTTGCCAAATATGATTGGGCTGAAGCTCTTTTGAATTTACTACTAATGAGGGGTTAGGAATAAGTGTAACACATTTAGCACAAGACTTGACTATGTCCTGAGCTGTTGCCTTAGTAATTTTATAGCGTGTGCATAGAGTGGAAGCATTTATGTGAAATTTGGAATGAAAAGTTTTTGCATTTTCAAGCGCATTAAAGATGTGTGGGTCTCTGGTGGCCATGTCTGTTAAATCATTGTGTAAACTTAAAGGACCTGGAAGACCAGTATGAGCCCGAACATGCCCAATAAAAAAAGGATTTTTCTGTCCCAAATAAGTTTTTGTAAACTTTGCAAATATTTAGTAATAGTGGAAGTGAGGGAAATCAGACCAGTTAATTCTAAATTTTGAACAGCATTAACAACATATGTGCTATCAGAGAATAGGTTAAAAGGCTCATGGTGGGTTTTGAATACTTCTATAGCTACTAATAGTTCCATTTGTTGTGCAGATAGAGTACTAAACAACAATGTTTCTGTAACATTATCTATAGTAATAGCACCCGTACCATTTTTTGATCCATCAGTAAATATAAGGGTAGCTCCTGTAATAGGTTCTTTTTGGGTGACTTTAGGAAAAATTATAGGATGTTGACTCCAAAATTGGAGAAGAGGATCAGGTGGCAAATGATTGTCAAACACAGCAGAAGTACTCGTAAAGACTACCGCCCATGAATTTGAATTATTAATAAGATATTGTATCTGATCAGTAGTATATGGAGTAGTGATAGTTGAGGGATGTGATCCAAAGGTGGAAAGGGATACTTTTAATGCCTTAAGGATTAATTCTGCCACAGATTCAGTAAACAAGGCTAAGACCTTGTTAGGGGCATAATTCATGTGAACCCACAGAATAGGACCCTTTTGCCAAAACACTCCTGTGGGTTACTTATTTGTGGCCAACACAATGAATGATAAAGGCTTAGTTAGGTCAATATGATCACGATGAGCCTTTTCCATAGCTGTTTCAACAAGCTTGAGAGCTGTTCGAGCCTTAGGGGTAAGCAATCGCTTAGAAAGAGGGTCAGAATCACCTTTAAGAATATCAAACAGGAGGCCCAAACTTGAGGTGGGTAAATGAAGGTAAGGTCTAATCCAATTAATATCATCCAAAACTTTTTGAAAATCATTTAAAGTTCTAAGCTCACCCACCTGAACGGTAATTTTTGCAGTTTTAACCATAGTTTGATTTATGATAGATCCCAGGAAGTTTTTGGTGTCTGTGATTTGTACTTTATTAATGGCGATATGTAAGCCCCATCTTTCAAGTGACTTTAGTAAGGAATTATAACATTGCTCTAAGACAGGTTTTTCCTTATGAGCCAGTAAAATATCATCCATATAATGATAGATTAAAAGTTGAGGGTTTGCTAGGCATATAGGTTCAATAGCCTTGCCTACATATATTTGACACATGGTAGGGCTATTGGCCATGCCTTGTGGGAGGACTATCCATTCATATCTTTTATTAGGAGAGCTATTATTAAGTGAGGGCACAGTAAATGTGAACCTTTTGGTGTCTGAAGGATGTAACGGAATGGAAAAGAAACAATCCTTTATGTCAATTACAATGGAGAGCCAATTAACTGGGATAGTCGATAAAGTAGGTAATCCTAATTGAATAGGTCCCATGGGCTCCATTATAAAATTTACTGCTCTTAGGTCATGTAAGAGCCTCCATTTTCCTGATTTCTTTTTTATTACAAATATTGGTGTGTTGAAAGGAGAGGTGGATACCTTTTCCCCATATGTGTCCTTGGGCTAACATCATTTGATTAGCTTTTGGATTACTGTATGGGATCTCGGATGTGAGATGTAAATCCATCTGTTCCATGATATCTCTCTCCCATAAGTTTACCGGGAGATGTTCAAGGACATAAGATTGGATGACACCACTATGACCTTCTTTATCCTTCCATTTTAATGTGGCTGCATTCTTGTTAGGATTGGAAGCTATACCCAATCCTCTTAAAGTCTGATCTGCCTGTTGAAGTGGCCAGGCTTTTGGCCATTCTGTAATTTTGATAATACTTTTGTCAGCCCCAGTATCTAATAAGCCCTCAAAACTTTTGCCTTCTATCACTAACTTTGTCATAATCCTATCTTTTAAACCCCATGTTAACATGACCATATTTTGGCCAGTAGAACCTAACCCTTTATTTTCCCTAATAATATTTTTTGATGGATATTGATCATAGCAACTGGGTAAGACCAACAATTGTGCTATGCGATTGCCCTGAGCTATTATTACTACACTTCTAGGTGAAGAAGCAAGGATTTTTATTTTTCCTGTAAAATCTGGGTCTATAACTCCAGGGACAATATTTAATCCTTTTAAAGCAGAAGAACTCTTCCCCAGAACTAGTCCCACTGTTCCTTTAGGTAATGGGTCATCAGCCGAAGTAGGTATTGGCTGTACTCCCATCTCTGGAGTTAATACTGCTCTGGCAGAGGCACAGAGGTCCAATCCTGTGCTTCCTCTTGTTTGTCTAATTGGGGAGTCAAGGGGTAATGGGTCCGAGGCACAGACTGGATAGCCCCGTATATTTGTGGGCCTCGAGGCCGGGGGCCCTGATTCCCATATTTTGGAGGTAAAGGGTTACCATCTTTGTCGCTAGTTGATTTACAGTCACTTGCCCAGTGTTTCCCCTTTTTACATCAGGGACATAGTTTTGGCACAGAACCTTGGGGGCAGTCCTTTTTCATGTGTCCAAATTGTTTACATTGATAACACTGTTGGCCTGGGCGAGAACTGGTATTACCTCTAAGACCCTGTGCAAACGCTGCAGCCATCACCTGATCTTGAATAAATGTCTCATTAATATCCCTATAGGCCTTAAGTAGGCTCCAAGGCCTTTGCTTTTCCAAGGTCTTATTGCCTCTTTACACCATCTATTTGCCTGTTCATAGGCAAGCTGTTTGACTAAGGGCATTGCCTGGTCCACATCTCCAAATATACATCCTGCTGTTTGAATCAATCTGTCTACAAAATCAGCATAGGGCTCATTATGACCGTGAATAACTTTAGATAACTGTCCTTGAAGATCGCCAGCACCTGAAAGCGTTCTCCAAGCTTTAGTGGCAGCAGCACTAATTTGTTGATACACACCAGGGTGGAAATTAATCTGATTACCTTGCCCTTCATATGGTCCTTGGCCTGTCAGCATGTTTAGATTCCATTGAGGATTGCCCACAACTGCATTACGGTGGGCAGTATCAGAACATAACTGCTGATTAGCCACCTTCCACATAAGACATTATCCCCCAGATAAACATGCCTTTGCTAAATTACCCCAGTCACTCGGGGTAAGATTTTGACCTGCAACATTCTCTAATAAAGAAATGGTAAATGCAGCTTGTACTCCATAGGACATAACTGCCTCTTTTAATTGTTTCACTAATTTTATATCTAATATTTGATGATATCTCTGATTGTTTTGATCTTCAAATACTGGAAGTATGGGGAACACTGATCAAGATTCTACATCAGCCCACTGTCTTGGGGCCTCCCTGTGCAGCAAGTACATGCACCCTTACAACTTGAAAAAGAGTGATGATCTGGATTATACGCCAGAGAGCGTGGTGTGGTAGGGGTTAAATGCCACTGAGGTAACTTCTTTTCCGACTCTGTCTCAGATTGCTCCTGTTCCTCAGAGTCTGAACATCTACTTTCTCTTTCAGAAGCTTGATTTGATTGTTCTTTTTCTATAATTCCTAATATCTTTTCCCCTTCTCTTAACTGTTTTTGAGATTTTGGTTTTTTGGAAGTCAGACAAAAACGAACTAATGTACACATCGCTATAACAACAACAAACAGAAACCAAACAAGAAAAGGTAACACAAACAGCAATTTACACATATTTGTTATGGGACATCTTTTGCTGTTTCTTGGGACAGCCTTTTAATATATTCTCTCTCTCGGAGAATCTTCCATTAATAATCCCTCTCTAGGGAACCCTTCTGTTAAAACCTTAAGGTAACCGTTTCCTCAAATAGGGAAACCTTCTCGTTAATTGCGCTAGCAAAACTGTCTTTTATTTATCTGAGCACTCACCAATTCCCAGTTCGATCCTCATTTGCTCGCGGTCTGGGCCACCACTTACAGAAAACTGTGGCTTCTTTGCCCGGCTGCTCCAAGCGGCTCATTGCCCCTTCTAGCCTGGGTTGCTCCAAGCGGCTCCATGCTGCTTCTTGCTCTATGGCCCGAGCAGCAGGACGAAAGACATGTACACTTCACAGGTTCATGAAGCAGCTTCCCCTTTATTCAAATAACACCCTCAATATATAAGCAGTCTCATGCATAAGCAATTATAACCAGATATGTCCATCCAATCCTGTTAAAGGTCAAGCAATCACTTGCTCAAGCATACATGTAAAGTATATCTGTCTACGTGCTAGGTGGCTGAACTGATTATCATGCAGCCAATTGTAAACGCTTCCTGCCATTCTCCAAGCATAATCAGGACACCGTTTTCTCTCTGCCAGTCACCATCTTTAGATGCACATGGCATAACCCTGGGCCCTGGGTTTCGCCCACCACACACTGATGACTGAATGCTCATTTGAAACTGTTGGGTACACAGAACGTTGAGATCAATGAGGTGTCACATGCTGAGTGTGTCCTTTAAATAACTATAGACTGGTTTCTTGTCTGTTTTTTTTTTTTTTTCTGACAAATCAAATGTTTAGATTTGATCTTCTATGAGCAGTTGAGTGAGCTTTCTGAAAATAACTTATAGAAACTCCTTTATATATTTGCCAAGATAACTGTTATGAAAGCTCTCCTTTAGTTGCTCACCAAAGTATTAAGTATTTACTGCACACTTATCTTGAATATGTCAAAAAAAATTGGTCCTTTTTTTTTTCCAATTTCTTCAGAAGCAGCATAGGTGTCTTTTTTAAATAGCAGGAATGTTGAATGACAGGCACACCTCTACTTCTTGTCCTGACACTCAGAGCAGAAATCTCTAATATAGATAAATACTTCCCTCCTTTCTAGAGCTCTGCCACAGACTGTCACTCACTGTCTGAGATTTTGTGAGGGAAGAAGACAACTTCCATGCTCTTCTAACTGGTTTTTGTGGCATGGCTGAAAAGAATGTCACAAGCATTACTGTAGTGTTTGTTTGGTTTTTAATAAAGTATTTGAAATACTCTAGAATTCAGAACATGTTGGGGGCTGTGCCATGTTGGCGGTGCTGGGACGGCGCCTGATCACATTGGCAGCAAGGAGGTTAATTGACATAAGCACACTCAGGTGATTTTCTCATCCAGGCACACAATGTATGCTCATGTATTCTCGAGCACTAATTGCCTGCTCGGAGCGCCTCGCCTAATCTTTGCGTAAGAGGCGTGGCCCTGCTCTCCGCCTCCTGGGGGTGATATAAGTGTAGGCGGAGCAAGACAGAGACACAGCAGCCATTAGCAGAAGAAAAGCAGGAGAAGAAGGACACTCCCGCGGCAGCAGCCAGAGGGAAAAACACGCTACAGCAGCCATTAGCAGAAAAGTAGTAGAAGAAGACTCAAACACGAAAGCAGCTAGGAAACGCGTGAAGGCAGCTAGTAGGGAAAAACAGCACAGCAGCTAGCAGGCAGCGGCAGAAGGCAGATCGCAGAACGGAGAACTGAGACGCATCACTAGGGCACCTTAGGTAGACGTACCCTTAGTTCACAGGATGCAGGACTTTAAAGCGTAGCAAGTTTCTGTCTTAAGCAAAGTCTCTCTCTCTGATAAGCAAAGTCTCTGTCTGATAAGCAAAGTCTCTCTATCTCTCCTCATAAAGCAAGTAAACCTCATTTCCTCTATCCTCTATAAGTAAACAAGCAAGAAAGCAGTGCACTAAAGAGAAAGATAGAAGTGCCTCAGTTTCCACTCCACCACCCATAAGACCCATGCAAGTTGTTGCTGCAAGCTGTGACAAATATCCACAGATTTTGGAACCGCAAAGAGCCAGCGACAAGAATAAACTATTCCAACAAATCCATGGATCTAACTTTGGAGAAGTGAAGCAAGGACTCCTATCTCTCTTTGTTTCAGCTAAAAAGTAGGAAAATGGTATTTGTGTGACTGTGTGTGTATTGAACATATACAACTATAAATGTGTACAAGTGTGTGTGTGTGTATACATCAGTATTGTAACTTTCCAAGTGCTTTTATGTTTGTAATTGATACTGCTGTTTACAGGTGATAAGTTCTGCTTCCTCAGGTGTTGAAGTACAACATCAGAGAAGCACACCATGCCAAGGCAAGCATATTAAGCAGGTTTTATTTAAAGGTAATAATACAGACTTCTCCCGGGAGAGATAAGGGGGCCATGGCTGATGTTCTAGAGTCCCCAGCAGTTAGTACATCCTATATCTTTTATAGTTTAGGGTCTCTTTTGTTCTCCTGTTCTCTCCCTGCTTATCTCTCTCCTTTCTGCCTACGTGACTAGGACCAGGAGATGCCATGACAATGGCAAAAAAGGTGAGAAGCAGATGGCAGGGGGAAGGACATGGGGAGGATTCAGGCAGGTCGGGGCCCAGGGGGCATTAATGAGCAATTCCCTGCCTGCAGCTTCTTGAGAGGGTAGTTAGCAAGTAACTCTGGTGATCAAAAGGGCTCTGGAGACATTGACATTCTAATCTTCCAGGGGCAGTCTCCAACTTCCAGATGCAGATGGCTTTCGTGGCCTCCATTTCCTCGATTTGACCTGATTCCCTATTTCTACACTAACTGCCTATCCTCAATTCCAGCTTCATCATTACTGTAAGCTCGGGGGCACGGTTAGCAGCCAAATAAAATTGGACAGAAAGCCAGAAAGTGGCAGAAGCAAGCTTTATTGGAATTTGGATTTCGGGCAAAATTCCCAGCCCCACAGGGTACAGGTCAGGTAGGGAGCCAGAGGAAATCCCACATGACCCTGGCTGCCCAGGGTCTTTATAGGCCAGAATGGGCAGGGGTCCTGCTGAGTGACAGGTGGAGTTAAGGATCAGCAGGTGGAGTTAAGGGTCAGTGGAGTTAAGGGTCAACAGGTGGAGTTAAGAGTCAGTGGAGTTTTCTTGTCCATTTGACTGATCACCGTTTGGCACGCTGCCCTTTGTCTCAGTTGCTCTGCTCTCCCTCCTACAGTTGCCCAAATTCCGACCTAACATCCCAATCTTTTTGGTGATATAGGGTGCTGAAGTCCATCTGGCTACCTCCTGCATGTTTGGAGGCATCGTGGGGAGAAAAATGTTCGGGTTCTAGGTCAGTGGGGAGGCAGCTATAAGAGTGTAGGAGCATCTGGTTGTATGTCACCCTGGCAACCTCACCCATGTGGTTCCAGGCAAACCTGAGAAAACAGGGAGCAATCATTAGCAGAAATCCTATCACAAATAGGGGAGTAAGGGTAGGGGTCAGTCAGGTGACAAGAGTGGAGTAGTTCAGTCATCCTGGCCATGGGTCATTTGATTGATGTTGCTTCAGTTTTTCACTCAGATGTCTAAGAGTTTTGATGGTCTTTTCAACCAGTCCAGTTTCCTTGATGTAATAGCAGCATTCTTCCCTTAAGAATAGACATGTTCCCTCTTTGTCTGCTGCCAGAAGATCTAGCACTCAATGATTCTGTAAAGAGACTTGAGCAATAGATGTTATTTGTCTTTGTAAGGATGCCAAAGAGGCAGCAGATGCCTCTACTGCCTCTTGGATTTGCTGTTCTAGCTTTTGGGTGGCACTGACTGCATAACCAAGTCCTCCTGCTCCCAACCCAGAGGCCACAAGTGAGGAGGCTAGGGAAAGTCCAACCACTACTGGTAGAAAAATGTCCTGTTTTACCCTAGGAATGGGATTTTGAGAAAGCCAGATTAATTCAGCTTCACTATATAGTGTCAATTGAGGAACTAAAATAGAGGGCACATGGAAAGTAAAGGGCATATTGGAAACTAATTCTTTCATCAGAGTGACATTACACCAGAAAAAAAATCCTGGAGGAGTAAATATTGGAGAAGAGACTTGTATGGTTTGGTTACAAGGCACTGAGTTAGAGGAAGCATAACAGTAAGCAAAGTTTTCTGAGGAATTGTGATAAAGTGGAACTCCCTCCAAAGGTGAAGAGGGAGTTCCTTGAGGATTTGAGGAAGTATTAAGGAGGGTCCTCATAGAAATGGCTGTTATGGGGGTCTGGTCCAAACCTGCACAGAGAAAGCAATCTGAAATGTTATCAACTGGAGAAATTGAGAAGTTGAAGACCTTGACTTATCTGAGTAAGCCATTAGAAAGGGTTAGCATGAGGCTGTGTAGCTGCATTGAGCTGGCATTGGATCTCCTTTTCCTGTTCCTCAATGGTTAGGAGAACCTGAGGAATTACCTGAGTATAAGCACTCCAGATTCTAAGTGAAGCCATGGGACGGGTGGCTGTTGGCCCTGTGTAAATTTTACCGTCAACCCCTGAGGCCCATCTTGGGGCCCAGGGGTCTTTGATGTGATTCTTATTGCATTCCCCCAGCAGGGCTCTGGGAAATGTCTTTTACAGGCATTGTAGGGGCATCCTCCATATATGGTGGGCTCCGTCTTGCAGTATGGCTGGTATTGGTCAAATAGGAAGCAAACCATACAGACATAGCAAGAAGAGACAGATATATATGTGTGTGTGTGTGTGTATATATATATATATATTATTTTTATTTAAACAAATAGGGTACATGTTTCTGTTTGTACATGGAGTAACAGCATACCATTTGAACAATCATACATTTACATAGGGTAATGGTGTTTGATTCATTCTGTTATTTTCCCTTCCCCCTACCCATCCCACCTCTCTTTTCCCTCTATACAGTCCCTCCTTTCTCCATTCTTCCCCCCTCCCACCCCCATTATGTGTCATCATTGGCTTATCAATGAGATCATTCGTCTTTTGGATTTTTGAGATTGGCTTATCTCACTTAGCATGATATTCTCCAATTTCATCCATTTGCCTGAAAATGCCATAATTTTATTATTCTTTATAGCTGAGTAGTATCCCATTGTATATATATATATACCACAGTTTCTTTATCCATTCATCAATTGAAGAACATCTACGTTGGTTCCACAGCCTGGCTATTGTGAATTGAGCAACTATGAACATTGATGTGGTTGTGTCTCTGTAGTATGCTGATTTTTAGTCCTTTGGGTATAGGCCAAGGAGTGGGATAGCTGGGTCAAATGGTAGGTCCATTCCAAGTTTTCTAAGGAATCTCCACACTGCTTTCCAGAGTGGCTGCACTAATTGGCAGCCCCACCAGCAATGTATGAGTGTACCTTTTTCCCCACATCCTTGCCAACACCTATTGCTGCTTTTATTCTTGATAATCACCATTCTAATTGGGGTTAGATGGAATCTTAGTGTAATTTCGATTTGCATTTATCTTATTACTAAAGATGGTGAACATTTTTTCATATGTTTGTTGATTGCTTGTAGATCTTCTTCTGTGAAGTGTCTGTTCAAATCCTTAGCCCATTTGTTGATTGGGTTATTTGTATTCTTGGTGTAGAGTTTTTTGAGTTCTTTATATATTCTGGAAATTAGTGCTCTATCTGAAGTATGAGTGGCAAAGATTTTCTCCCACTCTGTAGGCTCTCTCTTCCCATTGCTGATAGTTTGTTTTCTGAGAGAAAGCTATTTAGTTTGAATCTATCCCAGTTGTTGATTCTTGCTTTTATTTCTTGTGCTATGGAAGTCCTGTTAAGTCCTGTTCAGCCAACAAGTTGAAGATTTATACCTACTTTTTCTTCTACAATATGCAAGGTCTCTGGTCTGATTTCAAGGTCCTTGATCCATTGTGAGTCGATTTTTGTGCAGGGTGAGAGATAGGGGTTTAGTTTCATTCTGTTGCATATGGATTTCCAGTTTTCCCAGCACCATTTGTTGAAGAGGCTATCTTTACTCCTTTGCATATTTTTGGACCCTTTGTATAGTATGAGAAAATTGTATTTATTTGGGTTTGTGTCCGTGTCCTCTATTCTGTACCCTTGATCTACCTGTCTATTTTGGTGCCAATATCATGCCATATTTGTTACTATTGCTTTGTAGTATAGTTGAAATTCTGGTATTGCAATACCCCCTGTTTGATTCTTCCTGCTAAGGATTGTTTTAGCTATTCGGGGTTTCTTATTCTTCCAGAAGGATCTCATAATTGCTTGCTCTATTTCTGTAAGGTACATCATTGGGATTTTAATTGGAATTGCATTGAATCTGTATAGCACTTTTGGTAGTATGGCCATTTTGACAATATTAATTCTGCCTATCCAAGAACATGGGAGATCTTTCCATCCTCTAAGGTCTTCCTCAATTTCTTTCTTCAATGTTTTGTAGTTTTCATTATAGAGATCTTTTACCTCTTTGGTTAGATTGATTCCCAAGTTTTTTTTTTTTTTTTTTTTTTTTTGAGGCTATTGCAAATGGAGTTGTTTTCCTCATTTCCCTTTCAGCTGTTTCATTCCTTGTGTATAAAAATGCTTTAGATTTATGCATGTTGATTTTATAGCCTGCTATTTTGTTGAATTCATTGATGAGGTCTAGAAGTTTACTGGAGGAGGTTTTGGATCCTCTAAATATAGAATCATGTCATCCGCAAATAGTGACAACTTAAGTTCCTCTTTTCCTATTCGTATCCTTTAATTTTTTTGGTCTGCCTAATTGCTCTAGCTAGAGTTTCGAGGACAATGTTGAATAGAAGTGGTGAAAGAGGACATCCTTGACTTGTTCCCATTTTTAAAGGGAATGGCTTCAATTTTTCTCCATTAAGAATGATGTTAGCCATGAGCTTAGCATAAATAGCCTTTACAATGTTCAGGTATGTTCCTACTATCCCTATGTTTTCTAGTGTTTTGAGCATGAAGGGGTGTTGTATTTTGTCGAACGCTTTTTCTGCGTCAATTGATATAACCATATGATACTTATCCTTAAGTGTATTGACATGATGGATTACGTTTATTGATTTACAGATGTTAAAACATCCTTGCATTCCAGGGATGAACCCCACTTGATTGTGGTGCACAATTTTCTTAATATGTTTTTGGATATGGTTTGCCAATATTTTATTAAGGATCTTTGCATCTATATTCATCAAGGATATTGGTTTAAAATTTTCTTTCCTTGATGTGTCTTTGCCTGGTTTGGGTATGAGGGTGATATTAGCTTCATAGAATGAGTTTGGTAGGGTACCCCCCTTCTCTATTTCCTGGAACACTTTGAGAAGTATTGGAATGAGTTCTTCTTTGAAGCTCTTGTGGAACTCGGCTGAGATTCCATCTGGTCCAGGGCTTTACTTGGATGGTAGATTTTTAATGGCTTCTTCTATTTCATTGCTTGATCTGTTTCCATTGTGTATGTCCTCCTGGTTCAGCTTGGGAGGAGCATATGTCTCTAGAAATTTGTCAATGTCTTTGGTAGTTTCTATTTTATTGGAATACAGATTTTCAAAATAGCTTCTAAATATTTTCTGTATCTCAGTGGTGTCTGTCGTGATATTTCCTTTTTCATCATGAATTTTCATAATTTGAGTCTTCTCTCTCCTTCTCTTTGTTAGTGTGGCTAAGTGTTTGCCTATTTTGTTACTTTCTCAAAGAACCAACTTTTTGTTTTGTCAATTTTTTGAATTGTTTCTTTTGTTTCAATTTCATTTATTTCAGCTCTGATTTTAATTATTTCCTGTCTTCTACTACTTTTGCTGTTATTCTGTTCTTCTTTTTCTAGGGCTTTGAGCTATAATGTTAGGTCATATAGTTGTTGACTTTTCATTCTTTTCTAAAATGCACTCCAGGCAATGAATTTTCCTCTTAGTACCACTTTCATAGTGTCCTAGAGATTTAGATATGTTGTATCATCATTCTCATTGACCTCTAAGAATTTTTTTATCTCCTCCCTGATGTTTTTTGTTATCCATGTTTCATTCAATAGCATACTATTTAGTCTCCAGGTGTTGGAGTAATTTCTGTTTTTATTTTGTCATTGATTTCTATTCTCAGTTCATTGTGATCTGATAGAACACAAGGCAGTATCTCTATTTTTTTGCATTTCCTAAGGGCTGCTTTGTGGCATAACTTATGGTCAATTTTCGAGAAGGTTCCATGTGCTGCTGAGAATAAAGTGAATCTGCTCATTGATGGATGGAATATTCTATGTATGTCTATTTAGTCTAGGTTATTGATTGTGTTACTGAGTTCTATGGTTTCTTTGTTCGGTTTTTGTTTGGAAGATCTATCTAGTGGTGACAGCGGTGCATTAAAGTTACCTAGAATTATTGTGTTTTGGTCTATGTGATTCCTGAAATTGAGAAGGATTTGTTTGATGTACAGGGATGCACTATTGTTTGGGGCATAAATATTTACTATCATTATGTCTTCCTGATTTATGGTTCCCTTAAGCAGTATGAAATGTCCTTCTTTATCCCTTCTGACTAACTTTGGCTTGAAGTCCACTTTAACTGGTATAAGGATGGAAACCCCTGCTTTTTTACTGATCCATGTGCATGGTAGGTTTTTCCCATCCTTTCACCTTTACTCTGTAGATGTTCTTTTCTATGAGATGTGTCCCTTGCAGGCAGCATATTGGTGGGTCTTTCTTTTTAATCCATTCTGCCAGTCTATGTCTTTTGATGGATGAGTTTAGGCCATTAACATTCAGGGTTATTATTGAGATATGATTTGTATTCCCAGTCATTTGGCTTATTTTTGGTTTTTAAGTTGGCTTGGTTTCTCCTTTGAGTGATTTTTCTCTAAGGTAGTTCCTCCCTTTGCTGACCTCCATTGTTGTTTTTTATTTCCTCCTCATGGAATATTTTGTTGAGAACATTCTGTAGTGCAGGCTTTCTATTTGTAAATTCTTTAACTATTGTTTAAAATGGAAGGATTTTACTTCATCTTCAAATCTGAAGGTAAGTTTTGCTGTGTATAGGATTCTTGGTTGACAACCATGTTCTTTCAGAGCTTGAAATATGTTATTCCAGGCCCTTCTAGCTTTTAGAGTCTGGGTTGAGAAGTCGGCTGCTATCCATATTTGTCTCCCCCTATATGTAATCTGATGCTTTTCTCTCGCAGCTTACAAAATCCTATCTATATTTTGAATGTTAGGCATTTTCATTATAATGTGCCTTGGTGTGGACCTGTTGTGATTTTGTGCATTTGGTATTCTGTAAGCCTCTTGTATTTGATTTTCCATTTCAGTCTTCAGGTCTGGGAAATTTTCTGATATTATTTCATTGAATAGGTTGTTCATTCCTTTAGTTTGTATCTCTGTGCCTTCCTCAATCCCAATAATTCTTAAATTTCATCTTTTCATGATGTCCCATAGTTCTTGGTGATTCTGTTCATGATTTCTTGCCATCTTCTCTGTTTAGACAACTTTATTGTCAAGGTTAAATATTTTGTATTCATTGTCTGAGGTTCTGTCTTCCAAGTGGTCTAGTCTTTTGGTGATGCTCTCCATTGAGTTTTTTATTTTTTTTATTGTTTCCTTCATTTCAAGGATTTCCATTTGTTTTTTTTTTGTTTGTTTGTTTGTTTGTTTTTTTTTTTTTTTGAGAATCTCTATCTCTTTGTTGAAATGATCTTTTGCTTCCTGCAGGTGCTCTTTCAGCTTATTGTATTATCATTCATTGCCTGCATTTGTTCTCTAATCTCATCCTTTGCTTCATGAATCATCTTAATCATGTATAATCTGAAGGCTTTTTCTGACATTCCTTCTAACATACTGTCTTTGGATTCTATTAATATAGAATCTAGATTTGTTTGGATCATTTTCTTCCCTTGTTTTTTCATGTTGTTCATGTATCTTCCCCTCTAGCAGTGCAGATCTGAGGTATTGCAGATTTCCCTCTATAGGCTTATAGTGACCCTACAGGTTTCCAAAACCCTTTCTTTAAGGGGAGATCAATATTAGCCATGCCCACTTCAGACACTATGCAATCCTAGACCAAATAGCCCCTATGAGGACAATAACAAAATTGTCATAATGAACAGAATGAGTTCAAGTATTGTCTTCAGTAAAACAAACAGATTTGCAATAAGGTCTGCAGTTTCAAATGGAGGTCAAAGAGGGTGCAGAGGGCTGTAGAATGTGGCTGTTAATGGGATAAGAAAAGAATATATAGAAGTTCTAGAAAATAGAAAGGGTAAGAGTGTAATCAAAAGAAATGGGATATTAGCATGCAAAAAAGGGAGAAAGAGACTCTGAAGAAACAAGCAAACAAAAGGAAAAGAGAGCAAGAAAAGTAAAGAAATAAAAACTTAAATTTTTTCAATAAGGAGAAAAAAGAAAATCTACAGTATGACAGTCATGTAGTAATGATACCTCCCAGTGTTCCGTAGCCTGATGCATGAGAGGTACCTGACAATGAGCTTCAATCCTCCAGCAGGGGTCTCAGGATGGGATTGCCCCACCTAAAGATCAGAGCTATGGCTTCCAGGATTATCCAAGATGGCCACTCTGGCTTTGAAATGTGTTGGCAAATGTGGAGCTGCAGCTCAGGGTGTGGAGGTGGTCAGCTGCAGGTCCTGGAGGCGGGATGCAGTTGGTCAGGCAGGGGTCCTGGAGGTCGGGTGTGTTTGGTGTGTTTGTGGGATCCTGGAGCCCAGGTACAATCAGTCAGTCTGGGGTCCCAGTGATAGGGCACAGTCAGTTGTTCTGGGGGTCCTGGCGGCAGGGAGCAGTCGATGTGAGGGCCCCAGTGGCTGGGAGTGATTGGTTGGGCTGTGGGATCCTGGAGACAGGGCTCAATCAGTACGGCCAGGGGTCCTACAGGGCCTGGCTGTTGTCTCAAAATGGCAGCAGCCACGTGTCATCAAACCTGCAGGTACTGTAACAGTGAAGTTCCTGGCAACAGCAGGCACCCACTGGCGGTGGGTGATCAGTTTGCTGACTATTGTCGGACGATCGGGAGGTGAACCTTGTGCATTGGGTCATGGATAGGTGTAAGGCAGGCAATGGACAGGTGAGAGGCAGGCAAATGGCAGATGATAGGTGGCTGACAGTGAGCAATCTGCAGTCAAAAAAGGCATTGACATGCTGGCAGACTGTAGGTGATCACAGCAGACAAATGGGGTAAACAGCAGGGGATCAATAAGCATCAAAAACTGCCTTGCTCAGAAACAGATATCCTCTGCTTGTAACCAGTTACGGAGCGACATGGAATGCAGCCTCCCTCTAGTCCGCCATCTTGGATCCCCAAGATCAATAATTTTATATTTTTACCTTATAATGAAATATCCCTCTTTTTCTTCCAAAGTTGTTCTCTCTTGAATTTGAAGAACGTGATCCACCGGTGCGAATAAGCATTTGCTGACGACAACTAGCACCTCGACGACCTCCTGGTAGGTGGTAGGTGTTCTTCCTCCAAATAAGCCCAGATATAGCTTTAAAATCCTTGAGCTCAAGGGTGATTTCCCCATCACATCTGTGGGGGAACAGTCCTTTTCCGCCATGATCTTGGATAAGGAGGCTCCAATCATCTGCCACATTTCCTGGGCATAGAAACACCATCTGTAGGTTGGGACAGAGGCTTGAGAGAGGATTTTGTTGCTAGCTCCTGTGCTACAGAGTCCACCTTGTTATTACCCATGGTTATAGGGTCTGAAGATCTTCGGTGCCCTCTGCAGTGTATTATGGCAACTTGTCTGGGCAGCTCAAGTGCCTCCAAGAGTTTAGAAATTAAGGAGTCATTGATCACTGGTGACCCCTTTGTGGTGAGAAATCCAAGCTCCTTTCAAATAGCCGAATGTGAGTGTACAATCAAGAAGGCATATTTGGAATCTGTAGATGTTGACCTGTTTACCTTTGGATAAAATTAGAGCCCTGATCAGAGCAAAGAGTTTGGCCTTTTGGGAAGTGGTCCCTTCTGGAAGGCAATTGGCTTCCAAAACTGAGGCGTTGGCGACAACCGCGTAAGTGGCTCTACAGTGTCCTTCTGTACCCAGCACAGAACTGCCAACTACATAAATGTTTAGGTCAGGTGAGGGGAGTGGGTAATCAAAGAGGTCTTCATGAGGTGAACGTAGGACTCCCAGTACCTGTGGACAAGAATGACTGATGGTTGAGGGAGGAGGGAACAATGGGAGATGTACAGCAGGGTTGAAAGAAGAACAGAAAGTAATGGTGGGGTGGGGTTTTCTATAAAAAGGGGATGAAATTCTTGAATCCATGATGGGCTAAGGAATGGAAGGGATTTATGGCTTAAGAGGTCCTGCAGTCAATGAGTTGAAAACACAGTTATTGGTTAGAGTAGGGTGAGTTTTAGAGCTTCTTTAGTTAATTTGGCTGCTACTGCCAGTGCTCGTAGACATGGTAGCCACCCACAAACCATGGAATCAAGCTGCTTGGAGAGATATGCCACCAGTCTGTTAGAAGCTCCAGTGGTTGCATGAGGAGTCCAGTGTCAACACCCTGTTTTTCATCCGTGAAGAGGTGGAAAGGACAGTTATGGTGGAAGAGAGAGAAAGCAGGGGAGGACTTGAGAGCATCCCTGAGTTTGTAAAAAGAGTTAGCTATCATCTTGGGGGAGGTAAGGGACACATGTGGAGTCTTCTTTGCTGCCTGATATAGGGGTTTGGCGAGAAGTGCAAAATTAGGGACCCAGTGTCTGGAAAAAAAAACCAGCCAAACCCAGGAAAGAGAGAATGAAATCTGCCTTTTCTGGTGACTGTAAGTCATGCAGGGCTTGGAATCTGTCTGTTGTGAGACTCTTAGAGGTAGGAGTGAGGAATATGCCCAAATATGTGACTGAAGGGGTGATGAGTTGGGCTTTGGCTAGAGAGACTTGATAACCTCGAGACCCCAGGAAATTAAGGAGTTGGGCAGTGTGAGTCTGGGAGGCCTTGAGGGATGGGCTGCATAGGAGGAGGTCATCCACATATTGTAGGAGTGTGCTATCTCCCAAGTCACAAGTAGCCAAATCCTGAGCTAAGGCTTGCCCAAAAAGGTGAGGACTGTCCTGGAAGCCTTGGGGTAAAACTGTCCATGTCAGCTGTTGAGACCTAAAGGATGTAGGATCCTCCCATGTGAAGGCAAAGTGGTAATAGGAGTCAGGGTGAAGGGGAACTGTAAAGATCCAGGACTTTGAGACCAGGACTGTGAAGTGAGTGGCAGAAGGGGGATGTGGGAAAGAAGGGTATAAGGTTTAGGAAACACTGGATGGATGGGAATAACTGCTTCATTAATTAGACAGAGATCCTGGACCAATTGCTAGGTTCCTCAGGGTTTACATACTGGCAGTATGGGGGTGTTACAAGGGGAGTCAGTAGGAATAAGGAGTCCCTGAGTAAGCAACCAGTCTATAGTGGGTTTAAGTCCTTCCCTGTGAGTACGGGAAATTGGAAACTGGGGACGTGAAGAAAACTTAGCTTGAGGTTTCAGTG
This sequence comes from Sciurus vulgaris, assembly GCF_902686455.1. Taxonomy (NCBI): domain Eukaryota; kingdom Metazoa; phylum Chordata; class Mammalia; order Rodentia; family Sciuridae; genus Sciurus; species Sciurus vulgaris. The sequence goes on from NC_136472.1 coordinate 48,671,852, forward strand.
GGATAAGGACTGACTTGTGATGGGAGGCTATGACCGGCTTGGAAGTGTCCCAGACTTGGGGCCAACCAGGTCTGGGGGCAATGATAGGGTAGGTGGTGTGGGGGGTGCTAGAGAATGTATGAAACAGAGGTAGAAGGTGAGCACTAGCAGTGTGCCTGGGAGGAAGCTGTAGGGTCGATCCGAGCAGTTGGAGAACATCTCTTCCTAGGAGGGGTTTTGGACCGGAGGGAATAACTAGGAACAAGTGTGTAAAAGGATGTCCCTCCAGGTCACAGGCTAATCTAGCTGTTCTGCTTGGGAAGGAGGGTTTTCCATCAATTCCCATAATTGAAATCTGGGAAGGAAATAAAGGCCCAGAGTGGGCAGGCAAGACAGAATAGGTAGCCCCCATGTCCACAAGGAAAGTTATGGACTTACCTGCTACCTGGAGTTTTACCCTGGGCTCGATGAGGGTGATGAGAGTCCTTGAGTCCAGGCTTCTTCAGTCTCCTGCGAATCCCAAAAGCTCATGAGAAGGGACCTCCTGGCTGGCCACAACCCTGCATAAAGGCGCTAGGGAGGGACTGGCCATAGGGCAGTCACTCTTCCAGTGTCCTGCTTGTTTGCAGGCAGGACTCGGCCTGATGGGGGGCAATGGGTTTGGACATTGACGAGCCCAGTGACTTTCACGTCTGCACTTGAAGCAAGCCCCTGGTGGGGAGGAATGCTGGCCCCCTCTGAAGCTCTCGCTGGAGCCACAGGCCGCAGGGCAGCTACCAAGGCTTGGGATTGGAGTGCCACCTTTTTCTGTAAACAAACTTGCTTGCCTGGCCAATTCGGCTGATTCCTCTCGGGCATTATAGACTTTAAAGACCATTTTCACCAGATCTCCGATAGGGGTTTAAGGGCCCTCCTCAATCATTTGAGCTTTTTTCTTATATCAGGGGCTTATTGAGAAATGAAGTGGTTTGCTAGCACTGTAGCCCCAGAGGGAGATTCAGGGTCCAGTTTGGTATATCTAGTAAGGGCCTCTGTAAGGTGGTTAAGAAACAGAGCTGGATTCTCATCTGGATTCTGGGTAATTTCCCTCAGTTTATCAAAGTTTACTACCTTGTTGGAGACTGCTGGCATGCCTGCTATGATATTGGACCATGCGAGCACAATAACGAGGGCCTTGCTGGCCTTTCTGATAGTTCCAGTTTGGTTTGGTTATTGGAACAGCTGCTGTTCCTGCGGGTAAAGTTATGTCCATTAAATGGGCTTGGTCAGTGTTGTCCAGTGCTGCCTGTTGGATACGGGCTCATTTGTCTGGGAGTGAGAGTGGAAGAAAGAATAACATGAACATCATGCCAGGTGAGACTGTAAGTTTGGGAAAGATATTTAAATTCCTTAATATAAGTAGAGGAATCAGCAGAGAAAGACCCTAAAGAAACGTTTCTCAATCTGGGAAAGGTCCTAGAGTGAGAATGGAGCGTGAACTCGCAAAAGTCCTTCTGCACCAGCTGCTTCCCAGAGAGGACAAAGAAGCTTTGGGTTAGGTGGCAAGAGGGTCTGATGAGATCACGTGTCAGCACTAACAGGGGAGGAGGGAATGGAGTGGGGGCAGAAACATTCTGCAGGAGGAGGAAGAGGGGAGGTGGGAGGGCTCTGAGGAATAGGAGGAACTGCGTCCACAGGGGGAAGGCGTGGGCTTTCAGCTGGAGGAGGAGGAGGAGAGGAGCAGGAGGAAGGAGTTTGGCCAGAGTATGGAGGAGGAAGGCAAGTGGGTGGAGCTGAAAGCATTTCAGGCGGATCCAAAAATGTGGATGCAAAATCAGGAGAACAATGAGGGGGAGACTTAGGACCCTCCTTGGTGAGAAAGACTTGGGTGGTAGAACGGGAGGAAAGAAGATTGGGGTGAGTGCGCAAAGTCTAATAAGCTTGCAAATAAGTAAGATCTTGCCATTTTTCTGCCTTAGGACAATGGTTTCTTGTCGGTGAGAATTCGAAAGTTAAGAGTGCCATCTGGTGGCCATTTTGAGCCATTATCTAGAATATACTGAGGCCAAGCCATGGTCGAATAAAAAACTAGCCGCTTATGGCTTAAGTCTTGGGGAAGTCCCAGTTTAGTTAAATTACGGCAGAGACAGCCCAAAGGAGTTTTAGGGTCCAATGAGCTACTGGTATTTCCCATTAGTCATACAACTTTACCCAGATAGGTATGCAGAAGCAAAAAAAGGCATCCCAATTTCAACTTGGCGGATGGGCCAAAAGCCAAAATGTCTTTTGACATTTTGGGGTCCGAAATGGAATAAATGGGGGACTAAGTGGAGGCTGGGATGTCTCCGCAGTGACCAGAGCCCAAATGGAATGGGTGGTGGGGGGGTCTGTGGCACGTGCACAGACAGACCCCTTTGCATAACAGAGGGTAAAAATTGGAACAGCAAATGGGAAAAACCTTAGGGAACTTATCCCATTTGATGCCGGATAAAGAGAAACAGGATGGAGCAGAATGGAGCAGAGCTGAGCAGAACAGAATGAAATCTCCTGGTTCTTCTGAGGGAGGGGTGGGCCTCAACCCCTATGGGGGGAAGACTGAAAACCCTCCCAGGTTTCGGCACCAAATGTAAGCTCGGGGGCATGGTTAGCAGCCAAATAAAATCAGACAGAAAGCGGCAGAAGCAAGCTTTATTGGAATTTGGCTCTTGGGCGAATTCCCAGCATCCCAGGGTACAGGTCAGGTAGGGAGCCAGAGAAAATCACATGTGGCCCTGGCTGCCCAGGGTCTTTATAGGCCGGAATGGGCAGGGGTCCTGCTGAGTGACAGGTGGAGTTAAGGGTCAGCAGGTGGAGTTAAGGGTCAGTTGAGTTAAAGGTCAGCAGGTGGAGTTAAGGGTCAGTAGAATTAAGGGTCAACAGGTAGAGTTAAGGGTCAGTGGAGTTTTCTTGTCCATTTGATTGATCACCATTTGGCGCGCTGCCCTTTGTCTCAGTTGCTCTGCTCTCCCTCCTACAGTTGCCCAAATTCCAACCTAACAACTACATTTGTTATCATTTTGGTATGGTTGAGTATGCCCCCCAGGGCATATGTTTGGAAACTCAGTGCAGGGAGGTGGTGTGGCCCCTTCAGGGTGTGGGGTCTAGCAGGAAGTAACTAGGTCATTGAGGGAACTGCCTTTGGAAGGAGTTGATGTGATTCTCCTGGACCCTGGCTAGGTCTTACGAAATATGTTACTTAGCTGTCAGCTCCAGGACAAGGGTTGGTGGGCAAACAGAAGCAGACAGAAATGGCGGAAGCAAGCTTTATTGGAATTTGGCTCTCAGGTAAAATTCCCAGCCCCCCAGGAATCAGGATGGAGAGCCGGAGAAAATCACACAAGCCCTGGTTGCCCAGGGTCTTTATATGTCAGAATAGGCTGGGGGCGGTGGTGGTGTCCTGCTGAGTGATAGGCTGACGTAAGGGTCCAGGTATATCCGTCCGTGTTTGATTTGTTGCTCTTTGACTGCGCTGCCGCTGCCTCAGTCGTTCTGCTCTCTCTCACGTAGCTGCTTATGTCCCGAGCTAACATTAGCTTTCTGTCAGTTTAAAAAATTCCTGAGATATAAACTTAAAATGAGTAAATATATTTTTTTGGCTCACGGTTTCAGAGATTTCAGTGTACAGACAGTTGTGTTGTTCCTGTGACAGGGCAGGAAATCATGGTAGGAAATAAGTGTGGAAGCAAAGCTGCTCACCTCATGGCAGCCATGAAGGAAGGAGAAGAGAGGTGTGTGGGTGCTGGGGTTCCAACATCACTTTCAAGGGCATGCTCATTACATCCTATTTATTCCAAAAGACCCCATCCCCTAGGGGTTGCACTGCCTCCTAATAGCACCACAGGTTATCAGCCAAGCCTTCAACACAGGCTTTTACAGAATGTTTCAGAGGTTGGATAAAACAGTGAGACTGACCTCTCCCTGCATCCTGGGTTCCTGTCTCACCATGTGACTCCTCCCTCTTACGTGTGTTCCTGCCATTGTGAGGCCATGCAGAATTTGCCATGCCCTGGGTTCTTTACGGGAGCTGAGCTAATCCTGGAACCAGTCTTTGAACTTTAAGAGTTGTGAGGTAAATAAACTTCTTTATAATGTGCCCAGACTCGCACATTTCATTCTAATAACAGAAAACAGACTAATACAGCATTCCACTTAACTGTGTTAACAAACTGCTCAGGTGTCACTTGTTCAAAGAGGCCTTTCCTCATCTCCTTAAGTGAAATGACACTGGGTTCATTGCCCTGCTCTAATTTCTTCATAGTGTGTATCCTTGTTTGCATTCATTCATACATTTTATCCTCCGTCTTATCCAATAAAATGGGCTCTTTCTGAGGGTGAATATTTTTCTTTGTGTTTTTCACCATTATATTCCCAATATCTAAGATCACACTTGATGGAGCTTCAACATTCAATGATCATTTGTCATGTGAAAATTATCATGGACAGTTTGGCTATTGTAATTTTGCTTGACATGGTTTCTTTCTAATTTGGTCTTGATGTTTCTGTCATGAGTAGCCATTAGCCACTATCTAGGAGGATCCTGATCAGGGAGTAAGTTGGCTTCATGTGAGACAATGAGGAGGTGAAATTGAAATGAAAGAAGCAGAGGAAATAAATTGCTCACAGATCCCAGAGAGCCTGGAGTGCAACCAGAAGTGTGGAGACAGTAGAGCTCTATCAGTGTATTGGGGAATACATGGGAGAGAGGGCCTACTCACCATGCCTTAAGAAGGCCTATGGGTGTTGTCCTATAGACTTCCCCATGGGGCTCAAGACTGGTTAGTGTAAAGAAAACATGTGAGAAATGATGGATTTATTTATATGGCCCTGATGTTAGTCAATAGATTTCATCATGGTCAGCAGCTGTGGGTGGGTTGGGCTTTTCTTCTCTGAGATGAAGAACAAGAAGTCTGTGTTGCAGACAATCACAGAGGGAAGGAAAATTTTAATAAGACCAAAAAAACACAAGAAAGCAAATTCAAAACTTGACTTGCTTAAGGTACATAGTGTGGAAGTGGGGAAGGAGTATGATTTCTTAACTCCTGCTGCTTCTCTTTTGGCACCTCTCAAGCTTAGCACTGTTTCATTGTTGAAGGTTGACTTTACTCATGCAAATAAGATAGGTATAAAATAAAGGTCAAAAGATTTATTAAAATTTATTATTGAGAAATAATGTTAAATATATAATGAAAGTGAAAAACAATTCAGGGGTGTTTCCCTGAAAAGAAGACTAACATTTTAACCATGATCTAGAATATGAGTGATACAGATTCTATCCTAGAATCATTCTTTATATAAGAAAACTTAATAGCTTAGGATTATAATAGAGCAGAATTTTTTGAAGCTTTCCTCCATGCCTCTCTGCAAAACACCTGTCATGTTCCATTTACAAGTCATTTGAGTTTGTGGTTTAATTGCCCAGTACCTGCCATCATCACAATCCATTTAATTGTCACTGTAATTAATTTGCCCTTAATAGGTATAAGTAAAAAATAGATATCTTCTCTAACTTTTTACCACCTTCTTCTGTCTCTCCAACTTTGGCACATTTTCTCCTTTATAATTGTAGATCCTATTTAAAAGGAAGTTCCTAAATGTCAACATTAGGTCTGCTGCCTTCTGTAATCACGGATTGATAGAGGAATGACAGGAGATATATTTAGGATCTATATAGAATGACATATCAATATTTATAGTCAAGTAGAATTTATGAGACTGTCATACGTCTTTCTAATTGACTGAAATGTATTTGAAAATATGTGAACAGTGTCCTTGACTGAGTTTTAATTTTCTGTACTATAACTTTCAATGATTTAAGCAGATGAAATTGCTAGTTAATATTTTCTTAGATAGCATTTCAAAGCAGCACAGAGAGATGGTTAACATGCTTTGGTAGAAATGGATATAGATTTGAGTTCAAAAAAGGGCAGGCTTCGAGGAAAGCAGAGAATGGAGTCAAGTTATAGGTGTGTAGGTAGCATCTCTATAGGAAGAAGAGAATCAGGGGCTCTTAAAAATATGGGTTGCTAAAACTAAATTTGATTTATCTTTGTGGCATATGATATTTCTGCTGTTGATTCAAACTCTCGACATAGCCTTTTGTTTATCTCACAAACTTGGAATGTAAAACAGACAGGTATTTAAGAAGTTAAACACAATTCAATACTCAAAACTATCAAAGGTTAAAAATTAATGGAAAATACACACTCCTTCAAAATGTCCATATATACTAGAAACCTTGTTTAGTTTCACATTATTTAAGAGAAGACAAAACTTGAGAATAAAATTGAGATTAAAAAATAAAATAGTGGGCAACTCTAACAGTCAGAAAGAATTGAGGACATGGGAATAAGTGTTTTTGAGTGAACACTGGGGATAGAATCTTCTCCTTAACTAATTTCTATTTCTCCTTTTCTCACTCTTTCTAAATGAATGAGTTTCTCTGCATGATTTTCATGTGGCTTCTTTGGTGAATGGTTTGCACTTAATCTAGTAGACAACTGTAAACCAAGGAAGACCTTTGAAACATATAGAATCACATAGAATACTTGCATTCGAGTTACTAGAGTTTACAGAATAAGTGGGAAAAATGCCTTTATGAATATTTGGATAATAGAAAAACATGAATTAACAAGTGAGGCGTTCAAGATTCTAATTCATTTTTCATCACTTTCCAGGAGAGTGAGAAGACATGCCACAGTTCTTTCAACAAATGTAAAAACATTATTTTGTATTGAATATGACGACATGATCATAAAGAAAGCCCACCATTTCTTTGGCATAAAGGGGAGTTTTTAGAATTCTTGTCCCCATGCTGGTGAATTTCTACTGGAGTTAGGGCAGTGGTGAGGAGAATTAGCCCTGGTCTTCCTTCTGGACACTGGGGTAGAAACCAGTTATTCTTAATCTTTCTTGATTAATGCTCTGTATAAAAGAGAGCAGGGAGAAAAAGAAATTTGATAATAAGGGAATTAGTGATTGGGCAATTAGTTGTACTAATATACTTTAATATATTAATTTCCCTCCTTTAATCCTCCATCAATGTACAATTATATAGACTTGATTGACATTTTTTGATATTTGATTTTTAAGAGAAAAAAACCAAAAGAACAAGAAATGCCACTTCACATGTGAGTACAATAACAGATTTGAAGAAGAACAAAGCCACTCATAGTGGCACACACCCGCAGTCCCACCTACTCAAGAGTCACAGGCAGAAGGACAAGTTGAGTGAAGGACTTTAAGAGCAGCTTGGACAACACAATGTGAACTTGTTTCCAAAATAAATAAATAAATAAAAACAATAAGAATTTACCACTAGATCAGATTATGAGTTGAATTTTTTTCTAGATCAGAGTTTTAGATTAGTGACAAATTTCATAGAGTAAAACCAAGTAAATGGCTTCCAAACACATTAGGGATTAAATCATGTTTGAAACATATTTCTCTCATATGTTTATGGCAAACTGCTACTAAGCAGTCTCTTTTTACATTTTTTCACTCAGTGAAAAATAACACTTCTAATCTATAATCACACAACTCTGCTGTTTGATCTTAGTTTTACCTTCAAAAAAACTAAGTAGTCAAAATTTACTCCATCTCTTTTCCCTTGATAATGCATACTCCCATCCCAATTCCAGATTATCCTGAATATATGTCTTTAAAATACATTTTGCTGAGAAATATTAAAATTTATTTTGTGTTCAGGATGAAATTTTTTCATGTACATGAATATATATACTTTCTTAAAAAAACGTTTTTGATATGGCAGTTGAACCCCCAGCTACTTTAAAACTGAACTACATCTCCAGCCATTTTTTATTTTTTATTTTGAGGCAGTATCTTGTTGAGCAGCCCAGATGAGCCTTGAACTTGAAATCCTCTTGCCTCAGCTCCCTGTGTTGCTGGGATTACAAGTGTATGTCAATGCATATATTGATACACACACACACACACATAATATATATATATATATATATATATCTTAGTTATTCCACCAGAATAAAATAAAATCTATCAGCTGAAAAATTAGTGAAAATATGTAATCATCTTAAGGCATTCCTCTGGTCCCCCTGCCCCAAAAGAATATATATCCACAATTCCTTATGTTTTAAATTATTCCATCCTGAACATATCCTAACAATATATCAGATATCCAGATAGATTTTCTGGGGTAATGAAACATCACACACATAAACATGGAGATATAGTTTTAATGATAGAAATTATATGAACCTGTAAGTGATAGGTAGATAATATAATTTCTCATTCCATGCAGTAGTTCTGAAGGAGAGCCATAACATGACAAAAGTGACATTATGTGATAGTTGAATACTATGTACCCTTATGAGAATGAACATTGTATGATATACTGTAGTTTTCTTTCAGATTCTTAAAAACTCATTCAAAAGTTAGAGTGGTGGAATATTTAAGACAAAGAAGATAAAAAGTAAAAACACAGTCCTATTTAAATATCTAAATTTTTATCTTCAGACTAATAGCTCTACATCATGAAATAGCTCGACCTTTAGAAAACAGTAGGAGTATTATTCAAGGCAGTAATTTCACTTAAAATACCTGCAATATGCAGGATTATTGCCAATTACCACAGCAGTGGTCATGGAAACCTTTCACTTCAAAATTACATCACCACCCTCTGCAGAACCTGTGAGCATAATTTCTTGCTTCACTTGCTCAAGTCCTCTCACTCCTTAAGCCCTTCCTATCTGCCTCCCACCTGACCCCTCTGCACAAGTGCCCATCTTGAATGTTACTGCTAGCCTTGCCAAATTCAGTTGACTTTTCAACAATCTGTTGAGCATGTCACTTATGCTAAGGGTTCTGACTACATAAATCCACAGTGTTAGGTTGGATTTAAGCAGCTGCATGGGAGGGAGGACAACTAGTTACCCACTGCAAGTGCGGAGAGCAGGGCATCAGGCAGCCTGGGGGCCCCAAAGAACAACCAATCAGACGCTGGCAGATAAACCTTAGTGGCTTGCAACGGACTATCAATCAATGGAGTCCCCAGCTAACCCCAGCAGGACACTAAACCCTCAAGCCTCCCCCCATCAATTCCAGACTATAAAGGCCCCGGCTATCTGAGGCCACTGCGATTTTCTCCGGATCTCCACCTTGACCTGTACCCCGGAGGGCTGGGAATTTTGTTCCAGAGCCACATTCCCATAAAGCTTGCTTCAGCGGCTTTTGTCCATCTGCTGTTTGGCCATCTGCCCTTCGAGCTTACACATAGGGCAAAGATTCATATCATCAAAAGACTGCTATAAAACAGTGAAGATGATCAGAACACATAAACATATAGAGCCATGGAAGAATGACCAGAATTACACACCTGATCAAGGTGTGTATGTCCTTGATAAGCAAGATGGGGAGAAAAGTGGAGGAATGAAAAGTAACAACAAATTGCAAATGAAAATAGCAATGTATTTACTTTAATTTTTTATTTGTTCTTTTTCATTATACATGACAGTTGAATATATTTTGACATATTTATACAGACATGGAGTACATCTTATTCTAATTAGGGTACAAGTCGTTTGATTGCACGTGATGTGGAAATTTACTATGATGTATCTTCTACATACATAGGAAAGTAAATCAGATTAATTTCACTGTCTTACCTATCATATTCCCTCTCCCTTCATTCCCCTTTGTCTAAGCTACTGAACTTCTATTTACCACCCCTCTTGTTTTGTGTTAGCATCCAAATATCAGAGAGAGCATTCACTCTTTGGTTTTGGGGGATGGCTTATTTCACTTAGCATAATAGTCTCCAGATCCATATGTTTTCCAGCAAATGTCATAAGTCAGTATTTTTCATATATAAGTAATATTCTATTGTGTATATACACACCATTTTCTTTCTCCATTCATCTGTTAAAGGGCACCTAGGTAGATACCATAGCTTAGCTATTGTGAATTGAGCTACTATAAACATTGATCACTATAGTGTGCTGTTTTTAAGTCCTTTGGCTATATCCTGAGGAGTGGGATAACAGAGTTGAATGATAGTTCCATTCAAAATTTTCTGAGGAATCTCTGTAATGTTTTCAGAGTGGTTGAACCAATTTGCAGTCCTACCAACAATGTATGAGTGTACCCTTTTCCCCACATCCTCACCAGCATTTATTGTTACTTGTATTCTTTATTGTTGCCATTCTGACTGGAATGAAATGAAATCTCAGTTTAGTTTTATCTTACATTTCTCTAATTTGGAAAAATAAGAGGCCCAGAATAGCCAGAGCAATCCTTAGTGAGAAAAATGAAGCAGGAAGCATCAAAATACCAGACCTTAAATTATACTACAGAGCTATAGTAATAAAAACAGCATGATATTGGTACCTAAACAGAAATGAAGACCAATGGAACAAAATATATCACACAGAGATAAACCCACATAAATACAGTTATCTCATACTAGACAAAGGTGCCATAAACATACATTGGAGAAAAGATAGCTCTTCAACAAATGGTGCTGAGAAAACTGAAAATACATATGTAGCAGAATAAAATTGAACCCCTATCTCTCACCCTGCACAAACCTGAACTCAGAGTGGATTAAAGACCTAGGCATTAGACCAGAGACCCTGTGCCTACTAGAAGAAAAAGTAGGCCCAACTCTCTATCACGTCAGTTTAGGAACCAACTTCTTAAACAAGACTCCTAAAGTGCAAGAAGTAAAATCAAGAATCAGTAAATGGGATGGTATCAAATTATAAAGTTTCCCTACAGCAGAGGAAATAATCAAGTGTGTGAAGAGAGAGCCTACAGAATGGGAGAAAACCTTTGCCACCTGCACCTCAAATAGAGCATTACCTCCAGGATACACAAAGAACTCAAAAACCTTAACACCAAAAAAAAAAAAAAAAAAAAACCAAATAACCCGATGAATAAATGTTCCACAGAACTGAACAAACACTCCACAGAAGAAATACAAATGGTAAACATGTCCAACATCTCTGGCAATTAGGGAAAATAGCAATTTCTAATAAATCAAGTTACTAAATGGATGAACAATGTTGGGTTCTTTAGGGGGGTTGCCTAATTTTGTCATTTCTTTCTCAAGTTTGTGAATTTGTAGTTTAGTGATTCCAAGTAAAAAGGGCTTTATAACGTAGATATATCCAAATTTCATGAGTTATACCTTTTGTAACACCAACTGTGAATGCAACTTAATGACTTTAAGATGGGAAAGGAAATCAAGCAGATTAAAAATTCACAAAATATATTCATCAAACCACAAATATCACATAATACAAAAAAATTTAATGCCTCAATGTCTCACATACCTCTATAATATATTTATGTACATTATTCAACTGTGTGTTTTTGATTACTTCCTTAGTGACAAGATTTATAAAATACTTTTTTCTCCCATATCTTATTGAAAAATAATCCAGCCTTTTCTCACAGGTTTATTGAAATAGAATTGATTTTACCATTGATTATAAATTTATTAAAGTTTAAATTTGGAAATATTAAGTAACGGTCAGATTGTTTTGAAATTTGTAAATATTTTTTTCTATTAATCCTTTTCATATATGATACAAATTTAAGTCAGTTTTCCAAAGAGTACATTCTGATAATCTATGTTTTAAACCTCATCTCTAGAATACTCTTCACTTACTTTCAGTGATTAGCCCTATGGAACATGTTAATACTAAAACACCATCTTTGGCCCCACACCTTTCTTGTTGACGTGCCAAGTGAATGACAAGTGAAGAAAAGAGAAAACCTGAGAAGCCATTTCTATACCAAAATGAGAAATAAAAATTCATTGATATGCGGGTATTGCCACAGTCACTGAGTTATATACCCTACAGTGAATATAGGTTATTATATACCTTTAATGACAAATAACAATAAGATTGAGAAAAATTAAATGCTTTGCTCAAATTCTCAGTGAATAGCAAGTGAAGCTGAGCAGTTATTATTCATGATCATCCATCCTGCCATTAATGAATCTTATGTATAGCCAGTGTCTGGTAAGAAATTTCTACTAGCACTAAAGATAGATGCCTTCTCATTGTGCCTTTACATGGCCTTTCCTCTGTACTTGAACATGCACGCACACACATACATACACACACACACATACACACACACACACAGAAAGAGATCATTCTGGTGTCTCACTTTCTTATTGGGGAGCTTGACCCATCATGAGATGTCCACCACTATGACCTCATCAAAACCTAACAATCTCTTTAATGTCCTATTTCAAATAGCACCACATTGGTGGTTAAGACTACAAATAAATTATGGAGGGGATACAATTCAGTCCATAACAAACAATTAAATTCATTATGTTCTCAAACCTGTACTAAATATATTTTTTCAAAGGTTGCTAAGGAACAGACTTATAACTGTAATTATTTTTTACTAACAATCTCTTTATTGTTTAAAATTGCATTCTTTTACTTGGAAAGCCACCAATTATTAATGGTGAGGAAGATTAATTCTACAAGAGGACACGTTTATTTTCATTTAAATCTTAAAACCTTTAAATCATAGTCTGGAATAAATAAGACATTTCACTTGGAGAGAATATGTGCAAGGTGAAAACAGAGGACAGAAAATTTAGTAGAGAGAAATGAAGAGAATTGACAACTAATAAAGAGGGACAGTATGGTATTCAGAGTATAGGCAAAAAGGAAAATACATAAGATGAATGAAAAGTGTTCTATAAAATGTTGGTAACTGTCACATATATTTGAAAAGGAATAACCTAAAACTTATAAGAAATATAGCATATTGACAAAAATTATGGAGGTACTCAAATATTTTTTTTTTCTTTCAGACTGAGAATAGTAACTAGAAGGGGGATGAAAAGAAAAAAAGCATATATTTCCCAAGAGTAAGTGGATGATGAACATAAAATAAAGATCACACTAGCATTCCTGATCAAAGAGGCAGGTGAAGCCAAGGAATGCCAAACTTGGCTTCTATGTGCAGTGTTTGCTGAATTTACACTCACAGAACTTTCACTCTTGGAAGTAAAGGGCCTGATCCATAACTGACTGGATCATTATTGTATCACTCAAGAAACTGAGGCCCTGTGTCCTCCCTTTCCATTCACTGTATGTGTAGTATTTTAATTGTATTCAAATGATCTTGCTTTTGGTCTAACATAACATAAAACTTATAAACACAGACACATAAACTCACACATCCCTTTTAGGAACAATGAGAATACTTTTCTTTGATTAATACTGAACTCATGAGCTAGCTACTATGATACTACAGGCAAAATTCAACAAAGGTAAGGAAGGGTAAGATAGGTGCCCCAGGTATTAACTAACATCTTGCATTTCCTCTGTTCGTCTAAGTTCCTATTGAACATGTTAAAGATGATTTCTCAAACTTTCAAAAGAAGCCTGAATGCCCAACTTAATGTACATCGGGATAAACTGAGCCAAGAAAAGATTGGATGGGCAATACCCTGTCCTACATCACAATATTTATTATATGTTGTTCATGTACATTTTATTAAAAGCTGCTATCTATCCTTTTCAGAAAGAGAAATGACACAAATTCTGGTTTAACATACAGAATGATCTGGAAGTCAGAGACTCCTTACCATGGCATTTGCCATGTGACATTTGGTTACTGCTTCAGGTCTGAGTTCCTATCTAAAATAGAACATAGAACACTGACATTTTGTAAATGATATGAAATGTATTTAAAAGGATACATGATGACCTTCTGTAAGTTGATAGCACTTGGAAAGCTTACTGTCCACTGCCTATGCTAGGTACTGCAGGAATCACCTACTCTCTATGGCCAAGCAGAGAAAAACTTAGCACAGACTTTCTTTTACTGCATAAACAGAGTTTATGAGGGAACTTGTGATATTTGTTTGCCTTTGGTTCTTTTTTAATAGCTTTTTTGGGTCAGTGAATAGATGAATCATGACTGCCTACCTGTTCAAATAGCAATCTGCCTTCCAATGCCAGCATTAAGGGCCTTCAGAGGAATCTTGTTTCTATTTGTTGTGAAGCCATTTAAATACAGGTCCTATCTTCACCCTTGGCATTCTGTCACACACCAGTAAATCGTGTTGTACTTAATCACTAGGAAATAATAGATACGTGCCCAGGGAGCCATGAATAAAATTTATTGTTAGCAAGATTGTAATAGGCTATATAACTGAGCATTTTGTTTCCACAGCAACTCAATCCAATCTATGTTCAGAAAATATCTGAAGGTGAGTCCCCTTATTTTGGTTTCAGGAAATGAAGGCAAATTCTTATCTCTTCTTTTCCCCTAATGTTTCTAACCCCTCACCCCATTATTGAAATCTAATATGGTCAGATATTATGGTAGACCCTAGAAATATAGGAATGAATAAGGCAAACTCTTCAATTACATGGCTAGATGGCAACTGATAGATGAAGAGGCAGGAAGGGATACAAGCAGAAGTCCACTGGAAATAATTAAGGACAGAAACAGCATGAGGTGAAACTTAGAAAAGATGAACATTTCTTTGGAAAGACAAGGAGTATCTTCAAAAAGTTCCATAAAGCAAAGAAGATTTTCTTTAGGACCATCAATAGTTCATCAGGAGAGAAAGGTGGAGAGGCATTTCGGCCAGAGACCAAAACCCTAGCAAAGATGTGGAGGCTGGAAAACCTGATGGAAATTTAGGGAATGATGGATATTTAGTCCTATTTAAATGAAGGTTGCACAACTGTGCGGTGATAAGAAATAAGTTAATAAAGTGGACTGAGAATCTTACAAAAAGACTCATATAGCAAAATTAGAAATTAATCAATGATGACTTATACCAGTTTTTTTAGGAGATTTAGGAGAATATAATTGATTTGGTTCACACGCAGCTACAGACCTCAACCCAACCATTCTGCTTCCCCCTGCAACCTATCCCCCATTTATTGTTAATATAGTTTAAATAGAAAAGATAACTCATAATTTTGCATCCAAGAGTATGTAAGTGGATTATGACAGTCAGCCAGGATACACAGGGAAAAGTAGCAACTGAGACTGGTTGAAGGGCAGGTAACAGTGGGTCAGGTGTGTTCAGTGAGCATTTGTTGAAGAAATCTGTGAATAGAACCTCAAACTAGGGAGAGATTGAATAATGACTGAACTCACCATACCAAGATGAAGAAATGAACCCAACATTTTCATTTTGAGTTGAGTGCTTTGCATACCCACTCCCCAAAATGATCCTGATCAAAACATTATGTGGCTCCTAATATTTTATACACATATTTTATATAGATCACCATCAGTCTGACACCAGCAAGATAGATTAAAGAAAGAGCAGAGAGAGAGAGAGAGAGAGAAAGTTGTCTTAGGTAAATATGTTAGTACTAAGAAAGATAAGACCAGGGCCAAAATTAAGTCAGTGTCACTGGTATTGGAGTATGGAAGCTTTGCTTGTGTTATTTTCTCTTGATTTCCAGCTCCCAGAAAAGAGCCTAGCAATAGAGAGTGCATGAAATTTACTGGATGAATAGACAGGATATGAAATCAAACTAGAGAAGTTCCTGGGTGGTATGGATAATGGTAATAGGAAACACAAAATTGAGTATGATGAATATGTTTCTAGAAAGGACAACCGAGTAATAGTGTGGCATTGTTTAAACTCGAGGATAATAGAAGTGCTTTAGAGAAAAAGTAGCATGAGAGAAATTCGGATGTTAAGGAAGCCCATTTTAAGGTGGTTCTGGATATAGTTTTAAGCAAAATTTTAGTCTTTTTCACAAAGTAAGGTGGATATAGGTTTGCTTGACTCCTTTCTTAAAAGAATGTTTATTAAACTTTTCATAACTTCGAAACTCTCTAAATGACATTTTAAAACAACATTTGATGAGTGTTTTCAATATGCATAGGAATATGCATGATTAGCATTGCACAGATAGAAGTGGCTGTTACTTACTTTTGAGAATGAAGAGAATAAATCTAATAGGGTTAGGTGGAAGTGTTGCAAACAAAGTACACATTGTATTTTTGGAATTTGGTGGTTTTGTTGTATTTCAATGAATGCTTTTATTCTTTTTAGCCATGTACTTACAGATTTAAAACTGCAGAATTCCATGTACACTTACTAAAATCTCACACATTTTGTATATATATATATAATATATATAATATATATATAATTTATATAATTTATATATATATTTAATAATATATAATATAATATAATATATATATATTAGTAGGAAAACTCATCCATGGAATTTTGCCCAATGTTCCAGTCTGAGCTAATATCTTAATCCCAAGTCACTTGATATATTTTATAACTATATATTCTACATATTCCTTACATGTTTATTTACTATAAATCCAAGAGTCTTATCTCTCTGTGCAACTATAGTTCTCCAAGTCCAAGTTGTCTCATCCCTTTCAGCCTCTCTAAGAGTTCCTAGAAACATGCATGGAGATTGAAGATATTTACCAAATACTTGTTTTATTTATTTATTTATTTATTTATTTATTTATTTATTTATCTTTGGTACCAGAAATTGAACCCAGTGTCACTTTACTACTGAGCCCCCTCCCCAGCCCTTTTCACTTTTGATTTTGGGACAGGGCCTCCCTAAGCTGCTGAAACTGGCTTTGAATTTGTGATACTCCTGCTCAGCCTCCTAAGCCACTGATTACAGACATGTACCACCATGCCAGGCCAAACACTTGTTTTAAAAATAACGTTTACAGATGTTTGAAGTAAAAAAGATCTTGTTGAATTATCATTTCCAGAAAGAAATTAATAAACTTAGTATCACTGACTTTTTTAAAAGGTTGAACTGTATCCAGTAACACAAGACTCATTCCTATAATTTATGTTTCCCTAGAATTTCTTTCTCTCACATTCTGTTGTGTTTAGTGAAGCAACTTCTAATATATTATATTTTAGCTTTATATTACTTCTATTGTCTGTGTCTTCCAAATGTATTACATAATTTATGAAGTTGGAATCTTTGTCCATTTTATGCATCAAGGTATTCAGAGTAACTAGAACTGAGAGTGGTACATAGTAAATGCTCATATTTGTGGACTAAATGAACCAAGCAGGTTGTTACTTTCTTCCTTAATTGTGGACCTGCACTTTAACTAAAGCTGCTGCATTGTGTAGCTCCAGTCAGCACTATCCATGCTGTAGTCTGTATGAAAAGCATCCTTGGGAGTTGAGCAAGACAAGCTCTCAGGGTGCTCAGGAGACACTCTGCATTGTCAGTAAATTATAAGGTTCACAAGAATAGGAATTTGTATCCTTTGTTCTTCACTACATTCTCAGATCTTACAACAATTTCTGAAACATAATAGATATTTGTTGTTATCATTTAATTAAATACCTGATTAAATAATAAACTCCATCAAAGTGATAGAAATTTACACTTCTTATTTGAAGTTTCTATGCTTTAAATGTGAGACCAATTGCCACTAGTAGAGTGAAACATGGTAGAAATGTCACCTATTATGGCTTCAGAACAATAAAAATGAAGATCAATAGAGCACAAAGTGAAAGTTTATGTTCACTTTAAAGAGTAAAAAGCATGAACACCCAGTCATAAATTTAATGTTCTTTTTTTTCCTCATTTACTGAAAGTATACAACCCCAGAAGCCATGGGTAAAGTGTAAAGAAAAAGGGAATGTATAATATATAAAATGCCTATTGCTGAACAGACATGTGATTGAAAAAGAGGATTCCACAAGCTACAATCACAAAAAATAAGATGAAATAGATATTCATTGCATGCTGGCTCTTTGGTTTAGTCTGGCACTTGCCAAATAATGTTGTAAGACTGACAGCTGCTTTAACTTCCTCCTTCAACAGTAAAAAAGAAAGAGTAAAATCTTACACAGGACAAAGTAAAACTTCAAAAATGAAAAATAACATATTATGCCTTACAAACCATGATACACATGTGCTTGTACGCACATGCAAACACACACACACACAGTGTACTGAGCGATTTGACCTTAAACAACTGAAATGTGAATAAGATGGAGGCTTTAGGTTTCTTTTATACATATTCATGAGCAAGTTGCACATTCATGAATTGTTTGCACTCAGTGAAGAAGAGTAAATTTCTGATCCTGCAACTAATAAGATGTTAGGAAAAAAATTCTGGCTTTGAACACTTACTCTGCCACTAATGGACCAAAGCTGTTGCTGCATTACACCACACTTTGAAAAGTTCTGCACTTATTTAAGTTTGCAAAACTATTCAAAGCCTGGATATGCACCAAACATCCAGCCTTGTTTCATGTCACAGCAAATGACACTTTAAATGTCAAGCATCCCATTACAAGAAAAATTCTAACACTGCTATAGTAAGCAGAATAGGTCCCTGAAGATGGCCATGCCCTAAACTTTGGAACCTGTGAATATGTTATATTACATGGCAAATGGACTTTGCAGATGTAATTAAGGTTATGGGCCTTAAAATGGAGTAATTATCTTGGATTGCACTGATAAGGCTAATGAGTCCTTAAAAGCAGAACTTTCTCCAACTGAGTAGAAGAGGTGGCAGAAGGGATAAGTCAGAGAGTTGAGAGGTGTGAGAAGGACTAATTGGACATGCTATTGCTATGGGCAACATGACAAGAATGGCAATGGTGTACAGAACGTACTCAGAGAGGCTCCTGGCAGGAAACCAGAAAGCAAAACTGGAACCTGAGTTTTACCATGAAAGGAGATGAATGTTGCCAACAATCTGAATGAATGTGGAAATCATTTCTTTTCCAGAGCCTCCATTTAAGAGCCCAGATCTGCCAACACCTAGATTTTGACTTTGTGAGAACCAGAACAAAATAACCAGCAGAGAAACCTGAGACTTCTGAGATGCAAAACTGGGACAAGTGAACACATTTGTTTTAAGCTGCTAAGTTTGTGGCAATTCAATGTAAAAGCAATAATAAATGATCACCATTCCCAAACTGAGATAGAACCTCTTAGGTGCTAGTGAACAAACTATGGTCACTGCCTTAGAAAAACTCACATTCTAGTTGGGAGACCGTATTTAATTTAATTTTAAGTTTTATTTTTTGTTGGTTCTTTTTAGTTATACATGACAGTAGAACCCATTTTGACATAGTTATATAAGCACGGAAAGTATCTTTTTCTAATTTAGATGCCAGTACCTTTATTTCCCCTTCTCACCCCACCCCCTATTCCATTCCCTTAATTGATAGCCTGTTGTCTGGGAGGTGCTCATGTCCATTTCCAATCGATGCCTTGAGTGCTGCAACCTTTGGAGGAGAAAAACACCACTCTTTACATGACAGAGGAGAGCAAACTCATCTCTCCCAGCCCTCTTTATGTTGGCATTAATCCATTAGTGAGGGCAGAGTCCCGATGACCTTAAGAACTTCCATTAGGCCCCATCTCCCAGTATGGAGGCATTTCCAAATAAATTTTAATCTGTGGACTTTGGTTGGAACATAATCTTTCAAATCATAGCATAGAGACAGAAAATAGATACTTAGAGTAAATGAGTAAAATATACTGTATGGTAGATGCTTTTTCAGAATCAGCATGAATTGAACTTCTGCTTCTAGGAATATGGAGCAGGTACACTCATCTTTATTCCTCTCTGTGAGTAAAGTCACAAGTCCAGGATAGTACGTATAACCCAAACACAAAAAGACTGAAAGGAAGAGAGAAGAGGCAAATTGACTTGGATGTGGGAACACTGTGTGTTGCATTGGCAAAGCCCTGTTCTGTCCAGTCAATGGATGCAACAATGTCTGCTGAGCAAGACAGAAAACTTTTAGTGTTTAAACCCTCTACTGCAGTAAAACACCATGGAAAAGTTGCAGACTAACTTACTGCAAGAGTCACGAAAATTGTGTGGAGAGCCTGGACTTTCACATATACCTGACAGTTAGGAGGTACACCTCCCACCCCCATCCAAATAGGCCATTAGAGTCATAGGACTCACCTCACTACCTAAGGGTAAGGAGGCTCTCCCTTGATCGTGTGTTATCAGTGGAGCCCATACCGTGAGCACACACTCCTCCCAGCTCACAGGCTTCAATGGAGCCCTGGTTCAGAGCCTGAATTCCTATTCCCACCCAAAATTATCAAGAGCCCTGCCTCAGGTGCAAACAAAGGTCAAAAGGAAAACCTGACCTTCTTGTCCCTGCCTGACAGCAAGGAGATAACCACCCACTTCCCTGCTGGAGTGCTGTCCAAGAAATCTAGCTAAAATAGAAGGTCTGATTAATACCCAGAGTCTCATCACATAATACCCGAAATGTCCAGATTTAAGCTGAAATTCAATTGGCAAATAAAGAAGGTAGAAAACTAACAAATGAATGACAAAAGACATTAGATGTCAATACTGAGAAGAGAGCATTTAGAGAGTTAGTTGACAAATATATGATTTTTAAATGCATTCTTTATTTTATTGACATTTTCAGAAATCTATTCTGTTCCACACACTAATAGGTAATGTAGGTATCAAATTGCATGAGAATTCTGTTGCTGAGGAACTCATAAGACTAGCAATGGAAGGAAGATATAAAAATAATACCAAGTATTGGTCTCAAATCCAATTGATTCCAGAATTCAGAACCATTAATTTACATTAGAGGACCAAAGAAAGACTTCAGAAAAGAAAATTTTAGCTGGTTTATTAGGAAATGAGGCAGAGAAAAAAAAGGTTGTGTATGCAAAGACAATGAGTGATATCATACATAGCATATGTGGGACACAGTGAGAGGTTTAATATTGCTGAAGCAAAGAATGTGGAGATGTATGTAAACACTGCACATGAAAGCTGGAACTGCATTTTAAGGAGCCTTGAATGGAATCCTCTGCGTTTATAGTTTATTCTGTAGATTGGTGTTTCCTTGGCTAGCTACACAAAAATTACAGGCTATCTGAAACTTAAAATGCACATATGTGTATTTTAAATAAATTTCTAAGGCATAGAATAGGGCTTTAGCCAGGTGTAGTGGTGTGTATCTATAATCCCACCGGCTCAAGAGGTTAAGGCAAGAGGATCACAAGCTCAAAGTGAGCCTCAAGAATTTAGCAAGGACCTAAGCAACTTATCAAAACACTGTCTCAAAATAAAAAATAAAAAAGGGCAGTAGATGTGGCTCAGTGGCTTTTTGCCTCTGGCTTCAATCCCTGGTACAAAAAAAAAAAAAAAAGAATTGAAGTGAGATGAGTAGATTTCTTTTTAACCATATATTTTGAGTAACAAGTAAAGCAAATAGAAGAGGAAAGAGAGAGGAAGCAGGGGAAATGTATGCCAGAGAATCTTAACAGTTCTGCTGAAAGATGATGTTTAGGGAGTATTCTATAGTATGGAAACATACTCTGGAAGCACATCTTAAAGCCCTGTCATACATCAGAGCTAAACTCCTGAAAACTAAAGACAAGATATTGAAAGCAGTGACAAAGAGATAAAAATTAAACTAGAAAAGACAGAACATTCATGCGTTGGCCAACCTCACAAGAATATGACAGTGAGTTGGAAAGAAAGAAGTGCATCAGCTTCCAAGTACAAAAACAGAAGAAATGGCAATCCAGAGTCCAGTCTCCAAGAACAATATTTTTCAATAATGAAGGGAAAATCAAGACATTGTACATAAAAGGAGTAGCAAGACAACTTTTCCTGAACAGAACTTTTCTGAGGAATAGTTAAAGGAAGTTCTCTGAACAGTAAAAGAAGCAACAAAAGAGGAAACAATATCAGGAATGGAGAAAAATAATCAAAGATGAATTGAAAAACACAGTAAGATAATCTGGGTAAATAAAATATACTTTGTCCTCTTGAGATTTCTAAACAATGTCTCAAGTTGAGGCAACAATTGTTAACACTGTCTGATCTAAATCTAAGTGTAGATCAAGGAAATATCTATGATAATTATATGGCAAATATAATAGGGTAAAGGGAAGTAAAAGAAGAGAATTTTTCTAAACCTTAGCCCAACAGTATTAACTATACTGGGATAACTCTATATTCATAATGTCATACCTGAGAAACTAATTTAAAAAACTATATAAAGGAATATACTAAAAATAATATAGTTAAAAAGTTAAAATGTTCAAACAACTCACAGAAGATGGAGTTTCTTTCCTCATGTGATCTTTCCATCTTCCAAAGTTGCCATGCCCAACAAGGGAAAAGGGGAAAAGCTTGGCAGATTACACTGGTGGAAGGGGATTCTGGGTGCAGATGGTTATGGTCTGAATATTACTTCTATTCCTTATAACCTCAATGGATTTGACCCATGAATTAAGGTTTCTAAATCAATTCTGTCTGTAGAATTGGTGTGATAATACCTAATTCTCAAAGTCTGCAGTTGAAATTTAAAATGCGATTAAAGACAAAAGGGTAAGCTACTCAGCAAGTTTTGGTTCAATTAACTCTACCATTCTTCCCAGTTTTTAAAAAATATTTTTTTGCTAGATTGTGTAGACAGCATATATATACATATTATATATGTTTATATACATTGTAAACATATATGTGTGTGTAGATTGCCTATATATGGTAAGCATATTTATATATGTATATATATATGTATATAATGTTCTGTAAATATTATAACTGAGAGTTTTTAGGATTAAGTAAGAATTTTCCAAAACACTTTCAGCCCCTTGAATCTAAAAAGACTGAGGAAGATAAAGGTAAAGAGTTCAGAGCAAGAATATTAATTTGAAATGATAAATTGTCATTTAAAACATTATTGGCAGTTTTACATAGTTTGGCATTGTAAATAATGTTATGGATTGGGAAGGTTAAAGGTAAATAAAGAACTTGTAGTAGTTTGTGAAGGATGAACAAGATTTAGATACAGAACAGGTGGTAAGGATATATTTCCTAGGGCCAAAAATACATCCCATTCATAGCAAAAATATTTGAAATAAAATAAGTCATTTTTAGCTTCCTGGTGTTTCCAGGACAGATATCAAAATTACACCCTCACAGCTGATCTAATATATTCAAACTTCATAAAAGAAAATGACTTGATACTTATCAGTAGCTGCACTAATTACTTTTATTCATTCTAATTCACTTGTGAGCAGCTTTCTGGGTGGGTACTTGATAGGACAGTTTAAAGTCAATGAGATCTTGCTCTTCTTGAATAATCTTTTTACTCCCTGGACAGTCATTTTATAAAGGGAGACTCATAACAGTTCAGTGATTCGTTCCAATCAAGTTGTCCGCTCTAATCTTTGGGGTGTAAGGTGTACTCAAGCATTGATGGAGGGCTATTCAATGTGCCTCTTAAGTCTGCAATAGAATTATGCACAGGGAATTACTCAATGCATAATTCAAATCCCATGGTACAAATGATAGCAATCTTCAGATCCAGGTCTGATGTTTGCAGCTAATGAGGAAATCTGTCATACAAGGATAATTTCCATGCTAAGAATGTGTTGTGGTACAGTACAACACAGACATTGGACTAAAACCTTCTGTGTTATGAAATGTCTTCTCACCCATCAAATTGAACACTTATCTTTAACCCCTTAATGCATTGGTTTTCTCATCTATGTAATAGAAATAAAATCGTGTGCTGTTCACCTTTTCATTGCAGTGAGAAATACTTAAGGAAAACAACTTAAAGGCAGAAAGATTTATTTTGGCTCATAGTTTCAGAGATTTTAGTTCATGGTTGACTGGATCCATTACTTTGAGCCTAAAGTGAAGCAGAACATCATGGCAGAAATGCACTGTGGAGGAAGACTGCTCAACTCATGGCAGCCAGCAAGCAGAGAAAAAGAGAATGGGCAGTGGACAATAATATTCTTCCAGGACACACCATCAAATTATGAATCCAGTAATATATTATACGATCAGTGAGGTCAGAATCCTTATAATCCAAGCACTTTTTAACCACCCTTACCACTTCTGACCATTGATGCACTGGGGACCAAGACTTCAACACATGAGTTTTTGAGGGATACTTCATATCTCAACCTCAACATTTGATTCCTGGGCCCAAATATTCATATCCATCTTACAATGCAAACTCCTTTCAGTTTACCTCCAAGAGTCTTCAAAGTTTCAACAGCTCATTATTTCTCAAAAGTCTAAAGCCACAATCTCTCTGAGAGCTGAAGCAAACCCTTAGCTGTGAGTCCTCATAAAAAATTTTGAAAAGCAAGTTGTATACTTTGAACATACAATTACATAGAGCAAACATTCCCATTCCAAGTGGAAGAAATAGGGGCATATAAACAAGAGATGAAACCAAAGCAAGATCAAACCCAGCAGGGCAAACATGAAATCCTATGACTGCATATCCAGTATCCAGAGCACGTGGTGGCCTACAAAGGACTTGGGCAGTCCTGCTCCTTTCAATTGTTTACTTCAGCCCGCATAACCTCTCTCTTCACTGCTCTGCTTGCTGCCTGAAGTTTTTCCAGAAAGATATTCCCCATTCCTGGTTCCTTTTTGGAGGCTCTGGGGATAACTCTATTTCTAAGATCATCCAGGTTATTGATTAAATTCAGTCCCTTCCTCTTTTGAATCATGATCTTGGTTTTCTTGCTGGTTGTCAGCCTTGAGAACAGATTTTGCTTCTACAGGATATCCATCATTTTCCTCACCCATTTCGCTGATCCCAGGCCCCACTGCTGCCCCCTGTAGCAATGGTGTATGGAGTTCTTCCAGGGGTTCACATCTGTTCAACTTATTCTCCTCAGAGTCAATACATCTATCATCCTCCAACCAGAGAAAATTCTATGCTTAAATGTTATGTGATTAGATTTTGCCCCCTTGTATAATCTGCCATATCCTGCCTATTTTAATGTCCTTAGGCTTAAGTATATTTGCAAACTCCCTTTTTACTTGTACCATTATATGGTCAAGTTTCAGAAATCAGTGCATAGATCTGGAATGCTTATTCTATCACATCAAGTGACTCAAGTGAAAGAATTGTAGTTGTTGCTTATGAGAGTTATACAGAAGCTAGATCAGAAGCTGGTGAGAGACTGCCAAAAAAGTTGTACATGAGAGTAACAGAACCAAGTCTTCTTTTTAGAAAATAATACATAGTACTATCAGGTTAAAATGACATGATATGAGAAACTAAAGCCATAAAGTTCAATTTGAAGGGTAATGTGAGCATATAAACTAGGAATCCTTAAAGGGCTTAGCTGGCTGATTCCTGTTCAGGTTCTCTCAAGGCTTGTGGTCAAGGTGCTGAATTTGCTATTCATCAAAATGCTTGATGCTCTTCCAAGATGTTTCCTCATGTGCTTTTGTTCGGCCAAATTGGTCTTTCCATTAGGTGGTTTACACAGGGCATAGGATTTACATCTTGGTGGCAAGCCACCACCATTTATGAAGTTGTTGGGCCCTGCAATTGCTTTTGTTTGGCATAAAGTAAATACTCAGAAAATGTCACCTTTATTATTATTTTGGCTATAATACTATATGAACGAATTTCTAAGGAAACCCAAAGAAGGGAAATAATTCAGATGACCAAAATAAATGAAGAAATTGATCAGTGATTGATATTTAAGTTTCTGCTTGAACTTTAGAAGCAAAGATGAAGAGGAAAATCCCCATCTTATGGGAACTAACTAGATAAATTAAAGCATCCATTTTTGTAGAATGATGGACATATTCCTATGTACACACACATAATTCTAGAAGTTTACAGTGTATATTTTTGAGAGAGGAGAAAAAGACTTGAAAACAAAATCAACAAGGTAAGTTAAAACTGGACTTAAAGGTTCATAACAAGGTATACACAAAAAATGCCCAATGTTTTAATCCATTTGGTTGAAGAAATAGATATGACTGAATTTTAGAACATGCATCTGTATATAGAGGATAGTTAAGAACTATATGTAAACAGTGCAAAAGTCTCTAAGTTTGGAATCATAGTATATAATTAGTAGCATTCAAAAAGACTTACTAGAAATAGTTTCATAACGAAGATATCGATGACATTTAAAAATATATGTAAGCTTCTTTTGTGGTAGTTCCTAGAGCTAATATACTGAGAAGATAATTGTGAGAGTAATTTACTGTTCTCTCTCTCTCTCTCTCTCTCTCTCTCTCTCTCTCTCTCTCTCTCTCTGTCTCTCTCTCTCTCTCTCTCTCTCTCACACACACACACACACACACACACACACGTGTATTTAAAGTCTCAGATGTGTTTGTTTAAAGCAGTGTTTAAGTATATTAAATAATCTGCATGGAATCTTTAGTAATGTGGTTCTGTAATGCCCAAGGTGGCAAAAACGTTTGTTTGAAATATCTCTTGAAGTTTATTTTCTAATTAGAAACAATGTGTTGAGCCAGTCTGGGTGGAATGAGGTATGGATCAAATCCCTGAAAAGTCATCAAGCCCTCCAGATACTGCACTTGCTCATATTTTCTATTTTCCTAATAGAGTCAATGTATGTCCCATTACTCTTGTAAACAAAGAGTTGATTCAGTTGGCAAACCTCACAATTCCCTTGGAAATAACATTGCAATATGTCACACAGTCTTTTTAATTACTTTGCTGCTTCTAACATGGAACTGTTGTTCGCTTTATTTGTTTTTTCATTAAAATAGCACCATAAACTCAGATGTGAAAATTGAACCCCATTGGTAGTGCATCTATATTGCACAATTATGGTTATTATGAAGACCTTTGATACAGACTAGTCTCAAAGTTGATCCTAGAACTGAGACCTAAACAAATTGAGTTTCTCACATAATTAGTTAAATGGCCAATTATTTAATTACAGTCCTTTTAAAGGGACTGACACATTTATGGAAAAAAATTCAAGATAATATTGAAAAAAATGTTTTATTTTCTTATAAATATGTATTAAACAAAAAAATCATGTTCACATTTAATTATGATAACAGACATTCACTATTCATTCTAAAATGCCCAATCTGTATGTTCTGATGACAACCAACAAACTTCAGTGAGCTATGGAAACAAATTACATATTATTACAGTTAACATAGGAAAAGTAAATATCATAAGTGGGAGTAGCAACAATTTCATCTAATAATATTGAGTAAAATATCATGTCTAATATTCATTTCTTAAAACATATGCAAAAGTTAATTATCCAAATCTTCAAAAGAGCTGACAAGGACAACTCAGAGGAGTGAAAGTTTATTTTGGCTCATGTTGTCAAAAAGTTAAAATTGTTCTGACAGGTAGTTCATCCATATCTAAAGGGAAAGACAGTATCATAGAGAAGAGGACTTCTCTAGGAAAGATGACAGAGAAAATGAGAAAAATTTCTCAGAACATAGCAATGGATATGAATAAAGAACAAAAAATATAGTCTACCTGATTTGCAAATGTGACATAAAAATAATAACAGAATGTCTCAGAATGTTGATGATATCTACCATAAACTAGTTACATGGGGCCTAGTGAGATCTGAGGCTGCGTTTGGACTTGTTTTCATCAGATTTTCATCTTCTGGCTCAGTTCACAGATAGCAAATGAGAAATGCCAGCTCATATTTCTCTCTGGGGAGGAAAAGATTGGACAACCCATCAAATGCCTCAAATTATCTAATGGCTTTAAGTGATTGGCTTTTGCCCATCTTAGCTATCAGACCCAGTACACTCTTATATTCTGTGGACCAGCAAAAATAAAGGTGACAGTTTGAACTAACAGCACTCATAGCTTTTCCAGGTAAGTATGCAATAACTTTATATAAGATCAGCTTTCAGAAACATGTTGATAAATGATGAGATGAAGATTTTATAAATTATGCCTTTCCACAGAAGATCTTGGTTGGCAAAATAACCCAGTTTTATGTATGCTTCTCACACTATCTTTTTTTGGAGGGAAGGGTACCAGGGATTGAACTCAGAGGCACTCAACCACCAAGCCATATCCCCGGGTGTATTTTGTATTTTATTTAGAGACAGAGTCTCACTGAGTTGCCTACCAATTCACTGTTGCTGAGGCTGGCTTTTAAATCTCCATCCTCCTGTCTCAGTCTCCCTAGCCACTGGAATTACAGGTGTGAACCACCATGCCTGGCTCCCACACTATCTTCTTAAACTTTACTTGCTCACTTTCCCCTGTTATTCTAAACTCAGATTGTGCTTCTTTAATTTATTGTATATATATGGATATATATATATATATATGGCATATACTGAATTTGGCATCTTCATCTTCACCTTAACAGCCTTTTATAGACCAATTTCTCTAACTCTTTCCTTGAACCTAGTATTCTGAGATATGAAGCTTCCACATTGTTGTCTAGGGAAACAAACATACCAGCATGGCAGTGCAGGGTCATTTTTTGCCTTTAACTGAGCTCTCTTTAAGCCTGCTTATAAGGTTAGTTATGGCTTGAAGTGTCTCCTTTATTCCACCCATCCCAGCAAGGCTCTTTCATGACTGATTCTAAATAAGAGCAAGTATGTATTTGAGTAGCCTCAATTAGTCATTTTGTTCTACTTACAACCACTCAACCTGATAAAACATATACAATATATACAATACCTCATTAGCAATGTTTTCAGTTGTTCACACACACAGTCCTGATTCAGTAGAACTGAATAGTAAAAATGCAGTAAAAATGCAGCTCAAGTCCAAAGATCTGGGAAGCAGGAAATTCAATATTGTAAGGTCTAGTCTGATCCAAGACCAATGTCATTGTCATTGCACAATGTCAAAAGAAGACTGATGATCCAGTTTGAAGACAGTCCTGCAGAGAAAACTTTTCTTTTTTTCTCACTTCTCTTTTATTCTACTCAGGACTTTCATGACTATGTGAGGAATATCCACTTTGGGAAGGTCAGACTCCTTTATTCAATCTACTGATTCAAATGTCAATTTTATCCAGAAACATCTTAATAGACAAAGCCACAAATAGTGTTTAAAATATATCTGAATACCCTGTGGTCCAACTAAGTTGATGAATAAAATTACCTATTGCAAATGAGATAAATCCTGACTAGAAAATCATTATAAAAGATTTTAACAACACAAAATAATCAGTTAACATATTTCTTTTCTTGGGTCATTTCTGAATTAAAGGTTTTTTTACTATATTTAAAAAGGAAATAACCATAGGAGGAACAGTGTGTAGCTTTTCATACTTATAACAGCTTCAGTGCCTCCTACTAAGGAAATTAGTTATAACATATTTGACATCATTTTATCATCAAAAAGAAATATTTTAAACATTTATTTATAATTTAAACTTGTTATTTTGGCACTTTTAATATGGAATTAGTTTCATTTTTTTTTAAAACTAAGCCCATATCAGAAGAGCATGACCAGTAGAAAGATAAAAAGGAATAAAAACAAATTGTGTAAGACAACTTCTGCTCTCGTGGATCCATTCACAATCTCTGTCTCATTAATATTATAACAAGTTATTAGTAATACATTGTAATTTGTGTCCACTAGTTGTAGACAGCTTTTCATTACTATGCCCAAAAGTGCTGAGAAAGATCACTCAGAGGAGGAAAGTTTACTTGGACTCATGGTGTCAAAGGTTCAGTCCATGGTCAGCCAACTCCATTGCTTTGAGTCAAGTGAAGCAGAGCTTCCTGGTGGAAGGGTATGGCAGAGGAAAGCAGATGAGGTATTGGAAAGCAGAAAGCAGAGAGAGAACTTTCTTCACTAGAGACAAAAATATAAATCCCAAAAACACACCCTCAGTGACTGGCTCTTCCAGCCACATGCTGCCTGCCTACAGTTACCACCCAGTTTTTCCATATCAGCAGATTAATCCTGATATGAATTATATCAAAGTTCTCATTTAACTTCTGAAAATTTTTGCATTTCCTCACACATGAGATTTTGAGACACCACATGTCTAAACCATAAGAATAGTCTATATTGGAGTTATAGCTCACAGCACAAAAGGAGTGTAAAATTCACCTTTTATGTTCATAGAAACTATCGTTTTATTTTCCCTCAAAACTCTATACATGCTTCTTTTCAGAGGAAAAATATTATCATTTTACAATTGCATGTATTTTTTTCAACATGAACATGTGGTCATATTGGTGATATATTTGCAACAGAATATAATTTCAATATACTTTTTGATGTCTGGAGAGAAGTTTTAAAGGTTCACTTTGGAGCTTCCTATGCTTAGGAGCATTTTTGTGAAAACTGCAAGAGAGAAGCTCTTCTTTTGCCTGACAGATTCATCAAGAAGATTATTCTTAACTATAAGACTGGCCATAAAATATGAGGATATACCAAATGTGATTTAGTTCAAAATATGAACACTGACATTTCATAAGACACTCTAGATGAGAAATATTTGCAGAAATTTAGTAAAATGAGTTGATTAGTTTGAATTTTATTTTATTTCAATGCTGAAATTATCTTTCTAGGGGTATATTAAACCTATAAGATATAGACTGTAAATGCTGTCATTCCTTCAGAAATTTAATCTGTAGTTAGATGGTGAATTAATAGTGCAGTGATACCAGAGAACATTAATAAATGTTTTTTTTTTCTGGTAAATAGGTATAAAGAATTATCATTAATATCAATGAAATTCACTTAGTGAGTCAGTTTTAAGAGCTAGTGTTCAAAACAAGGAGCAGCCAAGTGTTGCCTTACTATAGATATTTTTTTTTTTCCTGAAATTTTTTTCAATGACCAATTACAAACACATTTGCAGCTTCAATTTAATGGACAGGTACCCAAAGGAATTAACACCCAAATTGGTTTGTATACTGCATCGCTAACAAACGGTAAATAAATTATTTTGGCATATGTAGAAGAAAAGTCCAATACAGACATGGTCTCTTCTATTTTCTGATGGTTTCCCTAAATAGAAATGGAATCATTATTATATTAGTGAGTGAAAACCAGTATAGTCGTTTCATCTACAGTTCTGCACAGTCTCAACCAAGAGGTGACATATTATGTTCCAGCACAAAGAGCTGAAGCTCCAAATGGTAAAATCTGCAAGACTAGAATGATAGAGAAGAAATTGGGCTATTGAGATTCACTAAACCATGATGCCAATTGAAGCAGCACTCTGCTGTTAAATCATAAGAAAGGTCCTCTGGTATTTTCATTGTTATTTTCTTTCTTCAAGAGGTAAGAGACCTGCTTTCCCTTAGTTCTAGATTCTCATCCTTACAATCTCATGATTAGAGAAGAAAAAAAGATATCTTTTATTTTCAACTCAGTTAAAAATAATCCTGGGGGCGGGGCTGGGGAGATAGCTCAGTCAGTAGAGTGCTTGCCTTGTAAGCACAAGGCCTTGGGTTCGATCTCCAGCACCCAAAAAAAAAAAAAATAATAATAATAATAATAATCCTGGGAAGGATCTCACTGAAATGGGCAAGAAGATGTAGTCCTATTACTTCAAGTATATTAGAAATGTTCTCAGAAAAAAAATTAACCAATTTTAAAGTTCTTCATACAATCCCTGCTACATACTAAGAGCTTAGTACATGTTAGAAAATATAATTACTTGTTTTCAGTTAGGGACCCGGGGATTGCACCCATGCATGGAAGTGACAATCAGAAATGTTAGGTTTTAATTTCAGATCTCTTAGGAATATGAATGTGTTTTACATCTGAGATTTTAAAATTATCATTCATAAAATCACCTTGAAAGAAATCCTCTAATTCACCAGTGTTTTCTTTTTAAACAAGATAAAAATTGCCTTTAATGCATAGTCTATGATTTGGCCCCTTCTAGTAAATAAATGCCAGTTTAATCTGGTTCTCCCTTTATGAATTTTGGGGTGCCAATCTAATCCTGACACTAGTGATGTCACCTTGAGAAGTCACCCAAATCCTCTGTTTCCTTACCATCTAAGGAAATTGTTTTCCCTTCCTTACAAGGCTGCTTATATATTAAAATGAAGTGATGCATATAATAGCACTTTGTGGAGTTAAAAGCACTTTTAGATGCAAAGGCTTGTTAGAGCAGATGGAAATCACTCCAGGTTCACTTTGTGTCACAGCAGATCTTAGTAAAAGCTAACAGTAACTCATTCTGCAACTGGAAACCATCAACTAGAAAAGTACATTCCAGATTCATGTATTTGACACTCTCCTGGTACTACTTGAGATTAGTAATTGATTTCAATAATATTATATAAATTATTAATGCTATATGAGTAGATAGTCACTGTAGATAGTCACTACCAAATAATCCTATTTGGTAGATAAAAAGTGTGAAGAGAAATAAGTATGGTCATAGTAGAAACAGGAAGATGCACTTATACAGGAATCTGTGAATGCTTTCCCCAAGAATGTATATATTTGAAAAACAGGAAGAATTATTTCTCACAAACAATACTAATAGACTTTCTCTGTTCCATTTTTAAGAGACTACCTATAACAACAAAGAAGTTTCTTTAGAAATGATATTTTTTAATAGGATCAAGGAGGTGCATAAGACTTAGCTGCAGGATTAAATCATAACCAGAGGGTGTATATTTTTAAGGTCTACAGGGAAGAAATAAGAATCTGTTTAAGGTAAATGTTCAAGGCCATATATCAGAATAAACTATTTTCAAGAAAATCTCCCTCACATTTAAAACATTCTCTATAAGAGGGAAAAAAGTGCATTAGTTGAAAATGGTAAGTGACTTCCTACATAAAAGAAGAGACTCTAGAAGAAAAGTAATGCTTGACACTGGAATTTTATGACCAGACTCAATGAATCATGGTAGAAAAGCATGTTATCTTCTCTTTCTTAGAGTGATTTAAAATTTATAAAATGTTGTTTCAGGCAAGTATCTCTTCCACTGATTCACCATCCAGTCTCATATGTCATTGTATTATCCTTCAGTCTTTATTTTCTGAAACTGACTTATACTCAAGATTGTTTGACAGTTTTCTTAGCCTTTATGCAGCTCCTCGCATTTTAAAAGTTATTTTAAATTATATATAGCATATAAAATTTGTCTCACTGACTCCTTGAGAACTGAGATGGTATTTTTAAGCTTGTGATTGCATTACAACATCTACCTAATCACAAGTGGAGATACTACTGGTAAGTTTTCTGGTACTTCATTTTCTGTCAGTCTCTGGTACATGCCCATGTGCTTAGAACCATGAGTAGAAATCTGACTTCTGTACATGTTTTAGCTATGACATACGTATTTCTCCATGTAGACTGAGAAGTACATATAAGATTGTGCCTTCATAATGATAGACACACCACCCAATTCACAGAGAAATAGGGGTAAAAGAAATGGTGAAAAATGGCTGCTTGGTTGAACTTCTACATCCTAACCCCTATTTCAGGTCCTTCCATCTCTCAGCAGTCTTTATGCATTTGGTCCTATGAAGTTCTTTCATGTGACATAATTAAATTTGTAACTAAAGGTTCCTGACTAATGTAATGGTCTTTCTACTTAAGTCCATTATTATTTAAGTTGATCATTTTTCTGCAGATATTCATATCATACCAGGCAGCTACAATGAAAGAGAACATGGCCAACAAGAGAATCACCCACACTGCTCCCTCTGAGAGGATATTATTCAGAGAAAATTGACCTATATGTAATCTAAATTGATAACCAAGAAGTATGGGATAAAAACTGTGATCACTTCATATTTGTATTTAAACTACTAATTTTTTATTTCACATTTTTAACTACTATAGCTTTAAACACATGCAATGAATAAAAAATGTCATTTTTTTCTTGTATTTAAAGCCAGGGTAACTTCAGTGGAGCACTGTGTCTTCAACTCTTGAGGTCTGGGCAAACTCTAGAAGATCAATGTCAGAACTGAATTTCAGTCCAGTCAAGAAATTTTGAAATAGAATATTACAAAATAAAGCACGAACAGGATAGTATCAATATAAAAATGACATTTCATGGATATTCATCATACATGTATAAAAGCTACAATTGTTTAAAGTGGAAAATGGAAATCAAAATTAAAGGAAGTTCAAAGAAAATTATGAAATGTTCAAGGTTTTTATCCTCTCATTCTTATATACAAATTAAAGGATACTATTTTTTTTTCCTAAGAATTTTACTCTCTTGTTTTCCTTTGGATTCCTGGGAACTGACAGTGAATTATATAGGAACACTGAAAGCCAGTTGTTAAATCTCAAATACCATTAAAAAGGCTGTGGTGGCAAAAGGGCAAATTCACTGATGCTATAATGCAGGGTACTCTTCACTTTGTCTCTCTTCCCTTTTTTCCTTTTCTCTTCTTCCTTTCCCTCTTCCTCTTCCTCCTTCTTAAGTTTTTCCCTTTCTTTTCTTTCTTCTTTTCCTCTGCCATCTTTTCCCCTCCATCCCTTCCTCTTCCTCTCTCTCTCTTTCGAGTCAGTTTACCCTAGCTCATGCTTCTTACTGTACATCTTGCTCCTTGGACTCCATGTTGATAAGAAACACAGGAACATATAGGTCCAGTTCTGTGGATGGACACCTTGGGAAAACAGGGCAACCAATGCTTTTAGGCATGAACATTTTACCAAGAGGAAACAAGCTAGAATTCAGTGGACAAATTCACTCATTTACTTGTACAGACTTCCCGGAATCTCAGTGCAAAGATTCCTTGTTTAAAACAGCAGTGTGGTAGAACTTTCACCAAGCATGAACAAGACTTTGTATTCAACACCAACACTGTGAAATAAAGAGATAAATAAATTCCAAGTTAGTTCTAAAACTAATATCAATATGTAAAAATATCTTAAACAGAAATATTAATTGTAATTTTAAAAAAATTACAATATATTCAACTCAATTCACATTACCAGTCTTTTCTATGCACTGTTCACTTCATCAAACTTCAAACTTACTGGAACTTATAGCCTACACTAAGAAATACATATATTATGAGGACAATATTTTATAGCAAAACAAATACTATTCACATGTGAAAATAGTGAATGTGGGATCTCATCACCTGATTTCATTATAATGTTTTTGTGAAGAAAAACATTATAGGTTCGTTAAACAGTTTGCAATTCAAATCTGTCTTCTGTTGATATTCTCAGACTAAAAATTGAATTATTAAGTGAATTCGTGAGCATACTATCTGAATCTATAGTGTTAAAACTTAATTCTTAACCATTTATCGGGTTTAATGCAAAGTTGCTAAATTGGAGAAGTAAAAGTTATTTCAATTGTGTTGATATCCTCTTCAAGAGAAGTCTTGGAAGCAGGACATGGTGGCATGTGCCTGTAAAACTAGTGATTCAGGAGGTGGAGGCAGGGGGATCCAAGTTCAAGGCCAGACTGGGCAATTTAGCAAGATTCTCTGCAACTTAGCAAGATTCTCTCTCAAAATAAAAAAATAAAATAGAATTTAAAAATGCACTGGGTTATAGCTCAGTGTTAAAGCACACTTGGATTCATTCCGCAGTTTGAGAGAGATTTAGAGAGAGAGAGAGAAACAGAGAGAGAGAGAGAGAGGGTCATGGGGAATGCTAATTGAAAACTGAATGAACAGTTAACATGTAGTAAATGTGTAGCTTGTTTAACTTCTCTGAATACAGCCCTGAAAGACTGAGTCATTGCTGGTATTTGATTCCAGTGCTACGCAGGTCCTTCACATTTTCTTTTCCTTATTTCCTGCCTCCATTTCCTTTTACCTCATTTCTGCATTCTTGAAATCATACACTGAAATAAAATATTAGCATATAAACTTCAGTCTTGGTCAGTTTTCTGAGAACCAAACAAGAAATCTTGACCTAACAGAATAGAGACAATTTTTTTAATGTTTAATTTTAACTCAGTTAAGTAAAGTATTATTTAAAAGTCAATTTTACAAATAAATATATTAAGGATAATTTTTTAAGAATTAGAAAAGAAAGATAAGGAAAGTTAACACTTTTACAGTATTAAAAGCAAGTGTGCTATCTGTATATCCATGTATACATATTTGTGAATGTTACTGTCTGAAATTTTAATGTGCACTATATATTTATGTGAGAGAGAGAACTAATAACACACACAGGCGAATATTATGCTTAGGATGAAACAAAAATAGTAGTTGTGGTGGGGGCTTATAAAACTGAAAAAGAAATAAAGGCATCCTCTGATAGCTTTCTCTACGAGCTGGCTTAACACTCTAGCTAGACCATGGTGTTCTCTTGTAGAACAAAAACAATCTCACAGTTCCGCAACATCAGAAATTGCCCCTCTGTGATTTCAATAGAGAAAGACAAATTCACTCTCTTGAACATGACAACTCTAGGTCAGAGCACAGAGGAAAAAAAAAAAAAAACTGACAATACCTAGAGATGCATTATTCACAAGTTTCTGTTTCCTTTATGACTAGGAAGTGCGTGGCAAAATGCCAGCTTTGTTCCAGTGCCTTTAAAAAACCCTCAATACCATTTGCCAGGCAAGTCAGTGATCTCAGATGGAGCCTTCCTGCAGAGCAGCAAGTGGGATGAAGTTTCTCTTCTGGTTTTCAACTCAGTCTCCATATTTTGAGGTGTGTTTGTGTGTGTGTGTGTGTGTGTGTGTGTGTGTGTGTGTGAGAGAGAGAGAGAGAGAGAGAGAGAGAGAGAGAGAGAGAGAGAGAGAAAGAGAAAGAGAGAGGGAGATAGAGAGAGAAAATAATTGCACAAAGATCAATTTGAAAAATGATTAAAATAGAGATATTTTAGGTTCCTGGGTATAATTTAGCCTCAGAAAATATACTCTTTTTCAAAAAGAAATTCGAACATTTTGAAAATTAAATCAAGCTGTGAAATCAAATGCAAAATCAAAAGTGTTATTGGAAACTATTTCCCCCAGACATATGAAGTTCTGTAGCAGTTTGCTCAAACCTTCTTTGTCTCTGACCTTAGCCAAGCAGAGGGAGAAAAAAATAATGCAAATTTTACTTCTTTATTTTCTGTGATAACAGTTTAATCATCTTAACATACAAGTTTTCATCCTCTGTGTTGGATTAAAGTTTCCCAAATGGACTGGACTGGCAGAGAATAAAGCTGATTTACACAGTCTTGCGAAGTCCCGAAAAATGAAATTGCAAGATTTTCTTTAAAAGAAATGAAAAATGGCCTTGAGGAGTCAAGATGGCAGATTAGAGGCAGCTGGCACCTGCCTGATTCTCCACATGATGTTATGAATATAACTGCAGAGTAACTGTGTATTTAGTGAGTGACTTAGAGTGCTGAAGTTCCATAGTGGACAGCCAGAGACTTGGAGAATTACAGAGACTTTGGATCATGAAACAGAGGGTGAAAAAAGTGTCCCAGCACCTGTTCACATGGCAGCACTGTGGAGGATGTGGGTAGAGGTGAAAGAGCAGAGTCCCAGTGAGCACTATTGGTAGGGGAGTCAGCCTCTTGCAGAAATAGAGTTTAAGGAAACAACAGATCTGGGTTCTTCAGAGAAAATACTCTGGAAATGTTCTCTGCACTTGCCAGGATATTGTCATGGCATTGCAATAGGGAGACTTCTTGAGAAGACATTATCTGAGTATACTGCTCTGGGAGTCAAGGCCCTTGAATTTCCCTGTCCCTGGACCCCAGTAGCAATATTACTACACTGGATAAGTGGGTGACTTGAGACTTGAGAGTCAGTTTGACCCTGGAGAAACTCTTCACAAACTCACTGAGAATTATATGCCAAAGGGAACAGGACACTTCTCCCTTAAAATCAGTGATTCTGTAAGCCAGTTGCAGGAGTCCTGAGGAGCAAACAGTCATGTGTGATTTTTGTGCAGGAGCTGAGCTTCAGAACACCAGAGTAATGGGTGGTAGATTTCTTGGGGTCCCACAATCTCTTCTTCACAGCAGAGACATGACTCCACAGCCCTCCCCACACTTGGAATGCACAGAACAAAAGATATTGAATTCCCTGACATGTCACAAAGGCCCATTCTGCCCTGCCCTGGGAGAGTGCAGCCCAAATAACTGAAGACAATGTTTGCTTGCAGAGATTTCTGTTTCACACTAACTCATTTTGGTATGCAGGGCAGCCCCATGTACTTCAGGTGGCCCTGGTCACAAATAAGTCCCACTGATTGCTTGCAAAGCACACTAAAGGAAAGAAGAGGATGATGAGTAACACTTTACTTCCTTTAAGGAGCACATAGCCTAAGAAGACTCAGAAAGAAGCTCTGAGCAGCACAGACTCCAATCCTCCACATGACCTCAACCATCTCCACATAGAGGAAAACATAATTTGGAGGGGAAGTTACTTTCTATAACTACATTTTGTTATTGCTGTTTATCATTTGCATATTTTTTCTCTTTTTCTCCATTATTTAAATTTTTCTCCCATTTTTGCCTTTTCTTACTTTTATTACCTTTCCACTGCTTCTCTTGACTTTTTAGTTTTTCTCCTCTTAAATTTTAACATTTTTCTTTCTTTTTTCCACTTTTCTTCCTTCATAATTTTTAAAATTTTTACATTTTTTAACTTTTGAATTTATTTTATTTTTGCCCCTTTCTGTTCAGTTGTTCTGTTGTAATTTTTGGTTGCTTTCTTTTTTTTTTTTTTTTTTTTTTTTTTTTTTCCTGTGTGATTGCTAGGGATTGAGCCCCGCACTTCAAGTACATTGGGTGGACACTCCTCCAGGGCGCTACACTCCCGACCAAACTTAAGGCAAAAACACTACACTTCGGATAAAACTGAGTCCCACTCAGAATGGGTCAGATACTTCAACTCAGACAATAAGGGAGATAAAAGCACCCAGGCATCATTCAGCCCTAAGTACTGATGGCTGGAGAAGAACTGAAATCTTATTCTGGGAATCCACACCAAAAGCAATAGTAGAAATAACATGATAGTTAGAGACATTGCATCTAGGGACCTCAGCATAAGTCAATCCCACACCCTGTCAACACAATGTTGAAAAGACTGCAGGAGTAACGGCAAACAGCACACGCCCATATATTCTGCTTTCTATACTACACCTGCCTGATCTACAAGAGTCATCTCACTCTCTTGAGACCTTCAGAGAAGTGGACCCCTCAGGCTCTCACACAACCCATATTGTGTCCAAACCCTCTAAGTACAGCCTAAAAGCCATAAGGAAACCACACTATGAAGTCAAATTTGAATTAACCTAAGCAATACACAATATGAGTGAGAGAGTTTAATCAATATTTTCATGGTCTCAGTATGAAAATTAAATAAGCATGTGTATAAAAATGCTTAGTAAATTTGTATTACTGCCCACTAATATTAATAGTAATTGAATTTTCCTTTACATGTTTTTACATGCTAGCACTTGATGATTATACCCCCTAGAACTAGAAAATGAAAGATTTTTTTTTATATTGTTCTTCTATGGAAGAATTCAAGTTTTGGTATAAATAATGAATTAGATACCTTGATATTTTTTCCATTATTTTTTAAGTCAGAAGAACTTTTTTGTTAATTTCCCCTAACAGAATAAGTGACTTAATACATGTTGTTCATGTACTATTTTTCATTTAAGATTTCAAAGTGCCCTTATTGCTATTATATCATCTTGATAAAAATTTTATCATCCTTTCTTCACAAATTCTGCCTTAGAAGTTGGCAGATAATTGAAGCCAGAGAAATTAAATGACTTCTCCAAGGTCAAGATCAATCTTCCACTGTAGCCTCCTAAATACTCTGCTTCTCTAATACCATGGAACTTCAAGATGTACAGAAAGGTTATATAATGGTGGGTAGTAAAATCAAACCTAGATACCCCCAGCTAATGTTTCCTCCATTGCTGGCCCATCTACAGTCCACAACTTTTCTGGCTCATGCACATGTACATCATAACACCCCTACCTCCATTGTCATCACTGTTTAGGAAACATCCAACATATTGCATGTACCTGGTGCCTCCACTCATTACCAGCATAGCAATACAAGTCTGCCCTATCCGTCCTACTGTGCATACCACATCCCTCTGTCCCCCTTGTGACACCCAAAACAAAAGGGCTCCCCAACCCTGCCTCCTTGTGCAACACACCCAAGGTCATTGATTACAAATAAAGAAATTTTAGGCTTTTATGGTGGTTATCCAACTGGACCAAACCAACATAACCTGCCAAAGAAATCCTAAGACACATCTTCTTGAGAAAGCCATTTGCTATAAAAAGGTGATGGAAACAACTGATTCATCACAGTATAAGCCTCATTTCACAAGTAAAGCTATACACAGGCTGAAAGTGAAATAAAAAAAGATAATTTACACAAATGTAAAGCAAAAATGAGCAGGAGTACCTATACTAAATGGACCTACGAGACAGCCACAGAACATTTCATCCAACACTTTGTTTTCATCAGCATATGAAACATTCTCTGGAATAGACCAGATATAATGCCACCAATCAAGCTTTAACAAACTCAAGTATGCAAAATCATGATATGTATATTATCTGACCACAGTAGCATAAAACTAGAAATTGACAACCAAAAAAAAAAAGAAAAACTTTGGAGGTTATACAAATACACAGAGTGAGCAACATGCTATTGAATGAACAATGTGTTATTGAAGAAAGCAAAACAGAAATTTAAAAAATTTCTTGGCAGAAATGAAAGTGAAAAAAATATGCCAGCATCTTTGGGATACAGCAGAGTTGGTACCAAGAGGTAAATTTATAGTAACAAGCACCTATATCAATGAAATAGATTTAAAATGAACAGCCTAAAGATACATCCTAAAAACCTAGAAGAAACAAGATTATATCAAACACCAATTTTCAGAAAAAAATAAATAGAAAAAAATCAAATCAGAAATAAGTTAAATAGGAATTAAAAAATTCCAAAGACTAATGAAACAAAGAGCTGGTTTTCTGAAAAGATAAACAAATTGACACACTTAGCTAGACTAACCAAGAAAACAGAAAAGCAGACATAGATAAATAAAATTAGAGATGGAAACATGGCATAACAATTGATACCACAGAAATACAAAGGATCATTAGGGAGGATTATGAATAAGTCCATGTGAACAATTTGAAAAACCTAGAAGAAATAAATAAGTTCTTGGGCAAACAGAACTAGTGAAAAGTGAACCAAGAATATATAGAAAATCTGAACAGAGTGATAAACCTGTATAAGTAACAGATTAGTAATTAGTAGAACAGAATAGTAATGAAGTTAAATAGTAATAAAAGTGTCTCAACAAATAAAAAGCACATATGGCTCTACTGATAAATTCTAACAAAATTTTAAAGATTTAACATTAAATTTTTCTTAAACTATTCCAAAAAATTTAAAGGGAGTAGAGGTCCATTTTTTCAAATCCTCCCTAAGGTCTCCTCAGAGAAGGTCAATAATTAGTACATTTTCTCATGATAAAGCATTCTTATTGAAATGACCAATATTTCCCCATGATAAGCACCGCTTAGATACAATAGTAATAAACCCAAATTTCTTTAATTAAAGGAGTATTTCTCATGGTCCTTGATTGAAGAGAATTTGCAATCTGCTACAAATTTTTCAAATACTCCCTGTTCTACACATAGTAAAATTTTCAATGTCTTGGAAACTAATTAACTTACATATCATAAACATAAGCTTTTGAAATCAATTGAAAAAAGAAATGTCACATTTTTCAATAGAACAATGGGAAGTAGCAAGGATTTTAAATATGTAGCTTTTCTACTTTTTTTGTTGTTTGTTTGTTTGTTTCTTTTATATTTTCTACTCAGACCATGCTCAAATCAAGGAACATACAGCTGAAGAAATTCTATATCCCACACGGCCATGGAATGCTAGACCTCATTAATCCTTTTGTCCTCCCTATTACCTAACATATTACCTACCACATACAAGACTGTTAATATGAGTTAAATTAAAAATTGATGCAGAGAAATTAGATTACCATGTACAGTATTGTCAATCTTTCTTGTGTCAGAATTCCAGTGGCATGGTGATCATTCTATATGTCTGTGGGGATGCCATTTTGCCTCCCTGTGCATCTTTTCATTGATTATCATTGTACTGCTCACTCTCTCTGGATACTTCAAAAGTTCCAGCATGCTATACAAGCCCAGTTGTTATTATAACTTAAAAATGTATAATTAGCTTCTTTCAAAGGTATTATTCTAACCTAACTGCTTTTTTCAGGCATATTGGAAATCTA
The DNA here is from genome assembly GCF_902686455.1 of Sciurus vulgaris. Taxonomy (NCBI): domain Eukaryota; kingdom Metazoa; phylum Chordata; class Mammalia; order Rodentia; family Sciuridae; genus Sciurus; species Sciurus vulgaris. The sequence continues at coordinate 48,713,784 of NC_136472.1, forward strand.
GCATGAATCCTGGTTTTTGTTGAGTGGGAAAGCTGATTTCCACAGACAGCACAGAAGGAGAGTACAATGAATGACAGTTCAAATAGATCATCAAATCAAAAGGAAAATGTGTTCTAACCATTACCTTCTCATTCAAAAACTGAAGTCCTAAAATATCCTTGTGAGTAATCCAATGCACCAATGCATGGAAAGAAAAGAAATCTTGATATTTATAACTGAATTGCAGAGCAAAAGCACAGCACTAATCTTTAGGGCATCACCAACTATGAAAATGAAAGTTTGGGACCTGTTTCAAGTGACTAAAACTAATGTCTGTCAGGCAACAAAGTCACACTTTGTTGCTATTAATGAAACAAACATGAGTCAACTTGGCAACGACCAATAGTTTCAAATTCCATTTAAGCCCCTGAAATAGAGTTAAGTAGAATTTTTTTTAAATGTGTCACCCACATCTTCAAATTTCATATTTAACAAGCTCTGTTGCAGGCTTGGTTACATTTGAGGTACCCTGCTAGGTGTGCTAATAGCTATTATTTTGCTGCAGAGGCAGGAGAAAGCCTTGCAAGGGGTCAGTAAGTGGAAAAAGGGTCTGAGAGCATCTTGATCCCGGTTTTTGCAGTCAATCTGCCTGGTACGCAGTGGGATCCCAGAGACAACTCTGGCAGCACTTGCTAGGACCCAACATCAGCCTGGTCCACGACTCCCTCCCCAGCACGGCAACCACTGACCACTTGGTCCCCCTGGTTTGGCAATCAAAAGGGCCCTCTGGCTCCTCAATCCCCAGTCTCCTAGCCATCCCCTAGGCACCAACCCAGACCAGTGCTTGCAGGCAGCTACGTGGCTGGCCCATAGCTCTCAATGCCTAGTCCTGATTTGCCCAATACAGAACAGTTTTCCAGGATAGGAGAACAGATTCCAGCGGTCAGCCATCAGGACCTCTGAGGAGAGCGGTTCCTGACTGAGAAGTCAAAAGGGCAGAAGCAAGAGAGATACAATTTAGAGACTAAATTAGAGACCAGGAACTGTGGGACCCCCAAGTGGGGGAAGAGACTAAGAGGAGGATCCTATGTCACATGAGTGGACCTCAAAAGACAGTCCCGGGGTGCAGTCTTCCAGAGGGACTGGCAATTGTTGTAACCCGCCTCCAGAAGGCCCTCCTCCAAGGCTAATCCTCCCACCTTAGTAACTGTCATCATCCCGAGGGTGGAGTTACCAGCCAACTCTAGACAAGTATCAGAAGAGGAGGGAAGCAGAGAAGGTATCAAACTCCAACAAAAGCAATTGTTCATTTTCCTTCAAGAGTCTTTCCCCCCCTATTTTTCATGTTTTCATTTTCTGTTCTCACATTCCCAACATCTTTGAAAACAAATGCCTTTAATGCATTAAGCAACTGAGGACTGGGAAGTTTGAATAGTATATTACAGTTTTGTTGTAGATTATCTTCTTTTTCACTTCTTTTTTTTTTTTTAACTTACTATCTCTGTTTTCCTCTTATTTATGTGTTTCCTTGGTCTCTCTCTCTCTCTCTTTTCTCCTGCTAACCAAATTATTTTGATTCCTCCTTCACACTTCCTATGATCTAGTTCCTCTATATTTTCACCTTTTACCTCATTAACATCATATTCTACACCCTTCCCCTTTCTCTCTTTGTCCACCATTAGAAATTATAAGCCTTATTGCAAATCTGTTGTTTATGTTATAGATAATAATTGATCATATCATCTCTGTTTATTGTGACAAAACTGTTAACATCATAATAGGGGTTATTTGGTTGGAGGCTGCATATTGTTTGCATTGGGTGCTGTTAATACTGATCTCCACCTTAAAGGCAAGGTATTGGAAAACTGCAGGGACATTATAAATTTGTAGGGTGGAAACTATAGTACATCAGATCTGCACTGCTAAAGGGGAAGACACACAGAAACATGAAAAAACATGGGAAGAAAGTGCCCCAAATAAACCAAGATGCCATATTAATAGAATCCATTGACAGCAAGGTAGAAGAAATATCAGAAAAGGAGTTCAGAATGTACATAATTAAAATGATGTGAAAGTAAAGGTTGATATAAGAGAGCAAATGCAGGCAACAAATTATCACATCAATAAACAGTTAAAAGAGTAAATGCAAGAAGCAAAACTTCAATTAAGAGACAGGGTTTCTAAAAACAACAAAAAAAAAATTCTTTTTTTTTTAATTTGTTTTTATTGTAAACAAATGGGATACATGTTGTTTTTGTTTGTACATGGAGTAACGGCATACCATTTGCAGATTCATACACTTACATAGGGTAATTATGTTTGAATCATTCTGTTATTTTATCCTTCCACCCACCCCACCCACCCCTCTTTTCCCTCTATACAGTCCCTCCTTCCTCCATTCTTGCACCACTCCCACCCCCCCCCCCCTTATGTGCCATCATCCGCTTATCAGTAAGATCATTTATCCTTTGGATTTTTGAGAATGGCTTATCTCACTTAACATGATGTTCTCCAATTTCATCCATTTACCTGCAAATGCCATAATTTTATTATTCTTTAGAGCTGAGTAATATCCCATTGTGTATATATACCACAGTTTCTTTATCCATACATCAATTGAAGGATATCTAGGTTGATTCCACAGTCTGGCTATTGTGAATTGAGCAGCTATGAACATTGATGTGGCTGTATCTCTGTAATATGCTGATTTTAAGTCCTTTGGATATAGCTGAGGAGTGGGGTAGCTAGGTCAAATGGTGGTTCCATTCCAAGTTTTCTAAGGAATCTCCACACTGCTTTCCAGGGTGGCTGCACTAATTGGTAGCCCCACCAGCAATGTATGAGTGTACCTTTTTCCCCACATCCTCTCCAACACCTATTGTTCCTTGTATTCTTGATAATCACCATTCTAATTGGGGTGAGATGGAATCTTAGGGTAGTTTTGATTTGCATTTCTCTTATTACTATAGATGGTGAACATTTTTTCATATGTTTGTTGATTGCTGGTAGATCTTCCTCTGTGAAGTGTCTGTTCATATTCTTAGCAAATTTGTTGATTGTGTTATTTGTGTTCATGTAGAGTTTTTTGAATTCTTTATATATTCTGGAAATTAGTGCTCTATCTGAAGTATGAGTGGCAAAGATATTCTCCCACTCTGTAGGCTCTCTCTTTGCATTGCTGAAAGTTTCCTTTGCTGAGAAAAAGCTATTTAGTTTGAATCTATCCCACTTGTTGATTCTTGCTTTTATTTCTTGTGCTACGGGAGTCCTCTTAAGGAAGTCTGAACCTAAGCCAACAAGTTGAAGATTTGGACCTACTTTTTCTTCTATAAGATGCAGGGTCTCTGGTCTGATTTCAGGGTCCTTGATCCATTGTGAATTGAGCTTCGTGCAGGGTGAGAGATAGGGGTTTAGTTTCATTCTGTTGCATATGGATTTCCAGTTTATCCAGCACCATTTGTTGAAGAGGCTATCTTTTCTCCATTGCATATTTTTGGCTCCTTTGTCTAATATGACAAAATTGTATTTATTTGGGTTTGTGTCTGAGTCCTCTATTCTGCACCATTGATCTACCTGTCTATTTTGGTGCCAATAGAATGCCATTTTTGTTACTATTGCTTTGTAGTATACTTGAAGTTCTGGTATTGCGATACCCCCTGTTTCATTCTTCCTGCTATGGATTACTTTAGCTGTTCGGGGTTTCTTATTCTTCCAGATGAATTTCATCATTGCTTGCTATATTTCTGTAAGGTACGTCATTGGGATTTTAATTGGAATTGCATTGAATCTGTATAGCACTTTTGGTAGTATGGCCATTTTGACAATATTAATTCTGCCTATTGAAGAACATGGGAGATCTTTCCATCTTCTAAGGTCTTCCACAATTTCTTTTGTCAATGTTTTGTAGTTTTCATGGTAGAGATATTCATCCTCTTTGGTTAGATTGATTCCCAAGTATTTTATTTTTTTTCTTTTTGAAGCTATTGCAAATGGAGTTGTTTTCCTCATTTCCCTTTCAGCTGTTTCGTCACTTGCGTATAAAAATGCTTTAGATTTATGCGTGTTGATTGTATAGCCTGCTATTTTACTGAATTCATTGATGAGGTCTAGAAGTTTTCTGGAGGACATTTTTGGATCCTATAAATATGGAATCATGTCATCAGCAAATAGTGACAGCTTAAGTTCCTTTTTCCCTATTCGTATCCCTTTAATTTCTTTAGTCTGCCTAATTGCCCTGGCTAGAGTTTCTAGGACAATCTTGAATAGGAGTGGTGAAAGAGGACATCCCTGTCTTGTTCCTGTTTTTAAATGTAATGGTTTCAGTTTTTCTCCATTAAAAATGATGTTGGTCATGGGCTTAGCATAAATAGCCTTTACAATGTTCAGGTATGTTACTACTATCCCTATGTTTTCTAGTGTTTTGAGCATGAAGGGGTGTTGTATTTTGTCGAACGCTTTTACTGGGTCAATTGAAATAACCATATGATTCTTATCCTTAGTCTATTGACATGATGGATTATGTTTATTGATTTATGAATGTTAAACCATCCTTGCATTGCAGGGATGAACCCTACTGGATCGTGGTGCACAATTTTCTTAATATGTTTTTGGATACGGTTTGCCAATATTTTGTTAAGGGTCTTTTATCTATATTCATCAAGGATATTGGTCTAAAATTTTCTTTCCTTGATGTGTCTTTGCCTGGTTTGGGTATGAGGATGATATTAACCTCATAGAATGAGTTCAGTAGGGTACCCGCAGTTTCTATTTCCTGGAATACTTTGAGAAGTATTGGAATGAGTTCTCCTTTGAACGTCTTGTAGCACTCGGCTGAGAATCCATCTGGTCCTGGGCTTTTCTTGGATGGTAGATTTTTAATGGCTTCTTCTGTTTCATTGCTTGATATTGATCTGTTTAAATTGTGTATGTCCTCCTGGTTCAGTTTGGGAGGAGCACATGTCTCTAGAAATTTGTCAAGGTCATCGGTAGTTTCTATTTTTTTGGAAAACACATTTTCAAAGTAGCTTTTAATTATGTTCTGTATCTCAGTGGTGTCTGTTGTGATATTTCCTTTTTCATCACGAATTTTAGTAATTTGAGTCTTCTCTCTCCTTCTCTTTGTTAGTGTGGCTAAGGGTTTGTCTATTTTGTTTACTTTCTCAAAGAACCAACTTTTTGTTTTGTCAATTTTTTGAATTGTTTCTTTTGTTTCAATTTCATTGATTTCAGCTCTGATTTTAATTATTTCCTGTCTTCTACTACTTTTGCTGTTATTCTGTTCTTCTTTTTCTAGGGCTTTGAACTATAATGTTAGGTCATTTAGTTGTTGACTTTTCATTATTTTCTTGAATGTGCTCCATGCAATGAATTTTCCTCTTAGTACTGCTTTCATAGTATCCCAGAGATTTTGATATGTTGTATTGTCGTTCTCATTTACCTCTAAGAATTTTTTAATCTCCTCCTGGTGTTTTCTGTTATCCATGCTTCATTAAATAGCATATCATTTAGTCTCCAGGTTTTGGAGTAATTTCTGTTTTTTATTATGTCATTGATTTTTAATTTCATTCCATTATTATCTGATAGAACACAAGGCAGTATTTTTATTGTTTTGCATTTCCTAAGGTCTGCTTTGTGGCATAACATATGGTCTGTTTTCGAGAAGGTTCCATGTGCTGCTGAGAAGAAAGTGAATCTGCTCATTGATGGGTGGAATATTCTATATATGTCTATTAAGTCTAGGTTATTGATTGTGTTACTGAGTTTTATCTTTTCTTTGGTTGGTTTTTTTTGGAAGATCTATCTAGTGGTGACAGCAGTGCGTTAAAGTCACCCAGAATTATTGTGTAGTGGTCTATGTGATTCCTGAAATTGAGAAGGATTGTTTGATATACAGGGATGCACCATTATTTGGGGCATAAATATTTAATATCATTATGTCTTCCTGATTTATGGTTCCCTTAAGCAGTATGAAATGTCCTTCTTTATCCCTTCTGACTAATTTTGGCTTGAAGTCCACTTTAACTGGTATAAGGATGGAAACCCCTGCTTTTTTACTGAGTTCACGTGTGTGGTAGGTTTTTTCCCATCCTTTCACCTTTAGTCTGTGGATGTCTTTTTCTATGAGATGAGTCTCTTGCAGGCAGCATATTATTGGTCTTTTTTTTTAATCCATTCTGCCAGTCTATGTCTTTTGATGGATGAGTTTAGGCCATTAACATTCAGGATTATTATTGAGATATGATTTGTATTCCCAGTCATTTGGCTTATTTTTGGTTTTTAAGTTGGCTTGGTTTCTTCTTTGAGTGGTTTTACTCAAAGGTCGTTCTCCCTTTGCTGACCTCCATTGTTGTTTTTCATTTCCTCCTCATGGAATATATTGTTGAGAACATTCTGTAGTGCAGGCTTTCTATTTGTAAATAGTTTTAACTTTTGTTTATCATGGAAGGATTTTATTTCATCTTCAAATCTGAAGGTAAGTTTTGCTGGGTATAGGTTTCTTGGTTGACAACCATGTTCTTTCAGAGCTTGAAATATGTTGTTCCAGGCCCTTCTAGCTTTTAGAGTCTGGATTGAAAGTCGGTTGCTATCCATATTGGTCTCCCCCTATATGTAATCTGATGCTTTTCTCTCACACCTTTCAAAATCCTATTTTTATTTTGAATGTTAGACATTTTCATTATAATGTGCCTTGGTCGACATGTTGTGATTTTGTGCATTTGGTGTTCTGTAAGCCTCTTATATTTGATTTTCCATTTCATTCTTCAGGTTTGGGAAATTTTCTGATATTATTTCATTGAATAGGTTGCCCATTCCTTTGGTTTGTATCTCTGTGCCTTCCTCAATCCCAATAATTCTTAAATTTGGTCTTTTCATGATGTCCCATAGTTCTCGGAGATTCTGTTCATGATTTCTTACCATCCTCTCTGTTTGGGCAACTTTATTTTCAAGATTAAATATTTTGTCTTCATTTGCTGAGGTTCTGTCTTCCAAGTGGTCTAGTCTTTTGGTGATGCTTTCCAAGGTAGTTTTTATTCAGTTTATTGTTTCCTTCATTTCAAGGATTCCCGTTTGGTTTTTTTTGAAAATCCCTATCTCTTTGTTGAAATGATCTTTTCCTTCCTGCACTTGCTCTTTCAGCTTATTAGTATTATCATTCATTGCCTGCATTTGCTATCTTATCTCATCCTTTGCTTCACGAATCACCTTAATCATGTATAATCTGAAGTCCTTTTCTGGCATTTCTTCTAACATACTATCTTTGGATTCTATTAATATAGAATCTAGATTTGTTTGGATCATTTTCTTCCCTTGTTTTTTCATGTTGTTCCTGTATCTTCCCCTCCAGCAGTGCAGATCTGTGGATAATGCAGATTTCCCCCTATAGGCTTATAGTGGCCCTATAGGTTTCCAAAATCCTTTCTTTAAGGGGAGATCAATATTAGCCGTGCCCAATTCAGACACTATGCAATCCTAGACCAAATAGCCTCTATGAGGACAATAACAAAATTGTCATAATAAACAGAATGAGTTCAAATATTATCTTCAGTAAAACAAACAGATTTGCCATAAGGTCTACAGTTTCAAATGGAGGACAAAGAGGATGCAGAGGGATGTAGAATGTGGCTGTTAATGGGATAAGAAAAGAATATACAGAAGTTCTAGATAATAGAAAAAGTAAGAGTGTAATCCAAAGAAATTAGATGTTAGCATGCAAAAAAAGGGAGAAAAAGACTCTGAGGAAATAGGCAAACAAAAGGAAAAGAAAGCAAGAAAAGTAAAGAAATAAAACAAACTTTTTCAATAAGGAGAAAAATGAAAATCTACATACTGTATGACAGTCGTATAGTAATGAAACCTCCCAGTCTTCAGTAGCTTGATGCATGAGAGGTACTTGACAATGAGCTTTAAGCCTCCAGCAGGCGTCTCAGGATGGGTTTTGCCCCACCTAAAGATCAGAGCTATGGCTTCCAGGATTATCCAAGATGGCCACTCTGGCTTCGAAATGTGTTGGCAAATGGGGAGCTGCAGCTCATGGTGTGGCTGTGGGTAGCAGGAGGTCCTGGAGGCAGGATGTGGTTGGTCAGGCAGGGGTCCTGGAGGTTGGGTGTTTTTGGTGTGGTTGTGGGATCCTGGAGGCCGGTTGCAATCAGTCGGTCTGGGGTCCCAGTGATAGGGCCCAGTTAGTTGGTCTGGGGGTCCTGGTGGCAGGGAGCAGTCGGTCAATGTGAGAACCCCAGAGGCAGGGAGTGATTGGTCGGGCTGAGGGATCCTGGAGATGGGGCTCAGTCAGTCCGGCAGGGGTCCTATGGGGCCTGGCTGTTGTCTCAAAATGGTGGCAGCCACGTGTAATCAAACCTGCAGATACTGTAACGGTGAACTTCCAGGCAACAGCAGGCAGCTGGTGCTCCACTGGCAGTTGGCCATCAGTTTGCTGACTGTTGTCGGATGATCGGGAGGAGAATCTTGTAAACTGGGTGATGGTTAGGTATAAGGCAGGCGATGGAAAGGTGAGAGGCAGGCAAATGGCGGATGATAAGTGCCTGACAGTGAGCAGTCTGCACTCAAGGAAGGCGCAGATATGCTGGCAGATTGCAGGTGATCACAGCAACAAATGGGGTAAGCATCAGGGATTCAATAAGCAGCAAAAACTGCCTTACCAAAAAACAGATATCCTCTGCTTGATACCGGAGTTACGAGCGACAAGGAACACAGCTTCCCTCTAGTCTGCCATCTTGGATCTCCTAAAACAGAAATTCTTGAAATGAAGGAAACAATAAACCTAATTAAAAACTCAATAGCAGGTATGACCAGCAGACTAGATCACTTGGAAGACAGAACCTCAAACAATGCAGACAAAATATTTAATCTTGAAAATAAAGTTGACCACACAGAGATGATGGTAAGAAATCATAAAAAGACTTCTTAGAATTATGGGATGACATGAAAAAGACCAAATTTAAGAATTATTGGGACAGAGGAAGGCACAGTGATACAAACCAAAGGAATGAACAATCTAGTCAATTAAATAATATCAGAAAATTTCCCAAGCATGATGAATGAAATTGAAAGTCAAATACAGGAGGATCAATGGACTCCAAATGTATTAAATTATAACAGATCCACACCAAGGCACATTGAGAAACCCTTAGTCACCCTAATGAAGAGAAGGAGAGAGAAAACACAAATTACTAAAATTAGTGATGAAAAAGGAAATTTCGCAGTAGTACTATTGAAATACAAAAGATAATTAGAAGCTATTTTGAAAATCTATACTCCAACAAAATAGAAAATCTCAAAGACATCCACAAATTTCTAGAGACATACCATCCATCTAATGTGAATCAGGATGACATACAAAATTTAAGGAGACCAATTTCAAGCAATGGAAAAGAAGATGCCATCAAAAGCCTACCAACCAAGAAAAAGCTGGGACCAGACATATTCTCAGCTGAGTTCTACAAGACCTTTAAAGAAGAACTAATACCAATACTTCTCAAAGTATTCCATGAAATAGGAAAGGAAGAAACCTTTCCAAACTCATTCTATGAAGCTAGTATCACCCTAATACAAAAATCAGACAAAGACACATCAAGGAAAAAAAACTTCAGATCAATATCCCCGATGAACATAAATGCAAAAATTCTTTTTTTTAAATTGTTCATTTATTTTTTTTTTATTTTTTACAAACTGCATTTTGATTCATTATACACAAATGGGGTACATCATTTCATTTCTATAGTTGTACACAATGTAGATCATACCATTCGTGTAATCATGTATGTATGTAGGGTGATAATAATGTCTGCCTCATTTCACCATTTTTCATATCCTGCCTAATTTCCTTCTACATAATCTAAAGTTCCTCCATTCTTCTCTCACTCTACACACCCCCGCCCCCAATATTTAACATCATCCACTTATCAGGGAAAATATCCCACCTTTGGTTTTTTGGGACTGGCTTATTTCACTTAGCATGGTATTTTCCAATTTCAACCATTTATTTGCAAATGCCATAATATTATTTTTCTTTATGGTTGGATAATATTCCATTGGTATATATACAGTTTATTTATCCAGTTATCTGTTGAAGGGCATCTAGATTGGTTCCGCAATCTAGCTATTGTGAATTGAACTGCTATAAACATTAATGTGGCTGCATCACTGTAGTATGCTGATTTTAAGTCCTTTGGGTATAGGCCAAAGAGTGGGATAACTGGGTCAAAAGATGGTTCCATTCCAAGTTTTCTGAGGATTCTCCACTCTGCTTTCCAGAGTGGCTACCAATTTGTAACTCCACCAGTAATGTAAAAGTGTACTTTTCTCCACATCAATGTCAACATCTATTATTGTTTGTGTTCTTGATAATAGCCATTCTAATTGAAGTAAGATGAAATCTTAGAATTGTTTTAATTTGCATTTCTCTAATTATGAGAGACGTTGAACATTTTTTCACATATTTATTAATCTCCTCTATGTCTTCTTCTGTAAAGGGTCTGTCCAGGTCCTTGACCCATTTATTGATTGGGTTCTTTGTATTTTTGTGGAAAGTTTTGTAAGTTCTTTATAAATTTAGTAGATAAATGCTCTATCTGAAGTGCATGTGGAAAAGTTTCTCTCCCACTCTGTAAGTTCTCTTTTCACATTATTGATTGTATCCTTTGTTGAGAAAATCTTTTTAGTTTGAATCCATCCCATTTATTGATTATTGCTTTGATTTCTTGTGCTTTGGGAGTCTTGTTACAAAATTATGGGAAATCACATACAAAACCATATTAAAAAGATAGTGCACAACGATCAAGTGGGGTTAGTCCCAGGAATGCAAGTTTCAACATCTGGAAGTTAATAAATGTATTTTATCACATCAATAGACTTAAAGATAAGAATTATATGATCATTTCAATTGATTCAGAAAAAGTATTTGATAAAATACAACACCTTTTCATGTTCAAAACACTAGAAAAAAGTAGGGATACTGGGAAGATATCTCAACATTATAAAAGCTATCTATGTTAAGCCCAAGGCCAACATCATTCTAAATGGAGAAAAATTAAAAGCATTCCCTCTAAAAACTAGAACAAGACAGGGATGCCTTCTTTCACTACTTCTGTTTAATGTAGTCCTTCAAACTCTAGTCAGAGCAATTAGACAGATTAAATAAATTAAAGGGATATGAATAGAAAAAGAAGACTCAAAGTATCACTATTTGTCATGACACGATTCTATATTTAGATGATCTAAAAAATTTCACCAGAAAATTTCTAAAACTAATAAATGAATTCAGCAAAGAAGCAATTAAATAAAATCAACACTCAAAAATCTAATGCATTTCTATTCATAAGTGATGAATCCTTTAAAAGAGAAATTAGAAAAACTATGTCATTCACAATAGCCTCAAAAACAAAACCAAAAATATCCAGGAATCAATCTCACAAAAGAGGTGAAAGACGTCTACAATGAAATCTACAGAGCACTAAAGAAAGAAATTGAAGAAAACCTTAGAAGATGGAAAGATCTTCCATGTTCTTGGATAGGCAGAATTAATATTGTCAAAATGGCCATACTACCAAAAGTGCTATAAAGAGTCAATGCAATTCCAATTAAAATCCCAATGATGTACCTCACAGAAATGGAGCAAGCAATCATGAAATTCATCTGGAAGAATAAGAAACCCAGAATAGCTAAAGCAATCCTTAGCAGGAATAGTGAAGCAGGAGACATCACAATACCAGACCTTCAACTATACTAAAGAGCAATAGTAACAAAAAAAGAATGGAATTGACACCAAAATAGGTAGACCAGTGGTACAGAATAGAAGACACAGAGACAAACCCACATAAATACTGTTATCTCATACTAGAAAAAGGTGCCAAAAACATACAATCAAGAAAAGATAGCCTCTGCAACAAATGGTGCTAGGAAAACTGAAAATTCATATGCAGCAAAATGAAATTAAACCCATATCTCTCACTCAATTGTAACTCAATTACAAATATATCAAGAACTTAGGAATTAGACCAGAGACTCTGCATCAAACAGAAGAAAAAGTAGGCCTAAATCTTTATCATGTTAGCTTAGGTCCAGACTTCCTTAACAAGGCTCCCAAAATACAAGAAATAAAAGCAGGAATCAATAAATGGGATAAATTCAAACTAAAAAGCTTTTTCTCAGCAAAGGTAATAATCAACAATGTGAAGAGAGAGCCTACAGAGTGGGAGAAAATCTTTACCACACACATTTCAGATAGAGCACTAATCTCCAGAATTTATAAAGAACTCAAAAATCTTAACACCAAAAATACAAAGAACCCAATTAATAAATGCATAAGAAACTGAGCAGACACTTCACAGAAGAAGAAATATAATCTATCAACAAATACATGAAAAAATGTTCAACATCTCTACTAATTAGAGAAATGAAACACAAAACTACCCTAAGATTTCATCACACTCTAACTAGAATGACTATTATGAAGAATACAAGCAACAATAGGTGTTGGCAAAGATGTGGAGAAAAGGGTACACTCACACATTGCTGGTGGTATCGCATACAGGTGCAGCCACTCTGGAAAGCAGTATGGAGATTTCTCAGAAAACTTGGAATGGACCCACCATTTGACCCAGCTATCTCATCCCTTGGCCTATACCAAAGGACTTAAAATCAGCATACTACAGTGATGCAGTCACATCAATGTTTATAGCAGTTTAATTCACAATAGCCAGATTGTGGAACCAACCTAGATGCCTTTCGATAGATGAATAGATAAAGAAACTGTAGTATATATACACAATGGAATATTACTTAAACTTAAAGAAGAATGAAATTATGACATTTGCAGGTCAATGGATGAAGTTGGAGAATATCATGCTAAGTGAGTTTAGCCAATCCCAAAAAACCAAAGGTAGAACGATTTCTCTGATAAGTGGATGCTGATACATAATGGGGGCGGTTAAGGGAAGAATGGCAGATCTATGGATAGTGCAGAAGGGAGTGATGGAAGGGCAGGGGGCAGAGGGTGGAAAAGATGGTAGAATGAGACAAACATCATTACTCTATATACATGTATGATGGCATGAAAGGTGTGAGTCTGCCTTGTGCACAACCAGAGAAATGAAAATTTGTACGTCACTCATGTACAATTAATGGAAATGCATTCTTTAGTCATGTATAACTAAATAGAACAAATTTTTTTAAAAACTAGAATAAAATAAAAATAAATACATATGTAGGTATATATTATATATGTATTTATATATTTTGATTATGTATATTAGGTGTGCATATATGCCCATGTATTTTCTTGATCTTATATATATTTCTTTTTCACACATAGTAGATATCTATGCACATTTCATAAGTTATATATGTGCATGTAAAATATGCGTGTAACAGTAACTCACTATGTTTTACATGCATAAAGTAGTCATTCAACTGATATTTGATGGGTGATTATTGACTTAATTTTACCTTCAGATTTTTCCTTTCATATCAGTAGCATGTACAAAGATGAGTATGGAGTGTTTGATCTGAGGAAACATAGCTGTCAAGGTCATTGTGTCCTCTTAGAATTTTGGTCTGAGACTTTACAGTAAATTCCATAACAAATAACCACATGTATGATTTTATTTCTGGATTTTGCAAAAGAAAAACAGAAAACCCTGAGATAATGGTATGAATTTTCCTGGCAATAGAGAAATAAAATTTTATGTATCAATAGTCCCTTTGATGGAAGTTCAGTGATATAGATTTTCCCATTAGACGTTTCATTTAAATAAAATCTAAGAAGTGCATTAGAAGTTAAAAAAAAAAGACATTGTAACTACTAGTAAGTTACTAAAATGATGTTTCAACATTTTTCACTGTCAAATTTTAGATTGGAACTTTAGAGAAATCCTTGATTGTATATATTGGTTGTTTATAGCAAGTACTTGATATCCAACACTTGGCATTCACTGTGTTTGATAAACATTTATGTGATTAACAATCGTCAAGAGATTAGTTTCAATCTCCAAATATTTACTTGAGTTAGATGGTGCATTATCTTAAGTCATGTATAAAGAATAAGCATAAGATGCCAATTTATTGGGGAAATATGATATGAAAGAAGAAAGAGAATTACAAGGGCTTGAGCAGGAAATCAAAAGACATTAAATAAAATCTCCTTTCACTATTGACCTTGACTGAGTGACAGGCTCTAAATTTTCTCATCTACTAGGAAAAAAAAAAAAAAGTTGAACTGAGTTTAAGCCCTGTATCTACTAGCTGTATATCCTCAGGCAATCTGTGTAGTATATCTGAGTCTCACTTTTAAAAAAATATGTAAAATTGAGATAAGAGATAAAGTTGTGGTGAAAATGAGACTTTTATGTGAAATCTATTATGTGACCAATAATAAATAAATTATTACATAGAACTTTATTGTGTTGCTAGAATATATAATCAGTTTTCTTTTTCCAATAAGTCTTCTTTAACTTCATGGCTGTTTGAAGGCCATGGCCCCCCTTCTGGGACAGTTAGGGAACAAACATTTAGGAACTGGTAGAACAGATCTTGAAGATCCAAAGCACAGTACATAATACACATGGGTAGTGAAATCACTAAGTGCCATTTGGAATGGCAGAACTCATGTACTTCAAGTTTTATTGGTTCAACTTTCTACTGCTTTTTGTTTCATTTTATGTTTAAGAGGAACAAAAAGGAGCAATATGTCCACGTTTGTGTACGGCATGGAGCAGAAGGAGAGGAAGAGAAGAGGCCTGCATTATAAAGATGGGTAGGGACCATTGTGAACCAATAAAAGAGTGCAGTTTATGTGAATTACTCCAAGGCAATACATTGAAGAGAAAGCCCACCGTGGAGGAAGGTTGAGGTTAGAGACAAGTGATTATGAATGCTCATGCTAGGATTCTGAAGAAAATGGAGTAGGCAGGGAAGTTATATTAAACAGATGAATACCAGACCAAATTTGCAGGTCTTTGTGATATGAGATGAGATGAAGAAAGAGAAATGAGAATGATTCTCAGGTTTATAAACTTGCTGCTTTAAGAGTTCCAGAAAACACAGAGAAAGAATCAGCCAGAGGGAGGAAAATGAATCAATGAGATCCTGTCTGCTTTTTGAAGTATGGTAAAGAATCCTAGGAATTGTGTATACATCTGGAAGTTCTCTCAAATTGGTAGGGGTCAAAACCATGAAAATAGCAGTGAACTCACTTTAAAAAAAATAAATGGCCAAAGATAAAACTCCAGGAACATAAAGATGAAAAGGTATGAGAAGAAAGAAAATCTGGAAAGAAAATTAAAACTGAACTATGAGAGAAATTCCAATGACATTTTTTTTTTAATATCAAAGACTTCCTTTGTTTGAGTGATGCGGATCAACTTTGAATACTAACTTCATTTTATTAGTAAAGAGTGACCCTGCAATTTAATGTACCTCTTTGTGTCTACATTCTCCTCTGGCAGGGAGATGGAAGTGTTCATGACTTCTGCGATAAGCACATAAGAAAATGAATATACATGTGTTAGACCAACATGTAACTGCAAATGAGAATGTTCTTTCCTGGCATAGGCACACTCCTATTAGAAAATGATTATAAGTCACAATAAAGAATACATATCAAATGACTGATTCTCAAACTGAGCTGAAAAGCTATTGTTAAGCAGCCATAGCAAGGCAATGGAAAGTCATCATGTAATATTAAAGTAATAGTTCTCCTTTATCCTTGTCAGTTTCTCTTATCAAATTGCAGGAGGTTCCCCTGAGTCACCTATGCCTGCTTTTATTTGCATCACTTGTACTCTTAACCAAGGCTATGATGTCCAGTTTGCATAGGTCCCTCATTAGCTATTTTAGTGCCATGGGTTTCTTTTTTTTTTAATTAGTTGCCATGGAGTTTTAAAAACATGGTTCTGCATGGATATTTACTATGTCAATTACATTAAAAGCAGGAAATAACAAGTTGGCAAATGTGTTTTCTTTTCAAAATATAACTTTCCACGACAGAAAAGGAGTTTTATCTCTTTTACTCAAGGTACAGATGAGGTGCAGAGAATATTTCTACAGTTTCTCTGTCAATGGCATGTCCCAAAAATGGAGAACTTGGTGTGACCTTTTGGCAAAAGCATTCCTACCAATAAGCCTTTCTCGCCTATGTGTGCCCTTATATCAAACGCAGTATTTTACTGAACTCCAAGTTTGTGCCAAGCACGAATTAGCTGTATCACTCACAAGAGCAGTCTCACCCATGATTCAGAAAAGTCCAGTGCTTCAGTTTTCAGAGGAAAACAAATAAACCCCAGTAATTGATGAGGATGTTTCTTTATCTCTGAAACAGGCATCCTAGTAAATCCTATTTCTTTGGACTGCTTTGAAACTGGGGAGCCCAATAAAATATTGAATACTTATATTTGTCATAGTCAATACTTTACTGGGGATATTTTCCAGGAATTTCAGAATCCACATTATTGCAAACATCCAGGGTTGATTATCTCAGTAAGAAGTGTGGATTCTGATTTTCTAAGGTTTCTTTCTACAATAGATTAATGTGCAGAATAGTTTTGCTATTTCATTTGTATAATTTGTTATTCAAAGTTAAGGTTTTTGCATATGGCATGCACATTAAAGAAAAGTTGAAAAGAAAATAATGGCAACTACTCCAATACAACCACTTCCAGTTAACTAGATATCATCTTAACTAATCCTGCTTCAAGTAGTTCTTCCTTGTGAGTTGCACAAGGTAAAGGACTCCTTCTATGGTGTTAGGTCATTGAGTTCTCTATTCTCATTATGAAAAATTCATAATATTTAGAAAATCCAAGGACAAATAAAGACTTTCCCTTCCAATATCATCAGTTTTTTAAATTACTGTTCACATTTTGCAGAATTTCTTTTCAATTATGTCTCCTGGAGGTCTCAACTGAGAAAATGGATTTTGTAAAAATGAACCCTGCCCTTCAGCTCCAACCTGCTTCTGATTACTGGTGGAATCCAGAGAAAATTCAGAAATATTCAAACAGTGGAGGCAGCAGACTTTCCTATGGCTCCTTTACAGGTTAAGCTTGCAAGACATTATGGCATCAGAGTCTATTTCTGGGCCTTTCTTGCTTGCTCCTGCTGTCTTTTCACCAATATTAGTGATTATTATGAATTTTAACTAGAAGCATATTATTTAAAGATTCCCTCTAAAGCCCCATTTTTCAAAGTTAAATCAGGTGAACACCTGTCTGTGACTCTACAACATCTGATAGTCCTTCCCAGTGAACTTGTCTCCTCTTCTGCCCAGTATGCTCATTCAATTATTGCAAAACTAGATTTCATCATACCCCTAACCCTTCCTTTCACCATCCTCAGGAGAAGTGGGAATAAATGGAGAGAGTCTTGGATTCTACTCATGGGTCATACAGTGACAAAAAGGCAAGGTGAGATATTTCTTTTTTAGTAGATCTATCCACCACTGGCCAGAAAATCACAACTGGTGACAACAGGTTCAATAAGAGACTGGAAAGAGAGGCCAAGAAGGAAGTCCTGGAGAGGGGAATGCACAGCATGAAATCCATCTAACCTAATGCACTGTATTCTGCCACTTCTGCTGGCGCTGAGCCTAGGCGTCTGAGTGACCTGAGCCAAGCTGTGGGACCCTTCAGGTTGGTTCCACCACTGCGATAACCAGAAGGGGTCGAAGTACATGAGCAATTTGCATCTCTGGTTTAAATTAATGGTTTTATCTATGATTATGAATCTGAAACACTTGCTGAAGAGTACTTCTCTTTTCTGGTTATCTCATCACTGTGAATAATGTTCTGATCATTCTCAGTGAAAGGACAGATGGCTTTTTCTTCCAAAATGAGTTTCCCTCCATATAATAAAAGACAATAATGCAAGAGAATCCAGGGGGTAAAGAAGAAATTGGCACCAGGCAATGTTCTTACACTGGAGTGGTATCACTCTCATTGAAAATGGCCCTCAGAGATTTGACAGATGTTATAGTGCAGGAAGCCAGAGAGATGGCTTGAGTCACTGGAAATGTGAAAGCAATTAGTAAAATCTTTTGGAAACCCTTCTCTCCAAAAGGGCCAACGTTAGCATTCTGAGCAGATTGCAGTAGACCCCACTTATTTTGGTTTTACTTTCTGCTGTTTCATTTTGTCCTTTAAACTATAGTCTAAAACTATTAAACTGAAAATTCCAGAATTTGTAAGTTTTAAATTGTGTACACCATCCTGGGAAGTGTGATGGAGTCTCCCACCATCCCGCTAATCTTGCTGGACTTGGCTACAAATCATCCCTTTGTTCAGCATGTCCTCACTGGCATAGCCACCTCTTCATCAGTCACTCAGCAGCTGTCTCTCAATCAGAGGGACTGTGCATATGGTAGTGCTTTTCTAGTAACCCTTATTTTATTTAATAATGGTCCCAAAGCTCGAGAACAGTGAAGCTGCCAATTTGGATATGCCAAAGAGAATCCTGTGAAGTGCTTCTTTAAAGTGAAAAGATGAACATTCTTGACTCTATAAGGAAAGAAAACAATCAAAAATATACCAAGATGCTAAAATCTTCAGTAAGAACAAATTCTCTAATTGTTCAGAAGGGAAAATAAATTATTTTTTATTGTATACCTCAAGCTGTAAATATTATGGTTGTAGAGATGTGTTTAATGAAGATAGAAAAGGCATTAAATCTGTGTACCCGTGTGAGAGAGGGAGAGTGTGTGTATCTGTGCTTGTACATTTCAGGGATCTATTGGTGGTCTTGGAATACACATCCTCCTTGGGTAGGGAAACTACTATAGCTATTGAGGAAAAGTTTTCATTTTCAATGGAGTAATCTGAGAGCTGTGCTAGCTAAAGACAACACAAGACAATTAAAAGAAGGCTTGGAAAACTGACACAGATACCTATAGACATAAACAAAATATGGATATTGCTAAACCTGGGGATGGGAAAGGAGCAGAAGTTACCCATGGGTAGAATATTTGATTATTTTTGGATTTTAGACAATATGAAAACATTTTTGTCTCTATTAGTCTTAATTATAGAATGGACCTGTTTACTTCTTGATTTTTTTATGACCAGAGTGGCTTTCTTTGAAGTTGATATTCTGTGTTCATGTTCAGTGGAAAAACATTGCTGATTATTAGTCTCAAGTCAGCTTATCAGGTTATCTTTTACACACCTCTCTCCCTCCCCCTCAGTTACATGGTCTTACAAAATTTGGCATCTAGCGTTCTCTCCCTTTTCAGGGGGAACTGGGAATTGAACCCCAGGAGCACATAACCACTGAGCCACATCCACAGCCCTTTTTTTATTTTTTATTTTGAGTTAGGGTCTTACTAAGTTTCTTAGAGCCTCGCTGAGTTGCTGAGGCTGGCATTGAACTTGCAGTCCTCCCACCTCAGCCTCCAGAACCACTGGGATTACAGGCCTGCCCCACCACAACTGACTTTATAAACGCTTTTTTCTCACACCCCACTTGTTGTCACTGCTATGCTGGTCTTATGTTCTATCATCTAATAAGAACACACCACGTACATTTCCAATCAGCATCTCAGTATTTGATATAACTTATAAAATATTCCTATCCAAGATCAACCTGTAGTTTTTTTTTTTTTTCTTTTCTCATTTTAAATTTCTCAACTTAAATGTAATTTCTTGCAGAGGACCTACCAATCTCTTTCCACTAAAGTCCATTTCATCTTATGGTATTCCTCAGTTGTTGAATTTTTCTCAAGTATTAATTTACTTAATGTTGATCCTTTCCAGTTTACAGTGTTTTTTGTCCTCATCATTGTTGTGTTGATGTGTATCACTAAGCATATAGTAGGATCTGGTAAATATTTGTTGAATCACTGCTTGGAATTTCCTAGGGTAGGTCTTGCAATATTTTGTTTAGAATGAATGTTTGAACATATAATTCAGATATGAGAAAATTTCAAAGTAATAATGCTATTAAATAACTGATTTAAGTAATTCGTGAAGTAAACCTTACGTAGCTTAGATGATACTAAGTTCTACCTATAGTACTTCAACTCTGGTGTTTTCATTTGTGTAATAAAATACCCAAGGGAGGTTACTTTATGAAGAATTATTTTGTCTCACAGTTCTAGAGGAATAAGATTTAAGGGTCTCATTTTGTGATGGCCTTCTTGCTCACAGATTCCCTAGGAGACACAGAGCATCATATAGCAAGAGCCAGGAAGGACATATATATGTTTGTCTGTCTGGTTGACCACCCTGTTCTTATAAAATCACAGGGATGGGGACTGAACACTATTTAATCTTGACCACTTTCCAAAGGCCCCACCTATAAACATCATAGATTAAGTTTCCACCCACTTACTACCTCACAAAAGGAATTAATTTCAACACATGAATTTTAGGGGGACACTTGGACCATAACCAAAGGATAGCAGGATCTTTTGCTGACATTTGTTAGATGTCAATATAATATTGAGAAATACTATAATTATTTTCTGTGCTATGTTTCTTCTAATGTTCAAAGGTGACAGGAAATGACTGTTTATACAAACTCTGGAGGAGGTCTCCTGTACATGGTGTAATGCACTCACTTAACAAGTTTAATTATTGGAAAACTAGGATCCACAAAATGAATGGCACAATACTAAGATGCTAAATACCAAGACTGGTTCTCATACACATGGCCTATTATTATTTTTGTGAACAATATTATCTTAATTAAGACAACCCATTTCCCTACATTTCAATGAAAATGGTAAATTTTTTATAGCAATGTAGTAGCCAAGCCACAAAACATTCATAGAAACCATCTTGAAAGTAATTTAGACAAAACAAAGATAGAATGATTCTTTTCTAAATTTATCATGAAGGTTATAAATATGTTCACACTCTCCTGCATTTTCCCTCAAGTATACTAGTTGAATACTAAACTTAAAATTAAAAAAAAAGAACATAACAAAAATTGTTAGTTGGGTATGCTAAATATTGAAGGCACAGCAAAGATATTCAGTAAAAGTTTTTTTATAAAATTGAATATTTTACTGTTGTTGAAAGAGAAGTTATTAGAGATAATAAAAAACTTTCATTTCCATCCTTAAAAAGGGAACTTAAGGCAAAAGTTTTCCCTCAGTGTTTCAAAAGTGTCATAGAATTTTCATAAGGACAAATTCCTAAAGCATGATGAAATTAAAATTGCCACTTTGGTAGGTACAGCTCTATCTTGGGCAATCACAATGAGCAAAGTAGGAGAGTTCTGAATTCAAATGAACATTTTTTAATCATTTATAAATGTGTAAGGCAATAGATTGGGGAAGCAAATTGAGGTGATCACCCACCCCTATGTTTTACTTGAAATTTGCACAAGAAAATTTGGATAGTCTATATTTTGCATCACTGGGAACACAGGAAGACAGCAGAGGCATGTGAACTGCTTCTTCTGTGTTGCTTGTTTTAAAATTGCTCTTAGGAGAGAGACTGCTACAAATAGGAAAATGATGCTGTGCTTGAATCTATGATTGCTCCTGTAGTAAAAATCCTCAGCCTTTACCTGAACTGTGTTGCAGTAAACCATTTATCACCAATTATTTTTATTTTAAAAGGCAGCAAAATAACAAGTTTTGCATATCTTATTTTCATTTTCAAAACTGATTGTTTCTAAAGTGGAACATTGAGAAACTGGTTCTCCATGTCTACACACTGAGGTTTCTTAACAAAAGCGACCCAGATGCTGAACAGATGCAGAGCCATATATGAGGACTATGTAAGAAAAAGAGGAATATTTCTAGCTAGGTGGATATTTCCTAGTTTCCTCGTTTGGTATTTGTTAGCATTTTGACTATGAAGAGTTAGATTGCCACTGAGGTGCCTGAGGATTTCCAAAAGGGCTCCTTTAGAAGCCAACTAGTTAGACTCTCAGCTTTTCAATCCTCTCCAGTCTATCCCTTGGTCTAGAGTTGATTTATGAGGTATTTTGTTTTACTTTTCCCCTTATTTTTCTTCAACTGGCTTATTTTGAATTTGGAAAGCAAAACCTCTGACCAAGATGGCCTCACCAATTCCCTCAACTTGCCTATATTTTGAATAAGCTCCCTTGATTCTAGGCCTTGACCTCTCTATTCTTAGAGCATTTTCTTTAGCAGATTTGTAATTGTAATTTCTTTCTCTGCCCATTTGAGGCATAAATCTTTCTAAAAGCTTCTGTCAAGTTTTGCAACCCAGGAATGACTTTCTCAAGGCCTTGGGGCCCTCTCTTTAAAATGTAATCATCTGGAAAAATAGTGCTTCTCAGTCCCAGTCTGTGGGAGGGTAGGAATATGAATTGCATGAGTGGCAATTAGCAAACACAAATGGCTTAAAAACGGAGAAAGAGTTTGCACTTAGGAATCACTCGATGTTATTACACCACATTTTCCACAAATCCCATTGGTCAGCTTTCCTAAATGTCTTCCATTACTTTCCCACTAGCTCATCCCAGTACTTAACTCCTCACCTCATTGGTAAGAGATGCAAAAAAACAGCATTTGTCCTTCTCTCTACCCAATACACCCCAGGACACCTATGGTGACTAGGGTGTGTTTTCCCCAAATAACAAGCAGTTCTTTAGTAGATACCAACTGAGTGCCCTGTAACTCAATTTACTTCTCTCACATCTTACTGGAGTTAATCAGATCCCCCAGGTTAAGGACTCAGTCCCACAGCATTTTTCCCTTCATAAATCAATCACAGATTCCAGGTTGTGATCTGTACTTCTGCCCAACCAGTTATATGTCAGGGTTCCCATTAGCCCTCCATAGGTTCTATCAACTTGCTAGCATTTTCTAATAGTATTGTTCCATTTATTCAGATAAGAAAAAGGAAGTCCAGGAACATACTTCAATTCCAGGTCCAACACTGGAGAAAAGTCTTATTTTCTGTCATGGACCATGATGTTAGTCACCTTGGAATGCTTTTTCTCTTCCTTTCCCCCTGTCCTTTATTTCCTTCTCAGCATTCATCACCCAGTCTGTTTTCTTTTGTTGTCGTTTTTTCTTTTCTTTTTCTATGTTGGCAACAAGGAGAAAACAAGGAACTGTGCAGAGACTCTACTTTCAGGTAATTCATAGGCTCATTCTTCATTTAATCACCGTGTATGTAATCTTCACAAAATACTCGGAATAAAGAAAAAAGTAAAAGTTATAAACTTCTACTTAACATAGAGAGGACTACTTTCCCCATTTCATTTTTTTTTTGTTTTGTTTTAGTAAAAATATTCTCAGATCTTTTTTATAACAACCCATATATTAGAGCTCTAACAGCTCAGCTTGAGAATACATTATCTATAACCTGATATTCATTTTTATCATGATTATTAAATTATTTATTATTAAGATTATTAAGACATATTCTATAGGTGACAGATTTGATGAGGAGAATATACATTTAAACAATTTATGCCTGGTGCCCAGTTTAAAAATTCTTTTTTAGAAACTACTGATAGCAGGTAAAATGGAAGCTGGAAAAGTTCACAGATGAAAGCAAATCATCCTAATAAACCAAGAAGTGTATTTCCTTTACCAGTGAATCATAAAGAATTACCTTCTTGAATAAATCTGAAAGAAATAAGTAAATGGCATGGATGAAAAAGAAAAAGAATGTGGGAAATTGAATTAATCAAGCAGCTAATTTAGTTATTTGCACAGAGGAATTTTTTGAAGTATTAAATATTAGCATTGTAATGAACTTTCTATTTTGAAGTTCTATTATTTCTTAGAAGTGTAGATGAAAGGAATATAATTATGCAAAAGAATTTTAATTACATACTAAATCAGGAGAAATTAATATCTCTTTTGAGAAAAAGTCTCCTAAAAATAATGAGTAAATAATACATGACTTTAAAAGGGAACTAAGATTTAATGCTTTATGTTCTTATTTCCTCAACTGGATGGATTTTGCTTAAAAGAACCTTTTTAAAATGTATCAAATTTGTTATGGTAATTGCTTTTAAGTCATTGTTTATCTGAAACAATTCAGCTGTCTAAATTAACATCACTGCGGCCTTTTTAGAACCTTGTAGAAATAAACTAAGCTAACTTTATTCATTTATAAATATCTGAATACACTTTGTTTCCCCGTCATTTTATATTCATTAAAACTTTTTTATATCCAACTCTAAAGCAATTGTTCCTCTATTTTGAGGTGAATAGGAATGTCTCGGGATATTTTTTCATTGCATTTAGAGCAATTTTAATTATAATTTTCATGATACCTAATTGGTTACATTTAACAAAGACATGTAAAGAAACAATTACCTCTAGCTTAAAATCAAGTCAAGTATTTGATTTCTCATATTTTCCTTCAAATAAAACACACCAAAAAAAAAAAAAAAAGGAGAGAGAAGAAAATCTTACGTCTCAAAAAATCTCTAACTGTGATAATTATAATGCATTTAGTACAAATCCTTTGCCAACCCTTATATAGGACACTTCACATATACCTTTTCATATAATCCTCTAATCTCACTTAAGATGATTACTCCTTTTAAACCTTTTTATGAATGCATAAGAGGAAAATTCAGAAGAAATTGTTCAGATTGAATGTAGTATCTAACCATGGTGACATAATTAGCATATCAGTTAGTTATATTTAACTGCAAATAACAAATCTGGGACTAAGTGGTTTAATATAAACAGGGATATTATTTTTTTTTACATGAAAAAAAAGAGAGCACTCTCTCTCTCTCTTTCTCTCTCTACCTGACCATATCCTGAGCCACTTTCCTCCACTGCACTCTTCCATCAAGATGTTCTGCCATTCTGCCTTACCTTAAACTCCAAAGAATGAAGCCAGCTGTCTATGAATGCAGACCTCTGAAACCATGAGTCCTCCCCCAATAATTTTTTCTCCTCTATAATTGCTTTTGTCAGATTGTTTAGTCACAGTAGCAAAAAACTGACTAAAATAAGAACATTGCTAACACCAAAACAAAAAAATAGTAAGGAAGATAATAAGGGAAGAAGAGTAAAGAAACAGGAGAGTAAAGAAGAAAGGAAGGATAACTTTTTTTTTTTCTTTTTAGGAAACTAGAGATATTAGCCCTAGGAATTGAAAAGGCATGTTAGGACTTGAAGCCAACTTTGTCTAATTCTAAACACAAGATTAGTATTTGCTAAATTATAGCATAGCCTTTGGATTTCCTGATATATAAGCATCATCCAAAAACTTTAATATAATGTGGTAGGGCTCAATTAGCACTGAATGTCCCATTATGTGCATTTTACAAAATCATATAGTGGGATATAACAAATTAATATGTGTGCATATATATATATTTTTAAACTGAAAATTGCAAATTTCTAAATGTTTATAATTTGGTACACCTAACTCTACTGAAAAACTGTCTTGGAACTTCTAGGATATAAGTACGTTTTGTAGTTTTTTTTTTTTTATTGTAAACAAATGGGATACATGTTGTTTCTCTGTTTGTACCTGGAATAAAGGCATACCATTTGTGTAATCATAAATTTACACAGGGTAATGTTATTTGATAGATTCTGTTATTTTTTTCCCTTCCCCCCACCCCTCCCACCCCTCTCACCCCTCTTTTCCCTCTATACAGTCCTTCCTTCCTCCATTCTTGCCACCCTCCCTACCCTCACCCTAAACCTAACCCTAACCCTAACACTAACCCCTCCCACCCTCCATTATGTGTCATTATCCGTTTATCAGCAAGATCATTCGTCCTTTGGTTTTTTGAAATTGGCTTATCTCACTTAGCATGATATTCTCCAATTTCATCCATTTGCCTGCAAATGCCATAGTTTTATCATTCTTTATGGCTGAGTAATATTCCATTGTGTATATATACCATAGTTGCTTTATCTATTCATCAATTGAAGGACATCTAGGTTGGTTCCACAATCTGGCTATTGTGAATTGAGCAGCTATGAACATTGATGTGGCTGTATCTCTGTAGTATGCTGATTTTAAGTCTTTGGGTATAGGCCAAGTAGTGGGATAGCTGGGTCAAATGGTGGTTCCATTCCAAGCTGAGGAATCTCCACACTGCTTTCCAGAGTGGCTGCACTAATTTGCAACCCCACCAGCAATGTATGAGAAGTACTCTTTGTAGGTTTAAGAGAAAATTACTTTCATGTGCTAGATAGAAATTCAAAACCACTATCCATATATGGATTCTGTAACCTTTATTCTCTCATTTTTGTGGAAATGCAGCCTTTCTCTGCAGAATTTGAATGAGTAAAGTAATTGTAAAATAATCAAGTTTATTCTAATTTATATTTGTTTGCTTTGACTTATAAACTCATAAACCTGACTTTAATGCTGAATTATCACACACTTTAGGTTATTAAAAAGCATTGAAGTTGTTGGTTTTTTTTCTTAACTTGTACATCAATGCATTCAGAAAAATATGTTGACAAGAATACTGAGCAGTCATCAGAAGTCGTATGAATGTATATTTAGCAATTATTCTCCAAAATACAGCAGGTAAATACAGAAAAAAGAATATTGTTTTTTAAAAATAAATGGGCAGTTTAGAATATTTTATCTTCTGAAAAAATAAAAAAGAAATGACAGTTGATAAATATGAGGACTATAAAACACACTTTTTAAAAAACTTAGCATCAAATACAACTTTATGGTTCATGTCTAGAATGCTCCTCAAACTCTTGTGTGTTGAAAGCTTGGTTTTCAGTGAAACAGCATTCAGAGTTGGGACTTTAGATAATGATTGGATCATGAGGTCTCTGACCTCATCATTGAATGAATCCTTTGATAGCAGTGGACTGCTGGGAGGTGGTGGAAATTGTTGGCAGTAGGTCATGGCTGGAGAAAGGAGGTCACTGAGCGGGTGCCCCAGTCTCTCTCTGTTTTCTCTGCTTTTTCTTGGCTATCCTCTTCCGCCATGATGTTCTGCCTAACCCTGAGGTTAGGACTGAAACCACTGAAACCTTGAGCCAAAATAAATATTTTCCCTTTTAAAATGTTCTTATCAGATATTTTGGTCACAGCTACAAAAAGCTGACTAGCATGCATATATATATTAACACTAATAATCCATTCTTTTTTTTTTAATTTATACCACAAATATTGATGTGGTTTATGTTCTGGTCTAGGCAAAAAACACTACATCCTGATTGACACAGATTCTAAGTTATAGTTGGAGTTTCTTAACCTGCTATAACCATTTCAGTTTTCCGTGATGAGATCTGCTTCCTCAAATGTTGAAGTTTGAACATTAGAGAAGCGCACAGAGGCAAGCATACAGAGCAGGTCTTATTTAAAGGTAGTAACACAGACTTCTTCCAAGAGGGAGAGGGGGGCCATGGCTGGTATTCTGGTATCCCAAGAAGTGAGAGAACCCTGCCTGTTTTATAGAGTAAAGTTTCCTTTGTTCTCCTGCTCTCTCCCCACTTTTCTCTCTTCTTCCTGCCTCCATGACTAGGCCCAGGAGATGCTGGTGGGATGGCCAGAAGATGGGAAGCAGGTGGGCAGGAGGAAGGGTCAAATGGAGTGATCCAGGCAGGTAGCAGCCCATGGGGCATTAATTAGAAATTCCCTGCCTACAGCCTTTTGGGAAGGGTAGTATAGGCAGATAATCTTGGTGATCAGAGGGCTCTGGAGACACAACATTCCAATCTTCCAGGGGAAGTTTCCAACTTCCAAGATGCAAATGGGCTCCATTTTTTAAATTTGAACCCATCTCCTGTCTATCCTAACTGCCTGTCTTTAATCCCGACTTCAAAGTGATCAGATTTTGTGTACAAAATAGACTACAAGTGACTTGATGCAAAAGGTTTATTTTCTTCCTTAGGTATTTTCAGTGTTTAAGCACAGTTGCTGGTATATAATAAGAATCCAAGAAATGAATGAGAGATTAAATTAGTAATTAAAATTTGAAAGGAATTGGTGAGAGATTATTTTAAAAGCCAGACTGTATAATTTTTAACAGAATAACAGGATAACCTAGTGAATGTAATATAATATTTGCTTAGTAAAATTTAAGCTTTGGTGAATTTCTTATTGTTAATTTTAATATTACCTATAAGTATGTATGCATGTATTTTACTAATTCTTTTTTTCCTTCATTTATGAGAAACAGGTTCACTTATTAAAAATGAATTTACCTTATATTATATTATATATTGGTACAGCTTAAAGATAACATTTAAAAAATATTTTCTGTTTGTTTCAAATTTCTGGATTAGGATTTTAGAAATAAGTTATCTATCCTTTGCTAATAATATTGTTTGAATTCATTTTCTTCTTCACTGACTGCTATTGTTAGGATTCATTTTCTTCTTCACTTACTGCTCCATCAGATAAGTATCCTGAAAACTTATATATGATAAGTGCTTACTCTTTTGCTAAATGCTATCGCGAGGCTCCTTAACTTGAGCATGGAGCAATGTGTCAGCTGATATACTCTCTGCTAATTTGGATAACCAAAGCTCCATATTAATAAAATAATAATTAAATTTCTGGATGTTTCCTTTTGGAAAAATGCAATCCTGTTGCAAAAGTAAAACAGCAGACAAACAAAAATAATAACAGTAATGTGGGAAATTAAAATGTGATGAACAACTGATACATTATTCAACACCTGCCAGTGCTGTCAGATCTACAGATTTTAATAAGCTTTCTTCATTTTGACTTTCATACCAAATTATATCTTACTCAATATTTGTGTTGGAAGGTGGTTGTTATCAAAACGCTGAGTTTTGACAAATGTATATAATTTTTAAATCACATTTCAATGTGATTTTGTTCAATAGAACAAAACAGTTCTAGTATGTTCTTGATGTCAGGATGAGTCCTCGTATACGTCGTCAGATTTGGTAAACTTCCTCAATTCCCAAGGAGAATTCCCAGACAGTCACCACAGAACTGCAGTGGAGGAATGGCTGAAAACCTCTGTGAGACTGTGTGGGATTCTTCAGATGTGAGTAGTGGGAAAGGAAAATAGTGGCATGAAGAGAAAGGCTAATTTTGCTGTCATGGAATTTTCTGCACCTAACTTCCTGGAATATTGGCCTTCCTTTGTGGTTAACTTAAGATGAAACTTTAAGGAACTATCTGTGCCTAGACTATCCATGTGAGTTCAGACTTATTACTAACATGTTTCACAGGTTTAAAAGAATCAGATGAAAATATGATTTCTTAATGAACTGCCAAGAATAGTCTTAATCTTTTTCTTAATTTTTCACTGTTCACAGGCTTCATTCTAACACTGTTACAGTAAGTTGATTTTAAGAGAGGCAGGACAGTGCGTTACTTAAGAGCCCAAACCCTTAAATGGGATTTCTAGGTGCAAATCTTCACTCTGACTTCTCTTGGATTACATTTGTCAAATTATTCAAACTATTCATGCCATGATTTGCTCATCTCTCTCAAGTAGGGATGGTGACAATTATATATCTTACACTATAAATAACATAAAATATTTTGCATTCATAAGGGTGCATTGCTCATATTAACTTCCATATTTATCTCTGCTCTTCTTGATAAAAGGTCTTTGTCACAGGAGACCTGCTGATCATTCTTAAACTTCATTCCTATTGCTGGTGCATCAGACCTTGTTGTTTAGCCTGCTAGGTGAACCAGGGTCCCTTTGGATTCCACTTAGGTGAGATAATGAGGGATCTGGAAAAAAATCATAATAATTTAAAGTGAGTTTTTGAACTGTAGGGTATTAAGTCATATGTTTTTCTCTACTTCATAGGAGCAAATCAAACCTGATTTAGAGAGAATTCCAAAGATAGTACAAATTTTGTGTGTGTATATGTATGCGTGTGTGTGTGTGTGTGTGTGTGTGTGTGAAAAATTTCCTAAACACCATTAGTCTCAACCACATGAATGGAAAGAAAGCAAGGTACAGAGAGGTTATACTGTTAGGTCATTCGGCCAAAGTAACTCCATTTTGAAAATCAGCACCTGCCCACTAAAGAGTCCCTAACTACCAAAACCACAGCAAAGAGGTCAAATAACAATCACAGGGCCAGATATATTATTTTTTAACTACTCCATCGTACATGACTATATAGAAGTTTTTTCCAGCAGGCTGCTGCACCTTGCAGAAGGGCAGCCTGGTAGACTTTCTCTGTCAATAAACCTTTGCTTCAACTCAGAGATGTGTCTCCTGTGGATATTTGTGCCAGCTATTCTAATATATATGAGGAAGTTTTTTGAATCAAGACAGTCACACTTTGTCTTACGATATCTCATTTTACCTTTTAAAATTCCAAATAACCGAGATAGTAAATATTGAACACCCTATACCAAACCTTTCTAAATTACAAATTTGAGGAAAAGGAATTCATGCTCTATCTCTGAACTTCAGCTTTGTTCAAAAGAACCTAACACAGCATCCTAATGAAGTGACCTGAGAAGGAGCCACAGAGAAATATCCTCCGATGCAGATTTTTCAGTGTCAAATATGGAGATTTCTAAAATACCAATTACAAAATTCATAAAAATATTGGACTTTATTAAAAGTAAGTTTCTTCTCTACAAAAGATACTTTTTAAAGAATAATAAGATAAACCACAACTTGGAAGAAAATAAGCATAAAACACATGCAATAGGTGACTTGTATCTAAAATAGCCAAGTAACTATTAATACTGAACAGAAGGAAATAAGACGGCCAATTAAAGTGCAAAAGATATGCACAGACACTGCATAGAGTCTTCACAAGGAAGATTTATAAATGGCAAATCAGTATTTAAACTGTTTTTAGACATAATTTGTCTTTAGGAATTGCAAATTTTAAAAATGCAAAATCACTGCACAACAAATAATAACAACTAAACTGAAAAACAAAAAACTAAACAAACAAACAAAAAAACAACCTGACAATATCAATTCTTAGTGAGAATACATAGCAACAGGAACTTTGTGGAAGCTTTTTTGATAAATATGGTCTATATTTGTATAAGCTTTATGGACACTTTAAAAAATCATATTTTACAGATGTTGGGAGGGATGTTTCTTGTATGTCAAATGATCCTCTTGTTGATTGTATTTTTCTACATGACTGGGGAATGATTGTTGAAACCCTGGATTGATGATCATTTGTGTCTTTGTTCCAGATCTTAGAGAGAAACTTAACCGCTTTTCCCCATTCAGTAAAATTCTACTTGGGCTGGGGTGTATGACTCAATGGCAGAACATTTATGTAGTATGCACAAGTCCTGAGTTTGATCCCCAGCAGGACACACACACACACACCTCCCCACACTTAACTGTTTGCTTATTATGCTTACTATAAACAGTCTTTTTGTGTTGAGGCCTGCTCCTTCTACACTTAACCAGTGTTACTATCATGAATGGGTATTGAATTTTATCAAATGCTTTTTCTTTCTTTTTTCTTTTTTTTTTTACAGAAGAAATTACTTCTCAGTTTATTTTATGAGGTCACTATAAACCTAATACCAAAATCTGACAGAAAATATAAAATTACAGACTAATATCTCTCATGAACCAAGACGTAAAACGCTTAACAAAATATTAGAGAACTGAACCCAAATAATACATCATGATCAAGTAGGAGTGTGTCTCAAGAGTGCCAACATTGGAGTATAAGTTCCAGCTATTCATGAGGCTAAAAAGGGAGGATCAAAAGTTCAAGGCCAGCCTAGGCAACTCAGTAAGACCTTGTTTCGAAACAAAATTAAAAAAAAAAAAGGCTGGGGATATAACTCAGTGGTAGAGCACCACTAGGTTCAATACTGCCAAAACTCCCAGCACTTCCCCCGGGAGCCCCGCAAAAGCAAGGATGGATTTAATTTTGTCAAATTAGTTAATATAATTAATTGTTACAAGAGAATAATAAGGAAAAGCCTTATGGTCATCAAATGCTTTTTCTTGATCTATAAATGTCTTTTCCTTCACTCTGTTGATGCGGTGTATCATGTTTATTGATTTGCATATTTTTCTTGCCAAAACCTCAGTCCTTGTCCCCAATGCCAATTAATGCCATTTAATAATAAGGACATGATTTTGAGGAAAAAGAAAAAGTTGTTTTATTGCTTAGCAAAGGAGAAACAGGTGACTCCAGTCCCTAAGGGTGTGATTCTGCCCATCAGGAGGAAGAGGGGCCTTTGAAAGAAAGGGTGCATTCCAGTGTGCAGGGGTCCCAGGTACTTTGATGACACGTGTGTTAGGATTCACTTGTTGATTTGTCACTTCCTAGATCCTTTGGCAGGTGGAACACAAATAAGGTAATCTTGTTCTCCCCCACCCCCGTTAGGGATGGGAGAGGGAGAAGAGGAAAAAGAAAACTTGTTCCTTTTAAAAATAAACCTCAGGGCTATATTCAAAAGGTGAAGTGAACCACTGTTACATTTTGAACAATCTTGCAACCCCAAATTAATGATTTTCTTACAAATATATCTACTGTGTATCAAATCTCATGCATATATATGTTTATAGCAACTCAATTCACAATAGATAAACTATGGAACCAACCTAAGGTGCTTTTCAACTGATGAATAGATAAAGAAATTGTGATATATATACACAATGGAATATTAGTCAGTCTTAAAGAAGAATGAAATTATGGTATTTGCTGGAAAATGGATGGAACTCAAGAATATCAAGCTAAGTGAAATAAGCCAATCCCCAAAAGCCTTAATGTCTTCTCTGATATGCGGATGCTAATTCACAATAAGCAGGGTGGGGGGCTAGGGAAGATAAGAAGTATTTTGTATTAGAAAGAGGAGAGTAAATGGAGGGTAGTGGGTATGGGGTTAGAAATGGTGTCGGAGGCCGCTGCCATGTAGGGCCCACAGTGGTAGCTGGCCTCGCCCTAAGATGGCACTGAGAAGCCCAACTGCAAAGAAAAACAACTTTAAGGAAATGCTTTCCTTTGGCTGACTGATCTCCTCCGCGTCCGTGCTTAGCTGGTGATCAGTACATGTCCCTCATTACCCACCATTAAGTCTCCACCAGCCAAATGCCTGACCCGTTAAGTGATTGGTTGTTACATCCCATAAAGCTGCGTACTTTTCGCAGCGGAGGGGGGCAGCAGCTGCGCGGCGAGAGAAGAAGAAAAAGAAGACTACGGCGGTGGAGGAAGAAGAACCAGGCACTTGGCTCAGAAGCTCTCCCATAAAAATAAAGACCTCAAAACTTCATCTGAGAGCCGAGTCTTCATGGTACTCACTGGACGAGACAAGTGGTGCCGAAACCCGGGAACCCTCGCACCACCACAAAAAGAGGTAAGTAATATCCAGGTAAAACAGCTGTTAAAACTAAAACAAGTCAAGTAAAATAAGTCAAGAAAGGTTAAAACAGTATACAGGAAGCTGGTTAAAGTAACCCCCAGGTACAGGGAGCTGGGTAAAGTAACCCCCAGGTACAGGGATCTGGGTAAAGTAACCCCCAGGTACAGGGAGCTGGGTAAAGTAACCCCCAGGTACAGGGAGCTGGGTAAAGTAACCCCCAGTGGACTGGCCAGGTATTAAAATAATAAGATTTTGTGTGTTTGTTGTTTGTCAAGAGTTCATGTCTTTGGTTGCATTGTATTGTTGCAGAGCATTATTGTTTTTAGTTATTTTAGTGTGGCTTAGCATTGTAGTGTGGGTAGCATTTAAAGCCTTAGAAAATGGGCAGCGAAACATCACGGATCAGAATGGAGGGTCTGCTTAGAGACTTATTAAAAGCAAATGGAACACCTCTAAAAACAAAGACTGCGAGGCTTTTCCTCAGAACAATAGAGGAAGCTGCACCATGGTTTTTAGATGAGGGACTCTTAAGTATACCACAGTGGGATCACTTAGGAGAGGATCTAAGAAAGAGGGAGAAAGTAGAACCATTGCCGGTGGGCATGAGTGCAATTTGGACGTTGATTCGCGGGTGCTTAACTAACCCAAGGCCAACGTTTAAAGATACGCTAGAAAAAGGAGAAAACATTTTAGAGGAGATAAAAGAGGAACGATCCAGAACCTCTGAAAGATTATCAAACAACAGGTAGACATGTTACAACAAGTTATGGGATTAGGATGTATTTATACTACCGAGGACTATGTGTTACTACTGTTGAGTGGAAAAATCAGACACATATTTCTAATCTCACAAGACAGCTTGGTATATACCTAACCTCAAATTGGTCTTATACTCTTGATAACCTTACCACTCAATTAGGATTAGAGATTATTAAACTGAACTCCACTAGAGTTCACATTGAACCTATTTCAGCAATCTTCAAATCACTCAAAAACATCTTCAGTTTTACTAAAACATGGGCACACATCATGGCTCTTGGAATACTTATGGTACTGGGATCTGGACTAATGATCCGATGCCTTCTGCACGTAAGACGCCAACAACGGGGAGAACGTCAGACCATCAAAATGGCACTTATGGCGCTTGAAACTGGCACATCTCCCCAGGTGTGGCTAAAAATGCTGAATCGGTAGCCAATGACGGGTAAGCAAACAGAGACATATATCAACCTAAAACAGGTCCTCATCCCAAGAGGGGTGAGATACCTATGACGGGTAAGAATATGTTCTGCTGTTATGCAACCTAAGACAGGCACGATCCCGGGGATCCAGAGTCACAGATAGGCTCATGGGGGCCCATACCAACATAAGACAGGTTTCTGACACCTGGAGGTCAGAATTCTGATGACGGGTAAGGATGGTGCTTGCCACTTGAGCTATCATGATGACCTGATCCTAAGCCCATTAATAAAACAGAAAGGGGGAGATGTTGGAGGCTGCTGCCCTGTAGGGCCTGCAGTGGTAGCTGGCCTCGCCCTAAGATGGTGCCAAGAAGCCCAACTGCAAAGAAAAACAACTTTAAGGAAGTGCTTTCCATTGGCTGACTGATCTCCTCTGCGTCCGTGCTTAGCTGGTGATCAGTACATGTCCCTCATTACCCACCATTAAGTCTCCACCAGCCAAACGCCTGACCCGTTAGGTGATTGGTTGTTACATCCCATAAAGCTGCGTACTTTTCGCGGTGGAGAGGGGCAGCAGCTGCCTGAGGAGAGAAGAAGAGAGAGCAGCAGCTGCGCTAGAGAGAAGAAGAAGAAGAAGACGGCAGCGGTGGAGGAAGAAGAACCAGGCACTCGGCTCAGAAGCTCTCCCATAAAAATAAAGACCTCAAAACTTCATCTGAGAGCCGAGTCTTCATTGTACTCGCTGGACAAGACAAATGGTAGTAGAATGAATGAAACATTATTAGCCTATGTACACATATGATTATATGACCTGAGTACCTCTACATCATGTACAACCAGAAGAATGAGAAGTTTTACTCCATTTATGTATGTTGTGTCCACATGCATTCTACTGGCATGTATAACTAATTAGAACAAATTAAAAAATTATAAAAAATACATTGTTATATAATTAAAGTTTGTGTGCATCTTTTAAATTCAGAACCTTGTTTTCATTAATGTAAGATTAAAATAGGATAGGGAATTATGAATAAGATGTACATTAACAATACAGATACCTTCTAAAATCAATCAGGTGAAAAAATTTTCTCAAGAATGTATTAGATTCTCCATTACTGTTTCAACATGGACTGGAGATATAAGAATTATTAAAGTCCTTTTGAATTTGAGAACAAATCTGAAATATGTGGAATAATAAGAGTTACTATTAATTGAACATATACATGTCCAAGAAAATAACATTTTAATTTTAAATACCCATCAGCTTCTCAGCACGTGTAATCTTTCATCTATTTTCAAATGGGGAGACAGGTGGATTAAAATCAAGTGTCTGATCAAGAGTTTGCACTTATTGAGAGGCAGAGTCATTAGCTCAAATTAATAGCTCGTGTTCATTTTATTTCTGGACACCATTGCCTTCCTGTGGTTGGTGGTTATAAATTGATAGTTTTGATACTGCTGGTTATTAGTGACGAGTTCTGCTTCCTCAAATGCTGAAGTTTGAACATTAGAGAAGCAGTCAAAGCAAGCATAGAAAACAAGTTCTATTTAAAAAAATAGTAACAGAGTTCTCCTGGAAGGGAGAAGGGGGCCACCGCTGGTATCCTGGTATCCTCAGAAGCGGGAACATCCTGTCCCTTTTATACATTTTAGACTTTCTTTGTTCTCCTGCCCTCTTCCCCCTTATCTCTCTCCTTCCTGCCTATGTGACTTGACTAGGCCCAGGAGATGCCAGTGGGTGGCCAAAAGAGGAGATGCAGGTAGGCCAAAGGGCCAAGGTGAAGTGATGGGGACAGGAAGGGACTGGCATCCCAGGGGGCATTCATTAGAAGCTGCCTATATGCTCAGAGGGTATTCCATTAACAACTTTTGGGGAGGGGCATTATCCCAGGTAATCTTGGTAATAAAAGGGCCATGGAAGCATTAACATTCCAATCTCCCAGGGTGGTCTCCAACTTCCAGGACCCAAACCATCCTCCATTTTCACTATCTGACCTAATTGCCTATCTACATTGACTACCTGTCTTTAATTCTTGCTTCAGTATGGGATATAAATTTTTTTTCTACTTTTTTCAATACATGTAATCTAGAGATTCAAGAAACAGCTACTGTGATTATGCAGTTTTCCTGACAAATAAAGACATACTGTGGTAAGTAGTGAGAAATCTCTCAAAATGCAGTGGGAAGAGTTTTATGAATTACCTTAGTTCAGATTTCGACTTTGCCTTTAATTTGCTTCTTGATCATATATAAGACTTGAGAGCTCAGAGCCCTAAAGTTTCTCATATACCCACATGGCAAAGGAACCTGCAAAAATTGAGGTTGTTATATGTGATAAAATCCATACTGTAATGTATAAAGCTGCTCCCCCGCCCATCAGGTGCAGCCGTTTTCCCTGTCTCCCAACCACTTGTCAATCTGTGAACATCCTAGCTAGCTATTGGTTCATCAATCAGCTTGCAAGTATCCTTCTCCAATATTGGTCCCCTGTTAGCCCGGCGGAATTCAACTGTTTACTATAGCTTCCCTGCCATCTTTTCTCATTCTTCTGTCTCTCCTCCTCACTTTCTCTATTCTCCTGGCTCTCACACTCTCTCTAGCGCATGCCCTTTCTC
Source organism: Sciurus vulgaris (assembly GCF_902686455.1). Lineage (NCBI taxonomy): Eukaryota > Metazoa > Chordata > Mammalia > Rodentia > Sciuridae > Sciurus > Sciurus vulgaris. Next base: position 48,750,750 of record NC_136472.1, read on the forward strand.
TTTCCTTTCTCTTTTCCTCTCACTTTCTCTCTTACCCTGCAGGGAGACATTCTGTTTGCTTAATAAACTCCCTTATGTGATTTCCTGTGTCTGGTGTGGTTCTGTGGGATTTCCTTACACATACTCTTCTCCGGTCTCTTTTAAATATACAGGTAACTTAATAGGTCCAGGAATGAGCTGGAGTTTTGGTTGCTTTGTGATGTCAAGAAAGCCACAAACTGTATTTCTGCTTTGCTTTCTGAAAACCAGAATAATAGTTGACAACTGCATACCATGTAGTGAAGACAAATGCAGCAAGTGCAGTAATATCCACAAAGCAGGCGGCAAGCAACAATAAAGCAACTAGAGCTTTTAAAAATTTTATTTCCAAAGTATTCATTGAAGAGACTCAGATGCTTGTTATCCAGGACATATTGTGCTTTAATGAAAAATAACACCTGCCTTTATTCTTTAAAATCCAAATCAGCAAAAGATGATTTTACTTAATATACCTGTTACATCTGTACAGTTTAACAAGGAGCACTTGATAAAATGAACTGTGCGATAATTGTGCTGGCCTGGAGGTGAAAAAAGCAAAACAAAACTGAGGTTGTGATATGTTATAAAAGCCATTCTCTTCTCCCCAAAACAAAACGGAAAACCAAAACCCACCAAGGCATTCTACACAGTTATACTTCAGATGACAACAAAATTTTATTGAGTTATTTATTAACTTTATACTAAGTAAACATTAATCTCCTCAGTAGGGTGCAGCTGCATGCTCTTCAGACGTCAGTTATCTGAAGACAAATGTCTGCAATACGCTGTCATAAGACTCTTGGTGTTGTAATTAATCTGCTTCTTTCATGGTAATCAGAGATTGTTCACCATTTCACACTTGATTTGAGATTTATATTTTTCAAAATCCCTCTAGAGAAGAATAAGTGAAACTGTTTATTTTAAACACTGTACACAAAAGCATGAGGTATATGGATTAAGGACAGTGGGTTTTATGAGGTTTTGTTATTTCTCAGAGTGCCTCAGCGTTCTTGGCTCAATGGGTCTAGGTTATAAATGTCTTGGGAAACCTTTCTCCTTGCCTCAGGTAGTGTCCCTGATGGGTTCTTTTGAACGCAAATCTGTTATAGGACACACTTTGAAGCACAGCTTGCCAAATGAAACAGAAGCAATGGGTGTGTCCTGGGAGAAGACCTTTGTCTGCTGTCTTGTCTTGATTGAAAGAAAGCATAATAGAAATGACCTTCTAAATATGTTGGTGTGAAAGGATTATCTCCTATGAAGAGAAGAAGCAAAATTGTCCTTTAAAAAGTAAGAGCTGCATAATAACAGAAGGAGGCAAAAGAGACTAAAATGAGAGAAAGAAGAGACTAGTCTTTCAGAAGAATGCTTTGCTCCTTTCAGTAGAGGACCTTTTACAAACATATCTGCTGGCCACCACAATTGAACAATGCTTATATTTCAACTTCTTATAGCCTCAATAGACTTCTATTTGTTTTCCCCTGTGGGATTTGACATTGATTTCAAATGTCAAATTGATTTCATTGACATTGTTATTTTGTCCCTAGAGTCTGGTTTTTGCATAGAGAAATTAACGGAAATTCACAATGAACACTAATAGTCAAGTAGTAGGATCCTATTTCTGAGTCTTGGCACGTTCAGGGTTGTAACGGATATCACATTCTCAGCCCTGGAAGGACAGAGGTTCTGGCAGTAAGACTCTTGACTTCTCTCGTGCTCCTCATCCAGCCTTCAGAAGACTGTGAAGATGGTCTTCCTAAAATATGTTCAACTTCCAATTATTTTCTGGAAAAGTGTATTTGAGGCCTTCCTTGGTTCAGTCCACCAAACATTTCATGACTTCATCTCAAGTCTCCCTGAAGTTTTTCTAATTTTCTGTCCCAAATAATGGACTCTTTGCCTGTTGGAAAGTCTGTACATTTTACTTGTAGTTATTTGCCTTTGCTATCCCATCTCTGTGTACCTAAACCTCATTGGTGTTGTAACTTCCCCCTTTCTGCTCTTTAAACTGGAATCAGATGTTCACTCCTCAGAACTCCCACAGAAATGAAGTTAGATACCTCACCCATCATGTCATCAAGCTCTGTACTTTATATTCTAATCATATGTGTAGATACTTTTACTTCCTACAGGCCTCATAGTTTGTGCCATTTATTTCTCTGAAGTCCAGATTTAATTTGTGTTTAAGTCAACTTTGTACATGTACTTCCCAGAATATGTTGCATTGAGAGTTACTAAACAACTCTTTAATGCATATAAAAAGGAATTTTTATTCTGATTTACTTATTCTGATTTCATTAATTTGTACTTCTACCCTTAGATTTATTAATAAATTTCTGTATTTATTGTTTGGCTAAAAGTGACAAAGTTGTAGCTTGGCCTAGAGACAGAGGGCAAGAGAGAAAAATGTCCTATAGAAAGTTTAGGTTTTCTTGTAGTAAAATGGATTTCTGAAACTAAAGAACTAATTCAGCCTCAGTTAACTAATTTTGTTTAAGGGGATGATTAATGTTTTACATTGGTATAAGCAAACACCATTTCCTCTGCTGTCAATGGATGGGAATTTTTTTTTTTTGAAACAGAATATTTCTCTCTCTTTTTTTTTATTGTAAACAAATGGGATACATGCTGTTTCTCTGTTTGTACATGGCGTAAAGGCATACCATTTGTGTAATCATAAATTTACATAGAGTAATGTTGTTTGATTCATTCTGTTTTTTTTCCCTTCCCCCCACCCCTCCCACCCCTCTTTACCCTCTATACAGTCCTTCCTTCCTCCATACTTGCCCCCCCTTCCTAACCCTAACTCTAACCCTAACACTAACCCTTCCCTCCCCCCCATTATGTGTCATCCTCCACTTATTAGCGATATCATTCGTCCTTTGGCTTTTTGAGATTGGCTTATCTCACTTAGCATGATATTCTCCAATTTCATCCATTTGCCTGAAAATGCCATAATTTTATCATTCTTTATGGATGAGTAATATTCCATTGTATATATATACCACAGTTTCTTTATCCACTCATCAATTGAAGGGCATCTAGGTTGGTTCCACAGTCTGGCTATTGTGAATTGAGCAGCTATGAACATTGATGTGGCTGTATCTCTGTAGTATGCTGATTTTAAGTCCTTTGGGCATAGGCCAAGGAGTGGGATAGCTGGGTTGAAACAGAATATTTCTCTATGTTTTCAAAATGATGAGGATACGCATTGGTATTCCTGAGATTTTGAGTCAGGGAAAGAAAAATTGTTAACACACAGATTCCAAAGGAAAACTAATCCTAAAGTTTACATGGCAAATTGATTTACCACTGGTAAAAATTCATCAGTAGGGATCAGCTCTGAAGGATCATCTCTCCAGCTCTCAACTTTTGAGTGAATTCCCTCTGTTCCACCATTTCCAGGTGGTAATCTAAACTCATTTGACAGTTTATCCCCCTTATATGTGGAAGCCTGTTGGGACTAATGACACGAGAACTAACTCAGGCTGACTCCTTACTCCCTGGCGAGTGAGCAAGATCAAGGCTCAAAGGTAGTTTCAAAGGTTAATGATGATAAATCAGACCACCATCAGGGATTGGTTAACAACAGTTCCGCGAACGTGATCAGCTCGTGGTTGCCATATAGTCCTATGGGACTCTCACCTGCGTGAATCCTCCGTGCCTTGCTGACCTTTAAGCTAATTGGTTCCCGCCTAGCCCCCACCCTACATAAAAGCTGTGTGATTTCCTTAATAAACGAGTTCCTGCTGTGACTGGTATCCCTGAAGCGTCTGATTATCCTCCGCCCAGAGGTCTGGGAGCGGGCGGTCAGTCGGCCCTACCTATCCCGATCTGACCTTGTTAGGGAGTGTCCCCTTCCTTGCCGCTGGTGGAGAAGAGCAAGGGGGCTTAAGACCCCACAGAAGCCCATCTCATTTCTGGCCACTTTGATAGGAGACCCTTCTTTATTATGCAATTATCATCTGTTAAGCTCACCTTTGAAAGTCTCACTTGGTTCTTCATTTTGCCTTTCTTCCTTTCCAGTACTCAAAAACATTTAGAGGGACTCATTAATCTTTTATTATCCAGACTAAATTGCAACTAGTTCCTCAAACTGCTTCTCACATACCAATTTATTCATAAACTTCATGTCATCAGTTAGAATATTTTTCATTTTTTTATTTTCTTCTAAATTGCCAACTATAAAGGTCTTGTTATAGGTTAAGATGCTCAGGAATACTTGTTAAGAGTTTCATTGATATTTTATCAAGTTTAGTCAGTATAAGAAGTAATGAGGGAAAAAAGATGTCTTTCATTTGGTTTGGTCTCATGCAGTTGAATCTACTATTACCCTAATGCCTTTTCCACTGTGAAAATTTTGTTCCCATATTTTGCTAATGGAGGAGATAAGTATCAATATACTCTTTCTTTCTTGGGTTTTTTAGGGTACACAAACTGCAAATCTCTTCCCTGAAGTTTGGGAGTTAAAAAAACAGAGCACTCCGTCCTCATAAAGTCCTAAATGTTTACCAGTTTTGTTAGTTACTATGTGATTGTCATCAAATGGGTCCTTTCTAATTCTCTAGCTGGCATCTATTAAGTGAAGTGAATATCTCACTTCTTGGTGTTATGAGAATTGAATAAGATCATGTGTGTTAAATGTACAGAATAGTAACTTATCTATATAAAATGCTCTAAGAATATTAGCAAGAAAGGGAAGAGATACATACCGACACTCTTAGATTGCAACTTTTAAAATGAATAGGCTTCTATATTTCATAAGAAATGAGGCCTTGAAATATAAAATTCTATCTTCCATTCAACCTTAGAGAATAATTTAAAATAAGAACGGAATAAAAACTATTATTTGTTTTCATGGGTTTCTTTCTATACTACTAATCTCCTTACCAGAGTCAATTCATTTAGGCATGTTCCAATCAGATATATTTCTTAGAAAGTAAGTGTTAGTACAATAATTCATTACTTTATATTTTTTCTTCATTTGTGTCAAATTCCTTTGGTCAATAAAAATATTAAAAATAACACAATTATAAATTATGAATAGTATTTTAGAACTCAGTATGGCACTGAGGGAGCTACATATACTTTCAGGAATAACCCAAAGTAAATACAGAGCAGTTAGAAGGTTTTAAATTACCTACCTGTGTTCTAGCCAGGTTAGCTAGAACTATATTTTTAAGCTATGTGTCATATCATCCTGTTCTTTAAAATCCTTCCAAGGCTTTCAACCCCTGGTTATATATGACTTAACCCTTCTCTGTCCAATATGGCTCTACCTGACATGACTTCTCCCCACGTCTTCCATTTCATCTCCTGTCACACTGTATTCAGTCCCATTTCATTTCAGGCACTGTGACCTTCTTTCTGGTTCTCATACGTCATACTTCTTCCTAGTTTTCATCTCTGCTCTGTCATAGCTCTTGCCTGAAAAAAATAATTCTTTCCTTGACTTTTCCTTTCACTGGTTTCATTTGTTTCCAAGAGGATTTTTCCAAATACTGTTCTCAGCTCTCTTTGCTTCTTTCTCATGACTGCTAATCAAATCATTATGCAATTTTATTTATTTTCAGACTGAGAAGGAACTTGCATTTTTCTTTAATATGTGATTCTTGAAATGGTATGTAAGCTCTTAGAGACAAAGCTTAGCTGCACTTACACCATGAGCAAACAAAACAATGCACAGCACCTAATTAATCTTCAATAGTATTTGCTGAGTGAGTAAATGAATGAAAAAATAATAAAGGACTTTGTCCTCCTCTGGCTTAAGGAAACAAAATAACAGCTCAACATTAAGATCTTGAAAAAGATCATCTCTGAATCACATTTAAGTGATGACTTGTTATGCAAACTTCCATCTTGCAAGGTATCAACTCCTCGGATGAAACCTGTTCTGATCACTTAAGAAAAAAATGTCGTTGTTCTCCTTTAACTCTTGTGTTTTTTATTTTTTTAGTTTGTGTTTTTTCAGATTTTAATCACTTAGTAACTTGAAAAAAAATTAATATATGGGCCATGTTTCCTGTACAAGATTATCCCAGATCAGAAAACTGGGCTTGCTCAGAGCACCTGGTTAAGTGTCTTGCATATAAAAGTCTTCACAAATAAATGAGGTATTTTTGTTGCTTATGTTTCACAATATTTTGTTAAATGTTGGAATACCTCGGACCTTACAATAAAAAAATCAAAACATTATATAAAAGAGATGAGTCTATTAGTAACTATAATAAAGACGAGGAGTGGAGTTTCAAGCAATCTTGGTTAAATGTGATCATTGCTTTCTTCACTATTATCATTGGTATTCTAATTCTTATTAAATTGAAAGCATGCCATGTCCTCTGTCTACCCCAATTTTTTTTGTAAATTCTAATTTAGGTTTTAACTAAATTTAGGTTTTAAAGAACCACATTTCCATTAGTGAGTATAAAACTAAGATTTAATCTTCTACAATTCCATAATATAATAGGCCACAGAAAAAGGTTTTAGGATAAGAAATTAGTTTCATCATTTAAATGCTTATAGGATTTCAGAGGCAATAATGTCTATTATTGAAATATCTCTAAAAATTCTGCTTTATTTCATCAGCAATTTTTATTTCAATAGTGACACATGTTTGAAGGTTGTCAACGTACTTTTTATAGCACCAGATCTCAGCTTCCTTATTTTTTTTTGCAAACAGAATTCTCTTTATTAATTATTTTTTAAGAATAGATTATGATAATAAATTTTCTTTGCTTTATTCCTGGTGCTATTGCAGCTAGTGAAAGTTGACTTGCAGAACACTTTTAAAAAAATCTATGATTTCCTCTTTCATGTACTTCACTGTGTTATTCTGAGGACTAATATTATGAAAGTGCTTTGAAACTGGAAAACTCCTTCACCAATAATTTCATTGTATTTTACACTACTAATACCATCTTTGTTGGTGCCAGAATCATCAACATCTTGATTAGTAAATTCCATGTGGTTTCTTTCAACTTTTGACCCAATTGCTGACAGTAGGTGCACAATAGTTGTCCCAGAGCATTTATTGCACATGAGCACATCCATGCACATATTCACTTACCAGCACAGGAGAAGGAGTGTTAACCTACTACAAAGTGAGCCTCTCATGGTTTGAATATGAGGTGTCCCCTCCCAAAAAGTTCATGTGGAAATGCAGGAATATTCAGTGTTGAAATGATGCAACTATTACCTAATCAGTGGATTAATCCATTTGATGGATTAATAATCTGAATGGCAACAGTAGGCAGGTGAGGAATGGCTAGAGGAAGTAGGTCACTGGGGCCATGCCCTTGGAGATTACATTTTGTCCCTGGATCATCACTCTCTCTCTGCTTCCCAGATTCCATGAGCAGGTAGCTTTCCTCTACCATGCCCTTCTGTCATGTTTTTCTGCTTCACCTCTGACACAAAGCAATGGAGCTGACTGGCCATGAATGGTAAGTTTCTGAAAATGTGAGCTCAAAATAAATGTTTGGTATTTTGGTCACAATGACAAAAAGCTGACTAACACAAAACTCGACATAAAATAATCAATCTAAACAGTGACTTTATTTTATTAGTAATTTAACCTAATCCAGAGTTAAGGTTCATTGATACTTGATACATGAGGCATAGACAGGCTTGTTATTACATATTATATGTTTCCATTTGAGGTAAAAATAGCCACTTCTCCAACTCCCTCCCTGACCTACACCCTCCTCCCCAGGACTCTGCTCTATTACCAACACAACAACTGCTCGGATTGGTTGGTGTCTTGAAAAATCTTTTTATTCTTAACTTTTCCAAAGTCTATAATTTGAAAAAGGATGAAAATGAATGAGATGTGATTTGCCCCCAATCCTGATTAATCTTTACAAGGAAGTAATAGTAAAGGAGTAAACCTCTTAGCCATGCCTTTACTATTCTTTTTAGCCTCCATATTTGTTATATTTCAGCTCTCTTGGCTAAAGGTAGGCAATATCAGACTATTGCCTTTATAGACAGTCTATTTCTCTAGTCTGCATTACTTTCCTGACTTCTTAATAGGAGTTACTATGATACACTGCCTTTTTAGATGCATTTATTTGAACACAAAGCAGGGCAGAGGGTTGCTCCTTTATGTTCCCTATGTGCACTGTATTCTTATTCCATTAAGTAATGTACCATTATACACAAAAATGCATTGCTTAGTTAACTTTTTTTTTTTTTTTTTCATACCTTAAGATGGGAACTATGTACTCAGGGCTTAGGATGTGGACCACAAATGAAATGAATAAGCTTCAGATGTTAACATTTAGCACATAACAGGTTATATACAGAATACTTTATAAATCTGATCTTGGTTAATTCCTCCTTCAGACAAAAGAACATTGAGATTTAGAGAAAAGCACCAGCCTGTTCATGATTACACAGAAAAACTGTCTGAATTTGCCTGGAGTTGGTCTAAATCCAAAATCCTTATCCTTGTTGCAAGGATAGGGATTTGTAGTGAAGAATAAATCTGCTCCTTTTCATTGAGCCTCAGTAGCCCATGAGCATTTATGGTTGACTGAGCAGGCCCACTTCTCTCTCGTTTGGTTCTTCACTGATCTTTGAGAATTTAAAAAACCATTTCTAAACAAGCTTATCCCATAGGAATCATTGCAACTCAGATTGGTCCTATACACAGCAATTTAATTCAAAATCCTCTGAGGCTTGGAATTTCCCATATCATTAGTTAAATAGATTCTGACTCTTGTATGTTTTATACTCCAGTATTCTCTTTCTTTAACTCTTTTCTAGGTCTGTGACATTTTAAAAATGTTTTACTTCTTGCACACATTTCACAAGTCTCATTATGTGCACAGACATATTACAAAATAAAGTAGTGCAGTATCTGTTTTCCTACATCTTCTTAGTTGGGCTTAATCTTCCCTAAATTATCCTACAGAAAGCTATCCAAAAATAAATAAATACATAAATAAAATAACTTGAGCTGGTGTGGCATATAATTTCTTTGTTTAAATTTGTATTTCTCTTGTCTTTCTAGCTTTCTAAGTAGGTGAGCTTTTTTGGTCAACGTCTATGGAAACCCCTATTCACACATTTGAACATGTGGGCAGCTGGCTGGTACCAAGGGCTGTTTTTTGTTTGTTTGTTTGTTTGTTTTGCTTGTTTGTTTGTTTTCAGATTTTAACTTACCATTTATCAGTGGCATATCTTGGGATGTTACTTAAATGTTTTGAGCATCAATTTATTCATGTTAAAAAGAAGCTAATAATAGCTATCTTAATTGACTTGTGGTAAATTGCATATACTTATTTGATCTAACCCTGAGTATTTCTGTGAATTCTATGAATATCTGCAGTGTGTCATTTAGTGACAATACCCAGAACAAACTAAAACCTTGGATCTCATTTTGATATTTTGTTATATAACATGAAAGTCATTTAAGAAACAACAAAGGAAAGTTAAGAAGCCATTAAAAGGGTTCATTTCACATGTGATTTGTTTAAATGCTATAAATACATATGCAACTTTCTATTAAACTTAAAGATCTGACTGTGAATCTAACCACAATAAACCATGTCATTTTAAATGTATTGGTAGACATATTATTCTTTAGTGTTAGAGAGATCTTTGCTGATGAGGCAATATCATGTAATACAAAGGCTTTGGAGTGCCATATGCAAACATGATTTCTCATCCTACTACATCAAATAGCCAACTGGAGATTGCTGAATGCAGGAGATTCATATTTGCAACTAAATGGCACTGGGTGGCTTTCTTTACTTCTCTGAGACTCAGTTTACAATACACCAAGAGTTTTACCTGCAATGCATGGCAAATAGTTTCTAAAGAATGGTAAATTATTTTAGTGATTACTCATAGTACTAATGTTGACTCCTATTGTTATTACTAGACCATCATTGGAAAGTGAGAATCTAAAGAAACTAAGGTCTACAAAATCAAAATAAGGTGAATATTAAAGAGGTACTGAACAAGAATAAAGAGGAAGAAGGGTATAATGATGACTGATTATGTTGGAAGAGATGACAGATTTTAAAGTTTCATTTGTGAAGCATTTGGAAGTAATAACAAAGTCCTGGTGCCTCCCTAGTATGATTTGCAGAAGTGGAAAGGATATTGGAGAAGTCATTAAAAATGTTATGATCAGGACATAAAATAGTTTCTTAGCATGGATATTGAAAATGATCCAAGCCCAAGGTTGAAATTCGAGTGTGGGTGAAGAGGTACTGATAGAATAGCAAATTATATCAATGAAGAACTCTATAGTTCAGCAAAATTGTAGGAGATTCATATTTGCCCCTAAAGATAGAAGGAAAAGAAGTAGTAACAAGGAATTTCAGTGTTCCCTTTCTGCTGGCCTGTGGGAATATAGGGAGTGGAAACTTCAGTAGTAAGAAAATTGGGGGTTCCGCTGGGAGTGTAGCCCAGGGGTAGAGTGTATGCATAGCATGTGTGAGGCACTGAGTTTAATTTATAGCATAAAAAAAAAAAAAAAGAAAAACAGGCAGGGTCCTACAAGTCAATTGCTGCTCCATTCTGATTTTGAAACCTTGTACAGATTGCTTAAGTTCTTAAGTCTCAAGTTCAACTACAAAATGGTGATAGTATTGCCAACTTCAGAGGGCTGTTATCTTGTTACTTGAGCTAATGTCTATTAAAGGCTGAGTAGAAGACTATAAACATGCAGCAATTTTCATTATTCTCCACAGGGGGAAGCTGGAAATACATATGGTCCTGGGGAGGGTCAGATTTCTGTTTAGATAATGAATATCTGGAAAGAACCTCTATGCTTTCAATTGTACCATCAGATCACCTGGGGAGAAATTCAGGTTCTGTCATTGCATCTTCCTCCAGCAATCAGCTGGCTTTAAAACACTGGCTTACAAGCAGGAGAAAACAAATGGAACTAGCTCTCAACTGTGAAGTATAAAACCGATTACCAATTAGACTTTCACAGTGAATTGCAATTGCATTTTTCACCTTTGGACATTTCATCAATATATTCTATTGCCTTGCCACTGAGAAGATTTTGGTCAATGAGAAGACAACCTTTCAGCTAGTTATAAGAGTGAGCTGGGAGACCAGCAATCAATGCATCACACACGTTTTGTAAATGACACCGCCAGTTTCACGATCCCTGACCTTTTGTGCACTAGAGATATTTGTTATGGAAAACAAATAAAAATAATAAAACCATTGTGAAATTACCCTACTGTTTAACAGCATTGAAGGATAGGTAATACCATGGTAATTACTAAAGTTTCTAGGAAAAAAATGACAGGTTTTTCTACCTCTGATATACATTAGTTAATTAATTAATGGTTAATTTTATTTATTGTGGCTTAATATTCAAATCTTTATTGATCCTAGACATTCCACAGGTATTTTTGGTCACATATCCCCATGAGTATTTGGTGTATTCAATGTGGATTTAGTCATTGTAATACATATGTATTTGAGTAGATATGAATGATATATCCACTCTTGTTTTAATTTGCATTTCCAAGATGACATGTGATATTGAGGATCTTTTAATTTGCTTATTTCAACCTGCATATTTTCTTTGATGTGGTATTTATTCAAATATTTTGCCTGTTCTTTTAAATGGGGAAAATTACATTTTCAAATTAACATTTAATGTCTCAAGGAAGATGGACAAAGGTAAGTCTGACGGAAAACATATAGCATGATTTAACTATAAGTAGATGTAAAAATTTTGGAAGTTGGAATCAATGAAAAGCAGTTTATTTTATTTTCCCCCAAACACAGAATGATATAAATTAAAAGTGAGTTGCACAACCCATTCAAGGCCTGGTGGGCACCGGAAGGCATGCTCTGAAGTATACAATCTCTCTTGCTGAGATTCAATGATCCATCCATTTGATCTTGATACAAAAATCAATTGTTTAACAAACACTAAGTGCCTATGTGTTACATTTTGTTTAAGTTCAGAAAAAATAATCAGACAAATGTCTGGAGAAATGCAAGGAAATTACATTAAATTTGAAAGAGTCAGATAATAAGCTAGTATGTATATAAATAAGGCAGTTTCAAAGGAAGAAAATTTAAAAAGAAAATAACTAAAATAAAATAGGGTTAATGAGGCAGAGGACTGTTGAAGAGGCTTCTGACAAGAGACGGTGTCCACAAGGAGGGGAAGGTTTGAATAAGACCTAGAGGAAGAATCAGGCTTGGGAAGATAGCATGATAGCAGGAGGTCTTGGCTCACAGAGATTTCTAAAACATAAGGATGAACAAGCATAAAAACCATTAGGTAGGGATATGGTCTGCATATTTGAGAAAAATAAGGACAGCTGGTATAGCTAGAGTAAAATGAGCGAACTGAGTGATGGGGGACCGTCTCTATAGTGCCACCATTACCCAACTGCTGTTTCTTTTTCAAGAAAAACAAACAAAACCACATAAAACTTTTCAGTTGCAAAATAAAATCTCCTCTTATCAGCACTACATTAAAACTTCAGCAGAACTAAGCTATGAAAAGTTTGTAGTGCCAAATTCCCTTAGGCAATTCAATATTAAAACAATAAATACTAAACCATAAAATGAGTCTGTGGAAGTCTAACCGAATTTTAATATTTCCCTTGATAACTATTATGGTAGACACTAAAATACCACCCAACATCAATTTCCCACCTTCTTTCCTGTTCATATAACCTTTAATTTGTCAATGACAACAGGTACCAGTTTGCTATTTTAGTATGTCTTACAACTGGGAATAACCATATAACTCAGACCATACCAGTAGGTGAGCAGCTATCTTCTAAAGGGAAGTTGTAGGAAATTCTATTGATTTCCTGATGAAGGGCAAGAAGCAGAAGCAATTTGCCCCTATTCTTGCATCTTGCTTGTCCCCTCACCATTTCTGTGATGGACCCATCCACAGCCCCTATCTTGAAACACTGCAGTTCAAGTTAGGTTCTCTGTGCAGCTAAACTCAGGCCAATGATAGCATATCTCCTGAATTATGGTTAAGAGAGCAAAATCAATTAATTATGAGACTTCAAGATGAGTTGGACTTTCTGTTACTCAGGAAAACATTTCAAATTGCTATACTTACTTAGATTTTTGAAAATTAAATATAAACTAGCCTCTTCTATTTGCTTTTGTATATATACTGTTTTTGATCTTAGTATAGTTTCTCTGAGTTCAATGAACATAAACAGGAAGAGGCATCATTCTTAGTGTTCTTTCTAGGATCCAGGCAAAGCCTTTCAAGCTGGGCTTATTTAATCACTTCAGCAACTCTATGATTCAGGTGCTGTTAGCATTCACAATTTTTATATGGGATTCTGATATTCAAAAGAATAAGTCACCAGTCAATGGACACACAAATCTTTTATTTTTAATTTTTAAATTTTATTTGTACTAATTAGTTGTACATGACAATAGAATGCATTTATACATTCTGATAGATCATAGAGTATAATCTCTCATTCTTCTGATTATGCATATTGCAGTATCATATCAGTCATGCAGTCATACATGTACATGAGATAATAATGTCTACTTCACTCTATCATTCCTTCCCCATACCCCTTCCCATCCCTTCACTCCCCTCTACCAAATATAAAATAACTCTATTCTTCCCTATCCTCTGCCCTTGTTGTGAATTAGCTTCCACATATCGGAAAAAATATTTGGTCTTTGGTTTTTTGGGGTTTGGCTTATTTCACTTAGCATGATATTCCACAAATCTTGAGTGACAGTAGTAGGATATGACCCAAATTACAGGAACCCTAGCTCTAATCAATACTGGAATCAGACAGCTTAGGACCAGACTTCCTCAACAGGACTCCCATAGCACAAGAAATAAAAGCAAGAATCAATAACTGGGATAGATTCAAACTAAAAAGCTTTCTCTCAGCAAAGGAAACTATCAGCAATGCGAAGAAAGAGCCTACAGAGTGGGAGAATATCTTTGCCAATCATACTTCAGATAGAGCACTAATCTCCAGAATCTATAAAGAACTCAAAAAACTCTACTCCAAGAATGCAAATAATCCATTCGACAAATGGGCTAAGGAAATGAATAGACACTTCACAGAAGAAGATCTACAAGCAATCAACAAACATATGGAAAAATGTTCAACATCTCTAGTAATAAGAGAAATGCAAATCAAAACCACCCTAAGATTCCATCTCACCCCAATTAGAATGGCGATTATCAAGAATACAAGCAACAACAGGTGTTGGCGAGGATGTGGGGAGAAAGGTACACTCATACATTGCCGGTGGGGCTGCAAATTAGTGCAGCCACTCTGGAAAGCAGTGTGGAGATTCCTTAGAAAACTTGGAATGGACTCTCCATTTGACCCAGCTATCCCACTCCTTGGCCTATACCCAAAGGACTTCAAATCAGCATACTATAGAGATACAGCCACATCAATGTTCATAGCTGCTCAATTCACAATAGCCAGATTGTGGAACCAACCTAAATGTCCTTCAATTGATGAATGGATAAAGAAACTGTGGTATATATATACAACGGAATATTACTCAGCCATAAAGAATGATAAAATTATGGCATTTGCAGGCAAATGGATGAAATTGGAGAATATCATGCTAAGTGAGATAAGCCAATCTCAAAAAAACAAAAGTCGAATGGTATCGCTAATAAGTGGATGAGGACACATAAAGGGGGGAGGGAAGGGTTAGTGTTAGGGTTATTGAGGGGGGTAAGAATGGAGGAAGGAAGGACTGTATAGAGGGTAAAGAGGTGTGGGAGGGGTGGGGGGAAGGGAAAAAATAACAGAATGAATCAAACAACATTACTCTATGTAAATTTATGATTACACAAATGGTATGCCTTTACGCCATGTACAAACAGAGAAACAGCATGTATCCCATTTGTTTACAATAAAAAAAATAAATAAACAAATAAATACTGGAATCAATGATTCATTTGACTATGCAAGATTGAATCAAACAGATGAGACTTTACATACTAACTTTGATTCCCTCATAATGAATAGGAACATTGACTAATGTAAAATGACTCTTTTCCAAGGCTGTATATACACAGAGACACACAACACATGCAGATATATATATATACACACACACACTATATACACACACACACACTATATATATATATATATATATATATATATTCAAGCTCAGAATTTATGGATACATTTCAAACATTGTCTATGTAATGATTAGTCAACATCAATAGTTTCTCAGGGGAAAATAAAATAGTAGTCTTAACTGGAATTTCATGTTAGCCTCACTAGAATTGGAAATAGCCAAGTAATTTTTATTCTTTTAGAAAACTATTTTAAGGAAAACAGTCACTGACAGATTGTTAAGAGACCAAATTATAGGACAACCTGCTAATTAAACTTATTGAACACAGTGTGTTTCTGTTTGTTTTAGAAACTTAAATTCGTGAAAACATTTGCACACAGCCACTGCAGCTGTCAAATGCATTCTTCAATTGGAAATTTCCCCATCTTTGTGTCGTTATGTATAATTTCAGTGCCCTGTGCACCCAAGGACCTCCTGAGAATCCAGAGTTTCAAAATAACTTGTTACTGAAGTTTGTCAATTCAAGCCCATATAACACAGAAAGAGTAAATTTGATAGTAAAAGGCCTTTGAACAAATAAGAATGATTGGGTTACACTCATTTAAGAAAATTCTGCTATATTTTATGTTATTCTGTAGCATGGATTTTTAAATGCTGACATCTTTTTAACCACTAATACTCTTTATGCAACTTCCCATGAGTTTGTGAAAATAGTTAATAATAGCATTAAAATGAACTAGGGTCCTTTAAATTTCCTATTTCTTATACACAATCCATAGTAATGTCAATACTTTGTTTCTTACAATTTTTGGAGAGTATACTAACAATTTAGGAAAATTTCAAATATACAAAAATGCTCTCTTCATCTATTTAAAACTCTTATTTAGATAATCCATACAGATTTCATACAGTCTGATTATTCAAGCCAAGTCCTCCAGTATGTGATATACAGCCTGTTTCATTTAGCACTCTGCTTAACTTCATCTCTCAGGGTGACTTACATTGAACTCCATATGAAATAACATCTTCTCTGAAATAGCTACATCTCCTTATTTCTCATCTCATTTATCTTCAGAAAACCTGCTATGGTTTGGAGGTGAGGTGGCCACCAAAAGCTCACTTGTGAGACAATGCAAGAAGGTTCAGAGGTGAAATGATTGGGTTGTAAGAGTCTTAACCAAATAAATAATTTAATCCCCTGATAGGGATTAACTGAAGTGGTGGGGTGTGCCAGGAGGAGGTGGGAATTGGGCCCGGCTTTGGGTGCATATTTTTATTTTGTCTGTGGAGATCTCTATTTCTGCTTTTTGATCATCATGTAAGCTGGTTTCTTCTGCCACACTCTTCCACCACGATGTCCTGCCTCATCTGGAACCCCAAGGAATGGAGCCTGCTGTCTATGGATTGAGACCTCTGAAACCATGAACCCTCTAATAAAACTTTCTTGCTTTATAGTTGTTCTGTTCATGTTCTTTAGTCATAGCAGCAAAATAGCTGACTAAAACAGAAAATGGTACTGAGAAGTGGGGTCATTGCTGTGACTAACCTGACCATGTGGTTCATAAGTTTTTGGAGCGTTTTGGAATTGGTGGGAGAAATTTTGAGATGTTTAGCAGTGCAAGGTATAAATACTTTAGATTGTTGTGAGAAGAGATTAATGTCCCATTCTGCTGGGAGTTCAGAATACCAGAATGGCAATAGGACAATGGTCAGTGAAGAGAGGGCTTAAGAGGGTTCAAAGGAAAAGGAAGACAATATTGGTAATTGGACTAGAGGTCATTCCTATTATGTTCTGGCTGAGAAGTTGTCTGTATTTTGTCCATGTCCTAAGACTTTCTGTGAGGCTGATTTTAAAAGCAATGGACTTCTTAATTTGGCAGAAGAAATTTCTAGGCAGCCTAGCACTCAGGAGATGGTGTGGATATTGCTGGCAACTTTTAGCCAAATTTATTGTGATGATTGGGAGCAGAAAGCAGAGTAAAAGGTTTTGGAAAAAGTGGACTTGAAAGGCCAGAGTAAAAGGAGGGCTAAGGAAGTTGTAGTTGTTAAAGACATTACTGCCACTAAAGAAATGCTACAGACTTTGCCTAGAAATAATAAGAAAGATGGCTGGAGGGCAGCTCAGGAGCTGGCTACACCACACCCATCTCAAACTCAAGGGAGTAAAGGTGAAAATTCTCTTGAGAAGAGACCAATGGAGCACCCTTCTTTCATATGAGGCCTGCTGACAGCCATCTTTGAACCACGTGTGTGAATTGAGCAATGTTGGAGTCAGTAAGCACGGAATCCTGGTCTTATAAACTCCCAGTCTGAGTCCACTGGTTCAAGAACACCTGATACAAGTGGCACCCTGTCTTATTTCACTGCTCAAGTTCAAGCACAGCCTTCTTGAGATAGGTATAGCTTGCCAAACACCAATCAACCTAATTACTGGAAGACCCCAGCCACACTGGGAAACAAGCACCAAAACAAAAAGCCTCCCACTGAAATACCTGCCTTTGATGTACACCCCTTAAATAAAGAATTGGAACCTTTATCAGTTGTTCAGTTCCAGTTTCTATCAGGACTGGAAGACCCATCAGGTGTTCACTTTTTAAATCTAACTTTTGGCTTTGTCTCTAATCTTTTATTGATTATTTCAGACTCAGGCACTGCACACTGAGCAGGAACCCATTCTGTTGCGGGGCTGGCACTCCATTAGAGGCCTAGAAAGATTTTTTTTCAACAAGCTGAGTCACCCAGACTCTCAAAGACTACTGCAGCAATGGTCTCTGAAGACTTGGCTATTGCTAAAGATGGCAGCAGACCTTGGCATCAACCACATGGTACTGATTCTCCAGGAAAGCAGGATTCTGGAGTTAGGAGGTCATGGAGGCTTCCACCAAGATTTCAAAGAAAGACATGGTAGACCAGGCAAACTGCAGCAAGGTTGGAGTCCTTGCAGGCACCATTTGAGAAGCCAAAGTGAGGAGATATGGGGAGGAAGCTAAAGCTGCAGTGGAGACCCCGGAGATTAAGAAATACCAGTAACATGGGACATGGTCCTAAGAAAGCTGCGGGAGTTGAGCAGAAAGTCAATAAAAAGTCACTTAGGCTGCAACAAATAAGGTCACAAGGTAGAGCTAAACATGCCATTGGGAGAGAACATCGAGATGCCATGCACCCCAGATGCTGGAAATGGAGTCACAGGATTTGTTTCCTAGCTGGATTTCAGTATTGCTTTGGTCCTATCCCTTCTTTCTATGTCCCTAATTTTGTGAATAGAAATGTTTATTCTGTATCATTATATAAATTGTAAACTGCTTTTAGTTTTATATGATCTCACAATATGAGATTGCCTTGAACCTCAGAGAAGATTTTGGACTAGAATTTTGAACAATCTCAGAACTATTGACTATGGGGACTCCTGGAAATGGAAAAAATGAATTTTTCATTGTGAAATGGTTGTGAGCTTTTGGGCACTAGGGGCACAATGTTAAGGTTTGGATGTGAGATGTCCCCCAAAAGTTCATGTGTGAGACAATGCAGGAAGGTTCAGAGGAGAAATGATTGGGTTGTTAAGAGTCTTAACCTAATCAGTGATTTAAATGCCTGTTAGGGATTAACTGAGTGGTAACTGAAGTGAAAGGGTATGGCTGGTGGAGGTGGAAATTGGAGAGACTTTGGGTAATATTTTTATCTGACAAATGGACTCTCTCTCTGCCTCCAGATCATGATGTAAGCTGCTTCCCTTCACCACTCTCCAGCCATGATGTTCACTCTTGAGGAATTGAGGTGACCTTCTATAGACTAACACCTATGAAACTGTGAGCCCTTAAACAAACCTTTCCTTCTCTACAGTTGTGCTGGTCAGGTTATTTAATCATAGCAATGAAAAAGCTAAAACAGAACCTAAAATTGTATATGTATTTGTTTCCATATATATGTCTACAACACCTGTAGAATATAAGTCTTCATCTTATTCTCTGTTACATACTTAAGATGTTGACTAAAGTTAATATTTTAGTAGGTACTCATTAAGTACTCAGCAAAATAAATAGTAGAGGCACGGTCCCAATTTCTTTTTGGAAATAATTTATTTGACACTAGTGCTAACTACATGATTTGTCATCATGTTTATAATGACTAACTCATTTTACATTCATGTAAAATGTTAGCATCCCAGGGTTTGATAAGCATTCTTTTCTTCTCAAATGAGATATCACAGCTTAATTTGGACGATGCTATAAATACCTTTAACAGTAAGATTAAATGCCTTTCACAGTTATTTTGATAATACCAAAAGAAACAGGCATTATACTCATTATGTTTTCTCCTGATATAACGTGACTTAGCAAGAACCATATAATAATTACATAGGATTTCATGCTAAATTAGCTTGAGGACTGGGGCAATATTTACTGGTATGATAGTTAAACACAGATGGAAAATAATAATTTCCGTTCTTTCTAATCCTTTTGTAACTACAGTCCAACAAATGAATTTTCCTGTGCATATCAAGGGAAAATAGGAAAAGTGTTGAACAAGATGACTTTCTGGTGAAGCCTACACTCTAATTCCTGAGGTTGAAAATTGCTGTGTGCGGAAAACCACTGTTGTTTGCCAATGGGCTGCTTCAAGCGGCTCACGCCGCTCTTAACGAAAGACCGGGGCTTCTTTGTCTTTTCGCTTACCGAAAACCGCTTCTCCCGCTTTCCGATCAACCAGTGGGACAGAAGACATGTACTCTTTAGAAGATCATGAAGCAGCTTCCCCTTTATTCAAATAACACCCTCAATATATAAGCAGTCTCATGCATAAGCAATTGTAACCAGATATGTCCATCTAATCCTGTTAAAGGTCAAGCAGTCACTCTCTCAAGCATACATGTAAAGTATATCTGTCCACACACTAGGCAGCTGAACTGATTATAATACAGCCAATTTTAAACGCATTCTGCCTTTCTCCATGCATCTTCAGAACGCCATTTGCTCTCTGCCAGTCGCCATCTTCGGATGCACGTGGCAACCCTGGGCCCCGGGTTCCGCCCACCACAGCTGTGTGATGCCAATCATAAGAATTTCTCCATAGAGGGGGATGGAAACCACACGTAGTGTAGAGCATTCAGCAGGGGAGTTAAGAAAAGAACAGAAGAAAAATCAAAACTCATTCATTAAAAGGAGGAGTAACCACAACTGAGCTCCTCCTCCCATCAGCTGAGCCCTAGCCCAGGAGAACGGGCCTTCCTTTTAGAGAGCAAGGGGAATACACTTTTAGTCAACTCTGTCCATGTGATGCCTGTACTTCATGGACCTCTGTGACTTGTTTTGATCTTTACAGTTTATGGAAAAACAATGCTTTTTAAGGAATCAGAAACATGAATAAAACCACTATCATGAATAGCAATATTGAAAAGTGTTTATCTAATATCCCCTAAATATCAGTTTGTAAATGTTGCTTGCACTATTAGATCAAGTGTAAAAATATTCAACTATTGAGCTTCAAAGGAAAAGTAAAATTGTTTTTATTTAAAGATCAATAGAAATATCAACATACACACATCTCAAATAGCTTTAATACATGAACAGATACTAGACAATACACATTAAACTCCACCCATGCCTCATAGTTTCATATTCTATTACTTAGCATTACCAACACAAATACCTGAAGGGACCAAGAAGGTAAGTAAAGAAATAAATTTGATTTGGGCAAATATTAAATTATTTAACTCACTGAATTTATCTTCCATTTCCTATTTGTGGGATTCGAAATACAAGGGAAATATCTTTACTGTAGAAAAGCAACAGTGCATGAGCCAGGACCAGCAGCTCATGAGGCTGAGGCAGGAGGATCTCTAGTTCAAAGACAGTCTCAGCAAAAACAAGGCACTAAGCAACTTAGTGAGACCCTGTCTCTAAATAAAATACAATATAGTGCTGGGGATGTGAAAGTGGTGGCCCTGAGTTCAATCCCCAGTAACCCCCTGCCACAAAAAAAAAAAAAAAAAAATCAAGAAACAGTGCATGAACCATGAAATATAAAATTCCTTGAATTTAGTATCAGGAAAATAATAGGGAATAGTGAGAATTATGGGAAACTAGAAAATAAATGGGATGTTCAAAGAAGAAATTCTTAGTTCCATGTGGTAATGATGGATATTGTCCCTATGATTCTAGATTTTTAGCAAAAAATTCTCAATTTCTTCTGAAATCACTTAATATTGTAGTTGATGGAAAAAGTCACTAAATTATGTGTGCTAGCACTGTACCAAACAAAACACATTTGCTCTGAGAGAAATAAACATAACACTTTAGAAATCCAATTCCAAGCACTTATCTATACACTTTTTGTCACAGATCCTTGAAGAAGTTACTTAGTTTACTGGGAATTATGCATATAACTAGCTACCAAAAAAATAAATAAATAAAACCAGCATAGATATAAAGTTTACAAATGGAAGAGCAATTTCAAGTGAGAAGAAATAAAAAGGTAACTTTATAGATAAGTCTTGGTGTTTTTGTAAGTATTCTGCACATAAAGGGAAGGAGAAAACTAAGCAAAAGAGAAAAGTTGAGAATTGCAGATATTACTAAAAAAACTGTGCATGTGGCAAAATCAAAGTTAATTAAGAGAACATACTCCAGAAAAAAATAAATACAGAGAATTCATGATACCTAATATTCTAGGTGAGTAGTAATTTGTATCTAAATTGAAACAGTGTTTGCAATAAAAGTGCATTCAATTAATTGGTATTCATGGGTTAATACTCATAGGTGAAGTTAATAATTGAATATATGTATTACACATAAAAGACACTGTAAGGGACTGGGTTATAGCTCAGTGGTAGAGCACTTGCCAAGCATGTGTGGGTCACTGAATTCGATCCTCAGCACCACATAAAAATAAAATTTAAAAAGGTATTGTGTCCATCTACAACTAAATTTTTTTTAATTAAAAATTTTAAAAGGCATTTTATTTGATGCTGAATGCAGTTATCTTCCTGCCAGCTTTCTTGGTAAGTAGCAAATAATCTCATCAGGTAACACAAGTTGTTTAAACCACTTGATATTCAAAGAGAAAAAAATATATTAAAACTTTTCTATAAATAAGTATTTTTTAGATTTTTAAACTAATAAATGTATATTTATTGTGAAAATTTACAATTTGATCTAAAGATAAAATTGAGAAGTAAATCACATTTGTAGAAGTACGGAGAAAATTAGGTGGTGATTTATAGAAAAAGAATTCAGTTTAAACTTCAAGCTAAGCCACTGAAGGGTTTTAATACAGGCTAGAGATGCTATGCTTGAAATTCCAAAGAAATCATCCTGGCTGCTGAGAACTGAATCAGGAGAAAAAATGCAGGAAATGTAAAGAAAGAATCCTGGAGATAGACTATGAAGTTACAACAATATTGTAGGCATGAAGATTTGATATCAGTGTGGAGTAGGATGTAGCAGTGCAAATGAATGTTGCAATTCTACTCAAACTTTAAAAGTGGCTCTCACAATGGTAACTTCAAGTTGAAAGCTCAGTGTGGGAAACAATTCAAATGTAACTCAGACTATATTTCCATTTAAAGTGGGAAAGAAAAGGCAGATCGCTGGAGCAGGACATGGGCATCATTTTGTGTGTGACCTTGATATGACTATGACATACAACTGGAGAAGTCAAATAAGAATTTTATGGATCAGAATTTGGGGGAAGTGTTTCCAAATGTGTTAATCAGCTTCCTCAGGAGATATAAGTTATTTAAAGCCATAAACATATTTAGAGCACTGACCAAAATAACTGCTGCCTGGTTATTGAAAATAGTATGTGACTAGTCTGTGAATACAAAACAAACTGGATTTCAAAGATAATATTAAAACAAGAATGTAAAATATATATTAATAATTTCATATTGATTGTGTGTTGAGTGGTTTTCAAACATTGTGTTAAATAAAAAGCATTGCCAAAATAAAATCAGCTGTTCTTCTTATTTTTACAGCCATTTAAAAATATATGTGGCCCACAGTTGTGAAGAGCTAGGTATTTTTGTTGAATAATACTAGTTTAAGTGTAAATTTAGAGAAGAGAAAAGCTCCTGCTTTGAAAAATATCCTTTTGTTTAGATTAGGATATTAATTTTTTTTAAAAGTGAATAAGGTATTTTAAGAAGGAGAGAACAATAAAGAATATAATGAATTGAACTAAGTCTGAAAATGAGAATAACCATTGGTTTTAGTGATTTAAAGACCACCGCTGATTTTTACAAGAATTGGGTCAGAAAACCCATGAGTGAGTGCAGGAGAGGTAGTAGGAGGAAAAGAACTGAAGTACAGGCACTCTTAAACTGGGTCAGAGAAATCTGACTGTAGCTAAATAACCCTGTGGAATCAAGATGCATTAAATTTTGTCTGTATATTAATAAGAAAAATTGATAAGGAAAGCAGAAAGAGAGAGTCCCTGTAGTGATGTTATTTAAAGAACAAGAAATTGAGCCTGCAGGGATTTATCAATGAATTTTTCATATATTTATATTTCTACTTGAATAAATACTAAGGAGAAAAATCTCTTAATGGTTATAGCAAGTTCTTTGTTAATATTTGCAATCATAGAAATTAAAATGGGTTTTGGAGTCCACAAAAAGTCTACTGTACTCTTAGGTGTGCAGCTCGTTCGTTGTGTGTTATTTGGGCAAAATGTGGGTATGAAATCAAAGAACTGACTGGGTGCAGTGGCACACGCTTGTAATCCCAGCAGATTGGGAGGCGGAGGCAGGAGGACGGCATGTTCAAAGTCAGCCTAAGCAACTTAGTGAAGCTCTGAAAAGTTTACCAGGAACCTGTCCCAAAACAAAAATTAAAATAAAAGGGCTGGGGATGTGCCTTAGTGGTTGGTTGAGGAAAGAAAGAGAGAGTGAGAGAAAGAGAGAGAGAGAGAGAGAGAGAGAGAGAGAGAGAGAGAGAGAGAGAGAGAGAGAGAGGGAGAGAGAGGAAGGAAGGAAAGGAGGAAGGAAGGAAGGAAGGAAGGAAGGAAGGAAGGAAGGAAGGAAGGAAGGAAGGAAGGAAGGAAGGAAGGAAGGAAGGAAGGAAGGAAGGAGGGAGGGAAGGAGAGAAAGGAAAAAAGGAAGAAAGAAAAATAACTGAATGGGAGAGAAAAGTAGACCTAATATTAAACAGTTCACCCACAGAAATTCAAAGAAGATATAACATAACATAAGAGAAGCAAATTGTTTCCTAAATCTTGTGGCAAAAGATTCAGCATTCTCTTATTTCAGTGAATGCTTATTATTCCATTCTGTGCCTGATTTTTAAAACCAATTTTCCATGTTTTACTTATAAAAGATTGCTGTGTTCAATAACATTCTAACTCTTTACCTGCATTTTTGATAATTTTGTTATGATAAACTAATAATTATGGGACTCATAAATGACATATGTTTATACAAGTTGTTTTTCATTTATATAACTTTTAATATAATGTCAGAATTCTAGAGAAAATTGTACCAGAATTCATTCTCATTAATAAGGTTTGAAAGTGTTTTTCCATTGCCCCATACAACCCTGGGTATCATGACTAAAGAGCTACTTCTACAAAACTTTAACTAGGAAGGCAAAACAAAACTGGTCTTTGCAAATATATACAGGTATTTTGCACACATATACATTGTAATTATATCTGATTTAATTTACATCAAGCACTTGAATGAGCAGAAAAGGAACTTGAGAAACAGCTCAACAGCTATCTGTGCAACTACTGAACTACTGACATGGTAATATCAATATTATAGGGTTTTTTGTTGTTGTTTTGAAGTTCTCTAAAGATTAGAAGCACAAAGGCTATTTTGGATTATTACCTGGGGAGTGAAGTGGGAGTAAAGAATTGCTAAGATGTATTGAGTGATTGGAGCCTAGTAATCATAATCTCTTTGGATCAGGGTACTTAAGAGGGTATTACAAAAGGTCATAGCATGAAGTAGGGAAGTCGAAGCTAAAATATTGCACTTTCAAAGACACAAATCGTGAGAAAAGGTGTGCCAAGTAAGGTGATACATTGCTGAGTCTGTACTTCATGTGGAGAATTGCAAGAGGAAACATTTGCATATTCTGAAATGCTAGAGGATATAAATCCATTTTTTAGGATGTAGTGCCTGGCACCTGTCAACTGGTGTTGGCTGCATCTAAAAAATTGTTTCTCTCATGGCATTTTAAAGACATTGTGTGTTTTCTTACAAATCTTTGAGTCAAGGGTAGGAAAATTGCATCCAAAAATGTCTCCTTATTACTGGGCACCCTTTTGGTTTACCTCTGTGCATGTTTAATGTTTAATGTTTAATTTTTAAAACATTTCCTCCAGTTGGAATTGGTTTGTATGTTGCAAGTGAGTACACTGAAATTCTGGATAATTAAATAATTTTTCCACTGGATACAATAGATCGTCTGGACTGACATTTGAATACAAATTTGTCAAAACTCCTTTGCAAACTCACATGTTCATGTTTTAAGGCAATGAAGGTGCACACCTAGGAATTCTAATGTTCTGCTTAGCTTTCGCATTATAATACATAATTTTCACTTAAACATAATATTCATAAAATATTTGAAACTTTGTAGGGCAGAGATATTCAAATCACCAATTAGGTACTTACAGACATCAAACTCAGTTTGCTACTGTTGTTTAAATAAACTCCCAGCATCATTGTTGCCTTGCTTTCTTCTTTAGTCTCATCTTTCTGAAGTTGCACCTATAGACCTGCTGAAGTACATTATCTGCAAAACATGTCAAGAGCTCACCAACATGTTCTATTCCCACATGCTGAAAAACTCCTCCTGCTAACCTCAAAACACATCCCACTACCAACTGTGAACCACTCTTCCTTCTTAGTAACTATTTACCCAAAATATTCCATGACACTTTTATTTTATTTTATTTTTGCGGTGCTGGGGATCAAACCCAGGGCCTTGTGCTTGCAAGGCAAGCAAGCGCTCTACCGACTGAGCTATCTCCCCAGCCCTCCATGACACTTTTAAATTGAGATAGTTGTTTCTCCTATTGCTCTTGTAACATTCAAGATTAATCTTTAGGTATAATTTAATATTCTACATTTTAATTCTGTTTTTCTCATCAGGTATATACATATATTCATAATATATGAATAGAGCAAACATATTTAATTGACAAAAGTAAAAGAATGGAAAACCCTCTTTATTAATGATTCTACCAAATTAAGCTCCAGACCATCAGATATAATAACTAGAAATCATCTTTGATTTATTTATCAACAGTCAGTTCATTGTTGAAAGCATTTACATCAAAATATGTACATTCTTCATTGTCGCACCCAATATCTCTTTGTTAGCTTTTTTCAGAATGTGCCTATATAATTTGTATTAATTTTATGTCTGGTTTTCTCCCCTCATCCCAGCTTTTCTTTGTCCCAATCAAAACCAAATTTTTCAGTCAAAGTAATTTTCTCCTGGTATTGATAGTCAATAGAAGAGATAGCAGAAAAGTTAAAGGACTGAAATATGTTTTGTTATCCACATGGGCCTAATCAAGAGCACCTGGAATTTGAGTCCATCAGGAAGGAAAGACCATGGGGGAACCTTACATTCTTCACATCAGGCCCCCAAGATTTCACTCTAGTACCCAGTAGAAACCATGGGAAGAACAACCCTATCAGGGCCTTTAACATAGTGTTCAAATTCTGAGGCTGAATAAGGGTAATCTTAGATTTCTAGTATTCACAGAAGCAAATGTAAATGTTATCAAGTTACAGATATAACAGCATGCTGTTACAAATTTTTAAAGCAACATCTGTCATCAACTCAAATATAACAGATAGAAAAAGCAGAGAAGACTACCTCAATAAAAACTAATTTTAAAAATAAGCAATCAAGATTGACCTAAAGAGGCTCCAGAATTTTCACATGCAGATTTGTGCATTGTAACCATTTGCCTTCTAAGAGATCATATATTCTGAATCTAAATTCCATTTTATAAGGATCATTATTGTAAATTTAAAACTAGATTAATGGCCTTCTATTTGAGATACAGTGGGTGGTTTCTGAAAGTAAAATGAAGTCAATATGAAAACATATATCTAGAAAAACATTTTAGATTGTTGAATCTAGGTAGAGATACATTTAAGTGCAAGAATCTTGGGACAGGAAAGGCTTTGAAATATTTTAAGACTCAAGAGAAGGCCAAAGTAGTTGGAACAAAGGTAGTAAAGAAATGAACTCATAGAGCTACACAAGATCAGATTAAGTTAGGCCTTTTAAGGAATCCTGAGAAACATTGGAATTTCTTTTAAATGTGAGTATTTTATGCAGGAGTAGAACTTGTTTTCATCTACGTGTGTTTAAAAGGAAACTGTGACCATGAGGTAGAGAATGACTACGGAGAGACTTACAGGAAGAGGGCCAGTCCGGCTGTTTTAGCAGCATAGGTGGTTTCATTGAGAGTAACAATAGTGAAGGATTCAAGAACTATACATATACATACACAGAACAAGCTGAACGTTGAGTTTGAGAGAAACAGGAATCAAGGTGACTGCAATGTTTTATGACTAGCTAAAAAGAATGAGAACTCCTTAGGGCCAGGATTCATGATCTTTATTTTGTGACAAGGACAAGCCTTTTCAATATGAATCCTACAGACCCTTCTCAGAATATTTTTGGATTAATGAAAGAAGTAAAAAATCTAATTTTATGAATTTAACTAAATAGTTTTAAAATAAAATTTTGATGCTGTAACATTTGCATATTTTATTATGTTAAATAAGAAAATCTCATAGTATGTGTGGTGACTGCTATGCTTATAAAGTATGATAAGTCCCAGAGATTTTTTAAAATGTCTGCAGTAACCAAATGTGATACAAAAATTGCTACGATTTTGTTTGGCAGTATAACAGTCAATTCTAATTCCATGGTGATTTTCAGATATATTCTCAAGGAAATATTAAATTTGTCTTAAAATTTAGACAAAAGCAAGAAAATGCCATCTAAATTCATAGACTCTGTGACTCTGAACTTTAGGTTAAGAAACACTGATATAGAACATTCAGTTTAAATAAGAATACACAGAAAATCTTTTAAGAGGAAATTTGTACAGACCATCTAAATTAAGCAGAAGAAATCTGTTCATTGTAATTTTCAGTAAGGCTGAAACAGTCCACTGAGTGGGGAAGCTTTTTCAATTGCTTGGATGCAACTAGAGGAATGGTGGAGAAACTGATAAATATTTCTAAAGTGAATTATTTTAGAGTTACTAACTCCAAATTGTAATTGAACAAAGTTTGATAAAAGCTGTGAAATTGTACTACTCGGATAAAAATACAAGTCTGAAATGCACAAGGTCAGGAAAGAAAAATAATTCTTTTAGAAATTTAGATATATTCTCAGTAATTTCTACAAAGTTTTATACTTCAAATAAACTCATTGTTGTCTTAAATATTACTTTAAGTCATTGTGACATTACTTTCAGAGGGAAAATCTTAGAGGAAAACTTTAAAACTTTTATCTTATTAACTCCACTCTGGTTTCAAACGTCACTTTCCCAGTCTAAACTAGCAGCTTGCTAAATCAGTTTTTGATTTTCTAAATGACCCTCACCAAACAGAATTGAGTTCCAGGACACGTGTTCATTCAATAAGCAAATGATCAAAATGTGCAAGTCTGCATGAAAAAGCCAACAGCGGGAGCTTCTGTGGGCCAGTGCCTAATAATGTTCTCCTGTCGATTTTTGCTCAGGTGGTGTTCTCTTCCTGCCTGCCTGTTTATATTTGAGTGGTGAAGGACATTACTTTTGTAAAATCATTTCTTTAATTTGCTTATATAATTTGAGTTTATCCTTTAGATTTCAATTACCAAATCATGTTTATGGTACATTTTATCATCCCATAAGTTTTTGACATAATTTATTTCACACTTCTTGGTGACAGGCTCAGAAGAACGTTATGCAGTGATGTTATCGTAGTTAGTACTCTTCATTAACCTGTTTCTTCAGCATGCTCATTCATTTGCAGGCAATATTGCAATGCTGGATGGATCCTGTGAGAATTGTAGTATGAACTTCCTCACATTGTCACCAAGTAAGCACTAATGTGGCAGCAAACACTACCAATACTGGCATATGACTTTATATGAAACTTGATGAGAACTCGACTGACTTGAAATCATACTCAATACCATTGCCTTTTTGAGATGATTTGATTCTTTATTGGGATTCTGAGAGTCCTATGCAATGGGCAGAAAAGAAATGCTTGGATCAGATGTCACCTAGCACAGATGTGGCTACAGAGTCAGCAAGTACCATTCAATTCTTTCTTTTCTCCTTGCTGGCACAACTGTTTTGTTTTGCTTTGGCTTCCATTTTTGTTTTTTGTTTTTGGTACATCAGACTGGAGGCTTTGAACCATTGTGTTAACTTTTCCTTTGCACGGAAAAGTTATCTCATTTTATGTAGACAGGTCATCAGCTTCTATTCTAGAACTGCTAAGACTGGTGCAAATTTCTCTAGATCTGCATACTTAAGGAATCATCATAAATGAACTAATTTAAAACTGATGCTCTCACAAATGAGGCAAAATGCTAAATATTTATGATCTAGATGAAGGGTACAGATGAGGTCATTTTAATTTAATTTCAAAATCATTGTTGGTTTCAACATTTTAAAAATAAAAGAGAAAGCTAAGAGTTAGTAGCTAATCTTTAAGTTTATACTCTTATACCATGAAAGTGCTGTCCTTTTTATATATACATTTTTATGAATTAAAAAAGAGTTCAAAAGACAAATAGTCATGTTAAATATATTGTAACTTGTACAGTGTTTAGAGCAAAATCATCCCTAGAAAATTTAGAGGTATTTAGACATATCCATCTTTAATACTTGTTGATGTTCAAAAGTAATGGTCTCTCAGTTAGGACCACCAATGTGCAGATTGCACATCAGAGAGGGGTGTCCAGAAGATGGACAAGCGGGACCAAGTTTCAGCTCACGTTGTTGGTCAAACCTCAGACCCTGACATGGGGTTGTGTCTGCCCAAAGGAAGAAGTATGGGAAGGTTCATGTTATGTATCAACAAGACTGGCTAAGGGATACCCAAAGAATTGACAAAACATTATTTCTGGCTGTATTTGTGAGGGTGTTTATCTGAATTGGCAGAATGCATAATCACCTTCGCCTCATTGGTTAGCATTATCCAATCTGTTGAGAGACTGAATAGAATAAGGTGGATGAAGAGTAAATTCACTCTCTGCTGGAGTGGGGACATTGGTGTCCTTCTGCCCTCTGAAATTCTGGTTCTTGGGTCTTGAGATTCAGACTGGGACTTAGATTATCAACCTCAACTTCTCAGGTGTTTGTCTAGTGTGGAATAGCTTCACAAGTTCTCCTTATTCTCCAATTTTCAAAGTACAGACTGTGGGATTTCTCAACCCATAATTCCATAATTGTGTGAGCAAATTCCTGTTACACACACACATAAACACACACGTACACACACATACACATTATTTATATAATTATTTATATAATTTGTTTTGTTACTCCAGAGATCCCTAAGATAGGGTGCTATTCTCCAGTCTGCACAAAGTCACAAGTCAACTTTAGCATCATGCAACTCAAGTTTGAAAATTAGAATACAAATTAATTCTTTCAAAATACTTACACATTGTGTCTGCATGTTTAAACTAATGTTTTATTCATTTGTTATTATAATCGAATCCTAAAATCCTAGGCCTTGCTGCAATAAAATAAATGAGACCAGTATCAAGCCCAATAAACACAATATTGCAATTTCAAATAATTCTCAAAACTCAAAGGATGCTCAATTTAATGTTTATCTAACTACTTTAAAAAGCGTATTTCACAGAAACATGAAGGGAATTGAGACATGCCTTAAAGACACATCTATCCAAAAGGAAGATGCTTATGCTAGAGTGAAACTAAATTAATTTTCTTCTTCCAACCCACCAGCAGCAATCTTGGCAACTTCCCCATAATAACAAAAAACAGTTTATGATAAGCAGAAATGATAAGAGAGGCAACTGCAACTAAAAATAAGAGGATATGCAGAGGCAATAATCACATGAAATTTGTTAGAAGCATTACAGATAAGACCAAAATCAGTGAACAAAACATTGAATATCCATGTTAATAAGTCATACGTGAATCTTTAAAGTGCATTCAACTAATAGATTTAGGCCTTTTGCACCTAAGAGTTAACCAAGTTGTGAAGGATCAACAATCAAACAAATTCTTGAAGGAAACTAAAAAGTGCTACTCTAGCAAACACAGGGGAGATAAGGAAGTGAAATGACCTGTTGGTAACATAGAGAAAATTCAAGAGGACTGCTTAAAAGATCAAACCAGGCACAATGTTCCCTGAAGACAAAGCTTAATCCAGAGCAAGACCCTGATTTTTTTCAAGTCTATGAAGGCTGAGAAAGGTCAGGAAGTCACAGGAGAGAAGTTTGAAGCTAACAAAAGTTGATGTGTAAGATTTAAGGAGAAAAGCAACCTCTATAATATAGAAATGCAAGGTGAAAGCAGCAAGTGCTGATGTAGAAGCCACAATAATGTAGTCAGAAGATCCAGCTACAGTAATTCACAAAGATGGCTGCCTATAAAACATATTTTCATTGTAGGCAAAATAACTTCATACTCAGAAAAGATTTCATGTAAGAACGTTTTTCATAAACAAAGATGAGAAGTCTATGCCTGGTCACAAACTTTAAAGGATAGGATGACCCTTTTCTTGGGGTTTAATGCAGCTTATGATTTTAAGTTGAAGTCAGTGCTCACTTACATGCTCAAAATACAAAGACATTAATATTATACCAAGTCTACTCTGCCTGGTCTTTATAAATGAAACAGCAAAACTTATATTATGGCACATCTGTTTACAGACTGGTTTACTGAATATTTATGCCCATTGTTGAAAACCATTACTCTGAAAAAAGGTCAGGTTTTCAACATATTATTGCTTATTGACAATCCACCTGTTCACTGAAGAGATCTGATGGAAATGTACAAAAAGATGAATATTGTTTTCCTACTTGCTCATTCAATATTTGCTATGAAGCACATGAACCAAGGTGTAATTTTTAAAAATTTCATCTCTTACTACTTAAGAAATGTATTTTGTAAGGCTATAGCTATCCTTGATAGTTTCGTCTGATGGATGTGGGTGAAGAAAATTGAAATTTTCTGTATTAATGCAACAGTATTCAGAGGTGGGGTTTTTGGAAAGTCTTTGAGTCATGGGACTTTAATCCCATCTGTAAATGAACCTTTTTTTTTTTAACACTTTTGACTAATAATCTGAATGAATTACTGGGAGGAATGGAAACTAGGCAGATGGGGCATGGTTGGAGAAAGTTTTAGACTCTGGAGGATGCACTTAGGGACAACAAGGCAAAGAGCACCTGAGTTAATTCCTTACTATGCTTTGTCTCCACTCCTCACTTGCTCTAAGTCTCCACACAGACATTGAATAGAGGTCACAAAAATAAATTTCCCCACTTAAAGCCAACTATTTTGCATTCAAGATGGGCAGGAAAACAATGGAATAAAGACAGTCTGTACAATAAATAGTGCTGGGGGGCAAATTGGACATTCACATGCAGAAGAAGGAATTCAGACCCTATTTCTTACCATATACAAAATAAACTCAAAGTGTACTACAAACTTAAATGGAAGAGCCAGAATAATAAAACTGCCACAAGAAAACATAGAAGAAGCTTTTTAGTTTGATGTCATCCCATTTATTAATTCTTGATTTTACTTCTTAAGCTTTTAGAGTCTTATTGAGGAAGTCTGTTCCTGGGCCAATATGATGGAGAGTTGGGCCTATTTTCTTTCTAGTAGGCACAGGGTCTCTGGTCTAATGCCAAAGTCCTTGATCTACTTTGAGCTGCTTTGTGCAGGGTGAGATATAGAAGATAAATTTCAATCTACTACATGTGGATTTTCAATTTTCCCAGCACCATTTGCTGAAGAAGCTACTTTTTCTACAATGTATCTTTATAGCACCTCTGTCAAGTATGTGATAACTGTATTTATGTGTGTATGTCTCTGTGTCATCTGTTCTGTTCCATTGGTCTTCAATTCTATTTCTGTGCCAATACCATGTCATTTTTGTTACTACAGCTCTGTAGTATAATTTAAGGTCTGGTATTGTGATGCCTCCTGCATTACTTTTCTTGCTAAGGATTGCTTTGTGTACTCTGTGCCTCTTATTGTTCCAAATAAATTTAATGACTGCTTTTTCTATTTCTATGAAAAAGATCATTGGAATTTTAATGGGAGAGAGAGTCCACAGAGAAAAACTACCACTTGCACCTCGACTAGAGCATTAATCTCCAGGATATACGATGAACACCAAAAACCTAACACCCCCCCCCAAAAAAAAAAAAAAAATCCAAATAACCCAATCAATAAATGGGCAAAGGAACTGAATAGGCTCTTCACAGAAGAAATATGAATGTTCAAAAAATGTTTAATATCTCTAGCAAATAGAACATGCAAATTAAAACTACTGAGATTCCATCTCAGTCCAGTCAGAATGGCAGTTATCAAGAATACAAGCAATGATAAATGGTGGTGAGAATGTGGGGGAAAAGGCACACTCATATATTGCTGGTAGAACTGCAAATTGATGCAACCACTGTGGAAGGCAGTATGAAGATTCCTCAGAAAACTTGGAATGGACCCACCATTTGACCCCGTTAACCCACTCCTTGGCATATATCAAAGAACTTAAAATAAGTGTACTACAGTGATGCAGCCACAGCAATGTTTATAGCAGCTCAATTCACAACAGTCAAGCTATGGAACCAACCTAGGTGCCCTTCAACAGATGAATGGATCAAGAAAACGTGGTATATATATATATATATACACAATAGAATATTACTCAATTATAAAGAAGAATGAAATTATGGCATTTGCTGTTATATGGATGGAACTGGAGAATATCATGCTAAGTGAAATAAACCAGTCCAAAAAAACCAAAGGTTGAATGTTCTTTCTGATATGTGGATGCTAACCCATAAAAAGGAGAGTAGGGAGGGAAAGTATAGAATATATTGGATGAGACAAAGGGGAATGAAGGGAAGGGAGGGGGATGCAAATAGAAAAGACAGTAGAATGAATCACAGAACTTTCCTATGCTCATATATGAATACAGGACCAGTGTAATTCCACATCATGTTCAACCACAAGAATGGGTTCAAAATTGTAACAGGTTGTACCTCATGTATGTATAATATGTCAAATACACCCTACTGTCATGTATATCTAAAAACAACAAAGAAAACTGCAGAGACATGTTTAAGCCGCTCTAAGATGGCGGTTGGCATTGGGCCAAGAGTGGCACATAATTAGTGTTACTGCTTGATTAGTTAATGTCTTCTCTGCGCTAGTGGTCAACAGATGTTCCTCATTCTTAATTGGTACCGTAGCACATGCTCCAACCATGCTACTTAATCCTAAACTGATTGGCTGCCTTAGTGTATATAAGACATTCTCTTTACCTGGGAGGAGATCACAGAACGCAGGACTAAGCACACACCTTTAGGTCCCAAATCGCAGATTGCAGAACGCGGGACTAAGCACACACCTCTAGGTCATGGGTTGCAGGTTGCAGGCTGCAGGCCGCAGGCCGCGTGCCGCAGGCTGCACCACACCTCCAAGAAGCGACCCACCTCTAAGAAGCAGTAGACCTCTGAAAGTGGTAGCCTCTCTGAAAGCGTAGTACCTCTAAAATTAAGCAAAGCCTCTCTTCCTCTAAGCAAAGCCTCTCTTCCTCTAAGCAAAGCCTCTCTTCCTCTATAAACTAGTGAACAAGCAAGCAAGCAAGAAAGCAATCCACTAAAGAGAAGTAGTTCATTTCCAGTCCACCTCTGATAAATTCCCGCGGGATTGTTGCTGAGGGGGCAACAGAAAACATAAGAGAAGTGCCATGAAATTGACCTATGAATATTGGAATGAATATTTTGGAGAAAACCCCAAAAGCATGCAGTGGGGAGAGACAAAGTTACATCAAACTAAAAAGTTTTAGTATTACAAAGGAAACAATCGACAGAGTGTAAAGAAAACCTACATAATGGAAAAAAATATTTAAAAACTACACATCTGATAAGAAATTAATATGAAGAATATATTAAAAAATCTCAAAAGAATATCAAACACAAATGAACAGACCACCATAAAACTCACAAAACCTGATTTAAAAATGGGCACAAATCTCAACAGACATTTCTCAAATGTCCTCAATAGGCATTTCATACAAATTTCCAACAGGTATGTGTAAAATGTGATATGTAAATCAAAGCCACAACTAGGTAGCACCTCACCCCAATTAGAATGAGTGTTATCAAAAAAGATAAACATCAAAATCTGGTGAGAATGAGGAGAGGAAAAAAACACTTGCATTCTGTTGTTGGGAAAGTAAATGAGCATTGCCATGGAAAACAATGTAGAAGTCCTCAAAAAATTAAAAACAGAAATACCAGAAGATCAAGGAATCCCATTACTGGGTATCTACCCAAAGGAAATGAAATGAATCTGCCGAGGAGTCATCTGCTCTCCTGTGTTTGTTGCAGCACTGTTTAATACCATACTATTCAGGCATAATAAATAATGAAGTCCCACCACTTATGTAACAAGGATGAACCCAGAGAACACTAAGTGCATCAAGCCAGGTATAGAAAGACAAGTACTACAAATCTCACTCATATGTGGAGTAGAAAGAAGTCAATTTCACAGAAATATTGAATAGGATAGATGTTGCCAGAGACTGGAGAGGGTGGGATAGAGGGGAGAATAAGATAGTCAACAAAGGTAGAAAATTAAAGTTAGATGGGAGGAATATGTACAGATATTCTATTGCACAGTAGGGTGGCAATGATTAATAATACTTTGTTGAAATTTTAAAATAACTAGTAGAGAGGATTTTAAATGTTCTGACCACAAAGAAAATAAGAAATGTATGAGTTGATGGATGTGCTAAATATCCCGATTTGATTATTATACAACGTATGTACATATGTCTCAAACATCACACTGTATGCCATAAACATGTACAAGTATTTTTTATTCATTTTTAAAAATTGAAAAAATTATTCAGTGCAGCACAGGAGCAGCCTAACATTTATGAACATTTGAAAATGAGCAATGTCATTGGAAATTATCCCAATTAAATTAGCAGAATGTAATTGGATTGTCAGCAACAATTCATACCTCCTGACTGCTTCCAGTTGTTTTTGAGCAATAAATGCTTCTGTGAAAGACTGAGAAGAGCTATGTGGGAAAGAAAGAAAAAATATTGATATAAAGGGCAACTGCAAGAGATATATTAGAGGTAGGGACTGTCTCTCCCAAATTAGGTGCATAATGTCAGAGTATATAAAAGGAGATGTACTATGCAGGAAAACATAACATAATACCAATGGATAAAAAAAGTCTGGGAGTTATTGTACCATGTTCTCAGGAGTCTGAATGGAAAACAAATCCTCCTCTAATAAAACTGGTAGTGCAGGATTGATTTCTATGGTTAGGATGATGACTGATGATGATGATGATGATGATGTCATCATCCTGGTAATTGAACTCCTTTGCATTTTTTTATTTTGAGGCATGATCTCACTAAGTTGCAGAGGCTGGCCTTTAACTTTCAATTCTCCGGCCTCAAACTCCCAAGTCACTGGGATTACAGGGATGTACCACAGAGTCCAGCTTGATTACATTATTACAAAATGACCAGTGATTCTCTTGCCTCTGATAGACTGGTTGCAGCTTTCCTACTTTGGCAGGAACCTTTCAGCTGAAACGAATTCACCCAAGTTAAACCACCTTGTGTGGAAAAAAACAAACAAACATGGAAATATCTTGACTTTCATTACTTAAAAGATCATATATGGACTTCAAGCATGAAAATTTTTAATCATAGTTGGATGTAGGAAATCAAATAAGTATTCACCAGACTCAGTAGATGTCTCTTTACCCGTTTTTTTTTTTTTTGTCTCTTTATCCAAAATTATTCCCAATATTCTGAGATTCATTCTGATGGATTCTGCAACTAATTCTTTTGGGAATGATGGAAATTCATTTACCCATCACTAAGAAAATCACTATCATGAACAATAAGGATGAATGTGTGTATTTAGATTTTCTCTTTGACCAAACTCTAGTCTTCTGAGCTTTCTTCCTTAATAGATCTTGATCTTGATTTCTGTGTCTGTCCTTACCAAATCCAATCATAGAAAAAATCCCTAGGAATCAATTTAGGAAGAATTGCCCCTAAATCTGCTCACCATGGCATCTGATCAAGTTCTTCCTCCCCGAACTTTGATGTAAAAGTACTTCATGCACTAGTGCCTTTGTTAAGAAACTTGGTCAAGTCAATTTAGCAAGAACTCTCTACCATTAATGTTGCCTCTTAGTAATTTTCCATCACTCATTGGCTGCAAATCTCCGGATATCTTTGCTGTATTGGGAATTGACCTCAATTTACAATATTCTCCCTGATTGCAATATTCTTATTGCAGAATCGTGAATAAAGTCTTCCTTGCCTTTTAAGTAAATATGAGGATAATTTTAAATTAACAGTACATATGTTGTAACAATAGAAAATTATAAAATATTATTGCAAGAGGGAACATTTTTACCTTATCATCTCAAAAAGAACAGGAAAAAAGGACTCTTTACAGAAAGAGGTGAAAAAGGATAGCAGGAATTTTGCAATAAGCAGGACAACAGGTCAGGAAAGCAAAGGACAAAATCAGGATGCTTCAAAAGAACATATTTGTCTTCAGTCAACAGGTTTTCAGAAGATAATCTTGATCACAATATTCACTTAAGCATTGGGATAGCTTAACACTGGGAGAAAAGAGAAGCCTGATCAAAATTTGGTCAATCGGTAAGTAAAGGACATTTGAAGGTTTAGCCACTGTACTGTGAAAGTTGATCCTCTTATATCTGTAAATGTATTTAGTTGTATGAGTGTGGGATGGGTTAGGTGTCTTGATTTATTTTAAGAGAATAAGCTTTACAGGAAGCAATTACATCCCTTTTGATTTATTAGTACAACATTTGTCTGTAGACGTTGAGGAATTGTGTTTTGCAAATATGATGCAAAATGTGCATCTACTTTGTTTCTAGGTTATTTATTTATTTAGGTACCAGGGATTGAACCCAGGGGCATTGAACCACTGAAACATATTCCCAGCCTATATATATATATATATATATATATATATATTTTTTTTTTTTTTTTTTTTTTTTTTTTTTAATTTTGAGACACGGTCTTGCAACATTGTGTAGAGCCTTGCTAAGTTGTTGAGGCTGGCTTTGAACTTGCGATACCCCTGCCTCAGTCTCCAGAACCACTGGGATTAGAGACATGCACCACCACAATAAGCTGCTTGCCTTTTTAAGTAGTGAAGATTCTTTTGATGAAGGACCTGATCACTGAGAAGACTTCTTTTACTGCAGTCTACTGTGGAGCCTTCATTTAAAGAAAGAAGGAAAAAACAAATCAATGAATTTACTTACTAGTCAGATCTACTTAAATAGCATTGACCCTCTATTGCCGCTCACTTTAAATACCTAAATCTAATAGCAGCATGCCAGGCATAGAGACAGTAATTATGTTTCCAATGAATAACTTTAAGTCTAAATTAGGTTATAATTTTAAATTTGAAGAATGGAACACATTTAGCTAATATTCCATAGAAAAACTCAATTTATATATTACCGATTTTTTTTATTGGGTGGTTTGTTTGATGTATATTGTCTTTTTGTTGTTTGGACTTAGAATGGAAAACCAAGTGCAGACTCTAGCTCTGTACCTAACAGCACTATAACCTGTGCTACAGTGAGCCATCATTTCCTGCTCTAAGTCTTAACTACCTCCTTTGTAAAAAGACACCCTCTGGGTTGGGTCACTTTTTAGTTTCCTTCACAATTTAAATTATTGTTTTTTGTTTGATTATATAGGGACATGAATTACATTGGCACAAGAAAAGAGCTACAAACCATTCAGATTGAAGAGTCAGACTAGAGGAGGAACTGGATAGATGTCCTGTGATTTCTACCCAAAGATTGCTGAGTCATTTTTTCAATGATTTGCTACTGACTTCTTGCTCAGAAGATTATCAAAAGTAAAATTAATAGGTGAAAGTAAAATAGCGTATACATGTGAAAATTATTTGCAACTGACTTTGAAGAAAATCAAACTCCCTTACTAAGTACATTTTCAGGCATAATTTAAGTCTTATTATTTATTTAGTTTCAATGCAGGCGATGAAATTTATTATTAGGCTCTGACTATTGAAAGCATTGTTTGTTCACCTAAAGATAAATCTTGCCTTATTTTTATCCCCAAAGATATTGTTTTATTTTTAATGACACATTTGGTACTTCATTTGGTCTAACATTAATCTGAGCAAATATTTGATGCTAGGATTCTTAAGCCTCTTATCCTGTTTAGATCACTTTGTCAAATGTTTCTTTTATAAACAGAAGTAATTGTCATTTCTCCTGTCTTTTCAATACTGATTCACAGAACTGCATACCTGAAAATTAAATGTACTGCCATGCTTACTTTTGCATATTCTATAAAGTAGATTTCAAATTTGAGAATTTTCACCCTTAATAAGAACAAGTTGTTTTCATTTTCAAACTGGATTTTGTCTTCATGTGTACTCACTCTCCTCTCTCTCTCTCTCTCCTTCCTTCCCTCTCTCTCTCTTACTCTGCAAAAAGAATATTTTTCACTTTTGGCTTTTATTATTTTGGGGAGAATAGGGAAAAGCAGGAGGAGGGGTAATTAAAAAACAAAGAGTGAGCTCTGGATGTAGGGAAGGGACTGCTTTAGAAGCAAATGGTTTCTGAGGTGACCAGCAGGGCTGAGGGGGCCTAGGAAGCAGCAGACTGATGAGATTTGGGTGAGGGCTTTTGCCTGTGCTTCCTCTGCTGAGGCCCTCATAGTTGGGTAAAGGGCATTAACACCTTAGAGAAAAATGAGGTTCTACTGACTTCCTAATAATTAGGCATAATAGCTGGAACAAATTATTAAGGATTCTTTGTGCTAAAATAGAGTGGTCGTTTCTCTGTTAGATCATGAAGTATCTCCAGAATATGTGTGCGATCCCTGTGTGTACCAGAAATAAATTAGTGCACAATTTAAGCAAAATATGTTGTAAGGCACTCAGTATTAAGTACACAGTAAAGTGCTTCTCTTTCTCTTTTACTATTTCTCTCTCTCTCTTTTCTTGACAGTACTAGTGATTGAACCCAGGGCATTTTGCATACTAGGCAAATGCTCCACCACTAAGCCACATTCCTTAGCCCCAATAAAATACTATAAATGTGAAAATGATATTAGAACATAGATCACGAAATGCAGAAGGCTAAGTAAAAAATCAGAATCAAAAGCAGTAACCCGATTTTCTTTCAGCTTTCCTTGAAAATACTCTTGAAATTTTTCTCAATTTTTCTGTCCCGAGTGACTATACATTGGTAAATACTTCAAAGTTTTTATTCTTAATGGAAAACCTCAATAGACTGCAAGACAGAATGAACTCACAAATATGTAACCACAGTGTTTAAACATATTAACACAATATGGATGCATTCCACTATAATTGCTAATTGTTATGGCTTCACTTGCTGTAATGGAGGTGTAATTAACCTGAGATAAGAGTTGTCTTTAAGCTTTGATTCTCACTAAGAATAAGTTATGACCTAATTCTTTCATTCTTATTACACATGAAAAACAAATATGTGTTTCTGAGATATAATGTCTGTTTCTTAATATCTGTTTGCAATATTCACTTATTAATGGGGCTAAATACATGTTGTAATACTAAACAACAGTTGCAAAACACTAATCCTTTCAAATGCAATGAGAAAAATTTGAGGGCATAAAATATTTGAATATTCAAAGGCAATTTGATAGAAATTATATCTTTTTAAAACAACATGATCATAATCTTGACAATTTTTTCATTATACTTTTAATTACTGTTGATTATTAAGTATATTTTATACTAAAGAGCAGTGAAATAACAAGAAGAAATAATCTGTCAGTGAATAAGCACTTCATCACTATGGTCATAAATATGACATGTCATTTATGACACATGAAGAAATGATCAGCAAAACAATCTTGGCAATAAAAAGACACTGGGTGAAAGTTGACATAAATATGCATTTTTGGAGGAAAGTCTACAGCTCTGCCAACATGTACAATTATTGTCTATGTCCTGTACTTCTGTGGTAAAAGCTAAATCAACAAAAGTGCACACTGCTAGAACAATAACTGTGACAAAATATTCTTGATCATTAACAATGTTTTCAAAGTTAAAGTTAGCCTTAAAAGATTGGGTTGGCCAATACTAAAGGATATGATACTCTCATGTTACAATTTCTGTATTAAATGTTTTGACTTAGAAAATTGGCAGATGATATAGTTTGAAATATTGAATGTCACTCAAAGGCCCCTGTGTTAAAAATACCTGTTTCTCAATGTATTGCCATTGGGAAATGGGCCCTGTGAGAGATCTGAGGTCATCAGGTGTATGATCTTAAAGGAATTGTGGAATCCCAGAACCTTTTCCTTCTTCTGTTTTACTTCCTGATCATGAAGTAAGCAGTTTTTCTCTGCCATACACTACCATCAAGATATGCTACCTTGCCACAGGATTAAAGTAACAGGGCCAAGTGATCATGGGTTGGGATAACAAAGCTGTGATTCTAACAAAAAAATTTTATCTTTACAAGTTGATTACTTGTATTTTGTGATAGTGATGGAACGCTTACTAACAAAGTAAAGATGCCTGATCACTGGCTCTATTTTTTTTTTTTTTTTGACTTCTCAAACAGGCAGTATCTAACATACTACATAGTGTTTATGTTTTGTCATCTTTATTTATGTTTCAATATCTGTAGGCCCAACAATTTCCCTGTCACCATGCTTGTTGCTAAATGCAATACAAATAAATACACTGATAAGTAAGGGATCCATTGTTCAGGTGTTTGTGATTCTATGATAATCATTGAATGGGTGAATTTAGTACTTAGTTTGGTTTGATTTGACTCATACCTTCATTCCAAAATTAACTCCTTAAGAAAACAGTAGAAATTGCTTCACACAGATTACTTGTGTTCCCAGCATTATTTGCTCATCTTTCTGTTGTTATTTTATTTAAATAATTCACTAGTTAGTCCTTATTATTAGAAATGAAGTAATTGGAATTAAATCTCAGAACCTCTTATCACTGTGATACAAATCCCTAACCTTAAAAAATGACAAAGATGAAGTGAGTAGTTTCTTTAATGTCTTAAATGTCATTTTCCAAGTTAGTCTCCTTATTAACAAAAATGCTCTTTAATTGCTGCTTCTTCAAGTGTTTTGAGATGGAGTCTTCCTGTTCTGATATATTCATCTTTTTTATTCATCTTTTATATTCATCCATAACATACTTACTCCCCTATACATAGAAAAGGATATTTAGCTTTCATATCTGTCAGTCCATTTCCCACCCTTCTCAAGGACATGCATCTGTGATGTTCACAATCGTATAATAAAGACAGCTGGTACTGTTGTACAATTTAATCTCTTTAATTTTAGTCTTGAGATTCTTATGTCAATTAGCAGTCCCCTAAAAAGAATGCTTGTCAAATGTCAAGTTCTTTCTTTATTGGTTAGCAAATAGGAGTTTGAGTCTGACCAGAGAACCTGATGTTGCCAGCCTTGCCAGATCCCTTATTTATCCTAGGGAGTGTATGAGAACAGCATGCTACAGAAAGCTTGGTCCTTGCACTAAATGCCAATCCAATAACAAGGTCATGGTTTTGAGAATAAGGAAAAAGAAGTCTTATTGCTTTGCTAGCAAAGAGAAACACAGAGGACTCCTCTCCCAGACGCTGTGATTCTGCCCATCAGGGAGAACAGAGGGCTTTTAAAGAAGCTATTCAAGACTACATTCCAAATGTTCCCTATGGGGGTATTGTGATCCATTTGTTAATTCGAGAGAAGAAGAAGAAAAAAAAATATGTTCACGTTAAGATAAGCCTTGTGGCAGAGCAGCAAGGACTGTATTTAAAGTACTGTGTGGACCATTGTACAAGAGCATCCTTACAGTCAGATCCAGCAGGGAGCAAATGAGAGTAGATAGTTGCATCCCCATGACCTTCAGGTGTAGAGATAAAAATTCTCATCCAATAAGGTGCAGCTTTTGAGAGTGTTTTAAAATAATAGTAGGTGGTAAGGGTGCATGGAATTATGTTTATCTTTCAACTGATTATAATGCTTTCCTTTAGTGTACATATTCAACTCATGGAATGAGCAGAAACTAACAACTTTGATGAAGTTCAAACTTTCAGTGTCTTTGAGCCATCAAAATGTAGGAGATCACCTTGTCAATAAAATGAAATAATAAAAATATTATGGATATGAACCTATATTAGTTTGGAAACATTTTATTATATCCCAGAATTTAAAATTATGACTATGTTTGTGTGTTGGGACTCAAACCCAGGGCCTCTGGGGTACATGGCAAGCACTGTACCACTGAGCCACATTCCCAGTCCTTGAGTGATGTTTTGAGATAATTTGGCAAAGGCCATTTTCTCATTGTTGTTATTGAAGATTTGGGGTAATATGAAGTTAAATACTATTGAAATTAACCCAGAAAACAAAGTTTAATTAGTTATTTGAATTTCCAGCTTTGTTTACCCTCTAGAGTACTCCTATATTCCAGATAAAAAGTCTACATATATTGTTTCTGATTCATTATTTGGTGACCACACAAATACATACCTACCAGTACACACATACCCTGTCACTAAAGTGATTTATGTCTGTGTGTGTGTGTGTGTGTGTGTGTGTGTGTGTGTGAGATACTGGGGATCGAACCCTTAAGTGATTTACAACTGAGCAATATCCTCTGTCCCTTTTATTTTTATTTATTTATTTATTTATTTTTTGAGACAGGGCCTCCTTAAACTGTTGAAGGTCTTGCTTAGTTGCTGAAGTTGGACTCCAGCTTGAGATCTTCCTTCCTCAGCTTCCTGAGTT
Source organism: Sciurus vulgaris (assembly GCF_902686455.1). Taxonomy (NCBI): domain Eukaryota; kingdom Metazoa; phylum Chordata; class Mammalia; order Rodentia; family Sciuridae; genus Sciurus; species Sciurus vulgaris. The sequence continues at coordinate 48,794,872 of NC_136472.1, forward strand.
GCTGGGATTACAGATGTGTGCCACCAGGCCCAGCTTTTTAAAGTGATCTTTTAAAAAATTATCTTTCTTTTATCCTGAATCGCTTATATTTTGCTTTCTCATTTTTTTACTTTCTTTTATAAGATCAGTGATATAATATTACCTTTGTACCTATGAATATTACCAATTATTCATCAACTTGTTGAGATCTATAATAGAGAGAAGAGAAAGTAATGTGAATTTAAATAACTGTAACAATATCTAAAAGTACTGAATTTCATTACTTCTTACAAAGAAGTTTATAAATTTTATCTCATCTAATTGTTGTGACAACTTTGTGTGGTAGAATTTATTGCTTGCATTTTACCCATCAGGAAAATACAGCTTGGAGAATTTATGATTAATCACAGATCCCACTTCTGTCTAGTGGTAATAACCAGAAACCAGTGCTTTAGAAACTAAAGTCTGAGCAATTTTCAGGGTTTCTGCTTCCTGTTCCTTCAATATCTTGATGTGTTTGAACTTCTCTTCAAAAATAGTTATTTTGTGTAATTTGTATTTATATGCTTGAATTTAGTCAGTAAAACATGGAAAATCCAGAACACCATACTGAGTTGAAGTAAAATAAATCTATCACAAGCCTCTTCCTTAAATCATTTCACTATTAACTACCACATACCTTTTATTCTCTGATCTCCCACGATCTGGTTTCTATAGACAGCACTGACATGCTGACATAGTCTAACCTTTCTCTTAACTGAGAACAGTTAATGGTCCAAAATACTTAACACATTGATGTGCTGGTGGCTTAGAGACCCATTTCTTCAATAATGCCTTGTACTGTTTCAGACATTGAAACAAAATATATTGTATTTCCCCTTATGTATCATGACTTTGTCTTCTCATTGCAAATTTTAGTATTGGAAAGAGCCCAAATCCATTTGGGTTTCAACGTGGTAAGAGAAAGTGATTACCAAACAGAATCATATGTTCTATGAGCAAACTATCACTGGTCCTAGAAAGATTTTAAGAAAATACCAAACTTGAAGCAAGTTATATTCTTCCAAAGTCACTTGTGTTTGTCTTTTCAAATAACCTGAAACAAATTCATCACCTTAGTGATGTCTTCCACCACGCAGAGCAATAAGTCCTTTTGTTATGGCATTATCACTTATCTGTTTACTTTCTAACGTTGGTTTTTTTTTTAAATTGACATGGAGTGCTTATAAAATGTCACATCAGGTACTATTATAGATTGATTGTGGAATAAAAATTGTGTTCATGAGGGAGTGACAGAAACAGAGATAAAGAAGAAAGGGAGACCTAGGTTAATCATATCTGGACTTGTAATCAGAGTATTGCTTAATTTGGAAAGGTTCGATTTGCTTGTGGTAAAATTTGACTTAATTTCAGAGAATGAAGGATGATTTAAGAACTATGCTTTTCTACAACAGCTCTGTAATGATGTACTTTTCATGCATATCATACTGATCTTAATTACCAATTCCATGTCATCTTCTCCCATACTGTGGATTACAGACCCCAAGGCTCCTCCATACAGTGAAAACCTGTCTATTCGTAGCTTATTTTCCTTCTGACATCTGGTATCTTAATTATGCCAAATTTATTAATTTCAAATTTCCGACTTAAAAATAATCTTTTTAAAGCTCATTCCATAAAATTAAAAGAAAATTGCTTAGGAACTCTGTTAACCAACTCAACTTAAATATCTGCTAACAAGTCACCAATGATGGCCTTTATAAATTTCAAGGACATAACTATTAAATTGTAGTTTTTTTCCAGGCATGGTGGGATATGTCTGTAATTGTATTTGTCCTCCATTTAAATTTTAAATGATATCATTTGGGAAGACAAAACCTTGACTCTGGCCTGAAATTAAGTCAAATACAATGTAAGGAAAGTATCTGAAAATAGAACAATTTTATCCAAAATAAGTATTTTTGTTTTATATAGAAAAATTTTCTTGGTACTGATAACCACAGAAATACAAGTGTGCTTCAAATAATTTTGGTTTATAGTTAGATTCTATCTTTGAAGCCAGAGTATAATGACTTTGGAGGATTTTCAAACAATCCTTTTAACTATAGGGTAGATTCAGGAGTTCTTTTAGTTCCCATCCATTACTAAAGGTAAATATAAAAGCAGAACAAGAGCATATTTCTTCTTTGAAAGCTGTGCTAACAGGCTCTGGGAGTATGAGCATACCTACCCTGCCCCTATTGGATGCTGTCTTCCCTGTCTCCAATAGGACACATGACATGAAGGAGCTTCCCAGGGGAAGAGTGAAGACAGGAGAAATAAGTTTTCTGAAAGGATATTGTAATGTGTTAAGACTGGTCAAAACTGTAACAGGAATGCAGAGTACATGTAGAATAGATAACATTTGTATGGACTGAAGGAAGTTTCCTGCTTTATGTATTCATGTCTTGGTATCTTTAAGAGAAACATTTTCACCAAAGGATGGAAGCATCTCCCATTGTGAAGAAAATTATTTCATCAGAGAGGCACTATGAGTCATTGTTACCATCTCCATCATTATCACTGCCATGATTGACACCTACCAGATGTGTGTTATAGTTCACAAACTGTTCTGAGTCCTTTACCTGCACATATTCGTTCAACTGTCACAGCATTCCTATGAGATACAAAAGAATGGTTAGCGTCTTATTACTGAAGAAGAACATAGGAGACAAAGAAGGGAACTAACAAACTAACATTCAAAAGCTTTCATGGATACTAATTACTGTGTTCAGAATTCTAGACTGTGCCATCTGACTCAAAAGTTTTAATAACCAAACTCTCTTGCTTCCCTGTAGTAACTATAAAATCAGCTAGAAACACGTTAAAATATCAGATTAATTTAGGGACAGATAAAGGAGACACTAAGTTCCCTCATTCACAAAATCGAGTTCATAATAGTATGACTAGGAATGGTGATGTATGACTATAATCCCAGCTACTGGGATGGCTAAAGCAGGAAGATCACAAGATTGAGGCCAAACTCAGCACTGTAGTAAAACCTTGTGTCAGGCAAAACATAGAAAATGACTGTGGATATATCTCAGTGGTAGAAAACCACTGGCTTTAATCTCCAGTACTGCAAAAATATTTAAATGAATGAAATGTGCGCTATAAACATGTGATTGTAAATAAAATTATTGTACAAAATGATTCCCAAAATATCTGAGAGAAATAACTTTAAGGAATCAAATCAATTACTTTAATAATCGTGTGTGCAAGTGTGTGTATCTGTGGTGTGTGTGAGAGAGAGAGAGAGAGAGAGAGAAAGAGAGGATAGGCCCAGGGACAGAATTAATCAAATTTGATATTACCTTAGAGATTAATTTAGGTACTCTGAAAATCTCATTGATTGATCAACACTTGAGAAGATTTTTAATTGAAGTGCTTAATTAAATTGAGCTAGTGGGATAAACAATGCCAGAAGACATCAAGAATGAGGTGATCAGGAGTCCAGATACGTAGTTCTTAATCTTCCTTCAGACCCCCACCTGCCTTTTTCATCTTACTTTCTACTTCTTATTCTCCTCCTAACTTTATTCTCATTTGGTGGAAAGTAGTAGAATACTTAGCAGGTACAGAACCTGGGGAGCAGTGAGCAGCTCAGTTTCTTCCCCAGCTGTCCACAAACACACTTGAGTCCAGAAGCTGAGTAGTGCCGAGAGATGCTCCTCATGCAGACACGGGGGCAATGTTTGAGGGATATTGCAGTAAAGGAGCTTTGCAGTATCCCTGCCAATGAAACCTAGGGGAAAACCATGGTTGATGGCATTACATTGTATCATTCACAATGTCTGTTGCACACTGTCAGTCTGACAAAGATTACAAAGCCAATCACATCTGTGACATTGTGTGACCATCAAAAACTGCTGAGTGGTTCAATCTTAGAACAAGTTCAGACGGGGGTTATTGAATTTACTAAATCAGCACAAATGGTAAAGGAGTGAGCATTTAGTCTACCTTCTTGTTTTCCTTTATACTCATCACTGACTCTGAGAAAATTAACATGTAGGTTTTTTTTTTTTTTTTCCATTTACTATATTTTTATGTATTGCAGAAATCCTTTATCTTGACGGGAACTATAGACTGTTCAAAATTTTTGTGCCACTCTACTTTTGAAAGGTATAAAAATCATATAATTTGTTCAAAGAATTGAATATTATCAAAATGTAAGAAAATGAATTGGTCTTTCCAATTTCCATCAGAAGATTTCTATATTCAGCTTTGCTTTGCCACAAATTTCTTCCCCTGTTCCTTCCGTAAAGTGGTACTTTGTCAGTAGCATTTCCTATTTGTTCAGCATATTTTGTGATTGTAATTTTACTTTCAAACACTTTACCTAAAGACAATAATCTGTTCTATATATAGTCACTCTCCAAATTGATATAATCTGTAATTAACAGTCTCAATTGAGATACCTAAGTTCTTTGTTATTTGATCTACCTGCATTCTAGATCATGAATAAATTAGTTGGCTAGTTTTTTTTTCCCAATTTGATGCTTAAATGCAAGTTCTCTGAAGAGTATTTCCTTTATAAATCTATTTCTCTCTAGAATTTTACATAACAAAAGAAAATATTGACCCATGGAATCGATGTAAAACTAATCAAGTAAAAGACACACTCGTCAGAGACTTTTTAGAAATATGTTAACCTAATAACAGCAAATGAATGAAAAAATTATGTCTCTGCTTTGGGAGTAGAGCTGTCTGCCTCCAGACACCTCATGTTCTATGCTTTCCAATTTCATGGAGAGATGTAAAAGCATATTTTATTCAGAGCTTCCAGATGGGGTGGGTATGTTTATTTATAATAATAGTTACAAGTTGCTATTGTTGTTGTTTAAATTATGATCTAGAAAACGGTGTTGTGGACTGAACTGTGTTTCCCCAAAACTTTGGAATGAATCCTGTATTAGTCTAGTCAGCTTTTAATTTTTGGAGCAAAATACCTGAGACAGACAACTTAGTGGGGGAAAGATTAATTTTGACCCATGGCTTCAGAAATTTCAGTCCAAGGTTGATTGACTCCATTACTTTGGGCCTGAGTTAAGGCAGACCATCATGGCAGAAAGGCACAGGAAGAGAAGGCTGACAGCTCATGGCAGCCAGGAAGCAGAGAGAGAGAGAGAGAGAGAGAGAGAGAGAAAGGGACAAGGGACAAAATACACTCTCCTAGGCCATGAGTCCAGTGATTTACTTCCTTCAAATAGTCCCCATGGCCCACAGTTTCCACTACCTCCCAATAACACCATTGAATATGAATCCCTCAAAGGATTAATCCATTGATAAGTGAAAATGTTAATGATGTAATCACTTCTCAGAATTCACACTCTGAACACTGCTGCATTGGGGACAAAGCCTTCAACACATGAGTCCTCCAGGGATAATTCCTGTTCAAACTATAACCAATCCTAACCCTCAATATGACTATATTTGGAAATGGAGTTTTTAAGGAAGTGACTGAGGTAAAATGAGATCATAAGTTGAGTCTGTAATCCAATAGAACTTGAGGAAAATGAAGAGTTACCAGGAATGCTACCCACAGTAAATAGGCTATGTGAGAAAATAGTTAAAAAGTAAATATCTGTTAGTGAGGAAGAGAACTCTGCTGGCACCTTGATCTGGGACTCTCAGTCACTAGAACTGGAAGAATATAAATTAGCCCATTTAGACTATTTCTTAGGCCTCCCTGTCTGTAGTATTTTGTTATGACATCCCTACCAGACTAATACAATACATCAAGAAGTATAAATACTGTGTGGACATAAGGGAAAAGTCAGCACAAACTCAGACTCAGTTTCTGCTACTACAAATTCATAACACAGATCACTTGTGTGACCTCCAAAGGTGTGAGATTTCTCCCCAACACTAAGCAATCAATTCTGCAGCAGGTACCCTCTATTATAACCCTTTTCTCACACTGTGTAACTGAGAGATAGTACCAGGTCCCACAGGATGAGGAGTCAGTCCCCAAGACTGACCTCTTTCCTCAGATAGCAATTGTCAGTCCCAGGTTTTTTCATCTGTGCTTTTGTCTGACCAGCTATAAATTGGAGTTCCTGTATTTCCATCTTTGGGTTCAATTAATTTGTTTGAGTGACTCACAGAACTCAAGAAAACATGTTTACGGGTTTACTATAAATGTATGACAAATGATACAGAAGAAGAGTTGCAGTGAGGTACGAGAGAATGGGCAGGATTCTATGCAGACGTCATCGCCTATGTAATGCTGATAGACTCGGTGGCGACACCTAGCAAGGCCTGTCTGCTCAGTTATTCTTGGCCAGTCTGTGCAAGGGACATGAAACAGGATCACTTTTTAAATGACATCTTATCATCTACTATCAATGTAGGTCAGGGAATTTCTTTTTAGTAAACTTCAAGGCAGGAGGAATATTGGTGTTTCTATGACCCACTTTGGGGAAGAAGAATCTTAATTTCTATGACTTACCTTAGAAGGGAGTTATGAGCAAGGAACAATAAACAAAATGCAAATAGCATAGCATAACAGATGTATTATTTCTTTTGTTCTTTACAATAATGGCACAGAAGATGTGATTACTGCAAGCTTTTTGTGAAGGAGACTTAGAAATGTTTAGTGTTGCAGGCACTGTCCTGAGTGGGATCTCTATAGCAGCAGCAGCATTTTGGACTGGGACTCTGTGCTCCTGCAAAGAGTGTGTGTTGGGCGGGCTGCCTCCACAGTCAACCCACCACAGGCCCTGAGCATGAACCCAGCCTCCTGCTGCTATTGGCTGCCTGGTACTGCTGCTACTGCATCCCCTGTGGGTCTGCTCCAAGAACATGCTGCTGGCAACCTACTGCTACGAGCTGGTGGTGGGCAGGGGCAACTATGCTGAGGTGATAGTGTGAAATACCTGGGAAATGGCAGGCAGTATGTCATCAAAAAACGGAACCTCCAAAACTCCTCTCACCAAGAGTGGCAAGCTGCTGAACAGGAAGCTCAGCTCTTCTTGTTTCAGCTGAGGCACCCCAACATTGACACCTCAGAGGAGTCATGGGAGAGAGAAGATGGTCTGCTCTACAGTGCCATGGGCTTCTGTGAAGGAGATGATCTCTTCTCGAAGCTCAACGAACAGAAAGGGCAATTGCTGCCTGAGAAGCAGGTGGTAGAATGGTTTGTACGGAGTGCCATGAGTTTGTAGTGAGAAACATCCTTTTGTGCAGATCTGAAAACTCGAAGTGTCTTTCTAACAAGAACAATCATCAAAGTGGGTGATCTAGAAATTGCCAGAGTATTAGAGAACCACTATGACATGGAAGGCATCCTCATTGGCACAACCTATTACATGAGTCCTGAATTGTTCTCGGACAGACTCTACAACTATAATATAAGTCTGATGTTTGGGCTTTGTGATGTTGTGTCTATGAAATGGCCACCCCGAAGCATGCACTCAATGCAAAAGACATCAATTCTGTAGTTTATCGGATTATTGAAGGAAAGTGCCTCAAATGCCAAGAATTTATAGCTCAGAGCTGGCTGAAATGATCAGAACAATGCTAAACAAAAGGTCTGAAGAAAGACCCTCTGTGAGGAGCATCCTGAGGAAGCCTTATATGAAATGCCAAATTTTGTTTTTGGAAGATGCAAGGCAAAAATCCAAAAAATAACATTAAAAATGGTGACTCTAAATCCAAGCTTATTGCTACCCTGATTTCAAGAAAGGCAGAATTGAATTGTGAAGTAATCCATTCCCAACCACATTCTGGTGAGAATTCCAAGACATATTGAAGGGTTATGGAAAATAATATTCCTATAAGACAGCTCCCCAAGAAAAACAGAGAGATAGTGTGACTTCGGAGGAGGGAGTCGAGTCAAAATTAGTCAAACATTAAACCTTTCCCAGTATATCCTTACTCAGTAACAATGGGCCCCGAAAAGTTCTTCCCAAGTTTATCCCCAGCATCTCTACCAAAAGCAAACATTTACCCCTTTCCAACCCCACAGAAGGAGGTAAATGCTGAAACACTGGGCCCAGGACTTTTACCCTTCCCCATTGCAGATGAGTTCTGCGATGAGAAAAGCAAATAGTGAAGCTCTAGATAATAATGGGTCCCAGAGGAAAGGAGTCAAGCAGTGAACACTAAGTCGTGAGCTTTTCCCAGTGACAATGTTTCAAACTTTTTACAACTTACCTTCCTGTGTTAAAATTTTAACCTGCACAACTAGGTCCCTGACTATCCTAACTCCAGATCCGCAGCTTCCAATGATTAATTCACCCTCATTGTAAACTATAAAACCTGTAAGACCCCAGAAACCATTCCAGACTCGGGAACTCACATAAGAGGGTTTATTAAGCAAACAGAGTGTATCCCTGCAGGCTAAGAGAGAAAATGAGAAGAAAAGAGAGAGCACTCACAAGAGAAAATGTGAAAAGCGAGGAGGAGAGAGAAAGAAAGTGAGTAGGAGAGAGAAAGCATGAAAGTGAGGAGAAGAGAGAAAATGGCGGGGAGTTATCCTTAAGCAGTCAAATTCCACAGGTTGACAGGACCAATAATGGAGAAGGAGACTTGCAAGCTGACTGATGAGCCAATAGCTAGCTAGTATGTTCACAGACTGACAAGTAGTTGGGAGGCGGGGAAATGGCTGCAGTGTAAAGGGTGGGGGAGCAGCTTTATATTATAAAACCCAGACTCCTTCTGTAACCAAGGGGTCATCTCCATACCTAGAAAATGAGCCCTCCCATGCCTGATGGGTTGACTTCACTGCAGAATAAAGCAAAGCTTGCTGATCTGAGGTTTGCTTCTTTCTGTCTCCTGCCTCTGTCATTTGTGGACCATGAGCTTACAAGTGTAAAGAGTGAAGATAAATGTTTGTCCCAGGAGAAACCAATGGTCATTGGTCCCTTGAAATCGCTTGCTGGTCTGAAAGGTTGCACTGGTTACCTGACATGAGCAACACTGCTGAGTCACTAGCCCAAATCAGTAAGGTAAATATTAACATCTTACCTGCAGAAAGAAGGGACTCCATGAATGACAGCTTAGTTCAGAAGAATCAACCAAGACCTTTAGAGGATTTTAGTGAGCCTGAACACAAATACCATATTTCTCAAGTGAGGGAAGAGAGCCTGCAGGATAACACTAAGTCCAGTGCCATCTTGAAAGCCTGATTCTCTCACGATCCTCTAATACTGGTAGTGGGGTTGAGAATGAAGCAGTGAAGCTACTATAGTCCCTAAGTAAAGACCAAAAGCCCAAGGACTGGAACGGAGTTGATGGTGCATATATTATAGAAAACAGAGCACAATCCACCCAGGTTTACAGACACACAGGTCTGAGTATGAACCTTTCCTGTGTAGACAGCAACAGCAAAAGAAAAGAGAATAAACAGAGCACAGTGGGAGAAAAAGCCAGGACATCAGAGATCTCTTTCATTCCAAAAGGCACTTCTTCAACTTCTGCCTTCTCATCTTGCTATTGGAAAAGTGGCTATAATATCTATACAATAAAATGTTGAAAAACAAAGAACGATCACTTCCAGGCATGGTGGTGCAGACCTGTAGTCCCAGTGGCTCAGGAGGCTGAGACAGGAGGATGGCAAGTTCAATGCCAGCCTCAGTAAATTAGCCAGGACCTAAGCAACCCAGTGAGACCCTGTCTCTAAATAAAATACAAAGAAGTGTTGGGGATGTGACTCAGTGATTAAGTGCTCCTGAGTTCAATCTCCAGTACCCCCCATCAAAAAAAAAAAAAAAAAAAAAAAAAAGAAGAAGATCCCACTGGGTCTGGGAGAATTTCAAGGAGCAGTGAGATGTTGTCAGCAACGGACCAATCATTATTAGCCAGACAGAGAGAGACAACTAAAGCAGTCCCAGGAAGAGATGTTCTGCTCAGGCCCATCAGTGAGAACATCTCTGAGTGGAGCAGGGTCAGTCCTCCCTGACTGCAGCATTGCTCAGGAAAGGAAACTGATTCACTGCCTGTCTGAGGATGAGTTCAGTTCTTTTACAAATTTAACTGGTGGGTCAGATGGGGATTCCAGGGAACGGAAAAATCATGGAAATGAAATGAGTGACTTGGTAAAATTGATGATGGAGGCCCTTAAACTGGGTTCTAAACAGTACTCTAAAGATCTCCCATTATCAAATCCAGTGTCAAAATTCAAACTTCAACTCAAGTGTCTGGACATGCTGGTTCTTTGTGGAGAAGTTGCATAAGAGACAGAGGAACTCCACTTCAAAGAGCTGCCTTCAACTATCATGTCAGGTTCTGAAAATATCAGAATAGTCAAAGTCTCAAGAGTGGATGTCATCAGAGGCTTGGGGTTTCAGCTGTTAGAGCAGGTAGACGAGGATGATGAATTAGAGAAAGAGGTATGTTTACTAGAGTGTATGGGTGAAAAATGTACGACATAGTGTTGAAAGTTCCACAGTTAAAATTGTTTGAAGAAAATGTGAATTTTTGAGAATTTGTTCTAATTTGCCAGATCTCAAGCCATATTTTCAAAGGTTTTTGGCTTTAAAAACAAAACTATAATAATTGTTTTATATCTCTTTAGGATTTTCTTACTAGAAAAAATTGAACAGAACAGAGTAATAAGAAGCAGGTTCATAAAAGAAAAAACCTTTGGCTTTCATATTCATTTATGAAAAAAAAATATTTCTTTTGTGGTTACTGTTTGCTGAACCTTACACCACTTAAACTTTGTATGTAGAACTTTATTTTATTAAGGTGTTAATTAGCTTAAAAACAGGGCCACAAAACATTGCATTGGAAATTTTGTATTGTACAATAGTGATAAAAGCAGTGGAGAAACAAATGACATAATATGTCCAGTGATAATATCTGCTGTTGTTAATTACCTTAGGGAGTAGTTGACATTATTTAAAAAAGAAAAGTCAATTCACTATTCTGAGGATAGATTTAAAGACTAGGAAGTTCTATGTAGTGTTTGAACAGCTAGATCCCATTTTTATACTCTGATGGATGTTTAATGTTTTCCTTTAATATGTGCCTAATTTGGGGTTTACAAGAATTGAATCTTAAGTATGTTGGCTTTGTAAAGCATTATGTTTTCACATACTAGTTTTGCTTGATTTATTTCTCCCTCAGTGAAAACATCTCTTAATTACTTTTCCAATTAAGCAATTTGTTAAAAAAGTTCAAGTCCTTTTTATTATATTGAATATGTGCAATGTTTGTCTCTGGATGAAGTTTGTCTTTATATATATCATGATATTGGTTATCTTTCCATGTTTTAAGTGTAGGATTTTATATCACATATTTTATTAGTTGTTTAATAAGAAGTAATGTCCTTCTAGTAAATAGTTTTATTAAATATGTTTTGATTAGTTAAGAGAAAGAAAAATTGAATGAATGAATGAATAAATAAATAAATCAATCAATAAATAAATAAGGGTGGGATATATCTGAATAACTCTTACAGTATCTTCCACCACTACACAAGAGGAAGAAAAGAAACACGTCCTTGGATGTTTATTAAACAGTCTCGGACTTGACCAAGTTATCCTTAACATTCCCCTCACCTCAACTAAATTTTAAGAGGTTTAGTAAAGTTTCTCTCTTCTTAACGCATTTACTTTAGAAAACTTGCAGTTTTGCAAAATCATTCTCTGCTTCTTTGAAATGTATGCAAATCTTCTCCCAACCCCTTATTAGTTTTATAGCGAACAAAATGTCTTTCTTTTCATTTGCTGGGAATCCTCCCTTTAAAAAAGAAAGAGAGCTTGTATCTCCTATTTTTGTGGGAAACTAAGAGTCAAAACTTGAATGGGCACAAATTATAGCAGATACAGATGACCTAATCGCAGAGAAAAATAATTGCAAAGTCAGCAATAATTCAATGTGCTCTCCAGGTCCCACTGGCTAACCTCGGTAAAATTATTCAGTACTTTTTTTTACTAAAACTCACCTTAGAGTTTCCCATTTTCTTTCAGCAGAGTTGAGTTTAGACTTTCTTCCCTATTACAATAGACTTGAATAAAGTTGTCCGTGTCTAATTTCTTTCAATTCAATTTTTGCTTTGACAGAATTTAAAGTACCCAGAAATGAAATGCCTAGAAAAGCATATCAGCAAACTAACTTTTTACAATATATGAAAAGTAAAGTAACACAATGAAAAGAATTTGGGATGCAGAAACCCTGAGATTTATATTCAGAGGCTGTCAGAAATAATGGATCAGATATTTGGGTCATTTAAAAGTAGAGCAGGAAGCAACCAGCTTTCAAAATATGTGTCCCTGCTTCCATTCCCCAGAGGTATGTCCTGAGGCAAGGATTTAACTACAAGTAGTTTGTTTAGAATGTGAAAGAAACACCAGTGGCAGATGAGTGAGACTAGGAGAAAAGGCAGCCAAGAAAGATTACCTTTTCAATTCACCTACTACTATGAGTGACAGGAAGTTATTCCTCATGGGAAACTTTAGCACATCACAAGAGTTGTGAGGACCTATAGTATTTGTGAGTCAGCTCTTTTTAAATTCTGAGAGTTGAGGGCATTAATTCCCAGCTCTTATTTCCTGCTAGGTAGGGAGGCAAAAACTTCTTGAGGGAGGAACACATAGAGAAGGCAAATGGAAAAAGATACAGGTGCTGGCCTTTGGAGGAGCTTACTGTAAAATTGTAATCATGTTAGATTATAAGTGGGATATCAACAGGGTCAACTAAAGTGCATTAATATGCTGCTTCTAGAAAAGGATCCCAGGGTCAAAACATTTTGGAGGAACATTTAAATAATCAAACATAAATTGACCTCTTTATTTCCGGATGTCTTGGATATTTTAGGATATAAATGTACATATTTAGGATATTATATAAATACATAGTTTAAAGATGTGAATATTGTGTTTAAATATTTAAACTAGGTTAGTATACCTTGTAGGACTAATAATGCCTTTTAATACATTTTAGGAATCCCAATCTAATGTAATTGGCACATGTTAAAAGTAGTTAAATTAGATCTATTTTGGTAATAACTAAAAGCATAGCGGTGTCTCCAGAGGAAATCTGTATGTCTCATATTCACTAGAAAGTGGCTAAAATATTACCATGTAATTTCATAGTTCTTCTGATTAGTGTTGTAGTGTTCTTGACTTTTGTCTGTTTATTTATGTTGGTGCTAGGGATTGAACTCAAGGCCTGGTATGCGTTCTACTGCTGAGTTATATTCCTAGACCCTGCTTGATTTTGAATATGGAAAAACTCAATAACTATAAACTTGCATATGATAGCATTACTTATTTGATAAAATTGAGGTCAACAAAGTTTAATAAGCTTTTTTCCTTCCCCAGGAACAGTTACTATGCCAATGGCAGAATTAGAACTCAAACTTCAAGTTCAAACTCTCACTTCTACTATTAAATTCTCCCCTACAGTGATAGGAATTATAATGTGAAATTCATATTTGATAAACCTGAAATAATTTGAAGTTATTATTTAGAATCACTGTGTAATGGACACTTAAAGTATTAATCTGCTTTGTTTATGCATTGGCATGTGATTTTTCTCCCCCACTATTACCAGCATTCCATAGGAAATTGAAAATCTTTACTTAACTACTACTTTGCTGAGCAACCAAGGTTATACCTCACGGTTACCAACAATAAGTTCAAATTTCAGCTCTATTGCTTATGGTCTTGAAGACATTGAAGGTAATGAATCATTTTTGCCACACGGAAAGATTTTATTTACTTATATTTATTTATTTTTATTTAATATATTTAATATATACACACGTGGGTGCACACATGGGTGTATATATTCAGGCATTTATACATGCATTTATTATGTGTGTGTACACATATGTATGTTCATTTATACACATAAAATTAAAATACATATTTTTTGCACAAATAATATAGATGATTTTATCTATAAAATGAGGATAGGAAAATCCTACCCTATAAGAACATAGTGGTAGAAAAAGACTAGTAAAGCTCCAACCAAATTATAAGTGATGGATCTTTGGAAAGAATAATTAGGAAAACTACCCCATTCACAATAGCCTCAAAAAAAATAAAATACTTGGGAATCAATCTCACAAAAGAGGTGAAAGATCTCTACAATGAGACTACAGTACACTAAAGAAAGAAATTAAAGAAAACCTTAGAAGATGGAAAGATCTCCCATGTTCTTGGATAGGCAGAATTAATGTTGTCAAAATGGCCATACTACCTAAAGTGATAAACAGATTCAATGCAATTCCAATTAAAATCCCAATGACGTACCTTACAGAAATAGAGCAAGCAATTATGAAATTCATCTGGAAGAATAAGAAACCCAGAATAGCTAAAGCAATCCTTAGCAGGAAGAGTGAAACAGGGGGTATCGCAATACCAGATCTTCAACTCTACTGCACAGCAATAGTAACAAAAACGGCATGGTATTGGTACCAAAATAGACAGGTAGATCAATGGTACAGAATAGAGGACATGGACACAAACACAAATAAATACCATTTTCTCATACTAGACAAAGGGGCCAAAAATATGCAATGGAGAAAAGAGAGCCTCTTCAACAAATGGTGCTGGGAGAATTGGAAATCCATATGCAATAGAATGAAACTAAACCCATATCTCTCACCATGCACGAAACTAAACTCAAAATGGATTAAGGACCTTGGAATCAGATCAGAGACCCTGCATCTTATAGAAGAAAAAGTAGGTCCAGATCTTCAACATGTCAGCTTAGGTCCAGACTTCCTTAACAGGACTCCCATAGCACAAGAAATAAAAGCAAGAATCAATAACTGGGATAGATTCAAACTAAAAAGCTTTCTCTCAGCAAAGGAAACTATCAGCAATGCGAAGAAAGAGCCTACAGAGTGGGAGAAAATCTTTGCCAGTCATACTTCAGATAGAGTACTAATCTCCAGAATCTATAAAGAACTCAAAAAACTCTACACCAAGAATGCAAATAATCCAATCAAAAAATGGGCTAAGGAAATGAATAGACACTTCACAGAAGAAGTAGACAAGCAATCAACAAACATATGGAAAAATGTTCAACATCTCTAGTAATAAGAGAAATGCAAATCAAAACCATCCTAAGATTCCATCTCCCCCCAATTAGAATGGCCATTATCAAGAATACAAGCAACAACAGGTGTTGGCAAGGATGTGGGGAGAAAGGTACACTCATACATTGCTGGTGGGGCTGCAAATTAGTGCAGCCACTCTGGAAAGCAGTGTGGAGATTTCTTCAAAAACTTGGAATGGAACCACCATTTGACCTAGCTATTCCCTCCTTGGCCTATACCCAAAGGACTTAAAATCAGCATACTACAGAGATACAGCCACATCAATGTTCATAGCTGCTCAATTCACAATAGCCAGATTGTGGAACCAATCTAGATGTCCTTCAATTGATGAATGGATAAAGAAACTGTATATATATATATATATATATATATATATATATACACAATGGAATATTACTCAGCCATAAAGAATGATGAAATTATGGCATTTTTAGGCAAATGGATGAAATTGGAGAATATCATGCTAAGTGAGATAAGCCAATCTCAAAAAACCAAAGGACAAATGATATCGCTAATAAGTGGATGATGACACGTAATGGGGGGAGGGAGGGGTTAGTGTTAGGGTTAGAGTGAGGGTTAGGGAGGGGGGCAAGAATGGAGGAAGGAAGGACTGTATAAAGGGAAATGAGGGGTGGGAGGGGTGGGAGCGGTGGGTGGAAGGGAAAAAATAACAGAATGAATCAAACAACATTACCCTATGTAAATTTATGATTACACAAATGGTATGCCTTCACTCCATGTACAAACAGAGAAACAACATGTATCCCATTTGTTTACAATAAAAATTTAAAAATAAATAAATTTTAAAAAAAGTTATCATTTGAGCATCCTATTCCTTTCACAGATATTGGCCTAAACCTGGCCCCCCAGATACAAAGAACATCTTTTTCTCCTTCTCCAAGCTTCATTAAGTACTTTAGTGCAAATTCTTTTCCTTTGCTTTGAGCACACTTGGTGTTTTTTTGTTGTTGTTTTTTGTTGTTTGTTACTTTTATTTTGTTTTATTTGTAGGAATAGCTTAAGATCCAGGGTTTTTTACATTTTATTATTAGTATTATTTGATTTTTAATTTTTGTACATTATTTTTAGACATATTAGTCAGGATTTGTTGTTACATATTTGTACATTCACATGATATCACAATTTAATTTTGGAAACTACATTTAACCCAATTTCTAAGGTAGTAGAGAAATACATAAGAGATTTGGGTATACTCACTAGCTTATAAAAAATTTTGTTTAAAAATGTCAATTATTGTTCATACAGGAATAAAGGTGGTGCTATAATTGTTCTTTTCTTCTTCCTTTTTTAAACTTTTTAAGAACAGAGACAAGCTTCAGGGTTTTGTTCAATGAAAAATAGTCTACTTTGTTCCAGGGAGACATATTTTAAAAGGTATGTTTTTGCTCATATGTGGAAACTAGAGAGAAAATAGAAAAGAGAGATTGGAGAAACCTCATGAAATGCAAAGAAGATCAGTAGAAGAGGAAAAAGGACTAGTGGGTGGGAGAGAGGGAGGAGGAGAGGGAGGGGGACATGCTGGGGAGTGATAGTGACCAAATTATGTTGTTTATCTTTTGTGCATGTACAAGTATGTGACAACAGATCCCACTGCTGGGTACAACGATAATGGACCAACACAAAATGGGGGGAAAAGGAATTAAAATGACTAATGTGAAAAACAAGAACTTGACCCAATATTTCAAAAAAAATCTATAGATAATGACTTTCCCTATCAAAATGCAACTAATGCTTTAAAAATGTCTCCTACCTGATCATCTTTCCATGATGCTAAGATATCATAGAAGAGTCCAGAGAGTTTCTCCTCTTAGCTACTAAATGTGTTTAACCTCCATTTATGCAGTGGTGCAGCTGATCACAAAGTGATTAATCTCTGTGCAATTGGTAATTGTCTTTCCCCCTTTTTTTTTTTTTTTTGTTTTTAAAATAGCATTTATTTTTTAAATGTTAATGTGTGCATTACAGGAAAAACAAAAACACAAGAAAGAACAAAGTCATCCAGTCACAAGCAGCTTAGTTGGACGTGTCCCTCCAGGTTGTGCATATACATGCACAATATCCCATTTTGTGATTGAGATTGTAGTGTGTATCATGCTTTTCCACACATCATGAATATTCACCAATTCAAAATCCCAAAGCTACATGAGTATTTTTGATAACCAAGAATACACTATACCAACTCAATCTGTTATCCTTTCTTGGGGACAAAAATTTCACTTAAGACAGAAATGGCAACAGGCCTCTAGGATAGACATATTTGCAGAGTTACAACTAAAATAATGCATTCCCTTAATGCATTTAAAATGAGACAAAGCAACAGGATACACCAAGCTTGTTTCGTTACCAGATTTCTACTAAAGTATTAGCAAGAATGCATGTTCCCAGTGAATTAAAGTATTCCTATAGTACAGCCAGAAGATGCACACACCAGTGTCTCACATGGAAATGTCAATCCTTGAGCACTTGCTCCTGTCTTTCCCTGTGTGCGCCCCTGTGCCCCTTTGCTGCCAGCCTAACGAGCAAGTCCTGATACACATAGTCCAGAGACAAAGCAATTCCATGTCCCAGATGCATCTTTTCTATCAATTATAAGTTATTTACAAATTGGCTAATTGACTAGCTCTACTTTTTATGATTCACTGTTACCCTCAGGACATCTAGAAAGCTTAGATGTTGTGAAATAAAGTATGAACTTTGTGCACAATAAACACAAGGACTTTACCAAAATGCATACAGATCTATGGTTATAATCTAAACCTGCCTTCCAGATATGGAGCTACTAGCAAAGAGCACGTCCCCTCACCCTTCCTCCTCTCCCTCAGCACCATTCCAGTGACTAAATTCAGGACTACCCCCAGCTCCAAGAGGTGGATTAACAAGGGTCATTCCCAGAAGACAGTTCTTCCTACAAACTAACAAGGATATTTATATAGGGATTATTTTGCTACTTCTAACAAACTTTGGGCATTAGGACTTATCCTTTAATACCCAGCAATACTAACTAAAATGCACATATAACAATGGCTAGACAATTGGAACTAATCTAAGGGCACAGAGTGCTTCTCTATGCATACTTTCTCATTCCCCCACCCACCACCCAGTGAATCTTCCACGTATTCTCCAAGACATCAAATTCAACAATTCCATTCTCCTACATGGCAACCATTCCTATACAGTAACAAAAAATACTTAAAAGGCATTACTTTAGTCCTCAACTTTCACCATGTGTTGTACACCTTTAAACATCTAGAAACACTAGATGTTTCCAACAAGGACCTAAGTTTTAAACTACATACAGTAGCACTGAATAAACTGCAACTTACTGAACAAAGGCTACACTCTGAAGCAAAACCCCTCTTTTTAAAGGCTAGAATTTGAAAGTGTCTTCCAAACAAGAACATTCTGGCCTAGAACCCTTCCCCTTCTAGTCTCTTATCAACACAGGGATCAGATATATGCATCTGTAATGCTGAGAGATGACTAACAATTTCACTTCCTAAGTGGTTTTAAGAACAGTCTTTCCTATGAATTTAACATGAAGCGTACTCAATGTGTTAGTTTACTAACTCTACTTGTCATACACTGGCAACCTCTTTAACATCTAGATAGACTAAATGTAAATTAGGACTTGTGTCCTTTATATACACTATTTACATCGTAAAACAAAACTCAGATATAAGAGACAATGGTCAATCTTGCGTCACAAAAAATACGTTGGTATAAAGCCCTTTGCATTTTCTTTTCCTTCTTCCTCCCTGAACAGCACAAATACAATGTGTACTGCTCAGAGAACTGTTTTGATCATTCCATTTCTAAAAGACAGTTTATTTCATTATGGATTTTAACAAAAAGATACCTACAAAATGTTTTATTCACTACCTCTACTTTTAACATACTTTGTGCACTTCTAAACATCTAGAAAGACTAGATGTTTCAAATAAGGACTTAAGTTTGTCCACTATGTACATAGTAGTGTTAAATAAACTACACACATGTAACAATGGTTATATCTGAAAGTGTCTTCTAAGTAGGATCACTCTGGCCTAGTATCCTTCATTTCTTCCACTTCTTTCTCCTGTGTCACATGTGCCACATGAGTGTCACATGATATGTTACAATTTCACTTCCAAAAGTCCTTTTCAGAAGACTGCCTTTCTATGAATTTTAACACAAAGTGTACAAAATGTGTTAGTTTAATAACTCTACTTTTGTCATACATTGGCAACTTCTTTAATATCTAGAGATTAGATATTATAAAATTAGGACTCCTTTGTCCAGTATATATACAATATATACAGCACGGCAAAGTTAAATGAAATGCACATCACAGGGCAATGGGTAAGCTGAAGT
The DNA here is from genome assembly GCF_902686455.1 of Sciurus vulgaris. Classification (NCBI taxonomy): domain Eukaryota; kingdom Metazoa; phylum Chordata; class Mammalia; order Rodentia; family Sciuridae; genus Sciurus; species Sciurus vulgaris. Next base: position 48,814,280 of record NC_136472.1, read on the forward strand.
TTTCTAGCACACTCTTACCAAAACACCCTTGCAACTTCTTCCCTCCCACCTCCCTCAACCCAGTGAACAAGTACAGACAGTATTCTGTTCAGAGGTGGCTTAACAATCCCAAACAGTATTTCCCATCACTTTTTAAAAGCTATTTACAAAGTTTTAATTCTATCACTTCTACTTTTAAATATATCAAGCACTTCTAAATAAATAGAAGGACTAGATATTCCACATAATAACCTGTCCACTAGGCACACAGCACTGGTAAATAAAATTGCACACGTAGCAATGGTTAGAATCTGAGGTATTTTCTAATATGACCATTTTGTCCTTGAACCTTTCTATCCTCACATCCCTCTATCTTTCAATCCACTGGACAATTACAGGCATATGTAACGCTTAGAGATGGCTGAACAAATTCATATTCAAAAGTCATTTACAGAGGACAAGCTTCCCTATGAATTTCAACACAAAGTGTACAAAATGTGCTAATTTTACTAACTACTTGGTCATACACTGGCAACCTCTTTAACATCTAGAGACTAGATGTTGCAAAACTGGGACTCATTTGCCCATTATATACACTATATACACAGCAAAACGAAATGCACAAAACAAAGAAAATTGATGTCTGAAAATGTCCCAAGTATGAACACACTAACATATTACCTTTTGCAATTGCTTCCCTCCCACCTCCTCCACATCACCGAACAGGTGCAGACAGTACTATACTGCTCACAGAGATGGTTTAACAGTTCCCTTCCCCAAAAGACTATTTCATATGAATTTTAGCAAAAAGATATTTACAAAGTGATATTTTACTATCTCTACATTTAACATACATCAGGCACTTCTAAACATGTAGCCAGGCTAGATGTTTCAAGTAAGGACTCAGTGTGTCCACTATGTACAGGACAGTCTTGAATAAACTGCACACATGTAACAATAGTTCTAATTTTAAAATGTCTTCAAAATATGAGCATTCTGGCCTGTCACTGACCCAGTGGGCTATAATGCTCAAAATTTTCAGAAGACAATCCTTCCTAGGAATTTTAACACAAAACATACAAAATTTGTTTACTAATTCTACTTTTGTCATACACTGGCAACCTCTTTAACATCTAGACAGACTAGATGCAGATTAGGATTCATTTGTCCTTTATATACACTATATACACAGCAAAGTAAAACAAAACCCATAGACATAAGGTACAAGTCTTAGCTCACCATAGGCACACCCAAGGACCAGCACACAACTCTGTATGACTCAAAAGGGGGTTTGGCTACTGCCCCCCCAAAAAAAATTTCATAAGAATTTTAACAAAAAGAAATGTACAAAACGTGTTGTATGTTACCACTTCTACTTTTACCATATATCAGGCACTTTAGAACATCTAGAAAGCCTAGGTATTTCCAAAAAAGTACTCATCATTTTCAACTATCTACACAGTAATGAGGAATAAAATGCACACACAAAACAATGGTTACAAGAGGAAAATGTCTTTTACATAAAACCAGTCGCACAGGACCTCCTCCGCCTCCCGGTCAGTCTTCTCCACGTCCTCGAACCCCCTTAACAAGCGTGGACACGCGCAGCTCCAGAGATGGGCTAAGGAATCCATTCCAAAGCCACTTGCAGGAAACATTTCCGATTTTTAAAAACAAAAGGCCATTTTGTTATTTTCTAACCATCAGACCTCGGCAACCTCTTCACATGGAGATGTCCAGACGCAGCACACGTTGTAACAGGATGGGGGCAAGTTGAGAGCAGCTTTTTCATATTATATACCCAGGCCTTCTTCGCAGGCCAGGACATCTCCCCAGGGTGGCGGCCACGCACGTGACGACCGCTTCTCTCGGGGAGAACGCACACCAACCGCCGCCGAGGCGCTCACCGTTCCACCCGTCGTCGTCTTGGGGCTTCGCTCACCTTCCGGGGCCGTTAAGGCCTTTGTTCGCCTGTCCCGACCAGGCGCGGTCTGGAGGAGCAGCCCCGCGCAGTCGCGGAGGGCCCTGGTCTGCGCGGCTCCTCTGTCCAACGCGTGGCCGAGCTTTCGGGCGTCCACTCTCCTCCGAGGGCCCTCGAAGCCCCTGCCGGCCTCCGCGGCGTCCGGGCGGCCGCCATTCTTCTCGCCCCGCCACGCCCGCCGCCACCCAAAGGCGCCACGAGCTCTGCGGCGGCTTCGGCTGGGACGAACAGGACTGGGCCCCGAGACCCGGCCGCCAGCAGTGTCCGGGGTCCGGGATCCGACAGGTCGCCGCCGCCATCGGGTCATCCAGGCAGGGGAAGAGGCTCGCAGGTCCTTCACAGGCAGGGCCAGCCAGTGGGCAGTCGCAGCGGGAGCTCCGAAGTCTGCAGGGAAGAGGCCGCGGCCTGTCCCCGGGCCCCCCAGCTCACCCGCCGGCCTGAGGCCGGAGGGCCCCAGAGGGCCCGGAGAGCAGGCCGCACTCCGTTTCTCACCACGCTCTCGGCCGGAACTCTGTCCCTCCCCTTTTTAGCTAAAGCAACCGGTAGCCACATACATTTAATATTTAAAAATTTGGGAATGATATTTATATTTATAAACTCTCAAGTAATTGAAGGAGAAAAATCAAACAGCACTGGAAAAAAAAGTTACCATGTTCTTCTAAAAGTTGATGAAAATGAATAAATATTTTAAAGTCAATATTGTTCAATTCAATAGGTAAAATAGACATAGATTTTTTTCATGAGTCCATATCATTCATGACAGAAAGCCGTATTTTATGATGGGGTTTCTTAACATCTGATTGATATAGTTTGCAAATTTCTTGGTTAGTATATTAAGGACAAAATGTATAGCTTTTCACTTTGTCAATCCTCATTCAAGGATTACTGTATGCCAGCCTTAACCAACCAGATAATATGCCTTACCTGAGAGTGCTTAAATTCTTCTAATTTATGATAAAGCAAATAAGAAACACAAAATACATGAGATTCATACCAAAGCTTTGGTCAATAATAAGCCACATAAAAGTGGTGGGCATGTAAGTTTATACCAGTTAGTGACACATAGTCATCATTGTTTGTATAAGTATGCTCTACGATTGATTTTCTCACAAAAGGATTACAAGTTGCAATAACAACTAAGGGAAAAATTAAAGCAGAGAGCTAAGACAAGGTATGTAGGAGTGAAGGGTTTAATTGTAAAGCAGGTGTTTGCAAAATAGAAACTTCCAGAGTTGAAAAACAAATTCAATAAAGTAGCAGGATGGATCAATGTACAAAAAAAAATAGCTTTTCTGTATATCAATCATGAGCCTTTTGAGAAAGAAATTAGGAAAACAATTCCATTCATAACAGGACCCCAAAAATAAAATAGCTAAGCATAAATCTAAACAAGGAGGTGAGGAATTCTATAGTGAAAATGATAGAATATTTCATTCAAAAAAGAAATTGAAGAATACATTAGAAAATGGAAAGACATCAGATATTATTATGTAGGCAGAAATAACATAATTAAAATGGCCATATTACCAAAAGTTATAGTTCAAGGCAGTCACCATCAAAATATCAATTTTTACAAACTAGTAAAAATAGTTCTTAAATTATTATGGGAGAATAAATGACTCAGAATTGCCAAAACAATTCTGAGCAAAATGATTAATGTTGGAGACATCACAATACCCAATCTTAAATTACACTGCAGAGATATAATAACAAAAAAGCAAGGTATTGGCATAAAAACAGACATGAAGACCAATGAAATAGAAGACACAGAGACAAATTCATATAGATACAGTAATCTAATATTAGATAAAAGTGCCAAAAACATATATTGGAGAAAATATTGCCTTTTAAACAAACGGTTCTGGGAAAACTGGATAGTCACATGTAGAAGAATGAAATTATACCCTTATCTCTTGCCCTGCACAAAAATCAACTAAAAGTGGGTCAGAGACCTAGAAATTAGACCAGAAACTGTACCTGCTAGAGGAAAACAGGAGTCAAAAAAATCCAACACATTGGCAAAGGCATGAACCACCTTAATAAGACTCCTAAGACTCAAAAAGATAAATTTTAAAAATCAGTAAATTCGATAGCACTAAATTAAAAAGCTTAGGCAAAGCAAAGGAAACGAGGATGAAGAAAGGGCCTACAGAATGGATGAAAATCTTTGCCAGCTACTCTTCTGACAGGGGATAAATATGCAGAATTACCCAAAGGATGCAAAAAAGCTTACCACCAGAAAAACAAATAATATACTCAATAAATGGGCAAATGAACTAAACAAATCCCTCAAAAGAAGTACAAATAGCCAACAAATATATGAGAAAATGTTCAACATCCCTAACCATTAGGGAAATGCAAATCAAAAATACAAATGAAAAAATTTCATCTCACTCCAGTTAGATTGGTAATTATCAAGAATACAAATAACAATAAATGCTGGCAAGGATTTGGGGGAATATGTTTACTTGTACATTGTTCATAGGATTGCATATTTGCACAACCATTTTAGAAAGCAGTATAGAGATTCCTTGAAAGACTAGGAATGGAACAACCAAATGACCCGGCTATACCACTCTTTGGTATTCATTCAAAAGAACTCAAATCAGCATATTTTAGTGACATATGCATACCAAAGTAGATGACAGCACAATTCACTATAACCAAATTATGGAAACAGTCCAGTTGGCCATCAACAGATGAATGAAGAAAGAAAATGTGTATTATACTCAGCCATAAAAAGCATGAAACTATTTTATTTGCTGTCAAATGGGTGAAGTTGGGGAACATAAAAGCTAAGTAAAATAAGCCAGACTTGGGAAGTCAAGGATTGAAGTTTTTCTCTCATATTTGCAAGCTAGAGAAAAAGAAAAAAAAAACTTTAATAAAAGGAGAGAATGGAAGGGAGAACAATAGTGTAGAGGAAGGAAATCAAGAGGAGAGGTAAGGAAGGCATGAGGAAATTCTGGGAAATAAAATCAACCAAAATATTCTATGTCTATGTTTGAATATACACAATAATTCCCAGTTTTATGTATAATTATATGAATTAATAATGACATAATTATGAAATGATAATTAATAGTCATAATAATGAAAGGAAGACCACTACAATAGTTAAAAGGTATCAGGTGGAGGGAGAAGGAAAGGGAAAGGGGAGATTTTGAGGAATGAGATTGACCTAATTATGTTATGTGCATGTTAGAATATTTCACAATGAATCCTACTGTCCGATATAAATATAATGCACCAATGAAAATGATAAAAAATTCTTAACTACTAAAGTCAGCATAATTACACACACCCATGTTTATTGTAGCACAATTCACAAGAACCAAGTTATCAGTTTAGTTGTCTGTCAACAGAAGAATAGATAAGTAAAATATGTTATATACACAAAATAGAGTTTTACTGGGTCACAAAGATAACAAAATTATGTCATCTGCAAGAACATGGATGGATCTGGAAACCCTAATTTTGAGTGAAATAAGTCAGAAACAGAGAAAAAAGTACTATGATTTCTGTCATATGTGAAAGCTAGAAGGGGAACAATAGGGGGAAGGGGGCACCATTAAAAGGAAGGGAAATCATTTGTGAAGAGGATGAGGATCAGGGAGCATGAGGAGAGAAGTGTAGGGAAGGTACTGGGAATGAAATTAATTAAATTCTATTTTTAAGTAGGCAAAGATGATTATACTACAATGAAACACACCATTCTGTATAATTATTATTTTATCATTTTTTTTGGTTCCTTTTTGATATATATGACAGTAGAGTGTATTTTGAATATTACACATACATGGAGTATAACTTATTCTATTTAGAATCCCTTTCTTGTGATTGTATGTGATGTGGAGTTTCACTGGTACTGTATTCATATGCACCAATAAAAGTAAACTTAGGAAAAAAAATAAAGCAAGACTTAAAAAAAAAAAGAATCTACTTATGGGGCAATAGAGGTGGTGAGATAATTCGGAATACTAATAGATTTGGGAATGTAGCTAGTAGAAAAAAGTCAAAGAAAATTTGGGATCTGAATTTACAAAGGAGTGGCAATAACGACAACCTCAAGATTTTACCCTGAACAATAGAAAGAAGAGAGTCACGTTAACTATTTGGTGAATGTAGGAGGAATAGCAGTCCCTAGGTTTTGAGTACACTTATTTTGAAAGACATACAGTTTTAAATCAATATCTCCATATGTGGGTCTGGAATTTAGGAAAGAAGACTGAAAATGTATACATTCATCAACGATGAGATGATCTGAATTTAAATAATAAATTGCAAAATTCTGTAAGAACAGAGAATATTGGATGGTATATAATACAAAAAGCACATTTACATGGTAATTTTCACCAAGCATCATGGATGTATATATTTGATACTGAATATCACTTTGAGTTCTTATTTCAGAAAAGCACAAACCCAAAGAGAAGCTTACAAAGACATAAACTTGAACTTGCCTGCCTCTTTAATTCCCCTTTTCATTTCTAAGCTTATTGTTTACAACAAACTAGGACTCTTTAACAATTCAAGCTGTACCAAGTATCAATGAACTTCAATTTACTCCCTGTCACGAAGTCATTTGGTGGTTGCTCTTATATACACCAAGATGATTCCAGGAACTAAGCTTCTGTTTCCAGCTCCCCATTTGTCACTTAACCTTATGTTTCCATTTAAAAATAGAGATGAACAGTTGCTTGGTCTTCCTCACCAAACTGATGCAACTATCTGCAAGATCATTTCTGCAAAACAATTTGAATGTCACACACACACACACACACACACACACACACACACACACACACACAAAGAATGTGGTACATTTCCAGCACGTTGCTGGATTTTCTGGTCTGGATTCTGAAGAGGAAATTCATGACTTTAGATTTTACCTATATGCTTTCATTGGCTGGATAAAAGGGAAAATTCTTTCTTATTTGGAAAACTGGGCCAAATAATCTACGATTGCACAAGGAGAACTATATGCTTCTCTCAGAGAAGTCTTTAATGACACATCAGGATTTAAGTATTCAATAGGCATGCTGCATTGTCCAGTGATGCCAGAGAAACCTTCACAGGCACAAAGACTGACTCTGTGAAGGTAGCTTTCTCCCTTCCGGCTCTAGATCACGTGTTGCTCATCTTATAAACCTAGGAGTCATTCCAAACATGCAATACATTCCAAAATCCTGTCCTCTCTTCTTTCATGTCACTTTTCTGTCCACTGCTTATCTCTGTTCTCATGGCTTCTGATTTACTCCAGGCAGCTACCATTATCTGATCTGGGCTTTTGTGTCATTCTCCAATCTCTATGCCTTCCTTGTGTTATTTCTGTGTTCCTTACTGTATGCTCCTAACCTATATCATATGGCCCCATGGATGTGGCCTCCAAACCCTCCATATGACCCTTTACTCCAGGTATGCAGAATTATTTTAGTTCCTCAAAATCATAATTCTATTTTATGCATCTGGGTTTCACAAAAAATGTAGCATCTGCCTAAAGTCTCTTTTATGGAAGATGCAGCACAGTGAATTGATAGGCAGCAATGACTTTAGAATCAAGATGTGTGTCTCAAATCTCATCTCCATCCCTTTCTATCTAGATAGCTTAAATCTCATTTCATTATTGCTAAAATAGACATTACCTATGTTATAAAGCAATTACAAAGATTAAATAACTAATGCACTTAGCACATCTTAAAGGAATTAATATTATTAGCTTTTATTACAGGTTAACCAGAATATAATAAGCCTTAAATCGCTCATTTCCTTTTTATGAAAACTTTCACACTACCCCCCCTTTTTTTTTTAAGCCAAAGAGCCACCTCAAGGTTGGCTTTCTGTTATTTCCTGTGTTGAATTTCTTCTCTCATTTTTTTTTTTTCTATTGTAAACAAATGGGATACATGTTGTTTCTCTGTTTGTACATGGAGTGAAGGCATACCATTTGTGTAATCATAAATTTACATAGGGTAATGTTGTTTGATTCATTATGTTATTTTTTCCCTTTCCCCCACCCCTCCCACCCCTCGTTTCCCTCTATACAGTCCTTCCTTCCTCCATTCTTACCACCCTCCTTATCCCTAACCCTAAACCTAACCCTAACCCTAACGCTAACCCCTCCCACCCCCCATTATATGTCCTCATCCACTTATCTGCGAGATCATTCGTCCTTTAGTTTTTTGAGTTTGGCTTATCTCACTTAGCGTGATATCCTCCAATTTCATCCATTTGCCTGCAAATGCCATAATTTTATCATTCTTCATGGTGGAGTAATATTCCATTGTATATATATGCCATAGTTTCTTTATCCATTCATCAGCTGAAGGGCATCTAGGTTGGTTCCACAATCTGGGTATTGTGAATTGAGCAGCTATGAACATTGATGTGGCTGTATCTCTGTAGTATGCTGATTTGAAGTCCTTTGGGTATAGGCCAAGGAGTGGGATAGCTGGGTCAAATGGTGTTTCTATTCCAAGCTTTCTGAGGAATCTCCACACTGCTTTCCAGAGTGGCTGCACTAATTTGCAGCCCCACCAGCAACGTATGAGTGTACCTTTTCCCCCACATCCTCGCCAACACCTATTGTTGCTTGTGTTCTTGATAATCGCCATTCTAATTGGGGTGAGATGGAATCTTAGGGTAGTTTTGATTTGCATTTCTCTTATTACTAGAGATGTTGAACATTTTTTCATATATCTGTTGATTGCTTGTACATCTTATTCTGTGAAGTATCTGTTCATTTCCTTAGCCCATTTGTTGATTGGATTATTTGTATTCTTGGTGTAGAGTTTTTTGAGTTCTTTATAGATTCTGTAAATTAGCGGTCTATCTGAAGTATGAGTGGCAAAGATATTCTCCCACTCTATAGGCTCTCTCTTCACATTGCTGATAGTTTCCTTTGCTGAGAGAAAGCTTTTTAGTTTGAATCTATCCCAGTTATTGATTCTTGCTTTTATTTCTTGTGCTATGGGAGTCCTGTTAAGGAAGTCTGATCCTAAGCCAACAAGTTGAAGATTTGGACCTACTTTTTCTTCTATAAGATGCAGGGTCTCTGGTCTGATTCTGAGGTCCTTGATCCATTTTGATTTGAGCACACTACCCTTCTAATGCTGCCCCAAGAACATTTTGAAAGTATTCCTATGTCTTTGTGATTTCAATATTCTTTTTTCTATGAAAAATTCTAGCAAAGCAATGTACTTAACAAACATATATCGAGGTAACATATGAAAAGAAGTCGTATTATCTCTGTGACTTGAGTAGCTGAGAAACAAACTGAGGCTCTCCTTGTCACTTCCTGCTAATGTGTGACCTGCAGCTGCTTTATGGTAGCAAAGGGCTGTATTTTTTTTTTTTCCCCACAAATGAGAATGTTCTCTTTCCTTGTTGTTATAATGTAATTCATCCTTGGAGAACAAGATGTTTTGTTCAGGTTTTAATCAGACATCTTCACTGACCTACAAAACCCAAGTGATTTGCCTATCTAAAAGACATAAAAACGTTATGAAAGTTATAGCTTAGCGTTCCTGACAGAAGAAAATTATATAAAAATGGGTTTGGAGTTTCAAATTAGCAAAATCTGTTTCATAGCTAAGTTATTTTTGGAATGATGTTGCTTATTATTAACTTGTCCTTTCAGATTGCAATGGTTTTGTAAAGTGAGGGTGAAAGATGAAATCTTAATTTAAAAATACAGATCCAGGGACTGGGGTTGTAGCTCAATGGTAGAGTGCTTACTTAGTATGTGTGAGGCATTGGTTTCAATTCTCACCACTACATAAAAATAAACAAATAAAATAAAGGTTCATTAACAACTAAATTTTTTTTTTTTTAAAAATAGGTCTATATTTAAACTGAAACTGTGTTCAATTCTTCATAATTGTACCCCACGACAAATTTATCTAAAAGATTAGAACAGTGGATATTTATTATAACTATTATAATCTCATTACAAAAACAACATTTTACAATTTTAAGTAAATGAACTACTAAAAACCTATTAGTTTTCAGTTATTAAGTTCAATGTTTCTGCTATTGTTTCTGAAAGCAGTTTGTCTACAAACTTTCCTGCTTATTGCAGGAAATTTTTTAGAAATGCATCTTTTGATAATCAAAGATTTAATCAGAAGTTCAACCTTAGGCATTTTGGAGAATATTGAATTGGATTTTTAAAAAAGTGACTTCCACATTTTACTTTAGTAAATGTGTTAAAAATAACCTAAATGATTAACTGTGTTTATTTTAGGAGGAAAACATCCCCATCTCGTGGAGTGATCTACAAGATGATGGTAGACGTAATTCTTCTTGGAGGACTTCTGGGAGATTCTATCTGCTTTCTGTGATTCTTTGAGGTCTTTAACAAAACATCATCTGTTTTGTTATCATCTTGTTTTGTTTTCATCTTTGTTATCATCTTGCCAAAGCAAGAGCTTTTCATTCCGCAGTCATTAAGTGAATTGCTTTCTGGAGGTTCAATATATCTCTGAATGCATGTGTTTTAGGTATGGTCTGAGTACTATCAAAATTGCTTCAGGTAATATTCTTTAGAAGGGAAAAAGTAGGATCTTACTTTCCATCCAATTGAGTTCCAATCTAAGAAGATCTAAACTTTTAAAATGTTTTAGTGTCTGAATGAAGATGTGGAGTATACCTTCTAAAGATCAAAGGATAGTTTTTTTCAATCAGGAAGTTGAATATATGACTGACATACCAATACCATTCCCAACTAAGAGTTTATATAAACCAATATTTTCAAACTTTTAAAGACTATCGCAAGAGAGTAGTGAAGGGATGGGAAGGGGAATAGGGGTAGGAAGGATAGTGGAGTGAAGTAGACATTATTACCTCATGTACATGTATGACTGCATGAGTGATGTGATCCTACAATATGTACAGTCATAAAAATGAGAAATTATACTTCATTTACGTATGATTTATCAAAATGTATAAATGCATTCTACTGTAATGTACAACTAATTAGAACAAATAAGCATTAATTTAAAAAAGACTATTGCAGTACTCTGCAATCACAGATTTTATCCATTTATCCTCCATAAACATGAACTATTAACAAGAAGGATGTTTACAGGATACAACATGCATCTAAAGAGCAAGTCCAAAACAATTTGACAAGAAAAAAATTGAGTATATAATAATTACATTTCACAGCAAGAATTGTCTGTAAAAAATAAAAAATAATAATTAAAAAATATTATTTTGGGCACATTTTCTCAAATCAGGACATACAAAACTATGCCATTCATTTTAATGACTATACCTAATCTTAACAGATGAGCATTATTTGAAATGTTTCTAATAAATTTTGTAATGGGGAATGATCCCAGGTGTTTTAATCAGCTATTCTTTGCTGCTATGACTAAATGATCTCATCAGAACAATTTTAAAGGAGGAAAAGTTCATTTGAGGGCTCACAGTTTTAGAAGTCTTAGTCCATGGAAGGCCGGCTCCATTCCTCAGGGCTCAAATAAACTCTTTCTTTACAATTGTTTTCTTTGGGTCTTTTAGTTGCACCAATGAAAAAGCTGATTAAAGCAGAAATTGGTATGCAGAAGTATGCTTGTAGATGTGATGAATCTGACCTTGTGGTTCAGAAGCTATTGGAGCTTTTTGGAATTTGTTGGAGGAATTTTGAGATATGTAGCAGTGAAAGCTGGAATGCTTTAGATTGTTGTAAGGGGAGCTTAATGGCTGATTCTGGTGAGAGCTCAAAAGACCAGAATGCCAATAGGACTTTGGACAGTGAAGACAGGGCTCAAGAGGGTTTAGAGGAGAAGGAGGACTCTATTGGAATTTGGAGTAGAAGCCATTTATGTTATGTTCTGACTGAGAAGTTGTCTGCATTTTGCCCATGTCCTGAAATTTTCTGTGAGGCAGAGTTTAAAAGTGATCTACTTCTTAATCTGTTGGAAGAAATTTCTAGGTATTGTAGAATTCAGGGAGTGGCATGGATGTTGTAGGTGGCTTTTAGCCAAGTTTACTGTGATATTCTGGGTATTGCTGATGGCTTTTAGTCAGTTTGAAGCAGAAAGCAGAACAAAAATATTTGAAACACTGGAATTGGAAGGTGGGAATAAAACTGAGGCTAAGGAAGTTGCAGTAGTTAAAGACATTACTGCTATTAGAGAAATGCTAAAGACTTTGCCCAGAGACTATAAGAAAGATGGATTGATTTCATCTCAGGAGCTGGCAAGACCACACCCATCTTATTCTCAAGGAAGTAAAATTAAAAATTCTCTTAGGAAGACCAGTGTTGTACCCTTCTTACATGAGTGGCCTAGGAAGTTTTTTCAACATGCTTGGCTGCCCAGACTCTCAAAGGCTGCTATAGCCAGTGTTTCTGGAAGCTTAACTACTGCTGGAAATGGTGCCAGACCTTGGCATCAACCTGTTGGTGCTGGTTCTGCAGGAATGAAGGATTCTGGAGTTAAGGGGTCATGGAGGCTTCCACCAAGATTTCAATAGAAGGTTTGAGAGGGCAGGAAAAGTGCAACCAGTTTGAATTCTCTCAGGACATATGTGGAGATTTGAGGAGGAAGCCAAAACTGCAGTATAGACTCCCAAGATTAAGCAATGACAGTAACAGAAAGGCCACTGGGCTGCAACCAACAAGTTCACAGGGGCAGAACTACTCAAGCCCTTTGGAGAGGACATCATGCCCTGTGCTGCAGAACTACAAAATGTGTTTGTCCAGTTGAATTTTGGTCTTGTTTTGGTCCTATCCCTTCTTTCTATGTCCCTAATTTTGTGAATGGAATTGTTTACTCTGTACCATTATATATTGAATACTTGTAAATTGCTTTTAATATCACAGGAGCTCACAATGTGAGGTTGCCTTGAGCCTCAGAAAAGATTTTGGACTTGAACTTTGAGCAATCTCAGAACTGTTGATACTATGGGGACTCTTGGAAATGAACTAAATGTATTTTGCATTGTCAGGTAAATGTGAGCTTTGGGGGCCAAGGGTAAAATATTATGGTTTTAATGTGGGGTGTGCCTCAAAAGCTCATATGTGAGAACATGAGAAGGTTCAGAGAAGGGACCTTTAACCCAATTAGTGAATTGATCACCTGATGGGATTGAGTGGCAAATGAAGGCAGGAAGGGTGTGGCTAGAGGGGGTGGGGAATTGCGGTGTGACTTTGGGGAAAGACTCAAATATCCCAAAATATACTCCACTTTATCTGGCAAGTGGAGATCTCTCTGTTTTTCTGATCATCATGTGAGCCACTTCCCTGTGCCACACTCTTCTACCATGATGTTCTGCCTCACCTCTGAGTCCCTAGGAACGGGACCAGCCTTCTATGGACTATGACCTGTAAAACCATGAGCTCTCTACTAAACTCTTCTTCCTCTACAGTTTTTCTGGTCAGATCCTTTAGTCACAGTAATGAAAAAACTGACTAAAATACCAGGGATGCTTTACTCCTGAACTACATAATCAGTCCTCTTCATTTTTATTTTTCATTTGAGACACAGTCTTGCTAAGTTGCCTAGGATCTTGTAAGGTTGCTGAGGCTTTCCCTGAACTTGTGATTTTCCTTCTTCAACCTCCTGAGTTGTTGGGATTATAGGTGTGCACCACCACTTGTGGTTTCTAATTGCTTTATCATTGTACAATATGGTAATAAACACCTGTGCACAAATATTTATCATTCTATTATTTTTGTGTGGGATAGTTATAAAAAAGTTAATTTCATATGCAAAAGACAATCCAAATTTTCAGCATTTGTAGATGGTATTGTTATATATAAGCAAATAAAGGAGAAACATTAAGAATTATTAGGATTACTAAACAATAAAAGAGTAAGTAGTTAGGAAAAAAACATATATATATATGTTTATATATATATAATATATATATATATATATACATACACACCTATCTGTGTTCATGAATTTCTCATGAACAAATGCTTTTTTAAAAAAATTCTATTTATAATACCAAGAAAAAGCATTAAATGAAAGCATTATATTTGAAGATTTTTATATCTTACAATTGCTAGATTTTAGCTTTATTTGAAAAGATGTGACTTAAAAATTATTTAAGAAATTAAACAAATATCAACAGAAATAAATGCATATATTTTCAACATAGATTCTTGTGCTTTAGATAACAATTGAAAAAATTAATCACTAAAATCCCTCTTCTATTATTCAAGAGCTCCATTTTCTATACTTATTTGTGTGTAATCACAAGGGAGTATGATTTAGAGGATTGCTGAAGAAATGTATTAAATAAACAGAGAGAAATAGGAGCTAAAATTTGGCATTTATTATTTTTTTTGGTTTGAGGTGACAAAGTTGGACATAATGCCATGGAATGAATTAGAGTATCTAAAATATTTTTTTAAAATTTTTACAGACACATTTTGATTCATTGTACACAAATGGAGTACGACTTTTCATTTCTATGGTTGTACACGATGTATATTCATGCCATTCATGTAATCAAACATATATATATATATATATAGGGTAATACTGTCTGTTTCATTCTACTGTTTTTCCATTCCTAACCCCTCCAACCCCTTTTTCCTCTACACCGTCCAAAGTTCCTGCCTTCATTCTTCTCTTCCCCCCACCTCCCCCCATTGTTATATATTGTCATGCACTTATCAGAGAAAACATTCAGCCTTTGGTTTTTTGGGATTGACCTATTTCACTTAGCATGATATTTTCCAACTTCATCCATTTACAAGCAAATGCCATAATTTTATTCTTCTTTATGGCTGAGAAATATTCCTTAGTGTATATATATCACAGTTTCTTTATCCATTCATAAATTGAAGGGCATCTAGGTTGGTTCCACAATCTAGCTATTGTGAATTGAGCTGCTATGAAGTGGTTGCATCTCTGCAGTATGCTAATTTTAAGTCCTTTGGGAACAAACTGTGGAGCTGGGTGAAATTGTGGGTTCATTCCAAGCTTTCTGAGGAATCTCCATACTGCTTTCCAGAGTGGCTGTACCAATTTACAACTCCACTAGCAATGTATGAGTGTTCCTTTTTCCCCCACATCCATGCCAACACTTATTATTGCTTGTGTTCCTGATAACAACCATTCTAAATGGAGTTAGATGAAATTTTAGGGTGGATTTAATTTGTATTTCTCTAATTACTAGGGATGATGAGCACTTTTTCATATATTTGTTGATCACCTGTATATCTTCTGTGAAGTGTCTGCCCATTTCCTTAGCCCATTTATTGATTGGGTTCTTTGTATTTGGGGTGTAAAGTTTTTTATGTTCTTTATAAACTTTGGAGATGAGTGCTCTGTCTGAAGTGTGTGTGGAAAAGATTTTCTCCCACTCTGTAGGGTCTCTTTTCACATTATTGATTGTTTCCTGTGCTGAGAAAAACCTTTTTAGTTTGAATCCCATTTATTGATTCTTGCTTTTATTTTTTGAGCTATGGGGGGGTCTTATTAAGGAAGTCTGATCCTAAGCCAACATGATGGAGATTTGGGCCTACTTTTTCTTCTATTTGGTGAAGTGTCTCAGGTATAATTCCTAGATCCTTGATCCATTTTGAGTTGAGTTTGTACAGGGTGAGAGGTAGGGGTTTAATTTCATTTTACTGCATATGGATTTCCAGTTTTCCCAGCACCATTTGTTGAATAGGCTATCTTTTCTCCATTGTAAGTTTTTGGCACCCTTGTCTAGTACGAGGTTACTGTACTCATGTGGGTATGTCTCTATGTCTTCTATCCTGTACCATTGATCTACCTGTCTATTTTGGTGCCAGTACCATGCTGTTTTTGTTACTATTGCCCTATAGTAGAGTTTAAGGTCTGGTATTGTGATACCCCCTCCCCTACATCACTCTTCCTGCCCAGGATTGCTTTGGTTATTCTGGGTCTTTTGTTCTTCCAGATGAAATTCATGATTGCTTTTTCTGTTTCTCTGAGAAACGTCATAGGGATTTTAATTGAAATTGCACTAAATCTTTATAGCACCTTTGGAAGTACAGCCATTTTGATAATATTAATTCTGCCTATCTAAGAACATGGGAGATCTTTCCATCTTCTAAGGTCTTCCTCAATTCCTTTCTTCATTGTTGTAGTTTACATTGTAGAGATCTTTCACCACTTTGGTTAGATTGATTCCCAAGTATTTTATTTTTTTTGAGTCTATTGTGAATGGAGTTGTTTTCCTCATTTCCCTTTCAGATGTTTCATTGCTTATGTATAAAAATGCTTTAGATTTACAAGTGTCGATTTTATAACCTGCTATTTTGCTAAATTCATTGATGAGGTCTAGAAGTTTTCTGGATCCTTTAAAGATAGAATCAGGTCATCAGCAAATAGTGACAGCTTAAGTTCCTCTTTTCTTATTTGTAACTCTAATTTCTTTAGACTGTCTAATTGCTCTGGCTAGTATTTCAAGTACAATGTTGAATAGAAGTGGTGAAAGATGGCATCTCTGTCTTGTTCCCATTTTTAAAGGGAATGCTTTCTCCATGATGTTGGCCATGGGCTTAGCATAAATAGGCTTTACGATGTTCAAGTATGTTACTACTATCCCTATTTTTTCTAGTGTTTTGAGCATGAAGGGGTATTGTATTTTGTCAAACACTTTTTCTGTGTCAATTGAAATAACCATATGATTCTTATCCTTAAGTCTACTGACATGATGGATTAAGTTTATTGATTTGCAGATGTTAAACCATCCTTGCATTCCAGGGATGAACCCCACTTGATTGTGGTACACAATATCCTTAATATGTTTTTGGATACGGTTTGCCAATACTTTGTTAAGGATCTTTGCATCTATATTCATCAAGGATATTGGTCTAAAATTTTCTATCCTTGATGGGTCTTTGTCTGGTTTGGGTGTGAGGGTGATATTAGCTTCACAGAATGAGTTTGGTAGGGGTCCCTGATTTTCTATTTCCTGGAATACTTTGAGTGAGAAGTATTGGAATGAGTTCTTCTTTGAAGGTCTTGTAGAACTCGGCTGAGAATCCATCTGGTCCTGGACTTTTCTTGGATGGTAGGCTTTTGATGTCTTCTTCTATTTCATTGCTTGATATTGATCTGTTTAAATTGTGTATGTCCTCCTGGTTCAGTTGGGAGGAGTATATGTCTCTAGAAATTTGTCGATGTATTCAGTAATTTCTATTTGGTTGGAATATAGAATTTCAAAGTAGCTTCTCATTATGTTATGTATTTTAGTGGTATCTGTCATGATGTTTCCTTCAGGAATTTTAGTAATTTGTGTTTTCTCTCTTCTGTTTGTTAGTGTAGCTTAGGGTTTGTCTATTTTGTTTACTTTTTCAAAAAAACAACTTATTGTTTTGTCACTTTTTTTGAATTGTTTCTTTTGTTTCAATTTCATTGATTTCAGCTCTGATTTTAATTATTTCCTATCTTCTCCTACTTTTGCTGTTATTCTGTTCTTCTTTTTCTAGGGCTTTGAGATGTAATATTAGGTCATTTAGTTGTTGACTTTTTATTCTTTTCTTGAATATGCTCCATGCAATGAATTTTCCTCTTAGTACTGCTTTCGTAGTGTTTCAGAGATTTTGATATGTTGTATTGTCATTCTCATTTACCTCTAAGAATTTTTCTTATCTCCTCCCTGATGTTTTCTGTTATCCATGTTTCATTTAATAGAATATTATTTAGTCTCCAGGTGTTGGAGTAATATCTGTTTTTTTATTTTGTCATTGATTTCTAATTTCATTCCATTATATCTGATAGAACACAAGGCAGTAATATTGTTTTGCATTTACTAAGGGCTACTTTGTGGCATGACATATGGTCTATTTTTGAGAAGGTTTCATGTGCTGCTGAGAAGAAATTGAATTTGCTTGTATATGGATGGAATATTTTATATATGTCTGTTAAGTCTAGGTTATTGATTGTGTTATCAAGTTCTATGGTTTCTTTGTTTAGTTTTTGTTTGGAAGATCTATCCAGTGGTGACAGCAGTGTGTTAAAGTCACCCAGAATTATTGTGTTGTGGTCTATTTGATTCCTGAAATTGAGAAGGATTTGTTTAATGTACATGGATGCACCCTTGGGGCATAAATATTTAAGATTGTTATGTCTTTGTGATTTATGGTTCCCTTAAGCAGGATGAAATGTCCTTCTTTATCCCTTCTGACTAGTTTTGGCTTGAAGTCCACTTTATCTGATATAAGGATGGAAACCCCCACTTTTTTACTGAGTCCATGTGTGTGGTAGGTTTTTTCTCATCCTTTCACCTTTACTCTGTGGATGTCTTTTTGTATGAGATGAGTCTCTTGCAGGCAGCATATTGTTCAGTCTTTCTTTTTAATCCATTCTGCCAGTCTATGTCTTTTGATTGATGAGTTTAGGCCATTAACATTCAGGGTTATTATTGAGATATGATTTGTATTCCCAGTCATTTGGGTTTATTTTTGGTTTTTAACTTGGCTTGCTTTCTCCTTTAATGGATTTTTCTTTAAGGTAGTTATTCCCTTTTCTGACCTCCATTGTTGTTTTTCTTTTCCTCCTCATGGAATATTTTGTTGAGAATATTCTGTAGTGCAGGCTTTCTATTTGTAAATTCTTTTAACTTTTGTTTATTATGGAAAGATTGTATTTCATCTTCAGAGTTGAAGGTTACTTTTGCTGGGTATAGGATTCTTGGTTGACAACCATGTTCTTTCAAAGCTTGAAAAATGTTGTTCTAGGCCCTTCTAGCTTTTAGGGTCTGGGCTGAGAAATCTGCTGATATTCATATTGGTTTCCCCCTATGTGTAATATGATGTTTTTCTTTTGCAGCCTTCAAAATCCTATCTTTATTTTGTATGTTAGGCATTTTCATTATAATGTGCCTTGATGTGGATCTGTTGTGATTCTGTGCATTTGGTGTTCTGTAAGCCTCTTGTATTTGATTTTCTATTTCATTCTTCAGGCTTGGGAAATTTTCTGATATTATCTCATTGAATAGGGTATTCTTTCCTTAGGTTTGTATATCTGTGCCTTCCTCAGTGCCAATAATTCTTAAATTTGATCTTTTCATGATCCCATAGTTCTTGGAGTTTCTGTTCATGATTTATTACCATCTTCTCTATTTGGACAAGTTTATTTTCAAGATTAAATATTTTGTCTTTATTGTCTGAGGTTCTGTCTTCCAAGTGGTCTATTCTGTTCATGATGCTTTCCAAGGTATTTTTTTATTTGGTTTATTGTTTTCTTTATTTCAAGGATTTCCATTTGAGTGTTTTTTTTTTTTTTTTTGAGAATCTCTACCTCTTTGTTGATATGATCTTTTGCTTCCTGCAGTTGCTCTTTCAACTGTTTATTGGTATTATCATTCATTGCCTGCATTTGTTCTCTAATCTCATCCTTTGCTTCATAAATCATCTTAATCATGTATAATTTGAAGTCCTTTTCTGACATTTTTCAGCCATACTGTCACTGGATTATATTAGTATAGAATCTAGATTTGTTTGGATCATTTTCTTCCCTTGTTTTTTCATGTTGTTCATGTCTTCCCCTCTAGCAGTGCAGATCTGGGTATTGCAGATTTCCCCCTACAGGCTTATAGTGACCCTATAAGTTTCCTAAACCTTTTCTTTAAGAGGGAGATCAATATTAGCAGTGCCCAGTTCAGACAGTATGCAACCTTAGACCAAATAGCCCCTATGAGGACATTAACAATATTGCCATAATAAACAGAATGAGTTCAATTATTATCTTCAGTATAACAAACAGATGTGCAATAAGGTCTGCAGTTTCTAATGGATGAAAAAGAGGATGCAGAGGGGTGTAGAATGTAGGTCTTAAGAGGATAAGAAATATATATATATATATATAAGTTCTAGAAAATAGAAAGAGTGAGAGTGTAATCAAAAGTTTGTTGTCAGCATGTGAAAGGGAGAAAGAGACTCTGAAGGAAAAGAGAATGAGAAAAGTAAAGAAATAAAAACTTAAATTTTTTCAGTAAGAAAAAAGAAATGCTACACTATAACAGCCATAGTCCCAGTCTTCAGTAACCTGATGCATGAGAGGAACCTGACAATGAGCTTCAAGTCTCCAGTAGGAATCTCAGGATGGGATTTGCTTCATCTAAAGATCAGAGCTACAGCTTCCAGGATTATCCAAGATGGCCATTGCTGCTTCCAAATGTGTTGACAAATAGGGAGCTGCAGCTTGGGGTGTGGACATGGTCAGCTGGAGGTCCTGGAGGCAGGGTGCAGTTGGTGAGGCAGGGTCCTGGAGGTGGGGTGTGGTCAATCTGGTTGTGGGATCCCGGAGGCAGGGAGCAATAATCAGTCAGTCTAAGCTTCCTGGTGGTAGGGCACAGTCATTCGATCTGGAGGTCCTGGTCGTGGGGAGCAGTCAGTTAATATGAGGGCCCCAGAGGCAGGGAGTGATTGGTTGGGCTGAGGGATCCTTGAGACGGGGCTCAGTCAGTCCAGCCAGGGGTCCTATGGGGTCTGGCTGTTGTCTCAAAATGGCTTCAGCCAAGTGTAACCCAACTTGCAAGTACTGTGACAGTGATCTTCCAGACAACAGCAGGCAGTTGGCGCTCCACTGGTGGTCTGCAGTCAGTGTGCTGACTGCTGTAGGACGATCAGGAGGTGAACCTCGGGTGATGGGTGATGCGTAGGTGAAAGGCAGGCAATGGACAGGCAAATGGTGGATGATAGGTGCCTGACAGTGAGCAATCTACGCTCAAAAAGGTGTCGATATGCTGGCAGACTGCAGGTGATCACAGTAGTCAAATGGGGTAAACAGCAAGGGATCAATAAGCAGTAAAAACTGCCTCACCAAGAAACAGATATCCTCTGCTTGAAACCTAAGTTACGGAGTGACAAGGAAAGCAGCCTCCCTCTAGTCTGCCATCTTAGATCCTCCTGATATTTATTTCTATAGTTCTGTATGATATACATAGTGCAGTTACTTACTTATAAATTGTATAAGTTTTACCTTTCATCACTGTGACCAAGACACCTGACAAGAACAATTTAGAGGAGGAAAAGTTTGGTCTTGCAGTTTCAGAGATCCTCTATACACAGTTGACCAATATTATTGCTCTGGGCCCTCAGTGATGCAGAACATCATGGTAGAGGGGCATGATGGAGGAAAGCTTCTCAGCTCATGGCAACTCGGAAGCACAGAAAGAGCATAAGGGGTTAAAAACAAGATACATAATTCCCAGGGCACTGCCTCCAGTGACCTACTTCCTCTAACCTTGCCCTACCTGCCCACAAGTACAGCTCAAATTTATTCAGATTATTAATCCATCAACTGTATCAATCCATTGATGGGATCACAGCTCTTATAATCTAATCATTTCACCTGTGAACCTTCCTACATTGTATAACATAACCTTTTATAGGGGACTCCTCACATCTAAACCATAACATATACATTATGCATTGACATTCTAGAATATTACATGAGGATTTAGGTCTTATACATACCCTTCCTCATGCTCATCCTAACCTCCTAAATCTTTTTTCTTCTGGTATCCCAAAATAATAATTGTATAATATTGTGTCTGTTAATGGTTTGCATGTGTGGTGTCTCCCAAAAGTTTATGTGTGAGACAATGCAAGAAGGTTCAGAGGAGAAATGATTGGGCTGTGAGAGTTTTAATCTAATCAGTGAATTAATTCCCATGGGATTAACTGAGTGGTAACTGCAGGCAGGTGGGGTGTGGCTAGAGGAAGTGGTTAATAGGGGGCATGGCTATGGGGTATTTATTTTGTATCTGGGGAGTGAATCTTTCTCTTTGCTTTCTGATCACCGTGATCATGAGTTGTTTCCCTCTTCCAGCCTCTCCCGCCATGACGTTCAGCCTCACGTGGAGCCCTGAGGAATGGAGCCAGCCTTCTGTGGACTAAGACCTTTGAAACTGTGAGTCCACAAATAAACCTTTCCTTCTTTGTAGTTGTTCTGATCAGATCCTTTCAGTCACAGCAGCAAAAGAGCTGATAAAGACACTGATTTCATAGTATTTCCATTAATATCAACATAAATGTGATTCATAGCTCAGCTATTTAGAAAATTCTGATTGCAGTTCATTCTTGTTTCTAATTTTTTTGTTATAAAGAGTTATTTATTGTTTTTCTTTTTTTCAAATGTCCTCTTTTCTGGTAGAGTTTTTTTGTTGTTGTTGTTTTGTTTTGTTATTGTACTAGAGATTGAACCCAGATGCACTTAACCACTAGGACACATCACCAGTCTTTTTTACTTTTATTTTGAAACAGGATCTCACTAAGTTGCTTAAGGCCTCACTAAGTTGCTGAGGCTAGCTTTGAACTTGTGATCTTCTTGCCTCTGCCTCCTGAGCTACTAGGGTTACAGGCATGTGCCACTGAACCTGGCTTCAAATTTCTTTAGTTTGTGATGTACCTATATCTAATGCAGCTCAAAGAATCTCACAAATAGCTACTTTTAATGAAATAAGCTTTAGGACTGCTTTACCATTTAAAAAATATTTTATGCATGCCATCACATTTGTGGCTCACAATAAGCCCATTCATGATGTACAGCAGATCCATTTTATAGATAAGGAAACTAAAGTACAAATGGATTAAGGTAAATTGTTCAAAGTCTGTATCTGGCAACTGACAGAGCCATTTGACCCTGGAGTTCCTGAGACCAAATCCTTTGACATATCCACTATAATAGAGCGGATTCTCAACTTGATATTTCTCCCTCCTCTGGTAGATTTCCTCTTAGTTACAAGTGTCAGCACTTGTCTCTAAGGCTTCTCATACTTTAGGGAATTCATGTTATGCTCCAAATAATTTTCTATGTGTTATTCTAATGGGAGCATAAGAGGATCAGTAAATAGCCCTACTTTGATGCTTGAGCATACCTTATGCAGCTTGAAATTGCAGTGAACAACTTGATTGGAATGAGGTGTTGGATTGTAATGAGTCTCACTATATAAAATGCCTTCCCTGGGAATAGAAGATTATTCATGAAGAACAAGAGTTTAGTGACTTTACAGTGTCTTATCAAGTACTCTGAGAGCTGAGTACAATTGCACTATAATGAGTCAAAATAATTAAAGAAGCTACAGATGACTATCGAGCCATTTTCTCCTTTGGAATTTGCATATATTAACTTGGTAGGGAGGGCACACTTTTACCCATGTCACTAAGAGAAACAGATGTGCTGGAGCTAGAAGGTCTTGATGACTGGTTTTGCTGTTGCTATGGCACAGATGTGTTTGCTAGATGAGTTTCTTTGTTCTATTCTATTTAGATCTTGTCCATTCTTCAACCCAGTGCTTGTTCCCAACCCACATAATAGTTTTCAGCAACCACAAGCAATAAAGGCGATGAGACCTAATCAATCAAACCTTATTAAACTACCCACCCTCTACTTTTAATAACCTTATACCCAGCAATTTCATGTTTCATTCTAATATGTTTTCTCTGGGCAAAAAATTCTATCATCCTTTCAAACTTTGGGGATTAAAGGAATCTGAGAATGCTTTGGAAAGCAATTATGTAACTATCCTCTAACCTCTAAAACATAACACACAGAGAAAATTATCTACATATATGTATATATCTATGCATACATATGTTTGTGCCTAGATAAATATGTATACACACAAATGCACACACTCTTAACTTAGGACATATCATAAATTAATGAGAATGGGAAGAAAATATGCATTTACATATGAATTTTCAATTCAGGTACTATAACCTATTTTTCAACTCCACAGCATTGCTTATTGGGTATTTTTGCATATATAATAAACAGGTCCAGAAAAGTTAAACATACTGATCAAATGAATTTTAAAAATAAACAATTTAGCCAGATTTTAACTATTTTTAGTTCATTTGTTCAAAATTTTGTTTTTATTATGCCTGACCACTATTTGACACTTTTAACATTACTTTCACATATACATTGCTACATTTATGTTGCTATGACAAAATATTTAAGAAAAACATAACTTGAAGAATGAGAGATTTAGTTTTGTTCATGATTTGAAAGGTTTCAGTCCATATGCAGCCAGCTCCAGGTATTCTGAATCTCAAGTGAAGCAGTTCATCGTGGTGGGAGGGCATGTCGGATAAGAGCTGCTGTCTCATGGGGGCAAGGAAAGAAGTAGGGGCAGGGGCCAGGAACAAGATAGAGTCCCCAAGAAAGAACACCCATGGACTCATTTCCTTCAGCTAGGTCCCAACTCTTACACCACCTCCCAACAATCCATTCAAATTATGAATTGATCAATGGTTCATCCACTGATGAGAGTTTCATTTCTTAAAACTTCACCTTTGGACATAGCTGCATAAGGCACCAAGCCTTCAACACATGAACTTATGTGGGACATTCCAGACCCAAACCATAATACCATATAATCTTAAAAGTTAATTTGAGACTGAGTATTTATCACATACCTAGGCCAGATATTCTTAGGAGTGGAAAATTTTCATATTAAGAATTTCATTACCCATGCCTAGCATTGATTTGAAACCTGTGCAATTAACTATTCTGTGCAAACTGTGGAACACTTCAGTCTTCTACTCATATTCTGAAAGTGGAAACCCTTCAGTATTTGGCACAGCTGAAACTAAAAATATGATTTCTGTCTTATGAAATGATCATCAGTGATTGTTCCTGATTATAACATTCCAATCATAATGCCTCCATGATGCACAGGTGTCTGTCTGCATGTGTCTGCGGATGGTTCAAACTGTAGGAGAGTAAGTTCTCAGCTTTCCAAATATATAGTATTTCTGGGTGGTAGATAATCAAGGAAAATTTAAAATTTCTATGAATATTAATATTTTACATCTTTCAGAATTGTTGCTCTTCTTTTTAAATCTAAGAAGGGGAAAATGTAGAAGTAAGAACTTCAGATATACAAGAAACTTGAGAGCTCAATTAACCCATTTTTGGATGAAGACTAGAGTGTTCCACATACACATCCCAGTAACTATTTCTTGGAGCTTCTTAGTTATACTAATGTTATTAATAGGTTTTATTGCAGAAATGAATGAGATAATTTGGAGTTATGAAGGGTTTTTGTTATAAAGATCCTGGAGTTCCCAGGACCCTAAAGCTAAAGGCCTGATAGTCAAATTGAATTGGCTTGATTCTAAACCCAATTGTGACAACAATAATGACAATAAAAAATGCACCACTGCATCAAGAATCTTCGATATCTAGTTTTGTGTCATGTCTATTGTGTCATGTAGCCTTACCACAATACTCTCTTTATTATCCCCAATTTAGAAACAAGGAAACAGATTTGGAGTGCCCAAGGATGCAATAAATTACCAGTAACACAACCAGGATTCACAACAAGGTCTGTTGAGTCCAGTGACTTGGCCATTAACTACTATTGTTATCTGGACCTTCTGAAGTATTTGGGAAATCAAAACCTACCAGTATACATTTCTATCATGACATTTTAATTTAAGCACATTCTTTTAATAAAACTTTGACATAGCAAAATTTTCAAAAACACTTAAATAAAAAAGAAGAAAAGAAATACACTCAAATTCCATCCACCTAAGGACAAGAACTTGTAAAAACTTTATGTATGTCCCATTAGTTCCTCTTTGACATGAATGGATGTCCACCTGGGGATGCACACACTGGATCTACTGATGACCATTAGGTTTCCCTAACTCTCTGGGTCATTGCCAGCACTGTAATCCACGTGAGTAAACTTCCAAAAGGCCAGTCTTTACTTTTTCCACTTTACTTTTGATTAATATCCTTCCTATCTTTCTTACTATGACCTTTAACTAAACAATTAACCAACAAATTGATAGCAGGAACATTAAACTTACCTAATTGAACAGTATCGTATTCTAATAGGGACAAAATCATTATTAATTAATCACACAACTAACTGAAGATAATGTGGGTATTCTCCCATTAAACTATTTGAAACTAGAATGTTTTTTAAAAATTTAAACTGGCTGTAGGTTACATTCAATGACCTGATATTGCTGTGAATATAGCTCAGGGATGAAACTAAATACAAAGATTTCCAGTGTGGATAAGATAGTACAGATTCATCTGGCCCTCTCCCTAAGAAAGTAGAACTGCAAAGATGAGAAATAAAGCAAGAAATCAATATACCACATAGAAACCTGAGGAATGATGCACAGTAGTGCCAAGTTGCTGAAGATTCCAGGACTAGAGAAACATCAAATCAATATGGCATCTATCAGCCACCATCCAAAAACACACCAGCTGCATACCCAGTTATCTCATATCCACAGATGAACACAGTCTTCCTTGGGTTTGAATGAGTTTCCCTAGCAACACCCAAGTGAATAAACAGGACAGACAAACATATATATATAATCTTAGCAAAGAAATAAAATTATGAAGAATGAACTAAGGATACCCAGCTTCTAGTTCTGCGTGCAAGGAACTTGGAGGTTACCACTTCATCCTAACACAAGTAGAAAGTTGAACAGACAGAAAAATCAGCAATTCTTCTCAAATTTCTAAAAGAGATGAATTCACATGCTGAGTTATTGCCTTCGAGGTTTGAAAGGTAGACAGTCTAATACAGGAAGGATGACCTACCAGAACAGAGAAGCAGAGATTTATCAGTGGAAACTGCCTGAGGAAGGGTTACTGGGGGTAGAAAACCTGAATTCCAATAAACTAACTGCCGAAGTGTCAATGTTGACAAATCTGAGAGTCAAAACTTCCAGACTCACTTCATTATGGAGGTTGGGCACCTCTACAACATTGCAAAATTTGTCACCAGGAAGTCTAGCAAATTTCCAAAGTAAATATCACAGAAAAATTCCTTCCTGCTTCTGGTAGTGAGGCCATGGGGCAAAAGATTAGTCAATGTAGGTAATGCATGATTGGGTTAGGAAAATGGAGGCTGATTCAAAGTAAATAAAATGTTAATACCTTCAGGACATGTCCTCCTCCTCCACTCCAACCTGTTGCCAACGTTATGTGTTTTCAGGGAATTTTTTCTCCCTGCAAGGAGTTATTAATGAGTAGCCCTTGGTCGACTCCCTTCCTGCCTTTACCCCTGGATGTCTCCTTTCACACCCTCGGATTACTCCACCTTTTGGGTCATATATGTAAGATGAGGGGAGGGGACATGAGAATAAAAGAAATCTAAAATCTGTGAAAGGGCAGGAAATCCCTACTCCCTTAGGCATAAGCTTTGGATGCCCACCTCTGTGGACTCTGCAGAGGAATCTCTCTCTATCTCCCTCTCTCTGTTCTATCCTTTAAATAGAATTTATTTTCTGCATTTGCCTCACCTTTTCTTGGGTGTTCAATCTTTGATACCAGGGAAACAGGAACCTGAATCCTGATTTATTCTTAACACACTGGTATCATTTCTGGTCTCAGTAGAAGGAGAGGAAAAGGAGCCATCTTTAAATAGCCAGAATGTTCTTTTCTTAACAGGGTCTGCTCTCAGGAGAAAAAATATTCTGGAATATTATCAGAGCCCAGCGGAGCTGGAAAATAGGTAGCTCCCTCCAGCTTTTCACATGGGAGAAGGAAATTCCCAACACAACCCGTTTGGCCTTCCTGTCACACCTAAGGGAGAGAGAGAGAAAAAAAAAAAAAATTAACTGAGATACATTTGTGAAGTTTACAGTCCGAGGTGAAGTCTCACCTGAATCTTGATACTGATCAAAGAAATGTGAATGTTTCCCCCATCCCGTTCCATATCACCACATTACTAAAGCTGACTTGTAACAATTCTTTTTACCTGTACATCATCACATCTAACAGACAAGATAAAAAAATTGCAAGACACACCAAAAGATAAAACACATAATTTGAAGAAACAGAATCTGACATGGCAGAGATTAAGTTGATCAAGGTAGGAATTTAAAATGTCTATTCCTTAGTATATTAAGGGATCTAATGGAAAATAGAGACAAACAAAAACAGATTTATAAGGTAATCAGAGAGAAATCCTGAGAAAGAACTAAATGGAAATGCTACAGATCAAAAACACCCTAACAGAAATAAAGAATGGCTTTGATTAGCAAATGTCTGAGGAAGGAATTTCTGTATCTTGAAAATACATCAATCGAACTTTTGAAAATTGAAAATTAAGGAGAGTGAAGACTAAGAAAATCAGAAACTACGCAAGGATTGTGGGATAACTAAGAAAGTGTAACATGTGTGAGTGGGAAAACCAGTGGAGACAAGTGAAAAAAAGAAAACAAAGTAATAACTGAGACTTTCCCCCAATTAATGTCAGATACCAAACCACAGTTCCCAAGAAATTAGAGAATGCCAAGCAAGATAAAGGGCAAAACAAACAAACGGCTTACATCTGTTGTGTTAGTATATTCAGGCTTGTAGCAATTTCCATAATCAGAATGAAGTATAAATAACAGGAATATACTCCTTACAGCTGCAGAGAGTGCCAAGTTCAAGTTCTGTGTCTGCTCTCGGATCACAATGAAATTGAGCTAGAAAACAATAACAAAGAAATAACTGGAAAATCCCAAAAGACATGGAGATTAAACAACACATATCTAAATTAAAATACATCAAAGAAGAAACTTCAAGAGAGATTTTAAAATCTTTTTTCTTTTTTTTAATTTATTTTTATTGTAAACAAATGGGATACATGTTGTTTCTGTTTGAACATGTAGTAAAGGCATACCATTTGTGTAATCATACATCTATACTGGGTAATGGTGTTTGATTCATTTTGTTATTTTTTCCTTCCCCCCCACACCTCCTACCCATCTTTTTTCCTCTATACAGTCCTTCCTTCCTCCATTCGTGCCCCCCTCCCTCCCCCATTATGTGTCATCATCTGCTTATCAGCAAGATCATTCATCCTTTGGTTTTTTTTGAGATTGGCTTATCTCACTTAGCATGATATTCTCCAATTTCATCCATTTGCCTGCAAATACCATAATTTTATTACTCTTTATAGCTGAGTAATATTCCATTGTATATATATATATATATACCACAGTTTCTTTACCCACTCATCAATTGAGGACATCTAGGTTGGTTCCACAATCTGGGTATTGTGAATTGAGCAGCTATGAACATTGATGTGCCTGTATCTCTGTAGTATGCTGATTTGAAGTCCTTTGGGTATAGGCCAAGGAGTGGGATAGCTGGGTCAAATGGTGGTTCCATTCCAAGCTTTCTGAGGAATCTCCACACTGCTTTTAAGAGTGGCTGCACTAATTTGCAACCCCACCAGCAATGTATGAGTGTACTTTTTTACCCACATCCTCGCCAACACCTATTGTTGTTTGTATTCTTGATAATCGCCATTCTAATTGGGGTGAGATGGAATCTTAGGGTAGTTTTGATTTACATTTCTCTTATTACTAAAGATGTTGAACATTTTTTCATATATCTGTTATTGCTTGTAGATCTTCTTCTGTGAAGTGTCCGTTCATTTCCTTAGCCATTTGTTGATTGGATTATTTGTATTCTTGGTGTAGAGATTTTTGAGATCTTTATATATCCTGGAAATTAGTGCTTTATCTGAAGTATGAGTGGCAAAGATTGTCTCCCCACTCTGTAGTTTCTCTATTCTCATTGCTGATAGTTTCCTTTGCTGAGAGAAAGCTTTTTAGTTTGAATCTATCCCAGTTATTGATTCTTGCTTTTATTTCTTATGCTATGGGAGTCCTGTTAAGGAAGTCTGATCCTAAGCCAACAAGGTGAAGATTTGGACCTACTTTTTCTTCTATACGATGAAGGGTCTCTAGTCTGATTCCGAGTTCCTTGATCCATTTTGAGTTGAGTTTTGTGCAGGGTGAGAGATAGGGGTTTAGTTTCATTCTGCTGCATATGGATTTTCAGTTTTCCCAGCACCATTTGTTGAAGAGGCTATCTTTTCTCCATTGCATATCTTTGATACCCTTGTCTAGTATGAGAAAACTGTATTTATTTGGGTTTGTGTCCATGTCCTCTATTCTGTACCATTGATCTACCTGTCTATTTTGGTGCCAATACCATGCTGTTTTTGATACTATTGCTTTGTAGTATAGTTGAAGTTCTGGTATTGCGATATCCCCTGTTTCATTCTTCCTGCTAAGGATTGCTTTAGCTATTCTGGGTTTCTTATTCTTCCAGATGAATTTCATGATTGCTTGCTCTATTTCTGTGAGGTATGTCATTGTGATTTTAATTGAAATTGCATTGAATCTGTATAGCACTTTTGGTAGTATGGCCATTTTGACAATATTAATTCTGACTATCCAAGAACATGGGAGATCTTTCCATCTTCTAAGGTCTTCCACAATTTCTTTCTTCAATGTTTTGTAGTTTTCATTGTAGAGATCTTTTAACTCTTTGGTTAGCGTGATTCCCAAGTTATTTTATTTATTTTTTTTTTTTTGAAGCTATTGCAAATGGAGTTGTTTTCCTCATTTCCCTTTCAGGTTTTTCATCACTTATGTATAAAAATGCTTTAGATTTGTGCATGTTGATTTTATAGCCTGCTATTTTGCTGAATTCATTGATGAGGTCTAGAACTTTTCTGGAGGAGGTTTTGGATCCTCTAAATATAGCATCATGTCATCAGCAAATAGTGAGAGCTTGAGTTCCTCTTTTCCTATTTGTATCCCTTTAATTTCTTTAGTCTGTCTAATTGCTCTGACTACAGTATCCAGGACAATGTTGAATAGAAGTGGTGAAAGAGGACATCCCTATCTTGTGCCCGTTTTTAAAGGGAACGGTTTCAGTATTTCTCCATTAAGAATGATGTTGGCCATGGGCTTAGCATAAATAGCCTTTACAATGTTCAGGTATGTTCCTATTATCCCTGTTTATTTTAGCATTTTGAGAATGAAGGGGCGTTGTATTTTGTCGAACACTTTTTCTGCATCAGTTGAAATAACTATGATTCTTATCTTTAAGTCTATTGACATGATGGATTAAGTTTATTGATTTATGGATGTTAAACCATCTTTGCATAACAGGGATGAACCCCCTTGATCGTGGTGCACAATTTTCTTAATATGTTTTTGGATACGGTTTGCCAATATTTTGTCAAGGATCTTTGCATCTATATTTATCAAGGATATTGGTCTAAAATTTTCTTTCCTTGATGTGTCTTTGCCTGGTTTGGGTGTGAGGGTGATATTTGCTTCATAGCATGAGTTTGGTAGGGGTCCCTCCTTTTCTATTTCCTGGAATACTTTGAGAAGAATTGGAACGAGTTCTTCTTTGAAGGTCTTATAAAACTCAGCTGAGAATCCGTCTGGTTCTGGGCTTTTCTTGGACAGTAGGTTTTTAATGTTTTCTTCTATTTCATTGCTTGATATTGATCTGTTGAAATTGTGTATGTCCTCCTAGTTCAGCTTGGAGGGAGCATATGTCTCTAGAAATTTGTCAATGTCTTTGGTAGTTTCTATTTTATTGGAATACAGATTTTCAATGTCACTTCTCATTATGTTCTGTATCTCAGTGATGTCTGTCACGACATTTCCTTTTTCATCACGAATTTTAATAATTTGAGTTCTCTCTCTCCTTCTCTTTGTTAGTGTAGGTAAGGGTTTGTCTTTTTTGTTTGCCTTTTCAGAGAACCAACTTTTTCTTTTGTCATTTTTTTTTGAATTGTTTCTCTTGTTCCAATTTCATGGAATTCAGTTGTGATTTAATTATTTCCTGTCTTCTACTACTTTTGCTCTTATTCTGTTCTTCTTTTTCTAGGGCTTTCAGCTGTAATATTAAGTCATTTAGTTGTTGACTTTTCATTCTTTTCTTGAATATGCTCCATGCAATGAATTTTCCTCTTAGTATCGCTTTCATAGTATCCCAGAGATTTTGATATGTTGTATCATTGTTCTCATTGACCTCTAAGAATTTTTTTTTATCTCCTCCCTGATGTTTTCTGTTATCCATGTTTCATTTAATAGAATATTATTTAGTCTCCAGGTGTTGGAGTAGTTTCTGTTTTTTATTTTGTCATTGATTTCTACTCTCAGTCCATTATGATCTGATAGAACACAAGGCAGTATCTCTATTTTTTGCATTTCCTAAGGGCTGCTTTGTGGCATAACATATGGTCTCTTTTCGAGAAGGTTCCACGGGCTGCTGAGAAGAAAGTGAATTTGCTCATTGATGGATGGAATATTCTATCTATGTGTATTAAGTCTAGGTTATTGATTGTGTTATTGAGTTCTATGGTTTCTTTGGTTGATTTTTGTTGGAAGATCTATCTAGTGGTGACAGCAGTGTGTTAAAGTCGCCCAGAATTATTGTGTTGTGGTCTATGTGATTCCTGAAATTGAGAAGGATTTGTTTGATGTACATGGATGCACCATTGTTTGGGGCATAAATATTTACTATCGTTATGCCTTCCTTATTTATGGTTCCTTTAAGAAGTATGGAATGTCCTTCTTTATCCTTTCTGACTAACTTTGGCTCGAAGTCCACTTTATCTGATATAAGGATGGAAACCCCCACTTTTTTACTGAGTCCATGTGCGTGGTAGGTTTTTTCCCATCCTTTCACCTTTAGTCTGTGGATGTCTTTTTCTATGAGATGAGTCTCTTGCAGGCAGCATATTTTTGGGTCTTTCTTTTAAATCTGTTCTGCCAGTTAATGGCCTAAACTCATCTTTTGATTGATGAGTTTAGGCCATTAACGTTCAGGATTATTATTTAGATATGATTTGTATTCCCAGTCATTTGGGCTTATTTTTGGTTTTTAAGTTGGTTTGGTTTCTCCTTTGAGTAAGTTTTTCTTTAAGGTAGTTCCTCCCTTGGCTGACCTCCATTGTTGTTTTTCATTTCCTCCTCATGGAATATGTTGTTGAGAACACTCTGTAGCATAGGCTTTCTATTTGCAAATTCTTTTAACTTTTGCTTATCATGGAAGGATTTTATTCATCTTCAAACCTGAAGGTTAGTTTTCCTGGGTGCAGGATTCTTGGTTGGCAACCATGTTCTTTCAGAGCTTGAAATATGTTGGTCCAGGCCCTTCTAGCTTTTAGAGTCTGGGTTGAGAAGTCTGCTGCTATCTGTATTGGTTTCGCCATATATGTAATATGATGCTTTTCTCTCATGGCCTTCAAAATACTAACCTTATTTTGAATGTTATGCATTTTCATTATAATGTGCCTTGGTGTGGATCTGTTGTGATTTTGTGTATCTGGTGTTCTGTAAGCCTCTTGTATTTGATTTTTCATTTCATTCTTCAGGCTTCGGAATTTTTCTGATATTATTTCATTGAATAGGTTGGTCATTCCTTTGGTTTGTATCTCTGTGACTTCCTGAATCCCAATAATTCTTAAATTTGGATTTTTCATGATGTCCCATAGTTCTTGGAGATTCTGTTCATGATTTCTTACCACCTTCTCTGGACAACTTTATTTTCAATATTAAATTTTTTGTCTTCATTGTCTGAGGTTCTGTCTTCCAAATGGTCTCATCTGTTTATGATGCTTTCCAAGGTATTTTTTATTTGGTTTATTGTTTTCTTTATTTCAAGGATTTCCATTTGAGTTTTTTTTTTTTTGTTTTTTGATTTTTGTTTTTTTTTTCTTTTTTTGAAAATCCCTATCTCTTTGTTGAAATGATCTTTTTCTTCCTGCAGGTTCTCTTTCAGCTTATTGGTATTATCATTCATTGCCTGCATTTGCTCTCTTATCTCATCCTTTGCTTCGCTAATCATCTTAATCATGTATAATCTGAAGTCCTTTTCTGACATTTCTTCTAACATACTGTCATTGGATTCTATTAATATAGAATCTAGATTTGTTTGGATCATTTTCTTCCCTTGTTTTTTCATGTTGTTCATGTGTCTTCCCCTCTAGCAGTGCAGATCTGGGGTATTGCAGATTTCCTCTTATACGCTTAGAGTGGCCCTATAGGTTCCCAAAACTTTTCTTTAAGGGGAGATCAATATTAGCAGTGCCCAATTCAGACACTATGCAATCCTAGAACAAATAACCCCTATGAGGACATTAACAATATTGTCATAATAAGCAGAATGAGTTCAAATATTATCTTCATTAAACACACAGATTTGCAATAAGGTCTGCAGTTTCTAATAGGACAGAGAGGATGCAGAGGGATGTAGGATGTAGCTGTTAATGGGATAAGAAAAGAATATACAGAAGTTCTAGATAATAGAAGGGTCAGAGTATAATCAAAAGAAACTGGATGTTGTCATGCAAAAAGGGAGAAAGAAACTCTGAGGAACAGGTATACAAAAGGAAAAGAGAGCAAGCAAGAAAAGTAAAGAAATAAAAACTTAAAATTGTTCAATAAGGAGAAAAAGGAAAATCTACACTATAACAGTCATATAGTATTCAAACCTCCCAGCCTTCAGTAACCTGATACATGAGAGGTACCTGACAATGAGCTTCGGGTCTCCAGCAGGCGTCTCAGGATGGGATTTGCCCCACCTAAAGATCATAGTATGGCTTCCAGGATTATCCAAGATGGCCACTCTGACTTCCAAATGTGTTAGCAAATGGAGAGCTGCGGCTCGAGGTGTGGACAGGGTCGGCTGGAGGTCCTGGAGGCTAGGTGTGGTTGGTGTGGTCATGAGATCCTGGAGGCCGGGTGCAATCAGTTGGTCTGGGTCCTGGTGATAGGGCACAGTCAGTCGGACTGGGGTCCTGGTGGCAGGGAGCAGTCGATGTGAGGGCCCCAGAGGCAGGGAGTGATTTGTCGGGCTGAGCGATCTGGAGATGGGGCTCAGTCAGTCTGGCCAGGGGTCCTACAGGGCCTGGCTGTTGCCTCAAAATGGTGGCAGCCATGTGTAACCAAACCTGAAAGTACTGTGACAGAGAACTTCCAGGCAACAGCAGGCAGCTGGCGCTCCACTGGTAGTTGGCAATAAGTTTGCTGACGGTTGTCGAACAATGGGGAGATGAACCTCGGGCGGTGGGTGATGGATATGTGTAAGGCAGGTGATAGACAGGCAAGAGGCAGGCAAATGGCAAATGATAGGCATCTGACAGTGAGCAATCTGCAGTCAAAAAAGGCGTTGATATGCTGGCAGACTGCAGGTAATCACCAGCAGGGGATCTATAAGCAGCAAAAACTGCCTCACCAAGAAACAGATATCCTCTGCTTGAAACCGGAGTTACAGAGTGACAAGGAACGCACTCCATCCGTCTAGGCCGCCATCTTGGATCAACCTTAAAATCTTTTTATTTTATCTTTTCAGTCATTTTCAAAATTTGTGTATTATTGTTTTCTTGAACATATCAACATTGTTATTTGAAAGATTTTTTCTAATATTTGCATTGCACAGATAATTATTAAGAATTTTCTGATTTCAAAAAAAAAAAATGAAACCATTCTAAACAGAGAACATAAGCTGAAAAATAAAATCTTTAGTGTCTCAGGGACCAGTGGGACATTAAGATCTGACATTTGTCTATTTTCGGTTCTGGAAGAAGAGCAAAATGTTTTACTGAAATAAAATTAGGATTAATAGTAATTAAAAATTTCAAATTTGGTGAAAAATCTAAATCCACACATTCAAAAATGGAGCAAACCATAGGTAAAATAAAAGGGAATAAATGCATATCAACATATTTAGCAACCTAGCTTCTGAAAAAAGAAAACCAAGAGAAAAAAATCCTAAAATCATGTGTTTTTCTATGTTTTTATTGCTTATCCCTTCACAAATATCACAGTGTAGATTACTGCTATCATAAGTCTTGAAACAATATACTGATTCTTCTATTTATTCTTTTTTTTCTCAATTGCTTTAGCAAGTTAAAGTGTTGTGATTTTTCATACGAAATGTAGCCACAATATGACATTTGATAAAGATGCAAAAGCAATACTTTGGAAGGAGGATGCTCTATTCAACAAATGGTGCTTGAGAAGTAGGACTTCTTGGGGGATTTCAGAGGAGGGCACAACCAAGGTCACACAGATCTCACACCTTGCATGAAAAATATTTAAAGTCTTAATACTACTTTATTGTCTATTTTCTATGTTTTACACATGTAATATACTTCACAAACCATATTCAGATAGTTATCTGAATATATATTCTATATCATACAAGTTTCCTTTCATATTCCATTCTGATTAAGGCCATGTGGGTAATATGAATATACAAGATATGGACTGGGGGAAAATATTATTTTCAAACTGCATTTTCAACAAACTCTATGTAGAATATATAAAGAACTCTCAAAACTCAATTATAAAAAATGAACAACATGATTGAACATGGATAAGAAAAGATTTGAAAAGATACTACATTCAAGGGGATATAAAGAGGACAAAGGAGCACATCAAATAATTGGTCACTTAGTCATCAGGAAAAGGCAAATTAAGACCACAAGGAAAGATCACTCCATACTTATTGGAAGAGTTAAAATATGAAACAATACCAATGGCAATTCTTGAGAGAATCTAGAGGATGAAAATATGCACACATTTTTAGTAGGAGTGTAAAATCTTAGGATCTTTCTAAAAATCAGTTTAGTGGTTTAGTTTTATTCTTTCAACGAAGTATGAAACTAACATCTAATCCAGAAATTGAACTTTCAGACCTTTATTCAGGGAAATAAAAAGTATCTATTCTCAAGTGTGTACAAGAACATCCATAATACCCTTATTTATAGTAACCCCAAATAGAAACAACCCAGATACCCTTTGGCAGAGGAATGGTTAATAAGCCAGGGTTCACCCTTACCATGGAATTTTATTTAGCAATTAAAAGGAACAGGTTACTCATACACACAACTTCCACGAATCTTTTAAGGAATTTTGTTGGGTGGAAAAGATGAATCGAAAATGATGATGGACCATGATATCAACTTCTTAACATTCTTTAATGGCAAAGTTATAGACATGGAGAAGAGTTCAGTGATCATCAGGAATGGGAGAATGGAGGTGGGTATAGTGGAGAAAAGCCATCAGTGGAAATATTCCACATCTATATTGACTATATCAATGACAATAGATTAGTCATGATAATGTACTAACTATAGTTTTGCATAATGGGAAAAAATGGGTGCAAAGATATCTATCTGCAAATAGAAAGAGTATGAGAAGTGTATTTGTATTAGGTCTTACAAATGTGCATAGAGGAATACTTATCTCAAAACTTAATATTTAAAATCAGAAATTTATATGTTCCTGTAAAATCAATTAACACAAGCACTTGGAAATTTATAAACAATTTCCATTTTAACGTGGTTTTTATATTGCTATTACCCATGGCCTGGAGTGATGAGTATCCTCGCATGAGCTAGCTGCAGCAACACTACATTCTGATTCATCTGATTTTAGCTGTAGAGAAGACAAATTATGTCACTTAAAAAGTCCCAGGAAAATGCAGTTCCAAAGTTGCTTAAATCAATATCCCATCAACACTGTAAAGGACCTGGGACTTTTTCACTTTTCTTTTCTTCATTGTCAGTGTGTCAGCTTAGTTTTCTTGATCAAAAGATGTTCATTAAACTAGTAGGCATCATAGGCAGGCAGGATGAATCTCAGTAAAAGAAAATTTTTTTCTTTTATTGTTTCTCTTTAATTACTGAGAAAACATTTCCTAAGGGTCCCTTCTTATAGACTTTCTGCCACATGGCAAGAGAAAAAAAAAAAAAAGGATTGACATATTTGTCTGGAATAATCAGTATTTCCCTGAATTTCATAAGAGAAATGTGATACAAACAATGTATAGCAGTGTCTATTACAAAGTGAATAAAAGTAGCCGCAGGAGCTGTGAGTTCTAGTCCAGGATTAATTTTGAAATCTCTGCATGACGTTAGCTAAATCTCATAACTTCTCTGCCTTCTGTTTAATCATCATTAAAATAAGGAAGTTAGAGGACTCTCTTTTCTAGCTGTGATTTATTTTGTGATAGAACTGCAGTTGGGCTTTGTAGATGCTTAGTAATCTTAAACACAGGGACGTGGTGCAGCTTGAATTCCCCAGGTAAAGCTAGGACTCCAATGGCTGCTGGAGAGAGTTAGCCCCTGCTTAGTGTTGTTTACGGTCCTTATCATCAGACCTATCATACTGAAGTATGACTTGAAAAATGTAAACATTTGTCTTCTTCCTTTAGGCAGTGACTTCTTTGAAGGAATGGATCACATCTGATTCCTTGCCCAGACTTGTGTTGGGTAGAGATTATGCAAAGAATAAACATGGAGAGATTTTAATTCAGTGGTGTGTTAATTCACTGCCATCAGATTGCTTGCTGTGTTACTCAGTTAATAATAGTATTTATAATGACAAATTCCACATTTTATTATGGTAGTAGCAAAATTTAAAAAGCTCCATAAAAATTCAAATCTTATGTACTGCATTTTCCCTAGATATAGTGATATACGTTATGGAATCTTAACCCTTCAAAACTAACTGTTGTTTTTAGGTTTTGACTATTAATGTAAAAAGATTCTTCCACTAAATACAACTTTTGCACATTTCTTGAAATCTTAGCCACTTAGAAATAAATAAGATACTAACTTGAATTCAATGTTGTTGAAAACATTAAAGGGAAGGACAATAGTACATCAAAAACAACCCCACGGTCCCATCTGTACCCATTCTCAATTCTATGTTATCATTACTCATTATTGAAATATATTAATGATTTTTATAATTAGTGAAATGCTGACCCCCAAAATTACCAGCAAATAATGCTGATTATTGAATACTGTTTCTAGTTTCTTGTTTGCAACAATTAAACAAGGTGAGCAATTCTCAAATACAGAGCAAATAGCCAGGTGTGGTGGTGTATACCTGTAATCCCAGAGACTCAGGAGGCTGAGGCTGGAGGATTACAAGTTCCCAAGCTAGCCTTAGCAACTTAGTGAGGTTATAGCAGCTTAGCAAGACCTCGTCTTAAAATAAAAAAAAAAAAAAAAAAGTAAAGGGCTAGAGATGTGGCTGAGTGGTAAGGTGCCCCTGGGTTTGATAATCAATAATAGGAAAATGAATAAACAAAAATAGAGCAAATGTGAATTCTGTTTCTACCTTATTCCATATTTCTAAATTAAATAACTATTGTGATTTAGCATCACATAATTTAATATGTTGTTACACTTAAAAATAGACTTTGTGCAAAGATATTTACTGGTAATGAAGGGTCAACATAATTTACAAAAATATGAAGAAAATATGGGCTGTGTTTTTGTATTTTCTGTTTGGCTTTGGTGATAGTTTCTTTTGGTAGAAAAAATCAAGTTACATAACACAAAACTACTATAAAGTTATTGTATATATATCATCTGCTTCTTTTGAACCAAGCTACTGTTCTTTTATAAATAACATCTTATAATAGCTGGGCAAAGTGGTACATGCCTGTGATTCCAGTGACTCAGACGGCCGAAACAGGAGGATCACAAATTTGAGGACAGCCTCAGCAATTTAGAGAGGCCCTAAGTACTTAGTGAGACCTGTCTTAAAATTAGAAAAATAAAAATGACTGGGGATGTGGTTCAGTGGTAAAATGCCCCTGGTTAAATCCCCAGTACCAAAATAAATAAGTAAATAAATGAATGAATGAATGAATAAATAAATAAATAAATTAATTAATTAAAAAAACATACCTTATAATAAGCACATTTTCTAATTTGGTTTACCTTAGTTGAATACATATATAAATCCACAACAAATAAATATCAGTCCATGTCTTCTACTAGCTTGGAGTAGCGTTTACAATATTGCAGTCAATTATTTTATTCAACAAACAATTATTGAGTGCTTATTTTATTCAAGGAACTGTGTTGGATTCTGACTTTTCATTATTTAAAAGAAAGGCCTCCATACCAATCTAATTGCAAATTCTAGCGAGGTATGTACATGTTATATTAAGTTACTATGGTAATTCTTTAATTCAAATTAGAATAATTTCTATCAATTTAAAATGTGTATAGAGCACTTCCTGTATACCAGGCACTGCTCGAAGCCCTTGGGATGATTCAGTGCTCAAAAATCTCAAAAGACTTCTTCGGTAATTAGATTATATTGGAGTAGAGAATGACAAACTATAAACACATTTGAAGAGGAAGGGAAATGTATAAAATAATTATTATGAGGAGAGTGGGAAAATGAACTCTTTGGACTGTTCTGTAGGACTGTTGAGCAATATTGAGTGCCTGTTGGAGATTCATGCTCCTGAATGCAAAGAGACCTGTGAGCAACTTTGGAGGTTTTTTTGAAAGAAAGTCCCCAAAGTAAACCCTGAAAAGGAAAAGCCCTGTCTCTCTTTCCAGTCATCACAGATACAGAGGCATAATTAGGTTTAACGATGATTGCAGACTGAACTCATGAAGGCACCCCTTCACGTTTAGGTTTCAGAATTATTAATCCATAAACCTGAGTAACTTCATTGGAGGAAGAATTTGCATTTCTACCACTATAGTCTTTGGGTTTAACCATGTAATTTACTTTGCCCCATGGGTTAACAAGTATGTTGTGAATAAAAATTGACATTGTCTTTTTTTTTGCTTTTGGTCTTTTGATGTTCTGCCTTTCACCTGGGGAGCACCACAGCTTGGTTAACTGTTGTATGAAGCTGACCAAAGCCCCATCCACACAGCCTATATCTACTAAATTCCAGCCCACTGACACCTTTGAGTTGGAGTTTAACTATGTTCAATGAGACAAGTGAGTGGTAAAATGTTTCAGAAAGGTTTCAAAGAGGGAATTGTAAAGAGGGACCATAGAGTTGAGGCTAAGCAGGAAGAAATATATGGATATTAGCTGATATAATAAACCATTCAACAAGTAAGTTTTGATACCTGCAAGCCCAAAGGACATTGTTAAATAATTTTAAGAGAAGTCTCATGTTCAACACAGTCTCCCTCTTCCAAAGCAGTTTCAACATTTGTGGAAAGAAAATATATTTATGTAGTTAATAATGTATCTGTAAAAGTTTCTTTAAGGAAGTATCCAGTGGAAGACACAAACAACAAATATCCTAAGCACAAAAAGCAATAGCACAGAATATGGAGTTATTAGCAGTGACTTTATAGGAAAAAGTCTGACTGTAGGCAGTAGTCAGGAGAGAAAGGAGCAAAGCCTATGCTGCTTCCTATCTGCCCACACGTAAGTCCGTGTTTCTGAGGCTTGGACCCAGGCATTATTTCCTCTTCTCCCATGACAGAGAAAAGTAGTATTGGGACCTACTTTGAGGTCCTTGAGAGTAATTCCTGTTCCAGATTCTTAATACAGCTTTTAGTTCATAACTGGAACTCAGTCTCCACTTTTTGAATCAACCACTCAAACAACCAATAAATGAAAAAGAACTATCAAAGTTCTGCTTTGTGTATAATTCAAACTTTGCTACTAAGGGCAACTTTTAGTATAATTTGATATAACTCAAATTAAAATAATGTATATGATGATGATCACCATAGATCTGATGAAGCTATTTTTAAATCAGAGTAGAGTCCAGAAATGAAAACAATTAGACACATAAGCAGATTTCCTTTATTGTCATGCTAAAATAAAAATAATGCTCACTTAGGTACCTATACAAGATACTTAGTCAGCAAGTACTTTTTCTCTTTACTTTACCTTTCTACCTTATGAGTAAAAATGTTAACTGACTTCTATTACCCAAATAATTTGAAATTTTAACAGCAATGAAATGTTGAAGAGCTGCCAGTCTTCTGCCTCTGTTTAAAACATGAAACTTTCCATCAGCAGTCAATGACAGTGACCTCCATGTGAAAATTTGGGACAAGGTCACAATAATGAGTTTCTTAAGTTGTGTCAGAATGTGTTATTAAAACCCTGCTTTTTATAACATGATGAGAAAGAATGTTTTGAAGCTGACAAAGCAATTTCTTTTTAATGACAGGAAGTTCAGGATCTGGGGAGAATGAGACACTAGAAAAGACAGGGAGAAGAGTTATTTAAAAAGCACATATTGGAGAAAGTTCTAAATTGAAAGCTGTGCAGTTAATTAACTGGGTTATCTTAGGAGAGTCACTTAACCACTTTGATTTTCATTGCACTTATAGTGTACAATGTAGGAACTGAATAGATGCTCCTCCGTGATCCTTGAAGTTCTTCAATTCTACAATTCTCTGACCCATTTCCAGAGTCATATCTAAATAATGGCAGGACAATTTCCCACTGTTAAGGTCAAACTAGGCAAAGTAGATGGCTTTAATTTAAAGATACTTGTCTTTCAACACTAAAAGCTATGGAAGATGTAGAGGGATTGATTTTTTAAATGAAGATCACAAGATTATTTATATATAAAAGAACCATAGAACCTCTTAATGAAGAATGGTGTCATTTGAACAGAAAGAAAGAAGTTGATTGCCAGAACCCACCTTTGCTCACAAAAGCAAAATGTTCATACCTATAAAAATGTGTCCCTTTAATAAAAATGATACTATTTAATAAGGATTGATAAAGGAATGTATACATATGTGCACACACAGAGACACCACGAGTGAATCAGATCAGTGGATTCAGAAGCATTGTGCCTTATGATATTTTCAAGTACTGAATGAAGAAAGTTTAGAATATTTCAGAGAGAAAAATGAAAGAGGAGGCTCGAGAACAGGAAAATGTCCTCTTACAGAGGCCTGGTGTAACAATTCAGTGACCTTGAGGAGATGCCTCTACCATGCCTTATTTTGGACTTGGGCAGTGAGATTCATTGTCCCAAAGTCATGGCCTGCACTGCACAGCCCCAGGGCTTCAGCCTGCAGGATGCAACCTGAACGATGCTCTTCCTGACCCCAGGAAGTGGGGTGGCCTCACCCATTGTGGTGCCACAGTTCCTTTGCTGCTATTTCCGTGTCTTTGGTGAGGATGATTACAGGGTCTTTGTCAGTCCAGATCACATCTGCAGCCTTCTGAGGAAGTATGGACAGAAAAGGATATGGATATGACACAGCTGCCTTCCTTCCCAAAGCTTTTCTTGTGATGGGGATGAAAACATCAGATCATGGTTCAAAGTGGAGATAACCCCTCTCTCTACTCAATAATACCTGTTAGGATAAGAGTCGATTTTTTTCTACAACCTCACCACCCACTGACTCTTCTCTAAAATTCTCTTGATGCCTTTGTTTTCTTTCAGCTGTGCCCACTCCATCTGCTCATCATTAGATGAAAATATTTTGGAACCTGCCATATGTGAGCCTATGTGGCCATGGTATCATTCTGTCCTTTGATGAATGAAGTGGTTAATTTATTTGTTAAAGGAATTTATGTCTACTATTCTTTAGTGACTGAGTACAGCATATTTTTCTGTTTTTATCATAGAGTATCAAAGGGAAAATAATATTAAATAGCTTCACAATAAATGAACACAAACCTTCCTTTAAAACTGGCACAAAAACTTAGAATTCCATTTGGCCAAGTTGGCAATTATAACCTGTCTTCACATAATTTAAAGAGAAGAACAACACATACTGCAAGTTACATGTATAAAAGCCTTCAACTCTAGTTATATAGTAAAAGGAAATCTGCATTGGTTTTGCTTTTGCTTGTGGGGAATGGATGGAGTGTAACAACTTGGGAGTAATATCGCGAGCTTTAAGAAGGAGAGCTATCAGCTACCAGGGTTTTTTTTCATTTGAACAGGATCTCACTAAGTTGCCCAGGTTGACCTCAAACTTGAGATTCTCCTGCCCAACTTTCCAAGTAGCTGGGATCATAGGTGTGTGTCATTACGCCTGGTTGTTGCGAGCAATAAAAGAGGAATCAAATTTGGTTCCACAAGTGGATTTTATTCATGAAATGCACACTCAATTTAACATTCCTAATAATAGCAAGTCACAAATACATTGAAGATTCACTCCCTTGTTCACCGAGGGTCCAATCCCCATGGACTTACTCAATGCAACGTCTCTTAGCCAAGAAGTCAGTCAGCAAGACCAAGGGGATTCTTCTCAGCCATAGCCTCTCTCAGTTCCTTGGATGTCTTCGGATGTCCTTGGGTGTCTGATAAGCTGGAGGATGGGTGGCAGTCATCGCCATGGGAGAGGTGGTCAATCATCTGGCCTCAGTGACAATGGTCCATCGACAATCAATGAAGGAGTAGACAGCAGCCAGACAGTCAAAAGATGGAGCGACGTGGAGTCCTCTGGTCATGGTACTGCTGACAGTTTGCTCCAAAAGTCCAGGGGTTTAAGTAGTGATTTTCAGCCCAGTCATGCTCTGGTCTTCATTGATAAAGACCAGAACATGACTCAAATCATAGATAAAGGTTCATTATGGCATTGTTCTGGAGTGTTATCCTGCCACACAGCAAGTTGGTCACAAGGTACCTTTATTTTAGTTTTACAAGTCCAGCCAAATACCAAATACAGCTTATTATTACTACATAACACACAACTATAGCAATTCCTATTATTTCCTTGTCTCATTACATTGGTCCAGCTATCAGGTTTCTGTAAGTCTAAAGAAGGTAGCCATGTACCTTCATCTATCAAAGTGACAAAGTTGAATGGGACATTGCTTTGATAATCAACTCTTCACCCCTTTAGTGAGGGGGAAGTTCCACCCTAGATTATTGTTGGTGGCCACACACATGACCCTTGGATGGCTCTTTATTAGGTATATTTGCTAAGTTGGGGGAAGGAAGACAATCTCTGTCAGGAAGGGCCATGTGGTGGTTGCCCTTGGCCCTGATTCTCACATGAAGATGTGACTGACTTAATGGGAAAATTCTGTGGTTGACAGGGTTTGAAACATTACTCAGGGATAAGCAAGAGCTATCTTTCTCCCCTTGATTAGGAGAAATATTTTGCTAGGGGTCTTTATTTATGGGGCAGAGTGTGGAGGGATACTTGTGGGTCAGTCCTTCAAGGTACTCCCAGTTGTACCAGATATCTAAGCAGCACATAAGATTAGTTCTTAACATTCAACCTTAACTTTAAGCCTTAACTTTGGATTTTATGAAGTTAGAGTCCAGAGACATCCAGTAGTAATTTAATTTCACATACCATGGGAATGGAGAAACTGATAAGAGATCTCTGGTTCTCTTTTCCACCTGCGTATTAATTTATATCTAAAATTATTGTTGTTATTATTATTATTATGGTACCAGGATTGA
Source organism: Sciurus vulgaris (assembly GCF_902686455.1). Taxonomy (NCBI): domain Eukaryota; kingdom Metazoa; phylum Chordata; class Mammalia; order Rodentia; family Sciuridae; genus Sciurus; species Sciurus vulgaris. The sequence goes on from NC_136472.1 coordinate 48,859,160, forward strand.
ATCCAGAGGCACTTAACCACTGAGCCACATCCCCAGCCTTTTTTATTTTGAGACAGGGTATATATAAGTTGCTTAGGGTCTCACCAAGTTGCTGAGACTGACATTGAATTTGTGATTCTCCTGCCTCTGCCTCCGGAGCCATTGAGATTATAGATGTGTGCCAAAGCACTTGGCTTAATTTATAATTTATATTCCACTTACTTTATAAAGAATTTGTAGTGACATTCCATAAAATATATACAAGAATTATGAATAAAGAAATAGAGTACTGACATTCAAGAAATCACATGGTATAGTTTTTTCCCATACATTATTCATAATGGATAAGATAATACCAATATGCTACCCTTTGAGATTTCTTGGACTGAAGCTTCAATACTCTTCTGATAGACCTGTTTTGGGGGAATAAAAAGGGCAATGATCAAGGTTCATAAACCTGCTGAGCATGCCTCTGGTTTATCTACTTTAAGTTTTGTCTGTAGAGCAATAGTAACTGGTTAAGACCAATACGTAAAATCAATTTTCTACATAAAGAAATAAATCTTTCTTAAAAATCACATTCACAGTGCTGCAGTTTAAGCTCAGTGGTGGAGCACTTAGAATATGTGAGGCACTGGGTTTGATCCTCAGCACCACATAAAAATAAATAAATAAAATAAGTGTATTGTGTCCATCTACAACTAAAACATTTTTAAAAAATCATACAGACACAGACCTTTGTTTTATTTTTTATTATATTTTACAGGAGATTAAGCTCAGGGGCACTCAACCACTAAGCCATATCCCCAGCCCTATTTTGTATTTTACTTAGAGACAGGGTCTCACTAAGTTGCTTAGCGCCTCACTATTGCTGAGGCTGGCTTTGAACTCTTCATTCTCTTGCCTCAGCCTCTCAAGCCACTGAGATTACAGGCATGTGCCACCATATTTTATTTTTAATTAGACTAATTTCATACTAAACTTGAACACAAAGATAGTACAACAGATAGAGATCACTGGACTCAAGGCCACCTGACATGTACCTTACAACCAGGGGCTAGAAAGGATGATCCAGGATCTTTTGTTCTCTGTGGCAGTGCCCTTTCAGGGCAGCAGCAGGCACTGGGCATGGGAGCTCACTTCAACCGGGCCCTTCTCTTACCTTTGTCTTCACCTGACTTTGGATTACTTACACTCGTGCGATGTATATTTTATGTACATTCTTCTTTGGAGGAATGCAGCTTGTACTCTGACTCTTCCCCATTCCTTTTACTTTCCTCAGTCATTCAAAAATACAAAATGATGGAGTTTTTTAAACACCACAAGGATCCCACATCAATAAGTTGCATTTGTTATTCTCTTAATCTCCTTTAAAGACTGGTGAATGCTTCCAACCCATCCCAGCTCTGCTTTCATTAGTCCCCTTTGCTTTCCTTTCCTTTCTGAACTCACATTGAAACACTTAATTGCTCTTTGAAGTGGCCACAGCCCTCTTTTCTCCTCCCTACGTGAGAATCTTCCACATTCTCTTGAAAAGTGAAATGTCAAGACCCAGGAGTTAAGAGTTTCATAAGATATAAAAAGAGTAGCCAAGAACAACAAATCTTCCAAAAAAATGACTACTTGGGCTTCCCAAGTAAGTAGATGCTTTTTGTATGAGCAAAAGTCAAAAGGAGAAATCCAAGGTAATTTTTTAGGAGCCTAAGTAAAGAAGGCATGTATTATATAATTAAAAATATATATATATCTTCCTAAATATATCCAAAGTGTTCCACTTTTTGTATTTATTTTTTAGTTTTTTTTTGTTGTTGTTGTTCTTTTTAATCTCTTCTGGAATTCTCACCTGTCTTTCCATATACTTCCTCCAAGTAACAAATTGTTCAGAATGAATTTCATTCATCCTTAAAACAATAACAAAATCTATCACTTTCCTAAAATTGTTCTTAACCTGGATCATTTATCTGCATATGATCACAACCTTCTTTCTATTTTCTAAATAGTATTCCAATTATATCTATAAAACAGACATTAACCCTACATACCTAATTAAATATTTAAATATAATTATAATCTAAATAATATCTTCAAAAATTTGGAAACTTTATCACCAGGACAGACTAAGCTACATCACAGAAACAATCTGAATTTCAGTAGGTTACATGCAACACAAGTTCTTTATTGTGTTAAGAGAGAGGAAAAGAAGATTATCTATGGTACTGAGAAAAAAAAAAAAAAAAAAAAAACAGAATTTGAAGCCCAAATTCTGCCTTTGTCTCTTAATAACTATGACTTTGTTGGTTTACATAAGTCGATCATTCTCAGCTTCAGTATCAATATCTATGTAATGAAGATTGAAACAAATGTATTAAATGAATCTAATACTCGTGCCTGGTATGTCTATTTAGTAACTACCATCATCATTATTATTAATCAACCCTCTCCATTTTCTCATCAGTTAAGATGGCTCATGGAATCATTTCAAAGCACACTGAGTTTTAAGAATCTTAGACATTGTTTTTGTCAGCTTTTTCACTTCTGTGACCTAGGAACCAAACCAGAACAATTGTAGAGGAGGAAAACTTTACTTTAGGGTTCATGGTTTCAAAGGTCCTAGTCCATAGGAGGCGGGCTCCATTGCTCTGGTGAAGCAGATTATCATGGTGTAAGAGTATGACAGAGGGAATCAGTTTACACAATGATCAGAAAAGCCGGGAGAGAGAACTCCATTTGCTAGATACAAATATATACCCCAAAGCAATCCCCAATTTCCACCTCCTCAAAATATACCCTACCACTTCAATTACCACCCAGTTAATTCCTATCAGGGGATTAATTCACTGATTGAGTTATGACACTTAAAACCCAAACATTTCTCCTCTGAACCTTCTTGCATTGCCTCACATGTGAGTTTTAGGGGATGCTTCACATCCAAACCATAACAGACATATATTATAGCTATTTCTCCAATAAAATTCAAAAACAAAGTTATAATTAAAATAACTTAAACCCATCTATTAATTTATAGCATATAGTAAGTTTCCATATATACTCATTAAATTCAGTAAGGCTTAAAGCCAACCTATTTACCATATCATCAAAATTTCTTTCTGAAAAAGGTGAATAGAGCATTGTTGCAGGAATTCATCCCCAAAGGATGTAGTATCCTCTCAATGGAACCTATGAAGATATAAGGTCACATAGAAATGGAGCAAATCATACTCCAAGATGTATGGTTATGCCAAAATGAACCCCACTATTGTCTAACTATAATACACTACTAAAAACCATTTTAAAATAGGACATGATTTAAAAGTAAAGTTGTTAGCCAGCTGGTCTTAAACTAAATTGTCTGTGTGCCTCTAAAGTTCTGAATGTTTGTATATCACCTAATATCTGTACCTTGAATCCAAGTTACCAAGTTGATGGTATTAAAATGTAAAGCAATTGCAAGATGATTAGCTCATAAGAGCTCCAGCTTCATGAATGAGATTAATGTTCTTAAAAGAGGCCCTAGAGATCTGTCTTGCTTCTTAGCATCTGACAACTCAGCCAGAATTTGGCATTGTGCCACTTGAAGAGGGACCTCTCCAGAACTCAATCACACCCAGATCTTGGACTTCACAGTAGCAGACCTAATAGACTAAGACAGTTGTCCAAATCATCACAGAGCAAAAGATTGATGAAGTGATCAGAAGAGTGAACCAGAAAGAGAACCGCAGGAGTAGGAGTTGGCTCAATATATCTGACTTTGAAGATGGAGGAAGGGCCTCATTACTTAAGGACCCTGGAAGACTTCTAAAACCTGGAAAAGTCAAACGTTTTTCAGGAACGCCTAAAAATATGTGGCTCTCCTAACAATTTGATTTTAGTTCAGTATGATCCATGGAGGTTTCTGATCTCCAAAATTGTAAGATAATACATGTCTTAAGGCATTAAGTTTGTGATAATTCATTACAGCTGACACAGGAAATATAGTCATTGTTACATGCACATGGAATCCTTCTGTAATGATTGTTTAAAAATGGTGACTTTGTAACTGAGCAAAAAAAAAAAAAAAAAAAAAGGCTACAAGTTTGAGGAACATGATAGAAATACCCAGATTGAATAGGAGCATGGATGTGAATGGAAGACTGTTAATGATGCTCAGGAGGATGTGAAGACATGGCAGAGAAAGCACATTATCTTACAGAATGCCTAAATTATCATGAAAAGAATGTAATGAAAAGACACTATGGTTCTGGCTTAGGAAACAGGATGAACCCATTAGTTGGTAAAAGTTGGTGGCTGATAGAAGATGCAACACAAAGACCCTTTCTGGAGTGTCTCCATTTCTTTCTGTGCTGTAACACAAAACCTTAGACTGGGTACTTGACAAAGAACAGAAATTTATTTCCTACTGGTTTTGTGTCAAGGGAGTTCAAGATCAAGGCACAAAGAGATATGGTGTCTGGTGAGGATTGTTCTAGACTTCTAAGATTGTATCTTGTTGCTGTGGATTCCAAATTAGGTAAGCCTTGTATACTCACATGGCAGAAGGGATAGAAAAAGAACTTTTCTTCTCAAGCCCTTTTATGATTCATTCATGAGGAGGAAACCAAATCACTTCTTAAAACAAGTTTCATCTCTTAATGTTGTGGTACTGGGTGTTAAATGTCAACACAGATATTGAAGGGGACACAAATATTCAAACCATAACATACATCTCCTTTAAAAAAAGAAAAGTGTCCCATTGTCACATTAGTGTTAGCCCTGTGAATCTCATGTCAAACTTTTGATCACCAGAACTGAAAAATTAGAAATTTGCATTTGTGGTAATTTGTTACAACAGAAGTAAGGCGTTATAAAAAGCATAGTGATAAAGTTGTACAAAAGTGTAAAGTCTGAATACCATATAAGGTATTCCACTTTTATGAGATGCTTTTCCTGTTCTACCAGTGTAGATCTGCTACAGAATTGTATTTGTGTTGTTCTTAGTGTTAAGAAGATACTGGGTTAAATTGAAATGATCTTCATTGGCATGATGCTATTCATTATTGTTGTTTTTAAAGAACTTCAATGATTCCTAAGGTTTCTGAGAAACTTTCTCCAGGCTATTAAATTTTGTATTTGAAATTGTCTTGAATGAGAATAAAAACAAAGCATTATTTCTTTACCATTTCACATTCTTTATCTCCCAACTAAGAGCTGTCCTACATTTTTTAGTTTCATTTGCCTGCAGTTCTTGCATATCAGATCTTTTCTAGTCAATTGTTGTAGGTTGGAAAACTATATAATCATACTTAGTGCTTAAGAGTCAAAGTTCTGATTGAGAGCTTATAAAGAGAAGGCAGGCATTCAGGAGCTTTCAAATATATTCAGAGTTCTCTCAAACACATATCAAATAAGTTCACCTTTAAATTATTTCTTTAATGTGTCAGTACTGTGGAAACAGGCAAGGTTTTTTGTCTTATTTGGTATTGTAGCTGCTGTACCTGGAACAGCAAAATAAATACGCAGTTCTGTTAACTTGGATTTTCCAGAGGGTTGAAATAGTCACAACAGCAATTGTTAAATGTGTTCTCGTGTGCATATGAGTTGCATTGTGTATTCATGAGAAATATAACTTCCACAAACTTTATTCTTGAAGATGTTATTGTTTGCACTTGCAGAATGATTCCAAGTGATTTTGTTGAGGGGGTTGAAGCACATTCTCAGTATGTTCCCCAAACGTGGCATATTTTTGCTGCTCTCATACAATTGGAAGATTAGGATGAGCAATGCATTAAAATAAGAGTGAAAGACTGATAATTTTTCTACTTTCCTATTACTTTTTACTTAAACTGATCCCAGGGAGTTCTCTAATGATTAATAAGTGCATAACTTTCAAAAGTGAACTACTGAATGTTGTTAACTCTCTGAATGTTGTTAGTTACATAATTTTGAATTAAAAAATACAATTTAAAGATTTCACACATGATACAAATTTATGATCCCCAGAGACTTAGAATCCCTAGTTTCCTATATTAAAAATGTTAGAGATTACAGCCTTTCCAAATATAGAAAATTTTCCTTGAACAGTATATCAAACATATATAGCCAAAAGGGATTTGATTTTTTTTTAAATTTTGACAATATGGTATACTTTGGGGAAAGACTTACTTAGACATATTAAACAGATATCACCAATTCAGTAGCAGCAAGAAAATGCATAGTGAATGCTAGGTTCTGCAGCACGGCATTTTTATTATGTTTTCTGTAAACACTGTAAAAGCATTACTTGCAGTGCTCTGGGCAGAGTTTGAATAGAATATTAAATAAAAAATTTTCCATGCCCAGCCTATTTCTTCTCAAGGTTGATGGTGTGTCTTTTATGATTTACTTAAAGATGTAGGCATGACTGCATTTCAGGGTTTGCTCTAAAACATAAGGAGAAAGCAGATATCACATAAGAAGAATGAGAAATTCCTGTTTGTAATGTCAGTTTCTCCCATCTAAATGAATTTCCAACATCAGGGGAAGTTACTATCATCTCTAAAATCTTGTAGTTAATAGGTACCTCAAGCCAAATAGTTATAGAGTATTATACCCTGTGCCAGATACTGGTCTATCCCAACCATATTTGCCTGAGAGGGATGGTGGATATTTGCTAGAAGGGGACTCAAGACAACATTCTGGTGTTAAGGAGATGTTATATGATGACAGACATGAGGGTTGCATAAGTACATGCATTTATCAAACTTTATCTGTACGCTTAAACTGCAAACATTTCTCTGAAGGTAAATTATACTTCTACATAAGTGTTTGTCTCTGAAATAAAGGTAGATATCAAAACCAAAATGCAATTGAAGCATCATTAAGAGACATTTGACTAAATAAATAGAAAAAAATGGATAACAATTAAATTTTGATTTGGTCACCAAAGGAAAAAATTTAGACATGCATGCATGTTAAAAAAATACTAAGAACAAAATGTGACTTTTATAAAAGTACAAGGAACCAACAGAGAATAGAGAAGTTGTTTTTGTTAAGTATTAGGGAAAATGTTTGGGGAGGGAATAATTTGGAAAAATTTCACTGAATACTCTAAATACTAGAATACATTATGGCAAACCATGGGGCATTTCCACTCAACAAACCTTTGTCTGAGATTCTTTTGGCATGTATTGGGATATCTAACAAAAAAATGAGTACTAAGAGTTTTTAGAAGGATCAAGAAAGCCACAAATTCACATTAATGTTAATCGTGATGATTGCGTGTGTGTTTGTTTGCAGAGGTCATTGTGAGAGTAAATATTGGCAAAGCAGTTATTCTGTGCCCAATCCTAGTCAAAGGCATTTTTCATTTAATGATTTAAGGAAAAAAAACAAAACAAAACAAAACAAAAGATCAGATACACACAAGAAAAGAAAACGAAGAAAACATAGGATTCAAGTGCTATTTCTGTCACCATTTTAAGGAGATACAGAGTTTGGGCAACCTTTTAAAAGCCACACACTGAGTAATTGGTCAACTGAATACAGACAATTTGAGTATCAGTGTTGATGGTCTAAAGCAAGACATTCTGTCACAATAAGAGGCATGGGTTAGTCCCTTGGAGAAGAGTGAAAAACAAAAGGGGAAATCAACACAAATTTTGTTTGGAGTTCTGCTGAAGTCAGTATTTAGACACAGGATTTCTGTGTTTCCCTCCAGAGATGTTCTATTCTGAACCTTGGAGGGACCAGTGTACACTGCAGACAGGTGGCGTATTCACTCACCAAAGTGGTTTGCAGAGAAAAGGATGGAAACAACACACAGACAAGTATGCCTTCTTCTAAGTTTCAAAGGTGGAAAGCAGATATTAGAGATATTTTTAGCTTCCTGGCAATTGCTCTCCCAGACCTAAGAGGAGTAAGTGGAACTGAAAGAGATCTGGAGACAGAGTGCACCTGGGTATCATTACAAAGATTTAAGCTCACATTGTGTTAGTGTTGTGCTCTCTACAGCTTTGGAAAAAGTCGATGGAAGCCACAGAGTGCAGTCACATCTGGTGAACCTTTTAAGTTCCTGCACTGCTTTGAAATAGTAAGAAAGTCTAGTTTCATTGAGGGAATTCCTAAGAGTTCTGAGAGTGACATTTTTTTTTTTTAAATCAGCCAAGCATACTATTCACATATCTAGCTTTTATTTAGTGAAGTAGATAGCCATGTAGTACTCAACAGTATTACATTATAACAAAAATAGGTATGTAATTCTCTACAGATTCTAATATATCTACAAACATTTCTGTAAATATTTACAGCATAGAGCAGGAAATCTTTTCATAGAATAGGATTCACAGTTATAAAGGGTGAAACTCATCATTCATTTGGAGGGAAAATTGAAGGCATTAGAAATCTGGGAAATACATATACTTTTATTTGCCTCCATGAAGTGCATAGTAATACAATAAAAATTTAATAGAATACTGTAATTTGGGGTACTATGAAAATAAACCATAAACTGCACTGATTTTGTAGAGGTAATGGTTAATTTTAATTGTCAACTTGATTGGATTAAGTGATGCCAACGATTAGGAGGCTTCTGGGTGTGTCAATGAAGGCGTGTCTAGGAACGATTGGCATGTGAGATAGTGAACTGAAGTGGAGACCCTCCCTAAGCATGGACAGCACAGCCCAATAGGATGGTGGCTTGGATGGAATAAAAGTTGGAAGAGGAAAGCAGATGCTCATGCAAGCTTGACTCTTCTCCAGTGGGTTCTTGGTTGCTGCTTCGATAGTCCAAGGCTATCAGACTCTTACTTCTTCAATCTTCCAAAGTGGACTTTGCCAGTGATTTTCCAGGCAATTTCCAGAAGCCTTGGTCTTGGACTAGGGTAGCACTGTTGATTCTTCTTGTTCTAGGGCTATTGCCTCTTGGACTACACAGCCACTGGTTCTCCAACCTTCAGACAGCCATTGTGGACTATTCAGCTTCTGGTCATGTAACGTCAAGCTAAAAAATTCCCTCTTATAATCATATTTCCTGTTGATTCTGTTCCTTTAGAAAATCCTGACTAATACAGTAGATGTTTCTGTCAGAGGTAGATGTGTTTGTCATTCTTTATAAACCTCCAAAATATCTGTGCTGGAGAATCCTGAGCTGCTGAATTTTCTTAGATGGGAGTACCTTTAATTGTCTGGAGCTGTGTTAATCACCTGTTACCGTAACAGATACCTGAGACAATCAGTAAAAGAAGAGGAGAGGTTTATTTTGGCTTAAAGATTTAGAGAGTCCAGTTCATGAACAACTGGCCCCATTGCCTTTGGGCCTGTGTTGAGGCAGATTAACATGGTGGGGAGATTGTGGTGGGGCAAGCAGCTCACCTCTTGATGGCTGAGAAGAGAAACAAAGACATAGAGGCCAGAATACTACAAGCCCCTTCAAGGAAAAATCTATTAGACCCCATATCTCAAAGTTTCCATCACTTCACAAAAGCACCAAACTTATGATCAAGTCTTTAAAACATGGGGTTTTGGGGGTACTTAAGACCCAAGGTATAGCAGGAAATCCTCATAGATTGTTCCTATATCATAAGACATGAGAGATACAGGTAAATAATCAGCCATAAAAGTGTTAATATCCTTTTAAAGTTTAATGACCTCAATTATTTACAGATTCCTCTGCACATCAAACCATATTTTTAAAATAAAAGTTTAATTGGATTTAGTTTCCAAGTTAATATTTGCATGTATCCAAATAGAAAGTAGTAAATATAGATAGATTGTGCTACTTACTAATTCTGCACCTTCAGAAAATCAGAAATCCTTACCGAATTTGCTTGCTCACCACCATATACATACTATATCTGTCTTACAGAAGCCTTTCATATTATAAGCAATTTAGAGTACCGAATATGTGTCAGATACAATTCAAGGTAATGGATACACACAATAGCAATTAGGACAAACAAAAAACCTTTAACTCATAGAGTGTACATTCTAATATAAAAGAAAATTTTAAAAAACACATAAAATATCATATAATATGGAAATAATAAAGCAGGACAGAGGAGTGGATTATGGGGTGGTCCAGATGAATCTCTATGAGGAACTTACATATGAAAATCATCCACAATGAATGAGTATAAAATATGATTATAGATAGCAAATATTTGGCAATTATAAAATATTATATGCAAATATAAAAATCCTGAACTCCTTCCATTTAGCTAAGAAATGATGACAGTCGAGAGGATTTACTTTGAGTTCATTCAGCTAGGATAGATTGACATGACACTGGGTAACAACCCAAAATATAATCTCCAGAAATTATTAGAAAAAAGATTCAGGCCAAGGAAATAATTTTTGCAATAGTGTTCTGTACATTTGAGAAATTTCAGATTATATGAACTAATATGGATGGTGTCCAATATAGTCTCCTCCATGTGAGAAAGAGCAGTTACTTTAAGAATAATAGAGACAAGTTGTGTTCCCATAGGCCAAAGCTGATAGCCAGAGGCAGTGCATTCAGGAGGAAAAAGATGTGTCATTATTAAAAACTTAAGCCTTGGGGAGAAGAATGGAAACCTACTGTTGTCATCCATATTTTTATGTTTTTTTTCCTAATACTTCTTAAGAGATTACAAAATTTTGAGACTTTCTCTTTCAAATTCCCCAAATATGTTAAAAGCATAGTTTATCAGGAAAAAATTCTTCTAACTCTCCTAACCACTACTATTCTTCCTATAAAACAATAATATTCTCCATTCTTTCCCACCAAACTAAGCCTCTTTTGTGGCAGGAATAGCTACTGGTGCCATCTTAATGCAACCAAATAGCTCCCTTCAGTAATTAATAATCATGCAGCTTTAATAATAATAATATTTGAATATTTGGTTTCCTCCCAGCATGGGCTCTGTGTTCCAAGACAAGCAACCCAAGAGAACAGAATAGAAGATGTGTAAGCTTTTAGGATGACCTCAAGAATCACAGTATAACATTAACTCTATGTATAGGCATTTATTGAAAGGAGTCTTATTGTACAATAGGAATAAGTCCAAGATATCTGCTATACAAATATAGTGTAAGTCAATAGCATTTTATTGTGCACTTGAGAAATGGAAGAGGATAGATCTTATGTTATAAACAAACCAAAATAAAATAATTACTGCATTTCTCAAGTATACATTAATAAAGGCTTTGGAAAAAATATTCAAGAGGAAACAGGTCACATCTCTTAATGGAGGTCTGTCAACATCATATTATAAGAATAGCGTATAGGATGAAATATATTGGTATGGCCATTTTTGAAAACACAATTTTCCATAGTTTTCTTTCTAGCCACAAAAATCCAAAATACAAAAATATGCATCTATTTTTATAAGACCCTATAAAAGTCTTATGTATAATGATACTGAGTTTGGGGACTCAGTATCACATCCTGTAAATCAGGTAGAGTGTAAGAGAAGTATCTCAGGTCTATTATTGAGAGTGTAGCTTCTTAGGTAGAGTTGCTATCAATCTGAAGACATCTGAAATGAAGATAAAATTTGTGTGCCTACATGCACAAATGATTGACTATATAAATGGTGAAATCTAATAACTGAGTAGATTGTACAAATTTCAATTTCACAGTACTGATATTGAGTCATATTTATGGAATATACTAATATCAGGAAAATTTTATAAAGAGTACATGAATAGGAAACAAAAAGAAAGATCAGCTGGGATGTTGGGTCAATCAGCCAGAGTACACCAGAGATCCTTTCCAATGGTTTCAAGTATACCCTGGGCAAAGAGTAACTACAGAAATTGCATTTAAATTTGCATAAAATTTTCACTTTATTACCCTCTACTTTATTTGTGTATTGTCCTAGTGTCTGTGTTAACGCAACCATTCTGGAGGGTCCTACAAATGCTATGGTGGTGTGAGTGGAAAAACTTACAATGGTCAAGAAAATTTGAAAAGAAATTAAGAATTTTCCAAATAAACTTAAATCAGTAAGTATAGCAATAGTTTTTGTATCTATTTTATGTTTAGATTTTCAAATTTCTCTTAATATTTTTTGTGTTTTGTCTTCTAAAAATCTTCAAGGTAAAAATTATAATCAGGGAATGACAGACATATCTAATTAAATATAATATGCATTCTTTTATATATGATTTAAGTAAATCTGTTCACATTCTAAAATATTAGTGTAATATATATTTTTTAAAATTTCTAATTCATTGTGATAGGAATTACAGCTAAAATATAGTTTATTATACTTGGAAAGTATTATTCTCATCTTGAGAATAATTCTGTCATCCATTAAGGGACTATTATGATTTCTCCTGCCTGATAAAGGAAAGCAATTTAGCTCAGAATTCATTTTTATCATTGAATCACAGAAACCGGTACTTCTGTGCTGCTGTTCTTTGCACTTGGTAAGATATTTCTAATGTATTAAACATTTAATAACATTTCAAAATTCTTTTCAAGGTAGAATAAGTATTTTTAATAATTTTGACTGAATACAGAAAATTCTCAGCATTAATGAGTTCAGGTATATTTCTAGAACAGTCTTGTAATGCTCTATGTAGACATAAATGCAGAATTCATAACAGTCTTCTTTTAAATAGTATAGCATTAAAATGTGTAGCTATTCCATTTAATGTAGTTAAAATGTATTTTATTGCACTCTTCTGCTTGCAGTATGAAGTTGTAAAAACTTAATCATAAAAAACTAATAATTTCTCAATACTTAAGAGATTATATTATATCAAGAGAAAATTTAGAAAGTGCTGGATCATTTCTGTCTTTAAATACTATTCAGACAGCTGTTAATCTTCAGTAAGTCTCTGAATTTACTATAAAAACAATATAACTTAAGTCAAGGCCTTCAAAAGACACTTGATTTTTGTGGATAGTCAACTGAGAAGAGATGATTTTTAAAGTGCTATTTTTAAAAAAATAAGGTGTTTTACTTTATTAAGCCAATTATGTTAACACCAGGCTGAAACCTTAAAAGTCAGCTCAATTATTACAAAAAAGGAAACTGGTTATTTCAGATGTCATATCAAAACTCCAGCATGGATTTAAAAATAGGATCAATAGTTACATTGTGTTCTTTGCTTGTGATCATGAGGACTCTTTGGTAAGGAAGGCACGCTTTAGCTCATTGTCAAAAAAAGAGAAACATTTAACCACTAAAGGTGACATTTCAGGTACAAAAGAAACCAGGAAAAAGGCATCCTATTCAACAAACATTTCACTGTTTGTAGAAATCATCACTGAGGTTATTTTGAAATTGACTCATTTTGGAACAAGTGATCAAAGGAATGACTGTAAAGTATTAAATGTGAAAAGACAAACTCAAGAAAAATGGATCTTTGAAAAGCGAGAGTGACACAAAAAAGAAGATTTAAACTGTCTTTTAAAGGATAATTCTCATGAAAAGAAGAGAGGTAATGTTGTATGATACTCAACAAAATTATTACCTTCTGTAAATAGATGATAGATTGACAGATAAAATATATGGTAGATAAACCAATACAATATGGAAGCATTCTGAATGTGGCAGAGATAACAAAGGCCAACTTTTTCAAAAGCATTTGCTTAGGATAAATTTCAAATTGAACGAAAATGTACTTGGAATATGTCTTCAAGTTTGCTCCAACTGAATTTTATATTTAAATCAAATCAATAACAGCTCAAAATTGATGACTACCATGTCATTTTGTATGATGTATTTACTGCCAAGTTTAGTTTATGGCACCATGGACATCCTCTAGGAAAATATCTCTCGTTTTCTCAACCCTTCCTTATATGCCGTGGTTTCTTTGTTGGTTTAGAAGGTTGGTAGTAACTATCCTCTAAAGACCTGGGTTAAAGATAAAATCAACTCCCATCCAGTTTTCCTTGATAATTATAGGAGGGCAGGGACAAAAAAATGTGAGCTAACCTTCCCAAATTCTATTATATAGCTTGGAACTGTAGAATATTTGATCACTTAGGTGAATTATTTCCTTAAATTTTGTTGACATTTTTTTTCCTTTTCTTTCACTGTTGTTTTTCAAAGATCTATTCCTTCGAGTTTGACGTTTTATATTTAACATTTCATAGTCATGTTTTGGGTCTCTTTTCCTCAATATAACTTTACAACTCTTCTCTTGAATTTTCCATTTCTGCTCTACATTTTCTAAATTTCCAAAGGTTCTTTTATTGCTTTGGAAATTTCATTTTAGAGCCAGTCATTCCTTTTCACAAATGTAATATATTTTGTTATTTTCAGAGTATAATTGTATTAGAGTTATGCTGTAATTTATACTTAAAAAATGTGTTATAGTGAATTTACTTTTACTTTGAATTTCAGATCCATAGTCCCTAACCATATGATGATCCTGAGCCTCTGACTTTGTTGTAAAATTTTCACATAGGAAAAGAGAGCTTATCATAAGTCTATTATTTAATAGAAAACAACCTTGAAGTAAGTCTTAATTTAGAAGAAAGGTACTTTTTAAAATTTGTTTTATGTACTATTAGTATAACCCTTTCATGTTATTTGGTTTAGAAATTTGAATAAGATATATATTATTCCATTATTTGATTTTTTAAACTCTATTTTTAGGGGAATCTTAATATTCCCAGAAAATTTGAGAGAAGGATGCAGAGAGGTCTCATTTACCTATTGCCTGCACATATCTGAAGTCTGTCCTTTATTAATATATCCTGACAGAGTGGTACTTTTGCTGCAATTGATAAATCTATATTGGAGAAAGAACTCATGATGCAATGATGAATTGACCTTGGCTCTTCATGATCACCCAAAGTTCTTAGTTCTTAAAGATCACCCTTAGTTTACTCTAAGACTTACTCTTGGTTTTTTACATTCTATTGGTCTGGAAAAATACATGACAACATTTCCATTACTGTTATATCACACAGTATTTTCTTGAACTAAAAAAAAACTTTTATGCTTTACCTAGTCATCATTCCTTCCATTCACCAAATTCTGGAAACCAGCAAAGTTTTAGTGTCTCCATAGCTTTGCCATTTTCAAAATGTCCTATGGTATATAATCAAACAGTGTGTAGTGCTTTTAGATTGACTAATTTATGAATAGGCATTTAAGTTTCCTCCATGTGTTTTATTCATGACTTGATAGCTCATTTAAATTTAGCACTGAATAATATGCCATTATTTGAATGTATCCGAGTTTATTTATCCGTTTGTCTACTGAAACATCCGTTCACTTATTGACTATTAGGAAGAAAATTACCATACACATCCCCATGAAGGTTTCAATGCAGATATAATTTTTTAGCCCCCTTGGGTAAATACCAAGGAGTATTATTAATGGATTATATGGTAAAAGTATAATTAGTTTTGTAAGCAACCAAAAACTGTCTCCCAAAGTACATGTACCATTTTGCATTCCCATGTGCAATGAAAAATTATCTTTCTACATTTTTGCTGGCATTTGACTTTGTCACTATTCCGAGTTTTGGTCATTCTGTTAGGTGTGTAGTCATTTGTCTTTTTAAAATTTGCATTTCTATCATGACATATGATGTGGAGCATCTTTTCACATGCTTATTTTGTATTCATATGTATGTATCCTTTGGCAAGATATCTATTTAAGTCTTTTTGCCTTTATAAATCCAGTTGTTTGCTCTGTTATATTGAGCTTTTACTGCTCATTGTATATTTTGGGAAACAATATTTTATCAAGCAATTCTTTTGCAAATATTTTTTTCTAGTTTGTACTTATCTTTATTCTCTTGATGATGTCTTTGCCAAGCAGAAGTTTTTAATTTCAGTTAAATCCAACTAATCGATTATTTCTTTCACTGATCATGCATTTAGTGTTATATTAAAAAGTCATCACCATATCCATGATACCCTAGCTTTTAACTTATGTTGTCTTCCAGGAGTTTTATACTTTTGTGTTTTAAATTTAGATCCATGATCTGTTATGAGTGAACTTTTGTTGGAAAGTGTAAAATCTGTGTTGGGATTCATCTATTTACAATTTGATGTTCAGTTTTACCAAAATAATTGTTGAAAAGACTACATTTTTTTACATTGCATTGACTTTGCTCCTCTGTCAAAAATAATCGAAGTTTATTTATTTCTTCTATTTCTGGGTGCTCTACTCATTGATCTATTTGCCTTTTCTTTATACAATATGATATTTTTTACTGTAAGGTAAGACTTGAAGTCAGATACTTTTACTCCTACTTAAATATTTAGAATTGTGTTGGCTATTCTGGCTCTTTTCTCTCTATATGCAAACTTTGGAATGAATTTGTCAACAGCCACAAATACATTGTTGTAATAGTGTTTGGAATTTCATTGAATCTATAGATCAAGTTTGGAAGAACTGAAATCTTGACATTATTGAATGTTGCTATCAATTAACATAGAATATTTGTCCATTTATTTAATTCTTATTTGTTTTCTGAGTTTTGCTGTTTTCCTTTTATAGATCATCTACTTACATTTTTTGGATTTAAATCTATTTAAATTTTTTAGATGTTGGAATAAATATGCCTTTAATTTCAAATTCTACTTGGTTGTTGATGGAACAAACAAAAGTGATAGAATTTTCTGTAATTATATCAGGCAATATTGTTATAATCATTTATTAATTCTGGAATCTTTTTTTCTTTTAGCTATTTTTAGATTTTCCTCAGATGATTATAATCATATAAAATATGATTTCTTCCTTTTCCATTAGCATATAATTTATCTCATTTTCTCATCATGTGTATTAGCCAGTACTTCCAGCATGGCATTCAAAAGGAACAGTTTGAGAACATTCATACATTATTCCTGTTGTTCTTAGGAACGTTTCAAATTTCTAAGTAAATTTTCATTATGATGATAGCTGTGGGTTTTTCGTATATGCTCTTTACTGAATAAAGAATTTACCAATGATTCTGACTTTGCTCAGTGATTCTGTTTTTTAACAGAAATATTTTCTTTAGTGATGTTCTCTTTTTAAGGAGAAATCACTTCCATATTGAGTTTTAATCTTCAGTCGGGGTTCCTTTACTTCTTAGAACACATTTGTAATAGCAATCTACAGTCTTTTGCCTAGTAATTATACTATCTCTGCTCTCTTACTGAGAGTTTCTATTGGCTGCTTTTTTCTTCTGTACATGAACCATAGTTTCTATTTCTTTGCACATATCATTGTTTTTGTTGTTGAAAACTGCACATTTTAAATGAAACAATGTGATAATTGTGTAAATCATATCCTTAATCCATGGACTGTTGTATTTTTCTTACTTTGTCTCTTATTACTGTATAGGACTATCTCTATGAAGTGCTTATTCCCTAAAGTGTGGCTACTAAATTCCCTGTTCAGCTAGTTTTATGGACCAGTCAACAAAATTATATCAATTTTTCTTAAATGTCTTTAACTCATAAATGTTATACCCTTTGCTGAGGCTTCTCTGTGTGTGTAGGTACCAACCTTGAATACCATCGCAATTATTCTCTAGCTCCTTTTTGTCTAGGGCATCAAGTTCAGCCAGAGGTGGCAGATTGGATTACTACAGGATATTCCTTGGCAAATGGAAAGTCCTACAGATGTGGGATTCAAAACGTCCTATGGACATCTTGTAGCCCAGATGTTCATTTTAAATGTTAGTCTGGGGTTATGTTTGTTTCAACTGGTATTTTAACTGTAGGCAGTGATGTTGTTGAATTAATGCAGCTTATTAAAGTCATGGCGTTAAAGTGTTTCCTGCAGAGAGAGTTTTACATCATGTCATATAATAATACTCTGAATTAAGATTCCCCCCACTCCCAGGAAATGAAAGAGAAAACCAAATAGTGAAAAATGTTTAAAAATAAGACTCTGAGATTCTACAAATGCAGTATCCTCATATCTTGTGCCTGCAAAGTTGTTGATTTCTCAATTTTATGGTTGAGAGGCTACTAGATTTGAAGTCTAAACAGAGAGCTGGAGAGAGAGAGGAAAGGTTGTAGGTCAAGTTAAGCATTTTCTTTCTTACTTTTCTTACTGGGATTCCCTAATTTTTCTTTAATATTTAAACTTAAGCTGTTGTAAAGCTTTGGTTAATTTTCAGTATTCTGATATAGTTTTTTTTTTTTTTTTTTTCAAAATTTTGACTATTACCATTGCTTTTATGGGGGAGTAGATGTATGGAAATCATCAGTCTGCTATTTTGGAAGTTCTGTAAAAAATTTTACTTCTAACTCATGTAAGGCTTCAAGACTGACAGAATGTGGTTTGAGACTTCTTAATCTCTACATCCATAATCTCCTAGGCAAAGGGGAAAGAATGCAGCAAACCATGATCCTGAGCTTCTTTCTTAGAAGTGCACACATCTATTGTTCCAATATTCTCATATTTCATTGCCCTAGGTAAATGACAGTTTTACCTGCCTTCAAAGGAGCACCAAAAAGGATAAGTTTTTTCATGTGTCTTGTAAGGTAGAAGTCATGCAATAGCAATATTAAGTACCATACTCTAAGACTTGCTTTTAATTGATAATTGTCCAATTGACTACTTTCAAGTATCGATATTTAGTTGTTCAAATTCTATAGTTTTCTCTGACAACTGTAGGAAATTACCATAGACTTAGTGGGGGAAACAATACAGAATATTATAGTTCTCAAGTTCAGAAACCTTAAATAGCTTTTGCTAGACTAAAAGTTAATGTGTCAACACAATTGCTTTTCTCTAAGAAATTCTAAGAGCTAATTTACTCACTTGCTTTTGCAACATGTAATTATATTGGGTCCACCTAGATAATTCAGAGCAATCTCATCTGGAGGTCTTTACCTTAATCACATCTGAAAAATTCCTTTTAGCACATAAGGTAACATATTCATGCCTTTCAAGGTTTAGGAAGAGAATAGATTAGAGGGCCATTTTTCTGCCAAAACAATTATATTAAAGAAAATACTATCTCTCTAAATAATACAAACATTTTATATCTAAAATTTACTTAACAATGAATGATTTGATGAATCAGGAAAACTGACAGACTAGAAAATCAGCTTGTGGACTGAATTCTCAATGTTTTCATATTCTCATTAACCAAGTTGATATTATTAGACATGGATCAGATTTATATTAAAGTTTTAATAATACAGATACTCTTCTATTCAATGTATCTATTATTGGGTATTATTAATAATAATATTTTCCTAAGCCATACATTCTTAATCTAGTACTAAAACATAAAAATATGATCACTCTTTCCTAGTAACTCCTGAGTTGGTGGAGAGGGTGTGTTTTGGGATTAGAGACACCTCAAACTGAATGAGTAAGTGGAAGTTCACTGAAGCATGAAAGTGTAGGTATGTCCTTGAAGTGGCTTGTGATTAATAATAGCTGCAGCATGGGGGACAGGGGAATGGGGAGTTAGAACACAGGAGTGATGCTGGCTCCCTGCTTCCCAGCTGTGTCTACATTTAGAACATTCCTTTTCTCTGTTCTTTTTGACCATTTTTTTTTCTTGTATCCTGATAATTTGCATAACTGTAATTGGTAAATTTCAGTGTTCTGTCTCACTTGTTACATCAACTTCCATTAAGACTTTGGGAAAACTTCCTCTGAATTTGGTCATCTTGTTGATGGATCCTCTAGACACTTAACAGGCAAAGCAAGTGTCCAGCTATGTCTGTGTGGAAAAGTGAGTGTAGAAAAGTGAGAAGCTTCCTGGCATTTCTTTCAACATAAACATCGCATACAGTTTACCCGCGTGACTCTTCCTCCAAGATTTTTTTCTTTGTGTGATTTTTAACAGACATTGAACTTAACCTCACATGTGTTCCTGTAGAGTCCAGAGGGGAAACAGAAGGGCCAGATTTCAAGCCATACTCTTTAGGAAGTGATCAGACCACCCTGCTTTGAGAGAGACAGGAAAAGGTGGTGAATTTGAGGTTGTCCTTCTTTTTCACTTTCTATTTTATTTATATAATAGTACTATGTATATGTGTTGATATTGGGTCATAAGATAGGAGTTGAAAAGTTTCAGAACGGGGCAATAGGAACCAGATTCAAAATTGAAATAAAGAAAAAGTTGAAGAGAAAATAAGCCAACTTAGGTCTTTAGTAATGCTAAGAACTGTTGAGTCTTGGTTATTTTATGGTTCAGTTGTGTGGACAATAAATCATGTTGATAACATCAGGCAGAACAGACCAAGAGAGGTTTCGTGTGGTAAGAAGAAAGGGCAAAGGATTTTTTGTATTTTTAAGAAGTAGAAAGTAATAGCCTGAAATCAAAGATCAGGGACTCTGTAATTGTAGTCTATAGCTCCAGATGTTTAAAGAGTAGGCTATGGTAGAGGAAACTGCTTCTGCTTAATAAAGTCCCTTGAATTCCCAGAGACAATTCAGGTTACAGAGTAAGCAAGCAGGTAAAATAAATATAGATGGGTTTATATAAAGAGTTAAATTGTACTGAGATTTCCAGAATATGTGACGGAAAGAATTAAGTGAGATTTCAATGGGAAAAGTAAAATCAGATTATAATAGAAATACTGGGCAGAGGGGACAGGAGAGATAAGAGAAATGGCCAGAGAAGACTCATTTTTTTGGTGACCAAGCATGACAGATATTATTCATGGAATGAATCTGACTATATCAGAGTTTATAGATTTGAGTCAAGATCACAGATTAAGTACTTATGCAGAATCAGACACCTGCATGAATTAGCAGACTGAAATTTTTGCTTTGCAAATGTTATCCAGTTGAATTTACAAAATGTTATTGTGAATAATAAGATAGATTGGCCTAAAAAGGAGAAAGGCAATGATAGCTTGGTAAAGGCTGGACAGTAAAAGGAAGGATTTGTCATCAACAAAAAAATTAAATTTTAGCAGATAAGTAAAACATCTGTGGAAAGAGACAAGAGAGAAGAGAGGTAAAAATAATAATTTAAGGCAAAACACATCTTTAATAAAAAGGTTCTCATGTGTAGAAATGATGGGAAAAGTTTGTTCTGGGAATTAGTGAACAATAGTGTAACAGATGTCTAATGCAATGCCCTTCCTTCTCTTTACCTCAAACGAAAATTCACACACATTCACAAGGACAACTCAAATTATCTGCTTCACAGTCATGTGCTCTCTGTGCTCTCTAGTCCAACATGCTGTAATGTTCTGCATTTTTCTCTGCAGTATTCATTCTTAAACATGCATACACACAGCCTCATATTTCCACTGGCCTGATTATCTTAACTACATCTGGTTTTCCACTCAGATTGTCCCCAGAGACTTCACATTGTCTCACATAATATTTTGCTTTGACATCAGATATGTACTGTTTGCTAACACTGCGATTTCAAGTACTATTGCTCAAATTTGTGGATTGTCATAAAGAAATGAGCCTTGGGGGACACAGGTGAATTCATGCTCTCAAAGTTTTATTGAGTACTGTCTTTGTGTTAGCACAATGCTAAAGCACTAGGGAAGCAATAATGAATTCTGCACTCATCAGGCTAAAGTTCAGCATCATGAGTATAAATTATCAATAAAAGAATTATAAATAGGTTTATTCAATTTCAAATATGATAGTTGATAGAGGAATAAGCAATATAGACCATTGGTCAGTTTGGATTTGAAGAAGTTTAGATGCTTCCTATTTCTGGGTGAGTCCTGTCCTGAATTCAATGATCACTCCTATCCTCACAGTATTAAAAGTCATCAGGTAAGAGTGGAAAGTAAACTCATGGCTCATTGTCTTTTTCCTCATTTGATAAAGGGGACACATCAATATAATTATGGATCTTTTAACATGTTGCACATTTAGTGTCAGACAGTATTTAAATAGATGAGAAAAAAATGTGGACCGGAAAAGACAAAACTTCTTTCTGACATAAGTGTGCACTGTGGTGCAGACAGTTTGTTGATGTGCCACTGTTTCATAAGTCCATATCCTATTATTTATTTTGTCATTGACTCTGTTGCTTGTGGCTAAGAATAAATCCTCAGGAATACAGGATAATGCCCTGTGCTTTCAAAGAATCATGATTCAACAGAGTGTCTCCTCAAAAGCTCTTAATACTCTGACATAGTCTCCTTATCTCACAAGAAAGCCCAGGATGGAATGGAAAGACTTTAAATGTTCTCAGTGTCAGCCACAGATGTCACAGTACCTAGAACGGGGGATTCACACTCATTCTCTGGGACTTTTCTTTGCAACACGACCACAGTTCTGTGTCCCTCAGCAGTAGATTTTCTGCCCAGTAAAATTTTATTTCCAATAGACACCAGGGTGAAAAAAGAACATTTAGAAAGGAATGGGGGACATGTAAAAATACATAACTATTCATCAGTAGAATAAGGAATTTCACTTCTAGTTATAATCATGGGCAGAATGTTTCTTTTGAAACTAAGAACTGTTAAATAAAAATTTTAGTATGAATATTGATGTTATATTAGAAAAAAATTTTATATTAAAATGCCATTTACTTTTCTCTTACTAGTAAATTAAATATTCTGCTTTTAATTCAACTGATACAGCTTCCAAATTAATGAAATATACACATAAATTGCTTATGAGCCAACACAGAATATTTTCATTATAATTACTGAGGGAGACACTGTCAGAGAACAAGGAATTTATTCAAAACATATAGTCCAATAGTTTGATCAGGAGGAATGCTCCATTGTGTCTAACACAATAAGACAGTTTCATTGCATGGCATTGAAAATGATCTTCCTAACAGTTGAACTTCATGAAGCATTCTTACTTGATATACAGATGATGCATTAAGGTTAAAAATGCATTGACAGCACTGGAATGAATCTGACCCAAATTTTGTATGTGCATCCATAGATATGACATGGTGGGTCCCTGTATCAGGTGCACTCACTGGACACTAACTTTTTTTTTTTTTTTTTAGGTAAACTGTAAATGGATTGAAGAGGAACTGGTAGAGTGGAGGGAGCAGAGCAGAGAGTGGATATGGGAAGAGTGCTGGGACTAAAGCAGAATGAGTGGGTTTCATGCTTTTGTGACTATGTCAAGGTGTATCTTGGTGGAATATCATAACTAAAAACAATTTTGAAAAAAAAAATGCATGGCCTACTCAGGTGGGATGGTGCATAACTATAATACCAGCAACTTTGGAGACTGAGGCAGGAGAATTGAAAGTTTGAGGACAACATCAGCAACTTAACAAGGCCTTAAGCTACTTACTGAGACCATGTCTCAAAACACATGTGGTTCAGTGGTAAAACATCTCTGAGTTCAATACCCAGTACGAAAATTAAAAAAAAAAAAAAATATATATATATATATACATGTGTATATATGTACATATATATATAAATGTGTATATGTGTATATATGTACATATATATATAAATGTGTACATATATATATAAATGTGTATTTATATATGTACATGTGTATATATGTATATATATACATGTGTATATATGTATACATATATATGTATACATATATACACATTTATGCATATATATATGTTTATATATGCATCTAAATTAAATCCAAACATATAAGTTTCATTGACTGCCAAGGCCAGTTTTAGATTATCATATCTCCACAATGTACACTATTCTAGTGTAAGATCATAGAGTCATATTAACTAATAGTCAATTTGTGTCATCCTTAAAGCTTCTTAGTTAAATGTAACCAACTGGAACTTTTCCATTACCTCAGAAGCAAATGTTGAGTATACAGAGTATTGTATAATAAATAACCTGTGTAATTTGACAATCTTGTAATAATGCCAAATTCTTCTTTTCTCATATAAAATAAACACCTACCCATAAGAATTTTCTGTTTCAAAGTACTAATAGTATATGAAAACACTTACATTATAGTGGGTTATAAAAATCTGGCTTCTATTGTTAAACTTGACAAACTTCAAAAGCATTCTACCTTTTTAAACAAACATTCTGCTAGTTATGATTGACAACTATATAATACAAATCTTCCTTTCTTATGTGCTTAGTTTTTCTTATGTGTATAAACCAAGTATAATACCATGAATACCTTACTTTTTAAGATGTGCCAATTTTTCTTTTGAAACTTCTTCTTCCGATACATGTAGTGTTAGATACTGTGAATTTCCCAAACACACTACAATTTCATTTTAAAATAAAAAAATTAAATCATCTTAATGACCATTTAATGTTCTACAATGATTCAAGTAAAGTGTGAACATTATTTGTGTGACTACCTCTGTAAACTTCTTTAACCTATTAAAAATTACATTGCATTTAACAATGTGTGTCTATATAAAATATCATTCATAGAACTGTTAGAAAGATTTCTAACATGGCTGGAAATCCCTGGACTTCACAGT
Organism: Sciurus vulgaris; assembly: GCF_902686455.1. Lineage (NCBI taxonomy): Eukaryota > Metazoa > Chordata > Mammalia > Rodentia > Sciuridae > Sciurus > Sciurus vulgaris. Next base: position 48,883,385 of record NC_136472.1, read on the forward strand.
GTCCTTCCTCATAAGTCATATTGGAAGTGTGACGATTACATTATTGATTTTTGAGATAGCCACAGACATTTTTTGCTTTGCTAGAATTTGGAAAATACCTAATCTTTCTATTTAATTTTTTAACAATTTAATTTTTAACAATATTTATCCTAAGATAGAATATGTTTATGAACTTATCTATATCATAGCAGTAAAAATAATGGTGCTATTTGGTATTTGATATTTTTTATCAAAATATGCTCTTACTTATGGATGTGATATACATTGGGTTTTTTTTTTTTAAATAAATTGTGATTTGGAGAGGAAGTTTGTAAGGATTTATTTTTTAATATTGAATAATGATATTTCTAAAGATTAAAAGATAATTGAACATAAGCCAATCAATTTATAAAGGATTCTGTGTCTTTAGCACTCTAAAAGTTTCATTTTCAAAGAAAGCTGATTTCAATGAATGATAGTAATTCAACAGAAATTAATCATATTCAAAGAACCTTTATTAGGCATTCAGAAAGTGATATTTTACTTCTTACTTTAGTTGATTGGAGGGTACCTAGATTGAAGAATAGAATCTAGAACCAGGCACAATGTGCACAACTGTCATCCCAGGAACTCAGGAGGTTAAGGCAAGAGAATTGCAAAGTTTGAAGCCAGCTTGCAGAACTTAGTGAGATCCAGTGTCAAAGTAAAAATTTAAAAAAGGGCTGAAGATGTAGCTTGTGGTAACATACTACTGAATTCAATCACCAGTACACCTGCTCCACATATAAAATAGTTATAACATAAAATTAAGCAAATATTCCAAATTCGGTTAAATAGCAGCTCTTTGCACTGCCTTTTCTTTAACTAGTATTCAACACTCCTCTTATGGTAGTTACTAGAAAGGTAACTGTCGTAAGAGTATTATTATAGATGTTCAACAGCAACACTTTCAATCATATTAAGAAAAGTATTTTAGAAAAATTCAGTAGATTGACAATAATTTGACCTAGTATCCCTCTCCACACTATTTAAACTTACTGACAATAAAGTATATATTTCAAGGAGGATTCACCCTGAGTTTAAACATCAAGCCAAAAGTGAGTTAAAATGCATGCTTAGTACTTGCAAGTCCACAATTCAAAACTCATGAACCATCAATTTCTGTAGAGGAAATGATATTCAGCATGAAATAAAAGTGAGGAAATGCAAACAGGAAATCAATGAAAGTCAGACATTAATATAATTACCAAGTGAATGTTCTTTGGATTGTTAATGAACTGCTACTTACTCTACATTGTGCTATGAGTAATAAAAAGTTGATGTCCACTTTGAGAGTGTTTATAATAACATATCATTCTAATTGATATTTTCAATTGTTAATAGCTTTGCATTAGTGTCTGTATTTAAAGATTAAAATAAAAGCAAATTTTACTCTATTGGTCATGTTATCTCTGGGAAAAGAACTTTGAAATTTTAAGAGATGTTTAGTGATTATTCAAACTATTTTTTAAATTAATTTTATTTCTGCATGCAAATAGCATTGTTTCTATTTGCACATTTATTGCATCATTTAAAATGGCTAGATGAATTTTCACCCATTTGAGTATTTTTATGATTGTCTGATTTACCTATGGGCTGTTGGAATTTCAGGAAGTAATTTTGAGAGGAAACAGGGAGGTTTCTTGGAGGGATATACAGCAGCCCTAATTTGTCCTTGAAGAAACATGGAACCTAGGAACATTTCACAGAGATTAATGACCATCAATCTAAGTGACCATGAGTGGGACACAAAAAAGAGAGGCCATTATGGCTGTTTAGAGGTATGAGATAGAAATTGATATTACATAGGTAAAGAAAACAATAGTGGGTCAGTAGAAGGAACAGCTGAGGGTCAACACAAATGCCACTTGAATTGTCACAGAGTAAATCCCTAGAATCTCAGACATCCATTTGTAGTCAAATACATGCCTAAGCAGTATAAGGAGGTAAGAATGCCTCTCTAGAAATGACAGTAAAGCCACCCAGCTAGTCCCTAAAGCTTCCCTGGAAGCAGAAATGTTTCCCATACAGCTTGAGTACATATCCTCTTCTGGAAACTTGACAAATTATTTGAAGTGCAGCAGACCATTTTATGTTAAATTTCATTTATTTCTCTTAAAAAAGTGAACAACACACAAAATCAAATAAATTTGACTGCTTTACAAATATTTTTAATGTAATTGGTAACAATTTTTTTAAATTACACATATAGCTTGCATTATATTTTCAACAAACAACTACTTTTTCAGTGCAGCATGCATTCATTTTTCTCATCAGGACATTTGAACTTATACTTTAGGGTTTATAATGATTGTTATATTAAAAATTGTTCATGCATCTTTGTATACATTTGTGTGTGTTATAAAAATAGCTTATAAAAATTACCATTTGTCTAACCTCCCAAGTGCAACTATATTCCTTGGCAATATTACATCCAAAATGGTCTTTAGCCTACCTGTTTCATGCCTTCTTAATTGCATTTCCACATAGAAATGACTTTTTTGTCATCAAAGTTCAAGCAACTTATAAGGATAGTGAATCTCATCTAGATAAGGAATGTATAATTAGATAGTTCTTATAACATTATTGTTTGGATGTGAGATGTCCCCCAAGAGCTCATGTGTGAGACACTGCAAGAGGATTTAAAGGAGAAATTATTGGGTTATGAGAGTCTTACCCCAATCTGTGCATATCTCCTGATGGGATTAACTGAGTGGTAACTGGGGGCCTAGAGGGCGTGGCTGGTAGAGATGGGTCATTGGGGGTGTCGCTTTAGAGTATATATTTTGTATCTGGCAAGTGTAGTCTCTCTCTGCTTTCTGATTATCATGTGAGCTGCTTCCCTCTGTCATACTCCTCTGCCATGATATTCTGCCTGATTTCTAGCCCTGAGGAATGGAGCTGGATATCTATGCATTGAGACCTCTGAAATCCTGAGCCCCTCAAGTAAACTTTTCCTCTTTTAAAATTTTTCTGTTGGTCCTTTAGTCACAGCAGTGAAAAACCTAACTAAGACATATGCACATCCAAACTTGAGACCCCCCATTACTAATATTTTACGTTTAAAAATTATCTGTAGCCTTTGAAATATCTTTAGTTGACAGAGCAAGTAGTAAGGCAATCTGCCTAATAAAACTCATGGACCTTATATTTGTGATTGACCCTCAAGGGGCTGTAATGGACATAAGACTAGAAAGGAAAGTTTGTGGGTAACCCTTGCCAAATGTTTCCCATCTGTTTTTGTCACATAGACACATTTCCACAATAAGTTAGTGTGCTGTGGAAAACATACACTTGATCATATTTCAAAATGAATTTGCTTTAGCAATTCCCTTAGAAAGTCCATAGAAACATTTAACTGTAAGAAAAATGTCTAAATTGTTCTGGGATTTATACATACCTGCACAACAAAACAAATTCAGAAGTATATCTAGCTGCAGGTAAATACGAATGAAAGGGTAATACATTATGTGCTTTAATATTTGTATAATTATCAGTCACACATATCTTTAGAAAGAGCCCTAGAATATACTTCTTGTACTGTTCACAAGTTTTCCAGTAGTTCACCATGTTTGCTTTTCCATCTCCTCCTCAGGTACCTGAAAAACACTAACAATCAGAATTGCTCCAACATCCTCCTGGTCATTGAGTGCAGATTACTTGATACACTACTTCATATTTCTTAGCCAATTTTCCCTGTATGTGTTGAGTTGACATCAGAGGACCTGGAAATGAACAATGTTAGAAAATTGTGCCCCAGAGGAAATACTGACCTGATTCACAACTTGAGGTAGAAATGCGGCTGCTAATTAAGTACAGACTTTATCACATACACCAATCACATCTAATGACAATGTTTCAGGCTTCATTTGTTCCCTCAACCAGGACCCGTCAATATAGTTCTACTAGACGTAATCATAACATTGGATCATCTAGTACTTGTCCCTTCTTATACTATTTCTCACAATATTATTATGTAGTCATCTCTCCAGAAATAAGGATCTTATAAGAATGATTTACTTCAACAAAAATAACTTTAATTTCTGTTCAATAGATGACATTTAGATACATATTAATTTATGACTGTAAAAGAATGGAAAGATAATTAGAGAAACTAAAAAATAAAAGGAGTTTATTATTCTCTCACTCCATATTTTGACATCTTTGTAAAACACTGTTCTGCAGAGACATGTTTGGGTAACCCTAAGATGGCAGTTGGCGTTGAGCCAAGAGGTGGCGCATAATTAGTGTTAACACAGCGTGATCTACTTTTGCCTGATTAGTTAATGTCTCCTCTGCGCTTGTGGTCAACAGATGTTCTTCATTCTTTCTTTATTGGTACCGTGGTGCATGCTCCAACCGTGCTACTTAATCCTAAGCTGATTGGCTGCTTTAGGTATATAAGACACACACCTATAGGAAGCACCTCTGATAAGCAGCACCTCTGATAGATCACAGAAGGCGGGGGGTCGCAGGTTGCAGATTGCAGAACGAACACAGGACTAGGCAGACAACTCTAGGTGGCAGATTGCAGAATGAAGATCGGAGAACGCGGGACTAAGAACATACCTCTGGGTCGCAGGTTGTAGGACGGATGCAGGACGCAGGACGCATGTCCCACGCCACACCTCCAAGAAGCAACCCACCTTTAAGAAGCAGTAGACCTTTGATAAGCGTAGCCTCTCTGAAAGAGTAGCACTTCTAAAATTAAGCAGTCTCTCTTCCTCTAAGCAAAGTCTTTCTTCCTCTCAAAGCCTCTCTTCCTCTAAAACTAAAAGTAAGCAAAGCCTCTATTCCTCTATAAACTAGTAAACAAGCAAACAAGTAAGCAAGAAAGCTCGGATAAAGTAATAGAAGTAGTTCAGTTCCAGTCCACCTCCGATAAATTACGCGAGATTGTTGCTGCGGGAGGCAACATTGATCTGATACTTAAAGTGCATTTGTGGTAGGCAGAATTTTTAATTGTATCTCCAAAGACCAAGCCACTGTTAAGCCTCTTTTCTTGGGTGTGGATGGGACCTAAAAATGTGATGAAATATCATCACTGTAATTATGTTTAATTAAAGGGAAAAAAAAAAAAAAAAAAAAAGGAAGTGAAAAATGAACATATGTAAGGGAGGTCTCTAATTAGTGAAATTTAGTTAATTAAAAGGGAGATTATCCTGTGTGAACCTATCTTAATTAGAAACTTTGAGTTTCCTTAGCTCAAAGAATCTCTCCCTGTTACTGGTATTGATAAAATAAACCACAATAATTCAGCAGCGGCAAGGGAATCAATTCTGTTAACAAACTTACAAACTTAGAAAAGGATTGTGAGCCTTTATGGTGTCAAATACAAAGCAGACACACTTATTCCATTTTTGAGATTCTGAACAAAGACCCACCTAAGCCGTGCCTGGACATAGAACCCATAGAAATTTTGAGAAAATAAATATATTTTTCTATTGGTCTCCCTTCTGTTTTCGATCCTTCTTTTTTTATTCCTTCTACCCCCATCTCTCTCTAGCTTCTTCGTATTAAAGAAAACATTCAACTCTTGACTTTGGAAAGGGGATCTAAAGAGAGAAAGGAGGAGAGGGCATAGGGAAGTACTGGGCAACTAAATCTACCAAAATATGCTATTTTTGGTATAAATATACCACAACGAAGCCTATTTATATGTATAATTATAATGCCCTAATTTTAAAAATAATAATGATAATAGAAGTGACACCAATAGATTATAGCAAGTGGATCCAGGGAGGGAGGAGGGAAGGGAAATGGAAGGTCTTAGGGAAGAAGATTGATCAAATCATGTTACATGCATGCACAAATGAATTCAAGTATTATGAATAATTATAATGCATCAATAAAAATAAAGTAATAAATAAACATGTTTTTCACTAAAATGCTATGTTGTTGTAAAGAGAGAAAAAATTCATCACAATACTAAACAATGTTTTTAAAGTAAACACCTGAAACCTACAAATTAAACACATATTTTATTCAATATTTCTTTTCCTGATAATCTTTTATTATTTTTATGTATTTGTTTCAAATCTGTATTTTTTTTTTTTTTTATTTGAGACTCAAACACACAAGAGCTAGAAGTAGCTTTTCCCTCAAATTCTCCACAAACAAGACTCTCAGAGGTAAGGTCCCAATAACACATTTGATACAGGTGAGGTTGCCTAGCAACCATCTCACACCACCTTCCTGGAGTTGTTTAGAGTATCAGTTCTAAGGGCAACTAACTCACTCACAGATCAAAGATAAAGACAGAAAAGTGGAAATAAAAGAAGAAAATGTTAGTGAAATACTCTATGGGACAAATAAGATCCAGATATTAAATGTCAGAATTATTTATAAACAGCCTTTCATTTATTTTTCTTTACTAAATCGCTTATACACAAAGACCTTTAAAAGAAAAATTCATTCTTACCATCTTCACAAATGTTGTTGTCTAATACAGAGAATTTGTAATCCAGTTTTGTGTTGATACAGAACTTAAAGGAGTTTAAAAATTAGCTAACTCAACCCATTCCCATTTTGAATGAAGAAAAATAAGAAAAAATAATAAAGCATAGGCAGTAAACAGAAAAATCAAGGATAGTAAATGACTATGCAAGATGCAACAGAGAGTTAGGAGCTAGTTGTTACTATGAAACACAACTCTGAACAACATTACGCTCAAATAGTATGTTACAGTTAAAAGAACATGGGATTTGGAGAAAGACAAACTGGGAGGGCTTTCCAGCTCTGCCACTTCTTTATATTTTGTCATTTTGAACTTTTTCTTTTTTTAATGAATTTTAAGGTTTATTTTACTCTCCAATAAAATGTAATACCTTAGTTAGTTTTGCATTACCATAGTGAAATACCCAAGACTGAGTGACTTCATAAGGAAAGAGTTTATTTTGGCTCACAATTCTGCTCCAAGTTTGAGGACTCACATCTGATGATGGCCATCTTGCTGGCAGAATTTCAAGGTAGTGCAGAACATCACATCATCACAGGGCAAGGGGCAGGGAAAGTGTGGTGTGTGCGTGTGCTATTGTGCGATGCATTTCTGTATTCTCTGGACTCACCCTATCTCCCTTCCTGCATGCTTATTAGTATTCAAACATGGAGGTTCTATCTTAAGGATTCTAATCCTAATCCTCCACCCAAAGGCTCTACCCCTAAACACCATAGTCACATTTAATTTTCACCCTCTTAATATCTCACAATGAAGAATACATTGAGAGGAGACACTCAAGCCATACCAACTACAGCAGGTAGAAAGTCAATTAAACAAGTATAGTTAGCGTTAATTAATCCAAGCAAATAATGTTATCAAAAACTTTCTGTTGCATACCATATTTTTGTCTTTTTTAACCTTGAGAATTGAGCCCTTCTTTCAAAAAAAAGAAATCTGCAACTGTTAAAGTTTCTTGAATAGAGTAGATTCTATGTAAGTATTTCCTACTGTGACATAAATACTCAATGAAACAATAATCATGTATTGAGCTCCAGTTACCATTTGGGAAATTCCACCCTAACCTATAAAATCATTTGAGCACAATTAATATATAAGAAAAATCACCTTAAATGAGGTTCATTTTAATTTCTCTTAGTAATTAAGTAACTAAAATATCTTATTAAAAGTAATATCACAGTTTCCATTTACTACTTGATTAAAAGGCACATCAAACATATTTAAGAATTAAAATTTACCCAGTAATGACACATTAGAAAGAAATCTTTAGGGGACTAATTAGCAATACTATTATAGTAAGAAAATTTCATATAACATCTTACAAATTTATATTATCAAGTAAATCAAACCCTTTCATTTGCATATGATATACGAACATACTTTAAATCTTAGTTCATATTTGCATACTGTTTGCAAAAGAAATGATTTAGACAAATTCATACAGATTTCAAGTCAATTTAAAACTCAACCATTTACATTTCTTGCTCTTTATGAAATGCAAACTATTTCCAAATTAAGTATATTTTATTTTCCCAGAGGACTAAAATTGAAATTAACATAAATAGTAATATGAATATCTCATTAAATGAATAAGATTAAATGAACGGCTTTTATGTAATGTAAAATGAGAGAGTTTTGATAGAAGGGGATGATAAAATTCAAAGTTTAGTTAATTCTTGCATATACATAAGCACACCGAAACATTAAATCATACACATGCACTCTCATACACACACATACACACACATACATACGCTTGTATGAATACAGAAAAACATGACACACACAGACAGCCATCATTTACTTCTGCAAGAAGATATTCTCAGAGCAAGATGCATGTATCTTTTATGTTTACTGTTATGTGGCCAGTGGTTCCCAGGGTTCAGTTATTCATTAAAAGGTCTATCAGAACTCATGGCTAGTGTTTACTATAGTGAAAGGAAACATTAAAATTGGCACTAGTAAAAGGCACGTACAATGGAGTTTAATACAGCAAAAGCAAAACCTTTTGAAATGTGTACAGTTTCAATAACCCAGACATAATGAGTGAATCCTTTATTGCAGAGTATATTTTATATTAATATGTATAATTAGCAATGTCAATTTTGTATACTAGATCATAATTTATATTCATATATACGTTGAACTATTTTCCTGATTTTTACTATTATGCTTCTCACATCACCACTGAATTTCCAGCATAGTGCAAGGCATGTAGTAACATTGAATATATTACCTAAGTGAATGAATTAAGTTATGCTAAATATATTTAAAATTTCTGAATAATAAATTAGAATTAAAATAATAGTATTTACAAAACAATATTTGAATTAAGGTAGGTAAAATAATAGAACGAAACAAACAAGCCTTAAGATTCTGCACTTTTGCCACTACTAAATACAAATTAATAATACAGTTTAAAAATAAAATCAGAGAAAGCAAACAAAATTATATTCTATCACTTACTTGTATGAATGAAATGTTTAAGAGGTAGAGCAAGATGCCAGTTGACTCGAATCCCCTGGTGTTTGTCTCCCCACAGACATATCAGTTTGAGTATCTATTCACATACCAAATCACCTTCCCAAGAGTTAAAGAAGTCAGCTGAGAGACCATGGTGCTGGGTTTGGTGCAATAAATAAGAAAAATGCATTGAAAAGGGCAGAAAATAGTTACTGGCATTACTGCCTCCTCAATCCCAAGCAGACTCCAAAGAAAACACCTCCTGAATAGAGGAGAAAGACAGTGTTAGGTCCAGGCACTAGACTTGAAGGTGAGCACCAGGCTTGCCATGCCGAAACTGGATCCTGGCTCAGTCCCACAACCCCTGTCCCAAGCCAATGCCCACTCACTGATCCACTGGGACAGCATTTACCAGGCAGCTATCTCCAATGCCCTTCCTTCAACTTCATATAGCAGGGACAGGGGAATTCATCACTGGAGAGCAAGGCACACAAGTTTCACAGGACATGATCTTGCAACTCAGTGCTAGGCTGCTGTGGTGAGTTCCAACACCAGGAAGATATCAAAGGCCCGTGAACAGGCCAGAAGCCTCTAGATCTGCCCTGGCATCAGGAAGAAAGAAAACCTGAACAGACCAATACAATTAATGAGAATCAATCGGGAAAACAAAGTTTTCCATCAAAGAAAAACCCAGGACCTTATAGTTTCATTGTTGTGTTCTATCAAACTTTTAAATTATTGTGAAAAAAAAAAAAAAAAAAAACTGTAGAGGAGGCAATTCCTCCAGATACATTCCACGAGGACAGCATTACTCCGAAAGCAAAACAAGGCAAAAACACAACAAAATTGTGTAGCAAACTGAATCCCAAAGAACATTACAAATACTGTTGACCTTGATGAAGTAAGATTCATCCCAGGGATTCAAGAAGGCTTCAAAATTCATAAGTCATAGTTTTGACACACAGAATGAAGGGTAAAAAACATTATCATCTCAGTAAATACAGAACAGGCATTAGACAAAATTCGACATTATGATAAAAATCATGAAAAAATGTAAAAGAGCGTACTTCAACATATTAAAGCCCATATAAAATAATCCAGTAGCTAATATTTGGTGAATGTCAGAAAAGCTGAAAGTTTCTCTCTAATATGTGGAACAAGACAGGGTTGCCCATTTTCACCAGCTGAATTCAACATATATCAGAAATCCTAGCCAGAGTATTAAATGAAAGAAAGTAATAAAGTCATTCAAATTGGAAAAGAGGAAGTTAAATAGTCACTATTAGTAAATGACATAATTTTCTATATAGAAAGTCTTAAAAATGCCACCCAAACTTATTAGATCTAATAAAGAAATTCAGCAGTTGCAGGTACGAAATCAACATATAAAAGTCCGTAACACCGCTATATGCCAATGTGTATTGCCTGATACAGAAATCAAGAGAGTCATCCCATTTATTATAGATACAAAAATAAAATAATATCTTGGAATCAATTTAACCAAAGATGTGAAAGAAATCTATCATGAAAAATTTTAAACACTTTTTAATGAAATTGGAGCGTCTCCTCCACCAATAGCAATACAAATAATGTAAGCACATCTTAAATAAAAATAATAAAGCTAAAGGCATTATGCTATTTTACTATAAAATATACTATAAAATTGTAGTAATTAAAACAGCATCATTCTGGCATAAAAGCAAACCTATAGATAAATGGACAGAATGCATAGCATAGAAATAAACTTATAAATCTAGTCAACTGAGCTTTGACAGAGGTGCTAAGAATAAACGATAATCTTTCAATAAAGGGTACTGGGGCAATCAGATATTCACATACTAAAAACAAAAACAAAATGAAACTAGACTCCTTTCTCTCACCATTATGAAAAGTATCCCCAAGTAGAATAAAGACTTAATCATAAGCCCTGAAACTACCAGAAGAAAACATAGGAACAAGTTTGAGGGTATTAGAATGTGCAAGGATATTTTGAAAAAGACTCTGAAACCACTGGAAACAAAATTTAGAAATACAAATGGGATTGCATCAAAGTAAAAGGTTTCTGCAGAGCAAAGGAAGAGTCAATATAGCAAAAAGACAATTCTATAAAATGAGAGCAAATGTTTGCCAAATACTGTCTAACAAATATCAATACCTAAAACAGAAGCAACTCCAAAAATTCAATAAGAGTAATACAATAGTCTGATTAAGAATGGGCAATAGACCTAAAAAAGACATTTCTTAAAAGCAGACATACAAATGCCCAACAGGTATAGGTAAAAGTGTTCAATAACACTAAACATCAGGAAATGCAAATTTAAACCATAATGAGCTATAATCTCAGTTTAGTAAGAATGGCTATTTTCAAAAATGTAAAGGAAAGAAAGCTAGAGAAAATGTTGAGGAGAGGGAACATAAATAAGTGTAGCCATCATGGGCAACAGGACAGAGGTTCTTCTGAAAACTAAACCCAGAAATACCATATGATCCATCAATCTCATTACAGGGTATAGAATCAAAAGAAATGAAATTTGTCATGTTGAGGAGACATCTGTAGTTTCATGTGTACAAAATTATTCATAACAAGCAAGCAATGGAATCAACAGAAAGATGCCACCAACTTATGAATGGATAAAGAAAATGTGGTAGACACACTAAAATGGAATACTAATTAACCATTAAAGGAATGAAATCCTGTCACTTGTGACAATATGGATGGACTTGGCAATTATTATATTAAGTGAAACAAGTCATCTGGACACAGACAAATATTGCATGATCTGTGATCTCATTCATAAATGGAATCTAGAAGAGTCCATCTCATATAAGTTGAGCACAGAATAATGGTTTCTAGAGGTTGTGAAGAGTAGTGGGGAAGGAAGAATGGAGAAAGGTTGATCAATGAGTGCTAAGTTACAGTTTAGAATAAGAAGCTCTGGTGTACTATTTCACATTAGGGTGACCATTAAATACCATATACTTGATAGAGCTAGAGAGAAGATTTTAAAAGTGCTCCCCATAACAAAATGATAAATATTTGGGGGACCGATATGTTTAGCCTGAATTAAACATTATTTGCCGTATAGAAACATCACATTACTCTGCTGATATATACAGTTTTATGATTTGTATATTAAAAAGAGACTTAATTGATAAAATATAAAGAAAATGTTTACTGTTGAACTTGGTGTGAGGTCAGGATTTTCTAGAACTTTTTTTTTCTCTTCAAGGATCTTTATGATTAGCCTTTTCCTTGGGAATAATAAAAGTAATCAGCATTGCAAACACTTAATAGGGAGTTTTTACCTCCAGAAACAGTACTAAAGTTGTTATGTTTGTTATTTAACACTCACAACATACCTATGAGTCAGATTATATTATTTTCATTGTAATAATGATCATACTGATATAGAGTAATTGGATTTCATGTTATCAACTAATTAAAAAACTTATTAGTAATGGTGAAAAACTGTATTTTTAAAACCTAGTTTAGTATCTAAATTGTTTGCTTGCTACTTCCAGTCTTCTCAATACAAAATATTTTTTAATCCTGTAATAATCACTTACATAAATGGTTTCAATGATCTAGTGCATAGTAACACTCCAGCTGTAAGTGCAGTGGCTTAAAACAACCAGTTCATATTGTTAAGGTTTGTAGGTTAGTGGGGCTTCAGTAAGAGGTTTTTTGCTCCGAAAGCCCTTGGCCGATGCTGCTCACTCACATGCTGTCAGGTGATGGCCTGGAAGGCCTGGTGGCTCTAAGAGGCTCATCCAGCAGACCTCCCCACAAACAGGCTTGCCGGATTCACGGGATGTTGGTGTCAGCACTGTTTTCTTACATGGTGGTTAACTCTAGGAGAAAGGAGTGAAAATATCATCCTTTGCAGGTGGTGACTTCCCACTCATCCTATTCCATCAGGCAAAGCAAGTCATAGAGCCAGTCTATACATAAGGAAAAAGTAAATAGGACCACTTCTTGAAGGGTGGAGTTGTAAGTTCCTGTAGGGAGAGAAGCACTGCCGATAGCTATTTTCTGAAACTACTAAAGAGTAGCACAGACACTACTCTTTATTTTATTTTTAAAGTTGAAAACAAATTTGAAAAATGAACATAAAGAAGAATAGAGAAATAAAGGAATATAAGTGTCTATATACCACAAACACTAATATTTTAAGAAATTTGAATGGGATTTATAAATTTTATCTGTTTTATTTTGTCTGTTTATATGATTCAAAAACATGTTCTAGGAGAAGGAACTTAGGCAAAGGCTGTAGAAAAGAACCAAAAATAGTTTTGGAAGACCATTTGCAAATCAATAAAAAATAAAAAACAAAATGCCAGGGCATGTGTATTCAGCATGCGAGGAATGATACAGAAGGGATAAAGTACAGAAGACTTTGAGTGGCAGGCTGAGAATTTGAAGTTGACATTTTTGCCCAGAACCATCCCTAGGTTTACTTTTTTAAAGCATAATAGAATAGTATAACCAAGGAATATTTGAGGAGAAGTCACTTTTGACTTAGAGTTACCCAGTTCTTGTCAAATGTTTGATCTGTTTTGAACATAGATTTCCATGCTCTTGAAAGGTGATGACAAGAGTTTTTGACAAGCATGTTTTTGAAACTGCCAGACGTAAATTTTGCCAGCGCCTTTATATATACAGGGAAAGGGTTTGAAACATTCTTCAGAGTAAAAATGTGCAATCTAATACCAAAAACAACACTTGTTCCAGTTTTATAAGATAAAAATCTAAGCAAACTTAAATAAATCTGTCTGAAAAATAAAATGAGTGCCAATTATCTAACAAGTGTTGTTAGTAAAACTTATTATTATTAATGTAAACATTAATGGCCTATTTTTTTTTACTGAGTGACCCTCGTCTCATACAGTCACATACTCAGCGATAGCAAGAAAAATGGCAACTGGACATAGAGCCTCACACAAAAACTTTGATAGGCAATGCATTGAATAAGTGACTATTTATTTTTGATTGAAGGGTGAAGTCAGTGATCTGAAACAAAAGAAAACCAAGAAGGAAACCGGAAGCGTTTGAAATACAACATAAATTTTTTATGGTTGATTTATATAATAGATACGTTAATATTGTTCCTACTGCATTGGTAACTATTCTTTTTTTAAATATTTTGTTTTTTTTTGTAGGTGGATGCAATATCTTTATTTTATTTTTATGTGGTGCTGAGGTTTGCACCCAGGGCCTCACACATGCTAAGTGAGCACTCTACCACTGAGTCACAACCCTAGCCCAGTAACTATTCTAAATTCCATTTATCACTATGAATGAAAACTCTGTAAGGAATGTTTTATTATTACCATTTAACAAGCATTTAACAAGCGAGGAAACTGAAAACTAGAAAACTTTGGAAATTCATGCGAAGTCACATGTTTAATGACAAAACCAGGTTTAAAATCCACAAATCTGGCAACCCAAGTCTAAGATTGTAACTACTACACTATTTATTCCTCAAACATTCTTCTCAGGTTTATTTTTGAGAAGCATCTAATTAGATATCACATCTTTATTCAACAAAGTTTTATTGAATGCTATTTTGTGTCAGGCAATACTCTAATTGACAGACACACAGTAGCAAACCAAAGATAGTCAAAAATTGCTATGATCTGGAAACACGTGATCTAGTCAGATAAGTAAAGGAATAAAAACAAATAAATAAGTCAGATTATTTCACAACAGCCTGAGCTACAAGGAAGAAAACAAAGTCATATATCATGAATGAAGGTGGATCCCTATTCATAGTAGTTGGCCAGAAAAGTCTCTTTGAGGAGATGACAATATAGTTGGGAACAAAATGATGAGGAGCCATATTTAAAAATTCAGGAAAAGAAGGCTTTTGGTAGAAGTAACAGCAGGTGCAAACAAAGATCCTTAGATAGAATGGACTTGGTATGTTCGAAAAACTGAGTATATTTAGTATACAGAGAAAGAAGCAGACAGCAGACCATGTTATACCCTGTAAGCCAAAATTACAGAGACAGAAACTTATTCTAAGGGCCTAGGCAAACCACAGGGAACATTTTAAGTAGGAAAACATTACTACTTAAAGTTAAAAAAATTTTTTTTTTTACTTGCTTAGTGATAAGGATTAAAAGGCAAAGGGTCAGAAAAGTCACCAAATCTAAAGGTATGATATTCTAGTCTTCCCATTGCTGACTTTTAAAATATCATTTAAAGGCTTTATTTACTCAGAATTGCAGATTGACAGATTGTGAAGGAAGAGTACTAGAGGCACATCTGCTTTAGTACCCATTGATGCAGGAGGAAATGTGGCACCTGCACTTCACAGAAATGCTAGTTGGGCCTATCCGGTTCACTTCTCCCTTTTAGAGAGACCATGTGTAGAGTTGGCTCCATGACCCTATCCTCAAGAGAGAAAACCTGAGTTCAAATCCCAGCCCCAACACTTAGTAGCTCAATTCTTTTGGGTAATGTATTTAACATCCTTAAGACACAGTTTTTTTAGTTATTAAAAGTAAAACTATAATAATATCCCCCTTCTGGATTTATTTCTAAACTGATATAATGAATATATTCAATTCTATTTCATTTTTAAGAAGCTAATTGTTGATAAGTAAAATTTGCTTTGGACTTAACTAAAACATATTTAAAGTTTTGAATTATCTTTATGCCCTTTGAAATATCCAATTTGCATTTCTACTCATCACAACTTATTAAAATATAAAAGAAGTGCTTTTAATGAAAGCATTTCTATAAATGGAGAATAGGCAGTGGAGTTCAAATTTATCTCTAAGAACTCTAATATCACTTTTATTTAAAAACCATGCACTGAACAGGAAATGTCTATAGATTTCACAGGTGCTGAGTGCAGATGCTGATAAATAGGTGCTATTCTGAAAAGCACAGCTTGCCACTTATACTGAGCTAAAATTAAGTAAAAATTCAAGGGATCTTATTGTACACTGAATAGCACAATAGCATGACTTTGCTATTGATGAATAGACTCATCCAGCCATAAAGAGTAAAAATGTTAACCATGGTATTAGGCTTTTATTGGCTGTGACCAAAATACCTGACAAGAGCAAATTAGCAGAGAAAAAGTTTGTCTTGACGCATGTTTTCAAAGTTTCTGTCTGTGGTTGACCAGATCCTGATAAGAAATAGCACATCATGACAGAAAGGAAAGGGGGAGGGAAGCTCTTCAGCTCAGGGCAGCCAGCAGTAGAGAGAAAGGAACAAGTTATAATCCTCAAAGACACATTCCCAGTGACCTGCTTCCTCCAACCATACCACACTTGCCTATAATTACTACCCAGTGATTCATTCAAATTATTGATCCACCAAATGGATTAATGTACCGATTAGGTTACAGCTCTCAAAATCTAATCATTTCACCTCTGAACATTGCTACTTTGTCTCCTGATCTTTTGGGAGACAGCTCATATTCACCATAATATTGACCACTTTTAGCTAAGAGAGATGATTAGGCAAGAGCTGGAAAGTTGCTGCTAGGGTTCAAAGTACAACTCTGAATAGCTTCCCTTAAGTGACAAATATGAAATTAAATTAGCTTTCAAAGTGTTGTCCAAAACTGTTCAGCCATTAATTTCTTTCGTTCATTAATTTGGATTGAATAACCCCAAAATCAATCCTGTTACTGTTTTCTCATCTTGTTTGTTACAAGATCAATAACAATAACTCCTTATAGCAGATACATGGAAATACACCAAGAAGGTAACAAAACATAAAGTAAAACAGATAATAAGTGTGTTAAATTTAGTTTACTTATTCTACTGTGCATTTTGTTTTGTGCCGATGACTGTGTATTTCATATATGAAATTTGGTTAAAGTTTCTGGGGAGGAAGTTATAAAAGTTAGCTTTGCCTTGAACCTTGGTGCCAGGTCTGCTGTGATGAGACTCAGCAACATATACTCAGGCTGGATATTATAGACAGAACCTCTGAACATGCCCCACTATAAAGCAGAAGCTTACCTGCTGATGGGACAAACTCTAGTTATGGCAAGCATCACTGCCGGTCTTGTAGTGGGCCCAGAATATGCCTACTGCCAAGTTTGTGGAAGTTCTTTCAGCTTTGAGAGTCTGGTAGTACCTGGATTAGCATCGGTCTTGAGGTTAAGTCTTCAATTCCACCAGCAGACCGTAACTTCATTTGGAGCATCAGAGTTATCCCCAGGCCAGTGATCACAGACAGAGACTGTAGACTTGCTCAGGCATCAGGTAGAGACTGTTTCCTCCTGGGAACAGAATCAAATTTCAGCAGCATCAGTGGGAGCTGCACTGGGACCATGTATGCACCCATATCACTGTGCCAATTTTTGTGACTGTGAGACTCAGGTATCACCCAGCTTATTATCATCTTTGGTAGGCGTGGGAAGCCACTCCCAATATAACATTGAGTTCAGGTAGCATGGTGAAGAGGAAGCTTCATTTGATAGGGTAGCACAGAGTAGTTAGCAGACAACTTGGTCTTGGAACTGAGTGCACTGGTCTTACTGTATTGCTTGCTTAAATGGGACAGCTTGTGGTATTCATACCCATAGGTGTGACATAGCAGACTGGAACTGATCCATCCACAGTGATTTTTCCATCTTAGATTTGGAGCAATTCATAAATTCAGAATTAATCTTCTATTCTTTGAACATTTATTTCCTCTTTCTCCTGAACACCAGGGGATTTTTTTAACTGAACTAATTTATCACATTTTTAGGGATTAAAATAAGTCTCTCATATTATAAGAATTGTAAGTATCTTTTCTGTAGTTACTAAAGATCAACAATAACTATACATGGAAAATATTCTTAGAGATCCTTCAGAATAAAGGATTAAGGCAGAACACTGGATTTAACACATTCCTAAAAGATCAAATTTCAAAGATTCAACTCCTTTACTGACTTGATACCAAACTGAATTCGATCTACAAAGTTTGTCCAGATTGATTCCTTAGGTCCCAATCTATGGGATATTACTATAGCACAATCTCGAAAGCTAATTCATTTTCCTGGAGGCCAAACATAAGGAATTAGAGTTTTAAAAATTAAATTTATGTCTCTGTTCATGAATAGCTACAACAAATCTCATATCAATGTCCTTTGTGCATTCTTAATTTTATAAATACCATTGGTATAGAATGAAAGCGAATTTCAGTGTTGTTGTTAGATGAAGGTGTTGAGAACCATTCTAAATAGTGCCAAATGACAAACTTTATGCTTGGTGACAAGATGAGCCTTTTCTTATTTTTCTCTATGTGGGGATCACAATTGGATGTTTAATGTTATGCTTCTCCACATTTACACACTGGGCATAATAAATTCTTGGGATTTCTATGAAGATTACCTCATGTAATACAGTACTTGTTAAGTTTTCTAGCACATGCCTGATAGTGCCTAAGTAGGTACTGAGAAAATGTTTGTGCTTTAAGTGTTTTGCTCAGAAAAAGAAAAAAAAAAAAAAAGATGGAGAATTTGTGATTTTTCTAATGAACATAGGAACACAGTCACTCTGGGAAAATCTATAAAATGACTGAGAATTTTCATTTCAAGCATGTCAAAATGACTTTAGTTTCTAGCTAGACTACAAAAATAAATAGTGCATATATAATGTTTTCCTTATAAATACTGGAAATAGACTTAAAATATTTCATCTCTAACCAGTTGTATGTGTATTAAAGAATAATAAAGTCCAAAATCCATCCTTATTATGTGTAACATTTACTCAAAATTTTCTAGATTGGAATTTTTCAAGGGCAGAATTGACCACATTCATCTTGGTTCCCCGTGTACCACTTTAGGGAGAGTAAATTATACCATACCAAAATTGTCACTGTCTTTTACGGTAGTAAACAGTATTAGAAATGGAAGGTTAGCGGTCCCTCATCTCTGCTGCTGACATTTAGGAATCATTTTCTTCCACATCTCTTTTCTTCCTTTCTCATAAATAACCTTAGTTCCCTTAAATCTTAGTGTTATACCATCTGATCTGCTTTGAACCTTTGAGTTATTTGTGAAAAGGACACATTGTGGAGCACATTGATAAAAAATTTTAAGAAAGATACAAATTGGAATTAACCTATCATTTTTTTGATTCATGCCTGTTAAATATACTTTAATTAAGACATTAAGATCTAGTACCCTCATTTCCCTAGAAAATTTCCTGCAATATTTGTAAAACAGATACACATTCAATACCCTTTTTAAATCCAAATATTGTTGTTTTCTGGGTGACAGTTTTTTGAAGCTCACTTCCTCTTGTACTTAAGGTAGACAACAAAACACATTAGGACACATTAGAGGCACAGTTTATACATTTTGTTCCTGGGGATTCAGTTTCCCTGATATCTTCTATTGTGAAAAAAAAAAAATTAAAACGAATAAACAAACAAACAAAAAAAAACTTCATTTTTCCCTTCTGTGACAAAGGCTTCTGTTTGGAAAACATTTAGCTCTGTAAATGTGATGAGACCAGTCAGAAAATCAACAGCAGAAAGCCTTTAATGTGGATGAACCATGTCCAGCCCCAGGGAATAAATCAGTGGCAGCACATGAGATGCCCAGACAGAGTAGTTTATGCCTGACCCTTAAGGCAAAGAGCCCTGGAAGGTAGGCTCAGCACCCACAACAGGGAAGTTCTTCTTCCTGCCAACCACACATCACCTGCTGATTTTACATAGCCATCTCAAATATTATCAGTTTGCTTTGAGTCTGACACTAAACTTAGTTTCATAATAGCATGTATTTATGATAAATCATAGCAGTCTGGGACCTGGACATTCTGGCCCCACCCTATCTTTCCTCCAGAACACTAAGCCCTAGTCAGTACCCTGTGTATTACTGCGCATTACAGGAAGGGTCCTCTCCTGAACCTTTGCTTATTCAAACATCCCTCCATGTGGAGGAATCTTCCTACTCTCTATTGCCAGATACTATTTTACACTAAACAAAACTCTAATTTTAACTCTAAAACAAAGGTTTTCAAAATATTAAGAATATACAAAGCCCTTTGCTATAATCATTGCTATAGATACTCATGACTTGAGTTATAAACTTAACTTTTTAAAAGACAAATTCCTTGAAGTTTTGTAAAAAAGAAAAATAAATTAGCCCTCCTAGTCATAGTTGCTTAATTCAGAAAGCTAGAAACTTAATTTTAGTGTTTATGTAAAGATGCAGAAAAGTAAACTTTGTATTCTTGTATTTAAAAAAGCAAAAAATACTTTTGAAAATACACAAATAGGAAGGGAAAATTGGAATATTAATAGAACTAACCAATATGTTGATAGAAGCTCGGGAACAACAGAGGACACACACATGCAGAGTGCTTCCTGGGGATGAACTCTGGTGTTGGCCAGCACACGCCACTGAAGAGCACAGTGCAATGAGGCAAAGTACAGAACTGTGCTGCGTACTATAATTTACATATAGTAAATTTAATTTTAGAAAGAGATTGTAAGAACTCAATAAAAGGAATCAAAGATTTGACTAAAGTCACAGAAAAATCAGAAAGATCCAAGTACAGTGGCACTGGCTGTAATCCTAACAACTCAGGAGGCAGGAGGATCACAAGTTTGAGGTCACTCTCAGCAGCTTAATAAGATCATGTTTCAAAGTAAAAAAAATATATAAAGATGACTGGGGATATAGCTTAGTAGTAAAGCATCTGGGCTTGATCCCCAGTACCAAAAATACATAAATAAACAAAGATTAAAAAATACAATGCGACCAAAGGCTGAATGTTTTCTCTGATATGTGGATGCTAATTCACAATAAGTGAGGGGGATATGGAAGAATAGTTACTTTATATTAGGTAGAGGGTAGTGAAGGGAGGGGAAGGAGTAGGGGAGGAAGGAAGAATAGTAGAGTGAAACAGACATTATTACCTCATGTACATGTGTCACTGCATGACTGATGTGATCTCACAATATGTACAATCAGAAAAATGAGAGATTACACTCTATTTATGTATGAATAATCAAAATGTGTAAATGCATTCTACTGTCATGTACAACTAATTAGAACAAATAAAATTAAAAAATTAAAACAAACAAAAGTACATTAAAAATAATCATCAAATAAGTCTATCAACACCCATCAACTGTCATTTTTATTGCCACAGTTTCAAAGATGTAAAGTTATTAGAGGTTACATAAACAAAAATAAAACATAAAGTGCTTTTATTGAAGTTGTATACACAAACGCTTAGATCAATGCTGAACTCATTGCAAGCAATAAATAAATATGATTCATTACTATTCTTTATGGTTACAGTGTTGATTTTAAAATCAATTATGTCCATTCCCAAGTCATTATTTGAAAACAAGTCTCTATCCTTACATGTATTTGCTTATAAAATTTCAATATTTTTAATACTTTATTTTATATAAGCACTCACATAATTTATAACTATTAAAATACGTGTAATTTTCATTTAAGAAAAATTTGACTAAAAGATTCTTCTTCACTTCCCATAGCCAAGGCTCATTTTATCTTTTGAAAAAACACTGTCATATGTATTTCAATAATGCAGTTTTGTTTAAGAATTATCTGGATTACTAGAAGGAAAATCTCAAAAATATAGTTTTATGTTTAATCTATATTGCATAAATTTAGACAAATTTATTCTTTTGATAAAAAATTAATATTTCATATATTTTTATTTTTTTTAATTTGTCAATGAATCTTTATTTCTTTATTTATTTATTCTTATTTATTTATTTATTTACATGTGGTATTCAGAATCTAACCCAGTGCCTCACACATGCTATTTTTTCTTTAGTACAAAGAAATTGTCTGAAGGATATTTAAAATAAGCATTTTCACATTTTAAATTACAAATAGAATTTTCCATGTAAGAAGCATACTTCATTATTTCTAGAATTCTTCTTTCTACTGTACAGTACAGTAGTACTTCTGCTACATTTATTTTTACTTTCAAAATCGTACCTTTCAAATTTATGTTAATTACAAATTTAGATGCTAGTCTACAGAAAGGCAACATAATATCTATCTATAAGAGAATATGCCTAAATAACAGTTGTCTCTTTCTTAGTTTCCAATACCTCCGCTGAGAGGGTAAAAACTAAATTATCAATGAACTTGAATTCATAAACCTCAAATGGCTTGGTGAAGCAGTATTTTTTTCATTTTCAATTTCTCTACTGATATGAAACAAAGTGTCCTCTATTGAAATGAAAGAAAGTGTTACACAGAATACAATTTTGCATTTTTTGCTTTGTTTTTCCTGGTTAGCATACACTTACAGAATCTCATCACTGTGCAATTAAAGTAGGGGGGCATTTGAGAGACAAATGCAAGCTTCTCTTATACCCTTGACATTTTCATTGAGAAAGATTATATTTGAACATACAAAGTCTCAACCATACTTTCTACTTGTCAAAATTAAAAATGAAAGACAACTCCAACTATGATGACTTTAAGACATCATTAGGAATCCAGGCAGTGCCTTCCAGATCTCTGCATCAGTCCTTCTATACAATGCTCGACTCCTTCTTCCTAGTGTGGCAAACATACTTTGCTTCCACTCATGTTACCTCTTGATTGGATGCTTCACAAATATCTATTGTTATATTCTGATCTCATTTTCTTTTCTTTTCCCAACCTCCAATTCCATTTTGTCAATTAGTTGACAATACTTGCTGGCCAATTTGAGAATCTGTTCAAAGAGGAAGATAGAGATTCATGAGTGTGTCAACATAGTTAATACCACATAAAGATATCCAGGATCTTAAATAGTGTTTTTGTTGTTGTTGTTGCTGCTGTTGTTGTTGTTGCTGTTATTGTTCTACTCCAAGAAAAAACATTTTGGTAAAAAAAATTATGTGGAAAAAAAGAAAAGGGAATACATGTTTGTCCTTAATATTGAAGCAGGATTGTTCCATTTAGTAGGCTATGATATGGGCAGTTATTTGAAGTTTTATTTCTTTCTGAAAATTCTAGAATAAAAATAGACCTTTAATTATTTTCTTACTAGATAATAAACATTTTTGAGCATTATTTAAAGACTGGTTCCATGATAATGGTGGTTATTGTAGGAAACTGGTGTCATTACCTATTTACCATGGTTCACTTTTAAGCTCAAAATTACTTTTATTATAAAATAATATGGTTTATTTTGTGATTTATTAAAATTTAAGCCTGAGTTATATTTAACTATTCTCATTTAAGAATTTTTTTTATCCTTTTCCCTCACCTTGAAAAAAGGATTTTTTTTTTTTTAAAGAAATCTGATAACGTCTATAATTTGAAAGGAAAGACACTTTTTCCCTAAAGGATCTTGATAACTTTTTCTCTGGAATCAAATAGATTCTTACACTTAAAAAACTAAAACTAAGAGTGAATAGGTCAGGAGAATGGTACAGAAAGTTTAAAATATTTGGTTCATTGAGAGGAACTTCTGAAATTAATCTAACTTCACATAAGAAAATGATAATTCTGAAAATATTTTAATTTCGTTTAAAATTTCCTTTTAAATGATTTTTTTTCTCTAAGCAGAAGGGAAAATAAAAATCCATAATTTATCTGAAGTCTCTTTATAAATCACAGTACCTGGGTGACTAGGGTGGTTTATTTGTATCAGTCAAACACAAGAAATGCATCCTAGGCATAAAAAACTCTATGAATTTGTCTGATATAAATTTGTGCTTATTCAGTAAATATATTGTCCTCTAAATTTCTTGCTACTTAGGTTATATCCTGTTAAAATAACAGGAAATGTATACTAAAGCTAGACACATATATTTGAATTATAAACTCCATGAAGGCATGAGTTCATTTACCTAACATTTATATTTTACACATAAAGATTGAAATTTCAAAGTATTGCTGCAGGAATATCAATGGGAGGAAATGAACATTGTGATAATTTCAAAAATACAAATATAATATGAAGTTTCATTGAAAGTGATATTGAACTATTGTCTACTCAAAGGGAGAAAAAAATTAAAATTAATTTTTTGATGTCATGTTGAAAATAAGTGTTGAAAAGGAGTATGAAGTATTTTGCTTCTAGTCTCCTTAGATTTTGCTATTGTTATATAATGTGTGACAACTTCTCATAGGACTGCCTGCCTACCTGCAACACACAATGTATTTAAATAAGTCCCAATTCACAGTAAAATGAGGTACAAAGACACAATTTGACCTGTAAAAAAATATTGATTTCTTAAAACCAAAAGCTAGATATCATTCTTTTTCAAATGCAGGCACTTTAAAAATTATCATTATCCAATATTTGATGCCATATTTTCATACTTGATTAACTAACCAGTTTACAGCTCTTCCTTAAGCTATGGTAACTCATTATGCTAATATGTAAGGTTGCTTTCTTGCATTTTCATATCTTATTATAAATATAATAAAACAATATTCAATTACAAAGTTTATTGTGTCAGAAACCTGGTTTTGAATTCTCTGAACTTTAATTTCTTTGCTATGTAGCATGGAGATAATTAAGCATATCTGAGAGGTTAGTAAAAAAATCAGATAAGTAACTGAAGTAAACATAAAGAGCTCAACTAAGTGAAATAAAAAGAAACATCTCGGCCAAGGAGTTGGCACATATAAGTGTTCCATAAAGAAAGTCTAAATTAAATTTTAGTAGTACATAGAGCTGGATAGATAGCCTCCTTAATTTTATTTAAAGTGATATTTCAAATTTATTTTGTATAGTATGCTCACAGTCATGCAGCAAAGGATTATCTAGAGACCTTTAAGAAATTCAGACAACTCAAGCCCAAATTAGATCTAATAAATGCAAATATGTAAAGAGTGTGGTCCAAGAATATGGATGGTTAAAAAAATCTCACAAGTGATTCTTATGCATCTGGTTTGTAAATATTTGAAGCAACTGGTCCTCAAAGTTTTTCATAGTTGTAAAATACTATATTGCTAAACTAATATATAAAATCAGTTTCATCATTTCCCACCTGACTTGCTATAGAATTGTGAAGGGATTTGGATTCTAGAACTCAGGGAAGCCAAATTTTTTGAGTACCGATTGCACTTACATTTTTATTCATACAGTCAATAAAAAACTATTGACCATCTCTTGTGTCCTAGGTACCTTTTCATTCAACTCTGACAGCCTAGATGAATTGCTTTTCAAGTTGTTTCTCACAGTCCTAGAATCTCTAAACTTTGTGAGCAGTCAGCAAATAAAAAGTAGAATACTTTGAATGATCCTTCTAACTGAAAACTTGTATTTTCAGCAGGATGTGGTGGAGTACATCCATAATCCCAGCAACTTGGAAGGTTGAGGCAGGAGGGTCATGAGTTCCAGGCCAGACTGAGCAATTTAGAGATATCCTCAGCAGCTTGATGAGACCCTGTCACAAAATTAAAAATGAAAAGGACTGAGAATGTAGCTCAGTGGTGAAGCGACCCTGAGTTCAATTCCAAGTACTAAAACAAACAAACAACTTATATTTTAAAAATATAATAAATATGAAAAATACATATAATAAATATGAGCAAGGAGGACTACCTGCACATAGACAGGAACCTGTCTTTTGGGACATCTTTAAGCATACCTTGTCACCTGGACCCTGTCCAAATAGCCACACACTTCCTCTGCTCTCTGGGACTCACAGACAGGAAATGCTCTCAACCCTGGCTCAGTTCTGCATCTAACTCATCTCAATGAACCCTTGAAAATCATTTCTGGGTCCTTTACAGCTAAGAATGTTTGTAAGGAAAATACAAAAGGGTGCCAAGTTTTCAGTAATGCTAAATGGAGTGGAGAACATTTCCAATAGTGTTGTCGCCTCTCAGAGGGTAAAAGCTCAATCACAGAGGATGAAGGGAAGTCACATCACTCAGGCATTTATGTGCCAACTGGCTTAGTACAAATTCTTCGTTAGCACAGAAATGTACACCATTTGCAAAGAACTGATCTCACAAGGTTGGCATTTGAGCTGTCTTATCTGTCTAAGGGAGCATTCATTATTTACTCAACTACAAGCAATTGGAAAAACAGGAGAATCAAGGGCAAAATATTTTGTTACAATTTTTTTTGCCTCAGTACTTTAAGGAACTAGCTCTGTGCTTTCCAAGAACTCCTTTCAAAACACTCTCATGCTGTAAGACTACAACATTATTGGCACATAGATTCAGTTCATATGTCAACGTCAAATAAAAGGGAGCAACTGCTTGGAATTTGGTGTTGTGAAGGACTGTGAGGTGGTGTCTAGGCCAATCAGAAACAGAACAACGGCCCTGTGAGGTTGATAAAGTGTGTTGCAGGTGGGAAAATGGCTACAGGGTATTAATCCTGCTTGGGGGTGATATTAAAATTATTTTTATATGCATGTTACCCCATAAGTATAATCTATTTCTGGAGAGGGATCATATTTTACTTATCTTTATATCATCAATAACCAACACATAGCCAGGGCCACATTAGTTACTTAAAACCCTTTGCTAAATAATGGGGGACAAGGATCCAATTGGTAATCTGAACAGATTTGTGTTCTTTCCCAATACAAGATGCAGAATTTCAATATTGGATAACTAAATTACAACTCACACTTTTTCATTCTGCAACTCAATCATGTCTTCTGCCTTCAAGGAATCAGGATATATTTTCACATTTTTCTTCTACACTGTTTTCTCTAACTATTTTTTGTGAGTACCAAATTAAGTATTTTATATATATTATATAATATATATATATATAAAGAAAGAATGTGTGTATATCACTAATAGCAGTTTATATAATTACTTCAAACATATTTTATATGTGTAGCATATATTTTTGTTTGTAGTATATATATCACTAATATTACTTTATATATTTCTCTTGGCAGTTCTGTCAGTTTTGGCTTCATGCATTTTGCTGTTTTCCAGTGCATGCACATGAAGAACAGTTGCATCTTCTTAGAGAAGTGATTTGTTTGTTATCACATAATGCTCTCTTCCTCTCTGATAACTATTTAATAGCATATTTTTCCTTCTTTAGAATTAAAATTACTATAATGCTATTGCTATAGTTATAATTTAAGTGTTTTTATTATGATATGATGAGATAACCTAACATGAATAACCTATTGATACAAATTCTTGATATGAGATTTCTTCTTTTTGTTTAGTAACATCTTCTACTTTTGTAAATGGCCTCTAACTATTTTGTTTTGTTTTTTTCTTTGTTTTTGGTACCAGGAATTGAACCTAGGGCACTCAACCACTTTAGCTCTTCATGGTGTACGCTGAACACCCATTCAAGCAAATTCTTTGCAAGCAACTTTCAGGTGTCAAGTAGTTTAGGTGTCTGATACAGAAATACATTAAATAAATGCTGTCCTTTAACAGTTCACTATAAATAGACAAAGCTGACAACAAAATGAGTAAAAGTTGTTACTCAAAATTAAAGACCAGCTAGGCAAGGTGGAACATGCTTGTAAACCCAGTGGCTTGAGAGGCTGAGACAAAGGATCACAAATTCAAGGCCAACTTCAACAATTTAGCAAAACCCTGAGGAATTTAGTGGGAAAAAAAAAAGTGAGCCTGGGATGTGGCTCAGTGGTCCCTGAGGGGGAGGTGAAATTTTGTGATTGGGTCAGAAAATGGTTTATGAATTCTTTTGATATTATTATGTAGGAACAATTCTGATTCAGGTCCCTTGTTAAATATGACTAGTAAGAGAAACAAAACTCAGGTCCTTATGCTCAAGGAGTAAGAGGTCAATGAATAAATGAATGAATGAATGTAGGTGAAAGATCAGTGACATGAATCCTTTGATCAATCAAGGCACCAGAATCTATGAAAACTCAAGGAAGGGGAAAGAATTCTGCCCAAGGATGGATGATAAGAGGTGATCTCCAGTCTTAATTTTGAGACTTAGGTGGATAGAAATAATTCATTCTGAGAGAGGGAAAGCAAGAGGAGAAAAAGTTGTGGAGTTTGTAAGAATTATTGAGATCACATCGACTATAAAGTGACATTGGAACAGCCACATGAGGGCACAAGAAGCAGCTGTTTTTTGACTGGAATGTAGAAATGTTTGGTGGCACCCAAAGCTTTTGTAAATTATAGAAACTTAATAGAAATAGCATACAAACTATAAATAAAAAATTATAGGTATAAGAGCTAATACTTCAACATAGAATGTAAAAGAAGAAATATTAACACACTGCATTTTTCAAAGAGCTTACAAATAACATAAATTTCACAAAGCTGAAACTATTATAAACCTTTTATTATTAATAATATGCTAGAAGATACACATGTATATCAGTTCGTTACATTTTTCCATTACTGCCTGATTACACAACAGGAATTTTATAATTTTATAGAAAGAATAAAAAATGATTCAGTCCTTTCTCCAATATATTTTACTAAAATGTATTTGTATTATCATAGTTTATTTTAGTCTACAAATCCTTCAAGTGAACTTATGTAACATTTCCTGTAGTGTCTTGTTCAGGTCGTACGTACTCCATGGCAAAGACACATCCTAGGTGAATTCCAACTAACTTATCTCACGAGGTAAGTTGGACCATTCAACTCAGCCAGGTTCAATCTGTTCCCTCTCTGCATTTCATGAGTTCTGGAATATGGGAAGTACTGAGAAGGTGACCATGAATCTGGTTCTTTACGGTTCCTGAGCAAAGAGAAGAGTTGTTGTTGTTGTTTATTCCTACTTTACTCTGGGTTCAAAGAGTTTGATGCATGTTATCAAGTGCAGAAGGTAACCGGGAGCTGCAGGCATACAGAAACTTTTTGAGGTACAGGCAGTCAGAAGTTTTGGTCACCATCAGTGTAATGAATGACTCCAGGTTGGATCAGTTTTTCATGACTCTAATCTATAACTGGAGCTGTCACTATCCTTCCTGCACCTGGAATAGAACATGTGGAGCCTCAGAATTAACTCTGGCAAGAAAGAGGATTTAAAGCCAAAGATTCATTCATTGCATTTCTATGCTCTGGAACTTGGATATTGGAACAATAATTCCCTAGGCAAATGCAGAAAGCATATGATATTAACTTATATCTTAGAGAAATTAATATTATTATTGCAAAATCCAACTTGTACCCTTGCTACTTGCATATAAAATAGCAAATTTTAATTTTACCTAGGTAGCAATCCATCAACATTAAATTCCAAAAATCAATGTTTTGGGAAGAGAAGGACAACATATTCCCACTGAGTTGTCAGAAAAGTTTTCATGTGGTAAATGAGGCTAAAATAAGGATTTCAACTACAAATATAACTTACATAAACAAAACAGGTGAAAAATCATTATCTATGAAAAAACATTAGTAAAAAACTAAAAGTAGGAAATTAAAATGCAAAGTAATATTCTAAGTAGTTAAAAGGAACTCATTAACAAAACTGGCTACCTAGATGTCCACATACTACTTACAAAGAGTCTTACAGTCTGCATTTACACATGAAATGGTTCATTAAAATTTTATCTTGAGGTCAGGTTGAAATGCACACACACACACACACACACACACACACAGACACACACACAATAATTTCTACCCTTCAATAGTGGATCTGTCAAACACTGTAACTTATAGAAACTGAAGAATAAAGTGCAAAGTCAAGTGTCACTGAAATATGTACACCAGGATATATTGGTTATGAAAATTATTGGTTTGTGTGTTTGCTTATTCAGTGGGTGGGATTTGTAGTATCAATCCTCTAGAATATCCTATACAAAAGAAAAACTCTCTACGTGTTGCTGGTGGAGTGGAATAACAATAAAGCAAGAAAAAATATGTTAAGTGATACTGGACCCAGGATGGGTTCCAAAATGAAATCCTACATTACCCACATTATCTCTATTTTCAAGCTGATCAGAAACAATGGCCTGGTTGACACAGATTTGCATGTGCAGTGCAATCATACTGAGTCAGGGATAATACCTAGCTATTCACATAGTGACAATTTTTCATCAAGCACAATTTTACAATTGAGAATATGAGAATGACAGAATCTTTTAGGAAAATTTTGGATGGTTTTTTCTTTCATTCTGTTTTGACCTGTGAACTCTTAAGTAGATAATGTGACCTATCTTGAAAGAAAATAACATTATTTTTATCTTACTGTGTATCCTAAAGTCTTTCCTTAAGAGCTAAAACATAAAAGATGGGATTGCTCCTTGGGTCCACTCAATACATATACATTAATAAACAATGGTTACTATTTTGATGTATTTCACTCCACTTTCTGTGACTTATCAACCCTCAGAGAAAAGAGGTTTGTATAAAGCACAAGAAATAAAATCAAAATCAATAAAATGGGATGGGATCAAACAAAAACTTCTTCCCAGCAAAAGAAATAATCAAAAGTATGCAGAGAGAACCTATAGAATGGGAAAAAAAATCTTTGTCACTTGCACTTCACCTCAGATAGGGTATTAATTTTTAGGATATGCAAAATCTCAAAAAGTTTAACACCAAAAAAAAAAAAAATCCCAATCAATAAATGGATAAAGGAACTGAACAGATCTTTCTCAAAAGAAGAAATAAGTATGAAAAAAACTTCAACATCTCTGTAGATTAGAGAAATGCAAATTAAAACCACATTGAGATTCTGTCTCTACCAGTCAGGAATGGCAATTATCAGAAATACAAGCAACAATAAATGTTGACAAGGATGTGGGGAAAAGGCAACACACATACATTGCTGGTGGGTCTGTAAATTGTGCAACCACCCTGGAAAGCAGTATGGAGATTCCTCCAAAAACTAGGAATGGAACCACCATTTGACCCAGTTATCGCACTCCTTGGCATATACAAAGGACTTAAAATCAGAATGCTAGAGTGACACAGCCATACTGATGTTTATATCAGCACAATTCACAGTATGTAAGCTATGGAACTAACCTAGATGCCCATCAATAGATGAATAGATAAAGAAATTGTGGTATATATACACTATGGATTATTACTCAAACTCTAAGAAGAATGACTTTATGACCTTTATGATTTTTGCCAGTAAATGGATGGATCTGGAAACTAACATCCTACATGAGATAAGACAATCTGAAAGAAAAACAAAGGTTGAATGTTTTCACTAATATGTAGAAGCTAAACCACAGTAAACAGCGGGGGATGGGAAAAAGAGAAATTCAATAGATTAGACAAAGGGAACTGAAAGGAAGGGAGGGAGAGAGGAATAGGAAAGACAACAGAATGAATCTAACATAATTTTCCTATGTATGCATATGAAATACCTAAGTGAAACCCATCATTGTGCCTACCCACAGAATGGGCTCCTAATTAGAATAAGATATATTCCATACATGTATAACTTCATCAAAATGGATCCTACTGTCATATATAAGAAGAATCAATAACAAAGAGGTTTGCATATTACTGAAATAATTCATTCAAGATTTCACATGCAAATAAAAATGTCCAGTTAGTATTACATATTAACTTTTCTGATAGGTCCCTTATTCTTACATTCATACCTATTAAAGCAACTTTTACATATAATCTTCATTATGGAATTAATAATGGGTTTGGGGATGTAGCTCAGTGCTACATCATTTTATAGCATATGAAACACTGGATTTAGACCTTGACATTGAAAAAAACTCAACTATCATTCATGAGCGCTTACCTTGCCAGATACTTTGGTAAGCATTTTACTACCTTGTTTAGTACTCACAATGATCTTATATGTTACACATTATTACTTTTTTGTTTTATAAGCAAATTAATATGCAGAGAGATTTAAAAAAAAAAAAACTCAATCAGTCTGACTACAGAGATTCTGTTCTAAACAATTAAGTTACTATTCCCCATAGCAATGCACTTCATAGGAGCACAGTAAATGTTAATTTGATTGAAATACTAGACTTGTTAAGGATTCTTTTACTCAAGAGTAAACATTCTTTAATAGAAAAATAAGAAAAAAAATCATTCTAAAATAACCCCTCCTCTCACTTTTGCAAGGAAAATTAAGATTTAGCTAATCTATATTTACCTAATGCCTGATATATCTGGTGTTAAGAAACTATGGATATCATGATTATAGAAATAAAATGACTCAGGACATCAAAGTGATCTCATGAGTTAATTTTGAGGACAATAGAACTTTTCCAAAAGTGCTTGGAAAATTCTGTTCATATAGATGCATGTGCTTTTCTGAGTCTGGGATTTATATCTTTCATCACATATTCAAAAGGTTCAATGACAACCCAAAGAGTTAATCACCACTGTCCTAAAGGAAATGGACCAAGTAAATTTGCTAATTGGACCATGTTATTTAGGAATTCCAGCAAAGATGAGTGTTCCGTCCAAATGTACCCAATGATCTCATTAAAACACAGGATATACATGGAAGTGGGAGATTTAAACTCTTTCATCTCAAAAAGTGTGGGCTTTCCCAGAGTCCATGTTGCACAAAAGAGGACACCAGAACTTGAACTTGGGTATGCATATTTGTCTAACTCTTTGCACTATGAAGATCCATCTGCATTCCCAGGCATAAAGGGGTGATGGAAAACAAATTAAATCAGCAGAGATTATTTTTTCTCTTTCTTTTTAACTTTTATGTTGGAGATTAGTTCAAGGTCAAATTTTCCCTTTCTGGAAGGTCAATATTAAGGACAGATTTATTGCATTAGCTCGTCATATGTGCTCTTCAAAATGAAATATTGTTTTCATCTCTGGGAGCAAGGATAACAACTAAAATGCATTTAAATTTTTCTATACTAGATTTTAAATTTTTCTTTTATTCAGTGTTATCATTGTCTTCATTTAGTATGTTTTGAAGAGTGTGAGTAAATAAATTTCGAGAGGAAGAATTTCTTGGTTATTTAGTGCATAATCTCAACCTGCATTCTGGAAGATGAATGAATTGGATGGTGCTGCTTTAAACCAGACTGCCTAGATTTCATTCTCAGGTTATGTGCATTAAGCTCTCTTACGCTATTTCTCTCTGCTTCTTCATCTCAGAGCGAATAGAGAAAATCAAGAGCAATAGTATGAGGTTCAGCACAGAAATATTCAAATCACTTTTGAAATAAATATGTTACTTTCATTGATGTACCTTAGAAGAATTAAATTTAAAGATTGATAAAATTATTTGGAGTACTTGAAATACATATAACATGGTACAAGTAAATGGCCATATACACTTATGTGTAGTTTGCCAAATTCTGTCTATCACACAATGCTTCAATAAATGAGGCATTTTGAAGAGGTTTGACAATCTGCAATATTATTTTCAATGAAAAGTATCTTTGTCTTCACCAATTTATAGTTATATAAAAAAGGAAAATGTTTTATGTGATAGCTATGATACAAAAGTTTGTAATAGCTCTCTTCGGTCTGCAGAAAATTGTTGAAACTTACCACTTACCCATGCTTCAGAGTAGAGCCTATCTGGTCACATCATTACCCGGGATGAGTTTGAGCTGTGTCCAGGGGAGGACTAGCCTGGTACCCTTCTAGTTACTGTCCCTGTCCCTGGTTTCATCTAATTCTCTGAACAACTGACCTGATTTGTTTCCAGGGACTGTTTATGGGTTCTTTCTGAGAACTCGTCTCCCCAAGGTAACATGTGCCACTGATGAGCGTATCACCATCCTCAAAATAACCAAGAATTTACAGTTTCTGGGACTATGAAAGAAGTGTGGACTAAGGTATCTACATGCATAAACCAGAGGCATTTTCTGATGCTACATGGGCTAGGTATAAAAAGGAAAGGGGGTAAATTGTGGGCCAGTTTTTCTCTTGTTGGGTCATTCAAATGGAGAATTTCTGAAGTACAGTATTTACAGATAGAACCTGACCTATTAGACCATTGTAAAGGTACATATGACATGTAGGAAGACATATGCTTATCAGCTAGCTGGACTTAGAACATCTAAAACATTAAACATGTAGGCCTCCACCTCTATTCTTCCCCTGGGTCCCATTAAAGCAGGCCTGCTTCCTGGTGTAGCCCTGGTTTCTCCTTAAGTCCTATTTTTTTCTCAACATTGCCACATTTAGTAGAATATGAACTGGAAACACAGTCACCTGAAGAAATTTTCTCCAACACATCCTTTCATATTGTCCTACCTGCACTTTTGTCTTGATGAACTATCTTCACCTTATCCCCATACCAACATCTATCTGAAGTATCTGCTTATTGATTGACTCTATGAAGGGTTCCAGAAAAAGATAAGATCAACCAAGGGCAGGTCATCACAGGAGGTGGAGAAGTCACAGGAGACATGGAAATAGCACTGACAGTTCATCAACCTGAAGCACAGATGATAACTGAATAAGAAGGCCACAAATGAAACTAGTACTGTCAGGTCTTATGGACTTTTGAACATCACATCTTATCTGTCTTGATTTTGTACTTTTAGTTTACTGGGCATGTTAATGGTGAATACCAAACAGTTCATAAACAGCAATTCATTGGACATTGAGAATGACATTACTGTGATGCAGTGTGAAAAAAGCACACTATTGAATCAAGGGAAGGTTTATTTATAGACCTGAAACTATATACTAATATCCATTTATATCTATTCTTATATCTAGTTACCTTCTTTTTTTACTCTCATTTTTACTACAGAAATGGCAATTATTTTCTAAATATCTTTATAAAATCATAGAATTTCAGGAGGTTTTATTACTAAGATTTTCACTGGTATCCTTGATAAAATGGGGGAATATGTAGAAGGAAATGAGAGGGAGGGGGGTATGAAAAATGGTGAAATTAGACACACATCATTACCCTATGTACATGTATGATTACACAAATGGTATGAATACATTGTGTACAACCATAGAAATGAAATGATGTACCCCATTTGTGTACAATGAGTCAAAATGCAGTCTATAAAATTAAAAGCTAAATAAAAAAAAAATTTTAAAAAATCTTTGTTGAAACATTGGCACATGTGGTGGATTTATAACTTAGGAACATACCTGTTTTCCTGACTTTCATTACATTGTATAATTTACATTTTACAAACAAAAAAGTAGAGACTTGAATAGATAAAGTATCTTGCTTCAGCTCCAGCAGGTCAGATATGGCAAGGCAGCACTGGCCTCCTAATCTGCTGGTTGAAGAACTTTGAGCCCCCATGTGTCTTCACATGGCCTTCCTCCTTCTGGCCTCCACATTCCCTCCCTTCTATTTATTTATTTATTTATTTATTTATTTATTTTAACACAGATCCTAGTTGTTGAATTTAGAACTCACCCTAAATTCAGGGTTATTTTCTGTAGAACTTTTAGTTATATTTTCAAGTGAGCTCACATTCTGAGGTTCCAGGTAGATGTGAATATTTGGAGACACTATTTGATTCACCATGACCTTTATTAATCACAGTCTTTGGGGCAAGTCAAAGTGTCAAGAAGCCCTTGAGATCCACATGGCATCTTTCTTTCCCCATCTAATAAATGGGGAGGACAGCATATCCTTACAGGTTTTTCTAGAAAAACAATGACTAGATCAGTTTTAGGACATCAAATGTACTATTTAACAATCAATTACTGAAATTATTTTTTTATTACGTGTTAATTGTTTTTTATTAAGGAGATGAATTGAGATTGTCATAGGCTTTGCTAATGTCCCATCCCTCCTGCATTAAGCCTTAAAGTACATGTCTACGTTCTGTCTCTACTATCCACCTTTCACTAAGTGAAAGACTATGAATAGTAGATTCCTTACTTGAAAAACTGGTATAATAAAATCTGCCTTGCTCTCCTTTCAAAATTAATATACCAGCAAATAAAACAATATGAAATAATTATAATATGATAATAGTATGAATGTAGCATTCATTTTAAAGTATTTAATTGATAAAGACTACAGACTGACAGTATACAATCTGATGAGTTTATGTCTCAGTGAAATTTATGTTGCAGAATGATGGTCACAGATTAATTCACAAAACCATCATCATTCATTAAGTACATGACATCTTAAGAAGTTATTCATCTAACAGTTTAGAGTGTGTACCCTGCAACCATCTCCCCATCTCCTTCACCCAGCTTATCTCCTACTAAAAACTGTTCAACTCTTTACTTCTATGAGTATAATGATTTTAACTCTATAGTAAGATAAAATTATAAATTATAAATATACATGAACCAAATATTGGAGCACTTAAATCTACAAAGCAAACTAACTAAACTGAAGGGAGAAATAGATTGCAATGAAATAACAATAGGGGACTTCAGGACCCAAATTTCAACAATGAACTCATTATCTAGACTGAAAATTAATAAGGATACAGTGGATTTAAATAACCCAAAAGACTAAATGGTCATACACAGAATAGTCAACAAAAGAAAGGTATTGTAAATACTAATCTCCAGCACACAGAACATTCCCCAGCATAGAATATATGCTGCGTTACGAAAAGCATTATAAAATTTAAGAAGGCTAAAATCATAACAAGTATCTTTCCTTATCGCAGTGATCTACAACTAAAAATAGGAAGAATTTTGTAAAATTAAAAAAAAATATAGAAATTAAATGACACACTCTTGAGTCAATGGGTCAAAGAAAAAAATCAAAGGGAAATTAAAAAGTGTCATGAAACAAATGCAAATGGAAAGTCAACATACCAAACTTACACAATGCAGGCAAAGCAGTGCTAGGAGGAAGGTTTATACTGATAAGTAGCAAAGAAAGAGTTATTCTAAATAAATGGCCTAACTTGGAATTCCAAGAAACTAGAAAAAGAAGAAGGAAGTACAAAGTCAGCAGAACAAAGAAAATAATAATGATGAGAGCAGAAATAAAAAAAAAATTAGAAACTAGAAACACCATAGAAAATTTCAAAGACAATAATAGTTTTGAAACAATAAACAAAACTGACAAAATTCTACCTAACCAACCAAGAATAAAAGAGAAAGAGTTCACAAAAATAACTTCATAATCGAGAGAGAATTATATCTGATATCACAAAAATCCAAAAGATTGTAAGAAGTTCTTATAAGCAGTTATGTGCAATTATTGACCAACATTTTACCATCACAGCATTTGTATGGTTCTTATAGAATCACATAAATGTCCTATAAGAAAAGAAAATTGCAGTCCAATGTCCCTGATGAACATAGACTTTAAAATCCTCCAAAAAGTTCTAGCAACCAAAAATCAATAGCATCTTAAAAGGAATATGCATCACAATGCATTGATATTTTTCCCTGGATTGCAAGGATGGTTTCACATACACAAATCAATAAATGTGGTACAATATAATGTAGTACATTAATAGACTAAAAAATAGATAAAATTTTTTAGTAATAAACATGCCAAGTGAAGATTATTCTCCATCGCAATGTTCTTGGCAAACTTCTTAGATTCATGAAACATTTTTAGAGTTCTTCTTTTGATTTTCTTTTGCAATTATTTTCAAAGTTGAATAACCAGCTATGTTTGGAACTCATTTTTACTATTTTAAATGACAGACTTCTATCTCATAAGAAGAAATAGAAGCTAATATACAATGGGATATAACAGATTCTCCTGTTTGTACATATGAACATATAATTTTACGCTTTGAAATGAAATGACCTGTGGGTAGTGATTATTATCTATTCAGAGGTGAGAATACAAAGTCAGGCTTATGAAGTTGAGTAACTCGATCAGGGTCACACAGCTCAGTGGTGGCATGAGCGTTTCACTTCAGTGTTTTCTGATTCCAATGCTCATGTTTCTAACATCTGTTACAGGTAAGAATCTCTTCTTCTAGAGCTGCCTTAATTCTCTCCAGTTTCTTCGTTCAGATACATAGTAGAAATTCTTCAACTGTAATGTGGGTTGGGGAAAGTGATAGACTTGGGATGGTAAATGGACACAGAGAAACAGCCTGAAGTCTAAGATCATAGAAAATAAT
The DNA here is from genome assembly GCF_902686455.1 of Sciurus vulgaris. NCBI lineage: Eukaryota > Metazoa > Chordata > Mammalia > Rodentia > Sciuridae > Sciurus > Sciurus vulgaris. The sequence goes on from NC_136472.1 coordinate 48,921,160, forward strand.
CCTGAAAATTTCAAAACATCTTTCAATAGATTACATCCACCAACTCTTGTGCGAAAGTAATTCTAATGGATTGTGAATTTCTTTTAAGTTCTCTGTCTTCCTTTTCTTCTTCCTTTTTTCTTTCTCCCCTACCTCTCTGTTTCTGTTTTACCCCAGCAATAAAAATTTTGAAAACTATCTCACAGTATTAATTTTTCATAGAACTATTTCAAATAAAATACTGGTTAAAAAATTGTGTTATGGTGTCCTGTGTCATTCAGCACCCCTCCACACCACAAGCATCTTTGAGGATTTTTTAAAAGGGAACTATAAAAGACAGCATTTAGAGGAGCTAATTATGTATGGGGTAAATGTGACCCTCAAAGAGTCCGAGTAGAAATGCATTGCTTTGGTTTTTCATAAAATACGTTAACTGAACTCACTGAGCAGCCTCCTCATAAGACATGTGGATCATAAATTGATGTATTTATTGCATTCATTGAGATTGAATTCCACTGTACTACATTATTTTGCTTTATAGGAAACACAAAAGGACATATCACTCGAATTTTAACATTAGGAAAGCTTTTCCTCCAGTTACCTTACGCAAAGGTCATTGACAAAATTTACTCTTCTTTGGTACAAATGTCACACCCTTTTGGAATTCATTAGATGTACAGACCTTAGCCTGACTTCAAGTTTCTTTTATTTTTACATAAAATGTCTCTTATTTATATTGACTATAACATACATACATATCTCCGTAAATCATTTCAAGAAACATAGCAAGATATTCATAAATGATAAAATGATATTCATAAAATGATATAATCCTGATCTATTTTATTCTATGTACTAGTTATTGATTTTTCCACTTCAATGAACTGTAAGATTCTTGGGACTGAAGTCTGTTCCATTTTGCTCTTGCACTCAACACAAAGACTTTTATGTTGTCATTTTATCTGGGAAGTGCTCAGCAGACATTTTCAAAATGGGTATGTTACAAATGAGAAATGTAAGTAAGACTACTGATATTCAAGTTGAAAGTCTACAGGAGGAACATCACACCAATGAAAAATTATGCGCCAACTTGCTAATATTGGTTATTTTAATCTTTAAATGTCAGTTGAATTTTAGAAGGGGAAATATGAGTTCATAAAGACATTCTAACAATTTGAAACTAATGAGAAGAGTACTTGTGAAAATACCATGTCTATTATTCTAATTAGTTTCCATCTGTCTATACTTCTCTGACACTATAAAACAGATTTAATTTATTTTGTTTCTATATCTGTTTTCTTTTTGTTATTAGGTTGGTTATGGAGCATCTGCTCCACTTCACTTCAAAGGTCACAGCATCTAAGAACATTACGTATTATTTTAGAAGCCATGAACAATTTAAAAATTCATTAGTCATGCTTGCTGTTCCAGGACACTAAGCTTGGTTGGCTTGCCCATAGTTTATAAAAGTAAGCTGTGAGTGAGACCAGCAACTTCTGAACCATCTCTCCACTCCAGTCAAAAACTGCAAGAACCATGCTTGACTTCTGCATGCTACATCTACAACTCCAATTCCTTTCATTTGTTAGACTGAACTTAAAAAAAAACTCAAAACATACATTATAAATTCAGAACTATTCAAAGAATTAAAAAAAAAAGGAAAGAAAAATAAAAGCTACAAAAGTATTCTGTGGTAGTCATTTTTTTGTTGTAGTTTTGTTTTAACAATATGTGACTATGTGGTTTTTGCTTTTATTTGGAGGTTGCTTTTATTTGGTATTTTGCTGCCAAAAAATACAGTCAACCAAAGAGAAAAATGAGCTTATGCTGTCACCACCTATAAGAAAGGTTTTAAAGGGGTCATCACACACTTAATCATACATTTAAACTTTAATTTTATAATGAAGATAATCATTTTATGTTAAAAATCTCTTTTTATTTCATATCTTCCATATTTATATTGGTGTGTTATAGTTGTACACAATGGTTGAATTTGTTGTTACATAGTGATACATGTACACTGTTATAGTTTGGATGTGAGGTGTCCCCCAAAAGCCCACATGTGAGACAATGCAAGAAGGTTAAGAGGAGAAATGATTTAGTTGTGAGAGTTAATCTCCCATGATAGGGATTAACTGAGTGGTAACTGAAGTGGTAGGATATGACGGGGGAGGTGGAAATTAGGGGCATGACTTTGGAGTATGTAATTGTGTTTGGAAAGTGAATGCCTCTTTCTCTGCTTCCTGCTCATCTTGAGAACCTCTTCTGTCTGCCACATTCTTCTGCCATGATGTTCTGCCTCACCTTGAGCCCCAGAGGAATGGAGTCAACTTGCCTATGGTTTGAGACCTCTGAAACTGTGAGCCTTCACATAAACTTTTCCTCCTCTACAATTGTTCTGGTCTGGTCTTTTAGTCACAGCAGTGAAAAAACTAAAACATACACAATGTAACAATATAATTTGGCCAGCATAATTTCCCAGTCTTCTCCCTCCTGCTGTTCCATGTCTTCTGCTCTGCTAATCTCCATGGGTGTCATCAACAGATGAATGGATAAAGCAAATGTGGTGTAGTTACACAATGCAGTTTTATTAAGCCATATAGAAAAATGAATTTGTATCATTTACAAGAAAATGGATGGAACTAAGTGAAATAAGCCCAATTAAGAAGGTCAAGGATCGTGTGTTTTCTCTTACATGTGGAAACAAGAGAGGAAAAAAGAAAATAAATGTTGGGGGAATCTCTGTTTCATTTTTAGAGGGTGATCATGCCAAATATAAACCATCATTATAATAATATTTGAATCTGTTTTAAAAATTTTAAAATGTAAACTCTATCTGGCAAAGGAAAAATGGAGATCAAAGTAATGCTTTTTCAATCTTCTCTGTTGTTCATATATAAGTAAAAAGTTAAAAGAAAAAAATGTTAACTAAAACTATAGCAAATAAATAAATGTATGGAAAAATATCATCTTGGAGAGGTTGTTGTCATTCCTCTTTCAGTTTTGAGCTTGCAGAAGTGGCCTGCTCCTTAGAGAACTAGTGCTCTCTGCTTTTTAAGGATGATGTGAAGGAAAGATGGCCAACAAATATATGAAAAAATAAAAAGGTCAACATCTCAAACAATCAGAAGAATGTAAATCAAAGCCACACTGAGATTTCAGCTTGCTCTAATTAGAAAGGCAATTATCAAAAAGAGGAATAATAATAAATGTTTGCAAGAATGTGAGGGAAAAGGTAGACTTATACATTATTTGTAGAATGACAAACTGGTATAACCACTTTGGAAAGCAGGATTGAGATTCCTCAAAATACTAGGTATGAAATCATGATACAACCCAGCTATCCTATTTCTTCGGACTTGTCCAAAAGAACTAAAATCATCATATTATAATGATGAAGTCACATCAATTTTGTATAGCAGCACAACTCACTATAGCCAAAATATGGAACCATCCTAGGTGCTCATCAATAAATGAATGGGTAAAGAAAATGTGGTATATATACAATGGAGTTTTACTCAGCCATTAAAAAGAATGAAACTATGGGTTTTCTGGTAAGTGGATGCAATTAAAGAACATCAGGTTAAGAGAAACAAGTCAGACTTGATAATAAAGACTGGATGTTTTCTCTCATATATGAAAATTAGAGCAAAGTAAGGGAAAAAGAGGGAATGGAGGTTGAATAACATAAAGATATGGGGAGGTAAGGGGAAAAGGGGAAGATCAGTGGAGTAGTTATAGGGAAGATCAGAGGAGTAGAAGCAGGAGATTGAGAAGAGAGGAGGGATGGGAAAGAGGGTGAAATGTATAATGAATTTGACACAATTAAACTATAAGCATATATATATATATATATAAAACACAGTGAGTTTCATATATATATATATATATATATATATTTTTTTTTTTTTTTTTTTTTTGCGGTGCTGGGGATTGAACCCAGGGCCTTGTGCTTGCAAGGCAAGCACTCTAACAACTGAGCTATCTCCCCAGCCCCTCACCTATATTTATATATATAAAGCATCAATAAAAATAAATAAATGAGTCAAAGGAAGACCAGTAGAGGAAGGGGGATGGAAAGAGGGAAAGGCAGGGGAAATCAGGGACTGAAAGGGAGTAAATTAAACTCAATGCATATAATATCATAATGAACCCAAGTATTACATATATCTATAATGCAACAATAAAAGAAAAAAAGATGATATGGAGGCTATTCTCAGATAGGAAAGATTTACTCTCCACTTTCCTAATGAACACTGTATCAAAACTAGGGTAAAGATACAACCCAGTCAGGGAAACACTGGACCTGTTAGAATAAAAGGTGACTATACTTCAAAGGAGCTATAGGACTTACCTACCAGCTCCCAATCAGAGCAAGGGGAGTCTGTAAGCACTGGGTTTGATTCTGAGGGTTCATGGTCAAGGGAAAGTGAGAGCAAAATTGTCTCAAGGAAGTCTTTTTCTTTGGAAGCATTATATGTGATATAGCATTAATTTCTCTGGCAAGGAGCAGGGAGAGATTGCAAACATCCTGCTGGGATGAATTCTAGAAGGGAGAAGACCATGGTGGCCCATATTAAATGAGATAGAAATGCCAGAACATGATGGCAGATAGTGGAATGAGGGATTAAATCCTCAGAGAAATAAGATGCTGGAATGGATCTATGATGTGATTCTTATTCCATTACTAGTTCAAATTTGATTTGGATGACTCCCATTGTGCTCTTATAGCATGTGTAATTCCATCACTCCATGTTATCAATCACTATACCATACTGTGACCTTTGATTTATTTTCATACTCACCCACATCCTTGAGGTAAAAAACTAGTTTATTTTTTTTTGTTGTTGTTGTTGTTGTTGTTGTTACCTGTATCAGACAACAATGCCTGCCAGATAATAAGCTAGAATGAGAATAAGAACAGAACAAATTAATATTAATACAGCATTTATTATTTGCCTACCATTAAACTAAATTCTAGAAGACAGTATCTGACTTAGTCCTCAAAATCTTATACAATATATTTCATGTTTTCTCTGTATGAAAGAAGAATGAATTAAGACTCAAAAGGGCACATCAATTTTCCCATGGTTTCATTACTACTTAATTATAGGATAGACATTTGAACCTAAGTAATCTGCCTTCCAAAAGAGGAGTGCTGCCTGTTCTGATTATAAGTATTTAATCATTCCTCTCTGAATTTAACAGGTAATATAAATCATTATATATTAGATATGAAAGTAGTATCCCTGTGGTTAAAAATGAAAATTTACTGGAAGTCAGTCATCTCCAAAGAAAGCATAGATCCAAAAGTAGTATTTTTAATGAATGTATTGCCGTGCAGATTTAAATCCTTTAAAAAATTAAAATGCAATGGTTAGAAAAAAAAGAATATGATTAGAAATCACAATGGCATTTACAGGCAAATGGATGAAATTGGAGAATATCATGCTAAGTGAAATAAACCAATCTCAAAAAAACCAAAGGACGAATGATCTCGCTGATAAGTGGATGATGACACATAATGTGAGGTGGGAGGGATTAGTGTTAGTGTTAGGGTTAAGGTTAGGGTTAGGGTTATGGAGGGGGGCAAGAATGGAGGAAGGAAGGACTGTATAGAGGGAAAAGAGGGTGGGAGGGGTGGGGTGGAAGGGAAAAATAACAGAATGAATCAAACAAAATTACCCTATGTAAATTTATGATTACACAAATGGTATGTCTTTACTCCATGTACAAAGAAACAACATGTATCCCATTTGTTTACAATTAAACAAAAAAGAAAGAAATCACAAAAGGAAACTTCAAAAATTTGACCCATTGGAGGGAGATTTCTGAAATTAGACATCCTAAAGCCAGCTTACAAAACTGGCAGGCTTTTCATATTTTTCTAATTGTTGTTGGTTTATCTGCAACGCTTCATCCTGAATGCATAAGGAAAAGCCAGAATTTTGCAAATACAGTTTATTTATTTCTATTCTTGAAGCTCTAATGCTTTGTTTTTCCATTACTCATGCTCTCTTTCTTAATACCAATTAATAAATACATGCTCATCTTTTCATCTTGAAGGCAGTCTTACCCTCTCCCCTTCCACTAGCTAGCAAAACGTGAAGGGATTACAGTTAAATTAATGGAGTTTACAAGTTAATTAATGACCTTAAGTTTCAAATTTCTGAGTTTACTGAAAAATAATTGCTTCTTTCAAAGTTTAAGCACCATGTTTTTTATTCGCCAATGAAATACAAGTTTTCTAAATTAGAACAAACAAAAATGACGAAAATCTTTAGTGATTGTTCACAAAAACTGTAAAACATACTTCGGTTCATGCCTAGATATGTCTCTTCCTGATTGTCAACAGGCAAAAAATGATATTTAATCCCCTGCAGAAGCCAAGAAGGTGGTCTGTGGTCTTAGTTGAAGCTGCAAGATTGAGCATCTGTTAGTACTTTGGTGACAGCAGGTCATTAGTAAATCGAACATTGTCATAATGCTTCATGTGGAAAAAGATGAAATAAAGCTTTCATTCCTTCCAATTAGATTTTTAAATTTAAAACTGGTCACATAATGATTATAACTAAAACTTAAACTTTAAAACAAAAAGAAAAAGAAATTTTAAGTATATTTTCTCCCAGGGAAATTAAATTCCCATGCATCTGTATTTCTCTTCTTTAAAAATTAGAAACCCAAGGTGTGAACATAAATGACATCAAAGAAACTATGATATCTATATTATTAATATATTAAAATTCTGGCTCTGTGAAAAGACATGGTAGAATTTTTCAGTCATAGAAATAGAATTTCAGATTTAAACGGGATTGTAAACATCTAGTCAATACTTACATTTCAGAAGTGAAGAAATGAAACCTCACAATCCAAAATTGTTGCTTTTCCCTGAACTACCTCTGAGTTGCTCTACTCACACTGGTTTTTAGTGTATCTTCTGCTGTCCTATTTGCCTACTTCTTTTCAGAGACCTCAATAGCTTATAAGGACATCCATTTACTATTATCTTCATTTACAAATGAGGCAACTGAAGGAACAGAGTTTAAGTTGTGTTTCAAAAGTCACACAGCTGTTAAATGGTGAAGTTGGCATTTGAATCCAGGCCTTCCAGCTCCGTAATGAAGAATACAAAACTAATAGTTGATGGGACAAAAAAAGATTTAAACAAAAGTCTAACTCCACTATTACCCTGAGATTAGACAAGTGTGGCCTCTGAACTGGAGCATGCATTTCCCTACTCCTTATGTTCACTGCTCCACAGAGAACAAAACCCATGGAGCTAAGGGATGATGATCGCACCTTGAAAGCCATCTGGACTCCCCCTCAGGTATGCTTGTACTTCACACTCCAAATCTGAAAAATGATTAAAAGCAACTTTTCAGGGATGTGAACTGAGTGTGGATGAATAGGCTGAAAAGATCCCCTTGGGGCCTTCCTTGTGTAGGACAGAGGAGGAGCATAGGAAAGAATGTGGCATACTTCAACCCCTGGGTCAAAAATCTATGGGCTAGTGGTCCAAGTACTTCTACAGGTACTTCCATATTTTTATTCAGAATGCTGTGATGATCAAATATTTTAAATAAAAATATGAGTTCTGATGTTATTAATATTAAATATAATATTGAGTTATATTTTCCAACATTCAAGCAAAGAATGTTTTACTTAATAATTTTATTACTCATACACATAATTTATAAACTTTTTGCATTTAGTCATAAATTTTTTTTTTGCCTTCATTGACCCTACTTATACAGAACTCTAACACTTTAGGGAGTAGACATAACTATATAATTTTTTTAAAAGCATGATTGTAATACTCACATTATGGTACCTTTTTATTGAAGGTAATAGAAAATATATGGACAAAAGTAGGAGTCCATGACTGTGGTATTAAATATTTTCCCTCAACTGTATATTTGGAAAGTGTTCAGAAATGGTAGTTGAAACATAAATGTTCATGGAATTGATAAAATCTAAAATAATTCTTATGTTTAAGAATGGCTATCTGAGAATTTTGTATAAATAAATATTTGAAACACATGATATCTGTTAACTGGAAATGCTTCCAAAGAATTCACTTCAGCATGTCAAGCTGCTTTCCGCTAACATAATTTTTTTGACTCTTCATGAAGTATCACATGTAATAGTCACATCATTTCTTCAAATATAATAGGCACATGATTTCAAGTTACCTCACTGGTTTTTAAAGAGTTGCTGTGAAACTTATTTTTCTGTTACTGCAATGTAATATATCATTAAGTTTTCCTAGATATTTCATCATGTCAACAGTTCATTTCATTCAATGTTTGCACAGTTAAAAATTAGTATATCATTTGATCTGAAAAATGTTTTCAATTTCCAAGAAAACATAACTTCATATAAAAATCAATATTACATTAACCTTGAGGTTAATAGAAACATGTGCAAATAGAAGACAAACATATCAAGAATAGCCAGGAAAAATAAGGAAGAAAAAGTAACAATCTTACAAGGTCAAAATTTTTTGCCAAAATAGAACCAAAATTATAATTAACCATTTCATTAAATATTAATACAACTTTGTTTCTTCAAAGTATCTTTTAAAGGCTTAGACATATATGACTAAAAGTAATGAACAATTGTACATATCCAAACTAAGAAATGAAAGTTATATTACTTTTAAAACAAGAAAAAAACTAAAGAATTTTTGTATCACTTCAAAATGTTTTCTATTTGATCATTTTAACATCTTTTTTTTATAGTAGAGGGTCATTATTTTATAAAGCTAAATTGGAAGTTAGATCAGATCTCTCTAAATTCATTCTCAGCTCTATTCAAAGGAGAAAGTGACTGGAATGCTTAATCAGATTTCAGCTTTTTTTGATTTTAAGGTGTGCATTGTCAACATGTCAGTCTTACATGCCAGGTTCAACTGTCTAGTTAATAGACCTCTATATGTACAGAAAGATTATCTATCTTCCTTAAAGTCTTTTCCAAGTGATTCTTTTATTACAGGTCTGACATGAATTATCTAAGAATAAGTAAACATAAATATTTATTGCCACATACCACAGAAACCTAGAAGTGGAAGAAAGTCAACAGAGCTGCCTGTACACCACCAACAACACAACAACGTCTTTTTAAGGAAAGAATAAAAGCAATTCATCACTTGGATGGCCTGCCAGGATGTTCTCATACCCCAGTTAATGTGTCCTCTAAAGATCAACTGTTTTAAACTTAATCCCAAGTGTAACAGTGTCAGCAAATGGGAGCTAAGGGAAGGAGTTTAGGTCATGAGGGCTCAGCTCTCAGGTGTGGATTAATGCTTCTATAAAAAAGGCTTGCCCCCATGTGTTCACTCTTTTGCTCTTCTGCCGTGTGAGTACACTGTCCAGGCCACTTTTTGCCCTGTCACCTTTTTCATGTTATGAAGCAGCTATGGTTCAAATATGGTTTGTCCCATTCAAAACTAATGTTCAAATCTGATTACCATTGTGATGGTGTGGGGAGGTGTAATCTTTAAAAGGTGATACATTATTGGGAGCAATTGCTAACTTCCTTGTGGGAGTAGGTTTGTTCTTAAGGGAGCTGTTTGTTAAACAGTGATATTGCCTCCTGTTGTTTGCCTCTTTGCATGTGGCCACTCACTCTCTGGCTTCCTCTCTTACAAGACACTTGACACTGCCATATTCCTGGATCCCCAGCCTCCAAAACTGAAAAGCAAACTTTTTTTCTGTTCTTCATATCACCCAGTGTCAAGTTTCTTGTTGTAGCAACAGGAAATCGACTAGGACAAAGTTCATCACCAGATGCTCTTGATCTTAGACTCTAATCTCCCTAAATGTGAGAAATAAAGTTTTGTTCTTTAGATAATTCTTTATCCAATCTGTTATATTCTGTTATAGCAGCACAAAATGAACTAAGACACCTTATAATATGGTCGTTTAGATAACATTGGAGAGTACATATTTTTAGGTGAATATTACATAAGTATAGATGAAGGTTAAAAGATAAGTATATATATGTCTTATAAGAAAACTACATACTTTTAAAAATGAAAAAAAAGATGATAAAATTTAAACATAATTCTTTAAAAGAACTATTCTTTTCATGCCGTGTAATCTCTGAACTACACAATAGCATCATTGTGTGAAAAGTGAAAAAAATAAGTTCATTTTATATATCTCTAAAATTTTTAGCTCTGCCTGTTGTATATATTTTATAGATTTTTAGAAATATTTAATATTTAATATTTAATAATAATATTTAGAAATATTTAAACTAGTCATAGATGAACTTTAATCAAAGATCAATTACAGAAAGTTTGTCTTAAACACATTAATTGTAACTGTGAAATAATTACATTAAATATTGGTGGTCTAAATAATCTATTTAAATGGCAAATAAGCACGAACTGATTAAAAAAATCAAGACTCAACCCTATGGTGTTTCCAGGAAACTCATTTAAATACAGAAATTCAGTGGGATTAATGAAAAATACGGGAAATGATACAAAATGTAATCTATGCAAATCGACATCTTACAAGAAGAAATATAATGTTTTCAGCCTAAATATAATATATAAAGTAAAATTTAAGATGTAAAAACAAACATGCTAACTGGGCAAGAGATTATAAATATCCATTCATTATTTCAGTTCTATTTTAGTCACCAAGAAGGTTTATTTCAAGCCAAACAGAGTTTAGTTTCTTCTATGACTTTCTCACACAAAACTGTGAATGTACAAACCTCCTGTTTTCCATTTATAACTGATTCAGTGCGTCCCTCTGGGGCATTAACTCTTTCTTACTGTGATATTCACCATGCCTGAGTGTGAACCAGAAGACATCCCACATACACTATCAGGGAAACTCAAAAGTAAGAACTCCTGGTATATCTGAGACTAAGAGTTTACCCCAGCATAATTTAGTTGTCATAATTCTTAAAAATAAAAGGAAGCCCAAGACTATGCAAATCAAATGCCCAATAGGCATCTCAGTCTTAACATATCTCAAACCTATTAGGCATGGTGTTTGCAGTTAGTCTATCCACATTCCTATTTATATTTTGAATCACCTCTAGGTTATTTGTGATACCTATTATAGTATAAATGTTATGTAAATATTTGTTATATGATTTTTTTAGGAAGTAATGACAGGTAAATAAAGTCAGTACATGTTTAGTACAGACACAATTGTTTTCTGAATTTTTGATCCATACTTTGTTGAATCCATACATGCAGAATACCCAGATGATGAAGGCTTACTATATACTAGTTTTCATCCATCCCCAAACATTCATCAAACAGTTCTTCCTCTTTTCATGAGCAGTAACTCCATCCTAACAGTTGTTCAACAGAAAATAATAATTAGTTCTGAGGATGTAGCTTAGTGATAGAGTACTTGCCTAACTAACATGTGTGAAGCCCTGGTTTTGATCACCAGCACTGCGAAACAGACAAAACCAAACAACACTAAAAGAGCTCACATTCAAGTAGCCATATTGTGTTAGTCAGACTCTTGAAGTTAAGTGGAAAAAAAATGAGGAAATTGAATGCCACATATGAACTGCTACATTTATGCCTATCATGTTAACATGTCTTAAATTTATTTTTCTAGAAATCGCTCTAAATTCTGTGGTATGCACTCAGACTTAAGTTCATTATTTTTTTCTATATCATTCTTTCAGGAGAATTCTTGAGTTGGAGACAAGATTAGAAAAATAAATAGTAATTTACAACATAAGAAAATCCTAGGTAGTAAATTTTTAAGAATAGCTTCACACTAAGAACAAGAATGACAGATAACCTACAAGAAAATACATGAACTCAATAAGTAGTTTTCGCAATATACATTGTTCATCATTTCCTACAAATGGTATGAAAATATACTTAACATGATGATGATATAAAATGTTAAAACAATATTTACTAATGAAAATTGGTATTTGATTTATCACAGATAATTTTGTTACATATAATTCAAGATAATTAAAAGATATCTCAAATCACTCAGACACGAATTACTATCAATTTCATTGTTTTCTCCAGAAATTGCTCCACTAAACTAGAGTTGCAACTGAAGATGAGTGAGTAATAAATCATTGAGTCATTTCAGGACAAACCTTTTCTAATATTTAAATGCCTTTACACAATAATGATCTTCTTCTACATTACCAGACTTTTAAAGAAATGTCCTTCAATAAATTTCTTAGCACTATTATACAAAAACCAGAATGCTATAGAATTCTATTTGGAATAAGCAGTTCTGCTCATAACAATTGAAATGGCAGGGGTGGGAGTATAAATTATTTTTGGTTTATACAGTCTGAAGAAGTCTCAATGCTGTTATATTAAAATCTAAATCACATATTCATGTACATTAATATCAAATTTCAAATCAAATGTACTTAAGTAAAGCAGAAAACTTTAGCCTTAAGCCAATATACTTACCAAATAAAGCTGTATTCACTTTTAGAGGTCTATGTAAAAATAATGGTATCTTTTTTCATGCACATGTTGTTTACAGCTGCAAACATATAAGGACAATGTGAATTATTTAATATTGAAAAATGTTCCTTATGTAGCTAATTGCAAGTATTTAGCACATTACTTGTATTTGTGAATAACAATGAAACCAAAAACTGGAGCATGAAGAGAAGGAAGAAAATGAGTTTTTAGTATTTCCTGAAAATTTTTTTAATTAGGCAAAAACTAATTGTGTTCATAATGCCTAAAGGAAAGGAATTGAGAAGCTAAGCTTTCTTTTTCTTGGTTCTACATAAGAATTTATGTCTCTCATATAATCCCTGATTCCTTACCAAAGTGGCACCACAAAAATCTTCACAGGATCCACACATTGTCATTCTTTATTTTGAAGACAGTAGACAATATCACGCTGGGGTCATTAAAAAGGGAGAATGGAGTTACAAAATCTGTGTGGATGTGGATCCAAAGTGAAAGAGACCCTACATCCTTTAGAAAATTTGTTTGGTATATTTTTTTTATATGTGGAGCAAAGAGCAGGGCTCTTCTTGCCCAGTTCCCTAGGCATGGTGAGGTTTGTCTTGCTGAACTGAGAGATTCCTGTGGAAAATGGAGAGTTCTTTGTTGTAAAAAAACTACACTTTGCATTTCAGTGTTCTATAATTTATGTTTCCTATATATCTAAATGAAATAATATTCATCAATAATTTTGAGAATCATATAGCTTTTAACACATCTCCTGAAGGGTTTTTAAGGTGTAAAATGACTTCTACAGTTATTTACTAAACTGGCACCAGGCAAGTGAGAGGTGAGAACTGGAAACATTTAAATACGTAAGCGAGTCCTCGTCAAACTTATGGACTGGGGAAATTTAACAGCATTTGATTTATAGTAGTATGAGAGAAACAGCAAACAAAACATTTTTACAACAATGTAGTTCTGGCTGTGGGTCCTCATATACTTCTTGGTGGTGGTGGTGGTTGTTGTAATTATTATTGTTATTATTATTACCATTGTTGTTGTTGTTTTGGCACCAGGGATTGAACCCAGAGGTGCTTAACTACTCAACCACATCCTCAGTTCTTTTTATTTATTTATTTACTTATTTTACTTATTTATTTATTTATTTATTTATTTAGATTTCGAGGCAGGTTCTTGCCAAGTTACTTAGGGGCCCTGCTAAGTTTCTGAGGCTGTCTTTGAACTTGGAATCCTTCTGCCTCAGGCTCCTGAGCCACTGGATTACACGCACATGCCACCACACCAAACTTGATTGGTATTTTGATTAAGCAAAAATGTCTTTAGAAGACTGGAAAGCATGGGTGAATCATTCACCTTTCCATGTATTCCTACACTAGTTTATCAATATAGACCAACAGGGACTAATAATTATTTTAAATTATTTTAAAAATGCAGATCCTAGATGGTAGGAAGTGGCAAGACTCCTAATGACATCTAAGACAAATCACTCAATCTGAGTTCCAACACACTTTCCTGCTGAAGGACATAGGTCTCTGCCCTTATCAAGAGTACATTTCAGACAAACATGAGTAGTTGAGCTGACTTGGTACATGAGATGAAATTTGCTAGCCTTTTGCAGGGTAGATAAAAGTTAATAAACTATTAATATGGTCTCAATTCAACTACATACTGTGGTTAGTTTCACTTGTTAATTTTAAATTTTTCACAAGGTGAACTCAATTCTGGATATTATGGAATCACTTCAATGTGTTTAAAGGACACTATTATCCAAGACTCAGAGATGTTACTACCTTACAGAAAAGGAACCTCAGTGTAATTGACAGATACTAGTTTAGTTAGCCAACCTTCTATAAATGTCTTTCTATATGACTATTTAGGATAAAACAAATTGCCAAGATGATAAAGAATATGCAAAATAGCATAGTGTATTAGAAGTGCACCTTTCTAAAAGCAATATTTTCCTTCCTAATATTGTCTTTCTCCTCCACAAATAGAAGATATAGAAACAAGAATTTCTAAAACTGTTTTAAATTGCAGGCAAATGGATGAAATTGGAGGATATCATGCTAAGTGAGATAAGCCAATCCCAAAAAACTAAAGGACGAATGATCTCACTGATAAGCGGATGAGGACATATAAGGGGGGTTATGAGGGGTTAGCGTTAGGGTTAGGGTTAGGTTTAGGGTTAGGGATAAGGAGGGTGGTAAGAATGGAGAAAGGAAGGACTGTATAGAGGGAAAAGAGGGGTGGGAGGAGTGGGGGGAAGGGAAAAAAATAACAGAATGAATCAAACAATATTGCTCTATGTAAATTTATGATTTTTAATTAAAATAAATAAATAATAAAAAAACCTCTAAAGCTTGATTTCTTCATTTTAAGACAGAAAATGAAACATAAAACAAAGTAAATAAACTTGGAAGGCTAATATTTACATTCAAAGACAATTATTTGGGGAGGAATCTCACATTACAAGATGGTAGAACCTACTCTCACATTAAATTTCAAGAAATAATTTTTGTATATTATTGATATTTCCAAAATCATTTTTAAATTATTTTTAAAAATGTTTATACCAATTTCCTTAATACAGCCCCTAAGATTCAAGAAATAAAACCAAGAATCAGTAAGTGGGAAGGCATCAAATTAAAAAGCTTCTACACAGCTGAGAAAATGATTGAGAGCATGAAGAGAACACCTACAGAATGGAAGAAAATCTTTGCCAACTACTCCCCTCACAGGCATTTCTATCCAAAATATAGAGAGAACTAAAAACAAAAACTCAAAGGCAAAAAACAGATAACCCAATCAATAAATGGGCAAAAGAACTAAAAGGTATTTCTCAAAAGAGGTACAAATGACCACCAAATATATGGAAAAGGTTCAATATCCCTAGCAATGAAATTTAAATCAAAACTATATTGAGATCTCATCTCACTTCAGTCACATCAGCAATCAACAATATAAATAATAATAAATGCTGGCAAGCATCTGGGGGAAAGGTACACTCATACATTGTTGGTGAGACTGCAAATTACTACAATCACTTTGGAAAGCAGCATTGAAATTCCTTAAAAGGATCAAAATGGACCTACTATATGATCCAGCTAACTAACTACTGGTATTTATCCTAAAGAATTAAAATCAGTGTACTATAGTGGTATAGGCACATCAACGTTTATAGCAGAACAATTCACAATAGCCAAATTTTGGAACCAGCCTAGATGCCCATCAAGAGATGCATACATTTAAAAAGTGTGGTTTGTATACATAGTGGAGTTTTACTCAACCATGAAGAAAAATAAAGTTATGACATTTGCTGGTAAATGGATAGAAATGAAGAGCATTATGTTAAGTGAAATAAGCTGAACTCATAAAATCAAGGGTAGAAGCCAGGCACAGGGGTGCATGCCTGTAATCCCAATGGCTACAGAGGCTGAGGCAGGAAGATGGCTAGTTCAAAGCCAGCCTCAGCAATGGCAAGGCACTAAGCAACTCAGTGAGACCCTGTCTCTAAATAAAATACAAAAGAGAGCTGGGGACATGGTTCAGTGGTTGAGTGCCCCTGAGTTCAATTCCTGTATCAAAAAAAAAAAAAAAATTAAAAATCAAGGTAGAGTGTTTTCTCCCATATGTGATTGTTAGCCCAAAATAGAGGAAAAAAGAGGGGGAATTCCATGAAAAGGTAAATCAATGGAGTAGCAAAAGGTGATACAGAGGGAAGAAGGAAGGAAAAAGGAGAAGAATGGTGGAAGGAATATGTGATACACCACCATGAATTTCATACACATTTATGTATATCTAAAAAGCAACAATTTACAATAAATATAAGGAAGACAGTAAAGTAAGAAGAATAAGGGAGGGGGAAAGAGAAGCTTCTGGGTACTGAAGTGGAGCAAATTATATCCCATGCATGTAAGATTATGTCAAAATTAGCTCCATATTATGTTTAAATACAATCACTAATAAAAACATTTCAAAACATAATAATTAAGTAATTATACAAAATGTAAATTTAGTACTGGTAAAATAAAAAATTTATACAATATTTCAGAAAAAATATTAAAAAAGTAAAAGCAATATAAGAATTTTTAATTGTGGTCCTGCAACTCTACTGCTAAGATTTTTCCACAGAAGAGTAAGTAAAGAGAAGCTACACTCACCCTCAGATATTTGTGTAGAAGATCACAGTATCATAATCCTTAAGAGTTCAAAATATAAAGAGAAATATAGATAGTAAGTGACAGATGCTATGGTGTTATGAAATTTGTATGTTGTAATTTAATTACCAAAACAGTATTTTCTTGTGTTACACAAAGATGTGTGGGTGTTAGGAAATGATTAAGCCATAATGTTGGAGTCCTCATGAGTGAGAACAGTATCTTAAGAAAGAGGTGTCAGATCATTTTCTCTACTTTTGTTCTTTTTTCTCCCACTATATAAAGACCCAACTTTCAAGGATGATCTGCAAAGCAGATACTGGTCCATTGCATGAACTGAAGTTTCCAGCACCATGACCTTAGACTTCCTGCCAAGGAGAAAGGAATGAGCAAGAAATCCATGTCCTTTAGGAATTTCTCAGTTTCAGGTGTTTTACTCTGGCAGCAGATTTTAGTAAGAGAGAAGGTGAATAGAAAACAATACAAGTGTTCTAAAAGCCAACATGGCTTTGCAAACTATCAACAGAGAATGGGATTGACATTTAAATTATGGAGTGTCTTAAGTGAAGGAGTTTTCATCATGTAATTTCAGAAGCAGAAAGTCATGTGCAGAACTATAGCTATGTGAAGTGTACATGCATGCGAACTGTGAAGAGAAGCTCATATTCTACAAACCAAGAGAGATATTCAACAAAATCCTTTCAAAGATCTTTGAACAGCACCTCTTCTGTATACAAAAGTGGAGTATGATGTTCAGCAATTACTCAAGCTTTCTGAAAAAAATAGACTAGAATTAAGAGAATGGAAATGCAAAAAAAAATAAATATTGTACAACTGCATGAACAAAGCATCTGAGAAGCTCAAAATCCTTTTTATGTTTCTATTTTTATTTTTTTTATTTTTTACAGACTGCATTTTGATTCATTGTACACAAATAGAGTACATCATTTGATTTCTATGGTTGTACATGATATAGATTCATACCATTTGTGTAATCATACATGTACATAGGATAATGATGTCTGTCTCATTCCACCATTTTTTATAACCCCTCCCTCTCATTTCCTTCTACATAATCTAAAGTTTCTCCATTCTTCTCTCCCTCCCCACTCCCACCCCCATTATATATCATTCTCCACTTATCAGGGAAAACATTGGGCCTCTGGTTTTTTGGGATTGGCCTTTTTCACTTAGAAATGATATTCTCCAATTCCATCCATTTGTTTCCCAAATGTCATAATATTATTCTTCTTTATGACTGAATAATATTCCATTGTATATATGTATATATATATACATATATACCACAGTTTCTTTATCTATTCATCTGTTGAAGGGCATCTAGGTTAGTTCCACAATCTAGCTACTGTGGATTAAACTGCTATAAACATTGATGTGGCTCCATTACTGTACTATGCTAATTTTAAGTTCTTTCAGTATAAACCGAGGAGTAGGATAACTGGGTCAAAAGGTGGGTCCATTCCAAGTTTTCTGAGGTTCTCCACACTGCTTTCCAGAGTGGTTGCACCAATTTGCAACTCTACCAGCAATACACAAGTGTGCCTTTTCCCCCACATCCACGCCAACATCAATTATTGCTTGTGTTCTTGATAATAGCCATCCTAATTGGAGTATGGTGAAATCTTAATTGTTTTAATTTGCATTTCTCTAATTACTAGGGATGTTGATCATTTTTCATATATTTATTAATCACCTGTATGTCTTCTTCTGCGAAGTGTTTGCCCAGTTCCTTGACCTATTTATTGATTGGATTATTGTATTTTTGGTGTAAAGTTTTGTAAGTTCTTTATAAATTTTGGAGATAAGTGCTTTATCTGAAGTGTGGTGGAACAGATTTTCTCCCAAACTTTAGGCTCTCTTTTCACATTATTGATTGCAATCCTTTGCTGAGAAAAAAGTTTTTTAGTTTGATTTCATCCCATTTATTGATTCATGCTTTGATTTCTTGTGCTTTGGGAGTCCTATTGAGGAAGTCTGATCCTAAGACAACATGATGAAGATTCAGGCCTAGTTTGTCTTCTATTAGGTGAAGGGCCTCTGGTCCTTGATCATTTTGAGTTGAGTTTTGTGCAGGATGAGAGATAGAGGTTTAATTTCATTTTACTGCATATGAATCTCCAGTTTTGCCAGCACCATTTGTTGAAGAGGCTATCTTTTCTTCATTGTATGCTTTTGGCTCCTTTGTCTACTGTGAGGTGCATGTATTTATGTGGGTTCATTTCTGTATCTTCTATTCTGAAAAATTGATCCATCTATTTTGTTGCCAATATCACGCTGTTTTTGTTACTATTGCTCTGTAGTTTAAAGTCTGGTATTATTGTGATACCAGCTTCACTCTTTCTGCTCAGGATCTTTTTATCTATTTGAGGTCTCTTATTCTTCCAGATGAAGTTCATGATTGCTTTCTCTATTTCTATAAGGAATGTCATTGGGATTTTAATTGGAATTGCACTGAATCTGTATAGTGCCTTTGGTAGAATGGCCATTTTGACAATATTAATTCTGCCTATCCAAGAACATGAGAGATCTTTCCATTTTCTATGGTTTCTTTAAATTTCTTTTTTAGTGCTGTGTAGTTTTTATTGTAGAGGTATTTCACCTCTTTTGTTAAATTGATTCTCAAGTATTTTATTTTTGTTTTTTTGAGGCTATTGTGAATGGAGTGGTATTCCTACATTCCCTTTTCAGAGGATTCATCACTTATGAGTAGAAATACATTAGATTTATGCATATTGATTTTATATCCTGCCACTTTGCTGAATCACTTATTAGTTCCAGAAGTTTTTCTAGTGGAGTTTTTTGGATCCTCTAATTATAGAATCAAGTCATTGGCAAATAGTGACAACTTGAGTTCTTCTTTTCCTATTTGTATTCCTTATTTTCTTTGGTCTGTCTAATTGCTCGGGCTAGTGTTCAAAGATAATGTTGAATAGAAGTGGTGAAAGAAGGTATCCCTGTATTGTTTCAATTTTTTTGAGGGAATGCTTTCAGTTTCTCCATTAAGGATGATGTTGGCCATGGGCTTAGCATGGATAACCTTTACAATGTTGAGGTATGTTCCTACTATCCCTATTTTTACTAGTGTTTTAAGTATGAAGGGGTGTTGTATTTTATCAAATGCTTTCTTAGCATCTATTGAAATAACCATATGATTCTTCACTTTAAGTCTATTGATGTGACAAATTACATATATTGATTTCCAGATGTTGAAACAATCTTTCATGCCTGGAATAAACTCCACTTGATCATGGTGCACTATCTTTTTAATGTATTTATGTATGCAATTTGCCAGTATTTTGTTAAGGATTTTTGCATCTATTTTCATCAGGGATATTGGTCTAAAGTTTTCTTTCCTGATGAGTCTTGTCTGGTTTTGGTATCAGAGTGATACTAGCCTCATAGAATGTTTGGAAGGGTTCCCTCCTTTTCTATTTCCTGAAATACTTAAGGAGTAATTAGTATTAGTTCTTCTTTAAAGGTCTTGTAGAATTCAGCTGAGAGTCCATCTGGTCCTGGACTTTTCTTGTTTGGTAGGCTTTTGATGGCTTCTTCCATTTTGGTGCTTGAAATTGATCTGTTTAAATTGTGCACATCTTCCTGATTCAGTTTGGGAGGACCAAATGTCTCTAAAGATTTGTCAATGTCTTTGATATTTTCTATTTTGTTGGAGTATAGATTTTCAAAGTAGCTTCTAATTATGTTATGTATTTCAGTGGTGTCTGTTGTGATCTTTCCTTTTTCATCATGAATTCTAGTAACTTGAGTTTTCTCTCTTCTCTTCTTTAGTGTGGCTAAGGGTTTATCAATTTTGTTTACTTTTTCAAAGAACCAACTTTTTGTTTTGTCAATATTTTGAATTGGTTTTATTGTTTCAATTTCATTGATTTCAGCTCTGATTTTAATTATTTCCTGTCTTCTACTATTTTTGGTGTTGATCTGTTTTTTTATCTAGGGCTTTGAGATGTAATATTAGGTCCTTTAGTTGTTGACTTTTTGTTTTTTTAACATATGAGCTTAATGCAAGGAACTTTCCTCTTAGTACTGCTTTCAGAGTATCCCAGAGATTTTGATATGTTGTTTCATTGTTCTCATTTACCTCTAAGAATTTTTTTTAATTTCTTCCCTGATGTCTTCTGTTATCATTGTATCACTCAATAGCATATTATTTAGTCTCCAGGAGAAGGAGAAGTTTTTGTTTGCTATTTTATCATTGATTTCTAATTGCATTCCTTTATGGTCTGATAGGATACAGGGTAGGATCTCTATTTTTTGCATTTACTAATGGCTTCTTTGTGGCATAGCACATTGTCTATTTTGGAGAGGGATCCATGAGCTGCTGAGAAGAAAGTATATTTGCTCAATAATGGATGAAATACTCTGTAAATATCTATTAAGTCTATATAATTGATTGTATTATTTAGTTCTATAGTTTCTTTGTTCAGTTTTTGTTTGGAGGATCTATCCAGTCATGAGAGCAGTGTGTTAATGTCCCCCACTATTATTGTGTTTTGGTCTATTTGATTCTCAAAATTGAGAAGGGTTTGTTTAATGTACATAGATGCTCCATTATTGGGGGTATAAATATTCAAAATCATTGTGTCTGACTGGTTTATGGCTTCCTGGAGTAGTACAAAATGTCCTTCTTTATTCCTTCTGACTAACTTAGGTTTGAAGTCCACGCTATCTAATATGAGAATGGAGACCTGCTTTGTTATGTGCATGGTATGTTTTTCCCCATCTTTTCACCTTTAGTCTTTGGATGCCTTTTTCTATGAGATGAGTCTCTTGAAGGCAGTATTGTTGGGTCTTTCTTTTTAATTCAATCTGTCAGTCTATGTCTCTGGATTATTGAGTTTAGGCCATTAACATTCAGAGTTATTATGTGATATGATTTGTATTCCTGGTCATTTTGGCTTATTTTTGTTTCTTAATTTGACTTGGTTTCTCCTTTGATTGGCTTTTCCTTTAGGGTAATTCCTCCCTTTGCTGACTTGTATTGTTGTTTTTCACTTCCTCCTCACAAAATATTTTGCTGAGAATGTTCAGTAGTGCAGGATTTCTATTTGTAAATTCTTTTAACTTTTGTTTATTGTGGAAAGATTTTATTTCATCATCAAATATGAAGGTTAGTTTTGCTAGGTATAGAATTCTTGGTTGGCATCCATGTTCTTTCAGAGCTTGAAATATATTGTTCCAGGACCTTTTTGCTTTTAGGGTCTGGGCTGAGAAATCTGCTGATATCTGTATTGGTTTCCTGATATAAGTAATCTGACACTTTTCTCTCACAGCCTTTAAAATCCTATCTTTATTTTGTATGTGAATTATTTTCATTATAATGTGCCTTGGTGTGGATCTATTGTAATATTGTGCACCTGGTGTTCTGTAAGTCTCTCATATTTGATTTTCCATTTCATTTTCAGGTTTGGGAATTTTTAAATTTATTTATCTTTTAATGTTTTACAGACTGCATTTTGATTCATTGTACACAAAAGGGTACATCATTTCTATGTTGTACACAATGTTGGTTTTTGTGATATTATTTATTGAACAGGTCATTCATTCCTTTGGTTTGTATCTCTGTGCCTTCCTCAATCCCAATTATTCTTAAATTTGGTCTTTTCATGATATCCCATATTTGTTAGAGGTTCCCTTCATGATTTCTTAACATATCAGTTTGTTCAATTTTATTTTCAAGATTAAATATTTTGTCTTCATTGTCTGAGCTTCTGTCTTTCATGAGAGCTATTCTATTTGTGATGCTTTCTATTGAGTTTTTCATTTGGTTTATTGTTTCTTTTATTTCAAATACTTCTGTTTGTATTTTTTTGTCAGAATCTCTATCTCTTTATTGAAGTGTTCTTTTGCTTCCTGACTTTGTTCTTTTAACTGTTTATTGGAGTGATCATGCATTGCCTGCATTTGCTCTCTTATCTCATCTTATTTCATGGATCATTTTAATTATGCAGATTCTAAACTCTCTTTCTGTCATTTCTACTTCCAGGCTTACATTGGATTCTATTAAAATAGGATCTTGGTTTTTTATGGACACTATCTTCCCATGTTCTTTCATATTGTTTCTGTATATTCCCCTCTAGCAGTGACGATCTGAGGTACTGAAGTTTCCCCCCTGCAGGCTTATTGTGACCCTGCAGTTTTCTAGTACCTCTCCTTTGAATGGGAGATCAATATTATAACACCCAATTCAAAGAACATGCAGCCTGGACCAAATAACCCCTATAAAGACTTTAACATTATTGTAATAAACAGGATGAGTTCGATTACTATTTACAGTATTTCTAGTGGTGAATGAAGAGGATGGTGAAGGGTGTAGGATGTAAGGGAGTAAATAGAGGTACCTGTCAAGGGCCTCCAGTCCGTAAATCATTTCAAGAAACATAGCAAGATATTCATAAATGATAAAATGATATTCATAAAATGATATAATCCTGATCTATTTTATTCTATGTACTAGTTATTGATTTTTCCACTTCAATGAACTGTAAGATTCTTGGGACTGAAGTCTGTTCCATTTTGCTCTTGCACTCAACACAAAGACTTTTATGTTGTCATTTTATCTGGGAAGTGCTCAGCAGACATTTTCAAAATGGGTATGTTACAAATGAGAAATGTAAGTAAGACTACTGATATTCAAGTTGAAAGTCTACAGGAGGAACATCACACCAATGAAAAATTATGCGCCAACTTGCTAATATTGGTTATTTTAATCTTTAAATGTCAGTTGAATTTTAGAAGGGGAAATATGAGTTCATAAAGACATTCTAACAATTTGAAACTAATGAGAAGAGTACTTGTGAAAATACCATGTCTATTATTCTAATTAGTTTCCATCTGTCTATACTTCTCTGACACTATAAAACAGATTTAATTTATTTTGTTTCTATATCTGTTTTCTTTTTGTTATTAGGTTGGTTATGGAGCATCTGCTCCACTTCACTTCAAAGGTCACAGCATCTAAGAACATTACGTATTATTTTAGAAGCCATGAACAATTTAAAAATTCATTAGTCATGCTTGCTGTTCCAGGACACTAAGCTTGGTTGGCTTGCCCATAGTTTATAAAAGTAAGCTGTGAGTGAGACCAGCAACTTCTGAACCATCTCTCCACTCCAGTCAAAAACTGCAAGAACCATGCTTGACTTCTGCATGCTACATCTACAACTCCAATTCCTTTCATTTGTTAGACTGAACTTAAAAAAAAACTCAAAACATACATTATAAATTCAGAACTATTCAAAGAATTAAAAAAAAAAGGAAAGAAAAATAAAAAGCTACAAAAGTATTCTGTGGTAGTCATTTTTTTGTTGTAGTTTTGTTTTAACAATATGTGACTATGTGGTTTTTGCTTTTATTTGGAGGTTGCTTTTATTTGGTATTTTGCTGCCAAAAAATACAGTCAACCAAAGAGAAAAATGAGCTTATGCTGTCACCACCTATAAGAAAGGTTTTAAAGGGGTCATCACACACTTAATCATACATTTAAACTTTAATTTTATAATGAAGATAATCATTTTATGTTAAAAATCTCTTTTTATTTCATATCTTCCATATTTATATTGGTGTGTTATAGTTGTACACAATGGTTGAATTTGTTGTTACATAGTGATACATGTACACTGTTATAGTTTGGATGTGAGGTGTCCCCCAAAAGCCCACATGTGAGACAATGCAAGAAGGTTAAGAGGAGAAATGATTTAGTTGTGAGAGTTAATCTCCCATGATAGGGATTAACTGAGTGGTAACTGAAGTGGTAGGATATGACGGGGGAGGTGGAAATTAGGGGCATGACTTTGGAGTATGTAATTGTGTTTGGAAAGTGAATGCCTCTTTCTCTGCTTCCTGCTCATCTTGAGAACCTCTTCTGTCTGCCACATTCTTCTGCCATGATGTTCTGCCTCACCTTGAGCCCCAGAGGAATGGAGTCAACTTGCCTATGGTTTGAGACCTCTGAAACTGTGAGCCTTCACATAAACTTTTCCTCCTCTACAATTGTTCTGGTCTGGTCTTTTAGTCACAGCAGTGAAAAAACTAAAACACACACAATGTAACAATATAATTTGGCCAGCATAATTTCCCAGTCTTCTCCCTCCTGCTGTTCCATGTCTTCTGCTCTGCTAATCTCCATGGGTGTCATCAACAGATGAATGGATAAAGCAAATGTGGTGTAGTTACACAATGCAGTTTTATTAAGCCATATAGAAAAATGAATTTGTATCATTTACAAGAAAATGGATGGAACTAAGTGAAATAAGCCCAATTAAGAAGGTCAAGGATCGTGTGTTTTCTCTTACATGTGGAAACAAGAGAGGAAAAAAGAAATAAATGTTGGGGGAATCTCTGTTTCATTTTTAAAGGGTGATCATGCCAAATATAAAGCATCATTATAATAATATTTGAATCTGTTTTAAAAATTTTAAAATGTAAACTCTATCTGGCAAAGGAAAAATGGAGATCAAAGTAATGCTTTTTCAATCTTCTCTGTTGTTCATATATAAGTAAAAAGTTAAAAGAAAAAAATGTTAACTAAAACTATAGCAAATAAATAAATGTATGGAAAAATATCATCTTGGAGAGGTTGTTGTCATTCCTCTTTCAGTTTTGAGCTTGCAGAAGTGGCCTGCTCCTTAGAGAACTAGTGCTCTCTGCTTTTTAAGGATGATGTGAAGGAAAGATGGCCAACAAATATATGAAAAAATAAAAAGGTCAACATCTCAAACAATCAGAAGAATGTAAATCAAAGCCACACTGAGATTTCAGCTTGCTCTAATTAGAAAGGCAATTATCAAAAAGAGGAATAATAATAATGTTTGCAAGAATGTGAGGGAAAAGGTAGACTTATACATTATTTGTAGAATGACAAACTGGTATAACCACTTTGGAAAGCAGGATTGAGATTCCTCAAAATACTAGGTATGAAATCATGATACAACCCAGCTATCCTATTTCTTCGGACTTGTCCAAAAGAACTAAAATCATCATATTATAATGATGAAGTCACATCAATTTTGTATAGCGCACAACTCACTATAGCCAAAATATGGACCATCCTAGGTGCTCATCAATAAATGAATGGGTAAAGAAAATGTGGTATATATACAATGGAGTTTTACTCAGCCATTAAAAAGAATGAAACTATGGGTTTTCTGGTAAGTGGATACAATTAAAGAACATCAGGTTAAGAGAAACAAGTCAGACTTGATAATAAAGACTGGATGTTCTCTCATATATGAAAATTAGAGCAAAGTAAGGGAAAAAGAGGGATGGAGGTTGAATAACATAAAGATATGGGGAGGTAAGGGGAAAAGGGGAAGATCAGTGGAGTAGTTATAGGGAAGATCAGAGGAGTAGAAGCAGGAGATTGAGAAGAGAGGAGGGATGGGAAAGAGGGTGAAATGCATAATGAATTTGACACAATTAAACTATAAGCATATATATATATATATAAAACACAGTGAGTTTCACATATATATATATAATATATATATATTTTTTTTTTTTTTTTTTTTTTTTTTTTTTTTGCGGTGCTGGGGATTGAACCCAGGGCCTTGTGCTTGCAAGGCAAGCACTCTAACAACTGAGCTATCTCCCCAGCCCCTCACCTATATTTATATATATAAAGCATCAATAAAAATAAATAAATGAGTCAAAGGAAGACCAGTAGAGGAAGGGGATGGAAAGAGGGAAAGGCAGGGGAAATCAGGGACTGAAAGGGAGTAATTAAACTCAATGCATATAATATCATAATGAACCCAAGTATTACATATATCTATAATGCAACAATAAAAGAAAAAAAGATGATATGGAGGCTATTCTCAGATAGGAAAGATTTACTCTCCACTTTCCTAATGAACACTGTATCAAAACTAGGGTAAAGATAAACCCAGTCAGGGAAACACTGGACCTGTTAGAATAAAAGGTGACTATACTTCAAAGGAGCTATAGGACTACCTACCAGCTCCCAATCAGAGCAAGGGGAGTCTGTAAGCACTGGGTTTGATTCTGAGGGTTCATGGTCAAGGGAAAGTGAGAGCAAAATTGTCTCAAGGAAGTCTTTTTCTTTGGAAGCATTATATGTGATATAGCATTAATTTCTCTGGCAAGGAGCAGGGAGAGATTGCAAACATCCTGCTGGGATGAATTCTAGAAGGGAGAAGACCATGGTGGCCCATTAAATGAGATAGAAATGCCAGAACATGATGGCAGATAGTGGAATGAGGGATTAAATCCTCAGAGAAATAAGATGCTGGAATGGATCTATGATGTGATTCTTATTCCATTACTAGTTCAAATTTGATTTGGATGACTCCCATTGTGCTCTTATAGCATGTGTAATTCCATCACTCCATGTTATCAATCACTATACCATACTGTGACCTTTGATTTATTTTCATACTCACCCACATCCTTGAGGTAAAAAACTAGTTTATTTTTTTTTTGTTGTTGTTGTTGTTGTTGTTGTTACCTGTATCAGACAACAATGCCTGCCAGATAATAAGCTAGAATGAGAATAAGAACAAAACAAATTAATATTAATACAGCATTTATTATTTGCCTACCATTAAACTAAATTCTAGAAGACAGTATCTGACTTAGTCCTCAAAATCTTATACAATATTTCATGTTTTCTCTGTATGAAAGAGAATGAATTAAGACTCAAAAGGGCACATCAATTTTCCCATGGTTTCATTACTACTTAATTATAGGATAGACATTTGAACCTAAGTAATCTGCCTTCCAAAAGAGGAGTGCTGCCTGTTCTGATTATAAGTATTTAATCATTCCTCTCTGAATTTAACAGGTAATATAAATCATTATATATTAGATATGAAAGTAGTATCCCTGTGGTTAAAAATGAAAATTTACGAAGTCAGTCATCTCCAAAGAAAGCATAGATCCATAAGTAGTATTTTTAATGAATGTATTGCCGTGCAGATTTAAATCCTTTAAAAATTAAAATGCAATGGTTAGAAAAAAAAGAATATGATTAGAAATCACAATGGCATTTACAGGCAAATGGATGAAATTGGAGAATATCATGCTAAGTGAAATAAGCCAATCTCAAAAAAACCAAAGGACGAATGATCTCGCTGATAAGTGGATGATGACACATAATGTGAGGTGGGAGGGATTAGTGTTAGTGTTAGGGTTAAGGTTAGGGTTAGGGTTATGGAGGGGGGCAAGAATGGAGGAAGGAAGGACTGTATAGAGGGAAAAGAGGGTGGGAGGGGTGGGGTGGAAGGGAAAAATAACAGAATGAATCAAACAAATTACCCTATGTAATTTATGATTACACAAATGGTATGTCTTTACTCCATGTACAAAGAAACAACATGTATCCCATTTGTTTACAATTAAACAAAAAAGAAAGAAATCACAAAAGGAAACTTCAAAAATTTGACCCATTGGAGGGAGATTTCTGAAATTAGACATCCTAAAGCCAGCTTACAAAACTGGCAGGCTTTTCATATTTTTCTAATTGTTGTTGGTTTATCTGCAACGCTTCATCCTGAATGCATAAGGAAAAGCCAGAATTTGCAAATACAGTTTATTTATTTCTATTCTTGAAGCTCTAATGCTTGTTTTTCCATTACTCATGCTCTCTTTCTTAATACCAATTAATAAATACATGCTCATCTTTTCATCTTGAAGGCAGTCTTACCCTCTCCCCTTCCACTAGCTAGCAAAACATGAAGGGATTACATTAAATTAATGGAGTTTACAAGTTAATTAATGACCTTAAGTTTCAAATTTCTGAGTTTACTGAAAAATAATTGCTTCTTTCAAAGTTTAAGCACCATGTTTTTTATTCGCCAATGAAATACAAGTTTTCTAAATTAGAACAAACAAAAATGACGAAAATCTTTAGTGATTGTTCACAAAAACTGTAAAACATACTTCGGTTCATGCCTAGATATGTCTCTTCCTGATTGTCAACAGGCAAAAAATGATATTTAATCCCCTGCAGAAGCCAAGAAGGTGGTCTGTGGTCTTAGTTGAAGCTGCAAGATTGAGCATCTGTTAGTACTTTGGTGACAGCAGGTCATTAGTAAATCGAACATTGTCATAATGCTTCATGTGGAAAAAGATGAAATAAAGCTTTCATTCCTTCCAATTAGATTTTTAAATTTAAAACTGGTCACATAATGATTATAACTAAAACTTAAACTTTAAAACAAAAAGAAAAAGAAATTTAAGTATATTTTCTCCCAGGGAAAATTAAATTCCCATGCATCTGTATTTCTCTTCTTTAAAAATTAGAACCCAAGTGTGTGAACATAAATGACATCAAAGAAACTATGATATCTATATTATTAATATTAAAATTCTGGGCTCGTGAAAAGACATGGTAGAATTTTTCAGTCATAGAAATAGAATTCAGATTTAAATACGGGATTGTAAACATCTAGTCAATACTTACATTTCAGAAGTGAAGAAATGAAACCTCACAATCCAAAATTGTTGCTTTTCCCTGAACTACCTCTGAGTTGCTCTACTCCTCACACTGGTTTTTAGTGTATCTTCTGCTGTCCTATTTGCCTACTTCTTTTCCGAGACCTCAATAGCTTATAAGGACATCCATTACTATTATCTTCTTTACAAATGAGGCAACTGAAGGAACAGAGTTTAAGTTGTGTTTCAAAAGTCACACAGCTGTTAAATGGTGAAGTTGGCATTTGAATCCAGGCCTTCCAGCTCCGTAATGAAGAATACCAAAACTACTAGTGATGGGACAAAAAAGATTTAAACAAAGTCTAACTCCACTATTACCCTGAGATTAGACAAGTGTGGCCTCTGAACTGGAGCATGCATTTCCCTACTCCTTATGTTCACTGCTCCACAGAGAACAAAACCCATGGAGCTAAGGGATGATGATCGCACCTTGAAAGCCCATCTGGACTCCCCCTCAGGTATGCTTGTACTTCACACTCCAAATCTGAAAATGATTAAAAGCAACTTTTCAGGGATGTGACTGAGTGTGGATGAATAGGCTGAAAAGATCCCCTTGGGGCTTCCTTGTGTAGGACAGAGGAGGAGCATAGGAAAGAATGTGGCATACTTCAACCCCTGGGTCAAAAATCTATGGGCTAGTGGTCCAAGTACTTCTACAGGTACTTCCATATTTTTATTCAGAATGCTGTGATGATCAAATATTTTAAATAAAATATGAGTTCTGATGTTATTAATATTAAATATAATATTGAGTTATATTTTCCAACATTCAAGCAAAGAATGTTTTTACTTAATAATTTTATTACTCATACACATAATTTATAAACTTTTTGCATTTAGTCATAAATTTTTTTTTTGCCTTCATTGACCCTACTTATACAGAACTCTAACACTTTAGGGAGTAGACATAACTATATAATTTTTTAAAAGCATGATTGTAATACTCACATTATGGTACCTTTTTATTGAAGGTAATAGAAAATATATGGACAAAGTAGGAGTCCATGACTGTGGTATTAAATATTTTCCCTCAACTGTATATTTGGAAAGTGTTCAGAAATGGTAGTTGAAACATAAATGTTCATGGAATTGATAAAATCTAAAATAATTCTTATGTTTAAGAATGGCTATCTGAGAATTTTGTATAAATAAATATTTGAAACACATGATATCTGTTAACTGGAAATGCTTCCAAGAATTCACTTCAGCATGTCAAGCTGCTTTCCGCTAACATAATTTTTTTGACTCTTCATGAAGTATCACATGTAATAGTCACATCATTTCTTCAAATATAATAGGCACATGATTTCAAGTTACCTCACTGGTTTTTAAAGAGTTGCTGTGAAACTTATTTTTCTGTTACTGCAATGTAATATATCATTAAGTTTTCCTAGATATTTCATCATGTCAACAGTTCATTTCATTCAATGTTTGCACAGTTAAAAATTAGTATATCATTTGATCTGAAAAATGTTTTCAATTTCCAGAAAACATAACTTCATATAAAAATCAATATTACATTAACCTTGAGGTTAATAGAAACATGTGCAAATAGAAGACAAACATATCAAGAATAGCCAGGAAAAATAAGGAAGAAAAAGTAACAATCTTACAAGGTCAAAATTTTTTGCCAAAATAGAACCAAAATTATAATTAACCATTTCATTAAATATTAATACAACTTTGTTTCTTCAAAGTATCTTTTAAAGGCTTAGACATATATGACTAAAAGTAATGAACAATTGTACATATCCAAACTAAGAAATGAAAGTTATATTACTTTTAAAACAAGAAAAAAACTAAAGAATTTTTGTATCACTTCAAAATGTTTTCTATTTGATCATTTTAACATCTTTTTTTTATAGTAGAGGGTCATTATTTTATAAAGCTAAATTGGAAGTTAGATCAGATCTCTCTAAATTCATTCTCAGCTCTATTCAAGGAGAAAGTGACTGGAATGCTTAATCAGATTTCAGCTTTTTTTGATTTTAAGGTGTGCATTGTCAACATGTCAGTCTTACATGCCAGGTTCAACTGTCTAGTTAATAGACCTCTATATGTACAGAAAGATTATCTATCTTCCTTAAAGTCTTTTCCAAGTGATTCTTTTATTACAGGTCTGACATGAATTATCTAAGAATAAGTAAACATAAATATTTATTGCCACATACCACAGAAACCTAGAAGTGGAAGAAAGTCAACAGAGCTGCCTGTACACCACCAACAACACAACAACGTCTTTTTAAGGAAAGAATAAAAGCAATTCATCACTTGGATGGCCTGCCAGGATGTTCTCATACCCAGTTAATGTGTCCTCTAAAGATCAACTGTTTTAAACTTAATCCCAAGTGTAACAGTGTCAGCAAATGGGAGCTAAGGGAAGGAGTTTAGGTCATGAGGGCTCAGCTCTCAGGTGTGGATTAATGCTTCTATAAAAAAGGCTTGCCCCCATGTGTTCACTCTTTTGCTCTTCTGCCGTGTGAGTACACTGTCCAGGCCACT
Source organism: Sciurus vulgaris (assembly GCF_902686455.1). NCBI lineage: Eukaryota > Metazoa > Chordata > Mammalia > Rodentia > Sciuridae > Sciurus > Sciurus vulgaris. Next base: position 48,952,732 of record NC_136472.1, read on the forward strand.
TTTGCCCTGTCACCTTTTTCATGTTATGAAGCAGCTATGGTTCAAATATGGTTTGTCCCATTCAAAACTAATGTTCAATCTGATTACCATTGTGATGGTGTGGGGAGGTGTAATCTTTAAAAGGTGATACATTATTGGGAGCAATTGCTAACTTCCTTGTGGGAGTAGGTTTGTTCTTAAGGGAGCTGTTTGTTAAACAGTGATATTGCCTCCTGTTGTTTGCCTCTTTGCATGTGGCCACTCACTCTCTGGCTTCCTCTCTTACAAGACACTTGACACTGCCATATTCCTGGATCCCCAGCCTCCAAAACTGAAAAGCAAACTTTTTTTCTGTTCTTCATATCACCCAGTGTCAAGTTTCTTGTTGTAGCAACAGGAAATCGACTAGGACAAAGTTCATCACCAGATGCTCTTGATCTTAGACTCTAATCTCCCTAAATGTGAGAAATAAAGTTTTGTTCTTTAGATAATTCTTTATCCAATCTGTTATATTCTGTTATAGCAGCACAAAATGAACTAAGACACCTTATAATATGGTCGTTTAGATAACATTGGAGAGTACATATTTTTAGGTGAATATTACATAAGTATAGATGAAGGTTAAAAGATAAGTATATATATGTCTTATAAGAAAACTACATACTTTTAAAATGAAAAAAAAGATGATAAAATTTAAACATAATTCTTTAAAAGAACTATTCTTTTCATGCCGTGTAATCTCTGAACTACACAATAGCATCATTGTGTGAAAAGTGAAAAAAATAAGTTCATTTTATATATCTCTAAAATTTTTAGCTCTGCCTGTTGTATATATTTTATAGATTTTTAGAAATATTTAATATTTAATATTTAATAATAATATTTAGAAATATTTAAACTAGTCATAGATGAACTTTAATCAAAGATCAATTACAGAAAGTTTGTCTTAAACACATTAATTGTAACTGTGAAATAATTACATTAAATATTGGTGGTCTAAATAATCTATTTAAATGGCAAATAAGCACGAACTGATTAAAAAAATCAAGACTCAACCCTATGGTGTTTCCAGGAAACTCATTTAAATACAGAAATTCAGTGGGATTAATGAAAAATACGGGAAATGATACAAAATGTAATCTATGCAAATCGACATCTTACAAGAAGAAATATAATGTTTTCAGCCTAAATATAATATATAAAGTAAAATTTAAGATGTAAAAACAAACATGCTAACTGGGCAAGAGATTATAAATATCCATTCATTATTTCAGTTCTATTTTAGTCACCAAGAAGGTTTATTTCAAGCCAAACAGAGTTTAGTTTCTTCTATGACTTTCTCACACAAAACTGTGAATGTACAAACCTCCTGTTTTCCATTTATAACTGATTCAGTGCGTCCCTCTGGGGCATTAACTCTTTCTTACTGTGATATTCACCATGCCTGAGTGTGAACCAGAAGACATCCCACATACACTATCAGGGAAACTCAAAAGTAAGAACTCCTGGTATATCTGAGACTAAGAGTTTACCCCAGCATAATTTAGTTGTCATAATTCTTAAAAATAAAAGGAAGCCCAAGACTATGCAAATCAAATGCCCAATAGGCATCTCAGTCTTAACATATCTCAAACCTATTAGGCATGGTGTTTGCAGTTAGTCTATCCACATTCCTATTTATATTTTGAATCACCTCTAGGTTATTTGTGATACCTATTATAGTATAAATGTTATGTAAATATTTGTTATATGATTTTTTAGGAAGTAATGACAGGTAAATAAAGTCAGTACATGTTTAGTACAGACACAATTGTTTTCTGAATTTTTGATCCATACTTTGTTGAATCCATACATGCAGAATACCCAGATGATGAAGGCTTACTATATACTAGTTTTCATCCATCCCCAAACATTCATCAAACAGTTCTTCCTCTTTTCATGAGCAGTAACTCCATCCTAACAGTTGTTCAACAGAAAATAATAATTAGTTCTGAGGATGTAGCTTAGTGATAGAGTACTTGCCTAACTAACATGTGTGAAGCCCTGGTTTTGATCACCAGCACTGCGAAACAGACAAAACCAAACAACACTAAAGAGCTCACATTCAAGTAGCCATATTGTGTTAGTCAGACTCTTGAAGTTAAGTGGAAAAAAAATGAGGAAATTGAATGCCACATATGAACTGCTACATTTATGCCTATCATGTTAACATGTCTTAAATTTATTTTTCTAGAAATCGCTCTAAATTCTGTGGTATGCACTCAGACTTAAGTTCATTATTTTTTTCTATATCATTCTTTCAGGAGAATTCTTGAGTTGGAGACAAGATTAGAAAAATAAATAGTAATTTACAACATAAGAAAATCCTAGGTAGTAAATTTTTAAGAATAGCTTCACACTAAGAACAAGAATGACAGATAACCTACAAGAAAATACATGAACTCAATAAGTAGTTTTCGCAATATACATTGTTCATCATTTCCTACAAATGGTATGAAAATATACTTAACATGATGATGATATAAAATGTTAAAACAATATTTACTAATGAAAATTGGTATTTGATTTATCACAGATAATTTTGTTACATATAATTCAAGATAATTAAAAGATATCTCAAATCACTCAGACACGAATTACTATCAATTTCATTGTTTTCTCCAGAAATTGCTCCACTAAACTAGAGTTGCAACTGAAGATGAGTGAGTAATAAATCATTGAGTCATTTCAGGACAAAACCTTTTCTAATATTTAAATGCCTTTACACAATAATGATCTTCTTCTACATTACCAGACTTTTAAAGAAATGTCCTTCAATAAATTTCTTAGCACTATTATACAAAAACCAGAATGCTATAGAATTCTATTTGGAATAAGCAGTTCTGCTCATAACAATTGAAATGGCAGGGGTGGGAGTATAAATTATTTTTGGTTTATACAGTCTGAAGAAGTCTCAATGCTGTTATATTAAAATCTAAATCACATATTCATGTACATTAATATCAAATTTCAAATCAAATGTACTTAAGTAAAGCAGAAAACTTTAGCCTTAAGCCAATATACTTACCAAATAAAGCTGTATTCACTTTTAGAGGTCTATGTAAAAAATAATGGTATCTTTTTTCATGCACATGTTGTTTACAGCTGCAAACATATAAGGACAATGTGAATTATTTAATATTGAAAAATGTTCCTTATGTAGCTAATTGCAAGTATTTAGCACATTACTTGTATTTGTGAATAACAATGAAACCAAAAACTGGAGCATGAAGAGAAGGAAGAAAATGAGTTTTTAGTATTTCCTGAAAATTTTTTTAATTAGGCAAAAACTAATTGTGTTCATAATGCCTAAAGGAAAGGAATTGAGAAGCTAAGCTTTCTTTTTCTTGGTTCTACATAAGAATTTATGTCTCTCATATAATCCCTGATTCCTTACCAAAGTGGCACCACAAAATCTTCACAGGATCCACACATTGTCATTCTTTATTTTGAAGACAGTAGACAATATCACGCTGGGGTCATTAAAAAGGGAGAATGGAGTTACAAAATCTGTGTGGATGTGGATCCAAAGTGAAAGAGACCCTACATCCTTTAGAAAATTTGTTTGGTATATTTTTTTTATATGTGGAGCAAAGAGCAGGGCTCTTCTTGCCCAGTTCCCTAGGCATGGTGAGGTTTGTCTTGCTGAACTGAGAGATTCCTGTGGAAAATGGAGAGTTCTTTGTTGTAAAAAAACTACACTTTGCATTTCAGTGTTCTATAATTTATGTTTCCTATATATCTAAATGAAATAATATTCATCAATAATTTTGAGAATCATATAGCTTTTAACACATCTCCTGAAGGGTTTTTAAGGTGTAAAATGACTTCTACAGTTATTTACTAAACTGGCACCAGGCAAGTGAGAGGTGAGAACTGGAAACATTTAAATACGTAAGCGAGTCCTCGTCAAACTTATGGACTGGGGAAATTTAACAGCATTTGATTTATAGTAGTATGAGAGAAACAGCAAACAAAACATTTTTACAACAATGTAGTTCTGGCTGTGGGTCCTCATATACTTCTTGGTGGTGGTGGTGGTTGTTGTAATTATTATTGTTATTATTATTACCATTGTTGTTGTTGTTTTGGCACCAGGGATTGAACCCAGAGGTGCTTAACTACTCAACCACATCCTCAGTTCTTTTTATTTATTTATTTACTTATTTACTTATTTATTTATTTATTTATTTATTTAGATTTCGAGGCAGGTTCTTGCCAAGTTACTTAGGGCCCTGCTAAGTTTCTGAGGCTGTCTTTGAACTTGGAATCCTTCTGCCTCAGGCTCCTGAGCCACTGGATTACACGCACATGCCACCACACCAAACTTGATTGGTATTTTGATTAAGCAAAAATGTCTTTAGAAGACTGGAAAGCATGGGTGAATCATTCACCTTTCCATGTATTCCTACACTAGTTTATCAATATAGACCAACAGGGACTAATAATTATTTTAAATTATTTTAAAAATGCAGATCCTAGATGGTAGGAAGGTGGCAAGACTCCTAATGACATCTAAGACAAATCACTCAATCTGAGTTCCAACACACTTTCCTGCTGAAGGACATAGGTCTCTGCCCTTATCAAGAGTACATTTCAGACAAACATGAGTAGTTGAGCTGACTTGGTACATGAGATGAAATTTGCTAGCCTTTTGCAGGGTAGATAAAAGTTAATAAACTATTAATATGGTCTCAATTCAACTACATACTGTGGTTAGTTTCACTTGTTAATTTTTAAATTTTTCACAAGGTGAAACTCAATTCTGGATATTATGGAATCACTTCAATGTGTTTAAAGGACACTATTATCCAAGACTCAGAGATGTTACTACCTTACAGAAAAGGAACCTCAGTGTAATTGACAGATACTAGTTTAGTTAGCCAACCTTCTATATAAATGTCTTTCTATATGACTATTTAGGATAAAACAAATTGCCAAGATGATAAAGAATATGCAAAATAGCATAGTGTATTAGAAGTGCACCTTTCTAAAAGCAATATTTTCCTTCCTAATATTGTCTTTCTCTCCACAAATAGAAGATATAGAAACAAGAATTTCTAAAACTGTTTTAAATTGCAGGCAAATGGATGAAATTGGAGGATATCATGCTAAGTGAGATAAGCCAATCCCAAAAAACTAAAGGACGAATGATCTCACTGATAAGCGGATGAGGACATATAAGGGGGGTTATGAGGGGTTAGCGTTAGGGTTAGGGTTAGGTTTAGGGTTAGGGATAAGGAGGGTGGTAAGAATGGAGAAAGGAAGGACTGTATAGAGGGAAAAGAGGGGTGGGAGGAGTGGGGGGAAGGGAAAAAAAATAACAGAATGAATCAAACAATATTGCTCTATGTAAATTTATGATTTTTAATTAAAATAAATAAATAATAAAAAAACCTCTAAAGCTTGATTTCTTCATTTTAAGACAGAAAATGAAACATAAAACAAAGTAAATAAACTTGGAAGGCTAATATTTACATTCAAAGACAATTATTTGGGGAGGAATCTCACATTACAAGATGGTAGAACCTACTCTCACATTAAATTTCAAGAAATAATTTTTTGTATATTATTGATATTTCCAAAATCATTTTTAAATTATTTTTAAAAATGTTTATACCAATTTCCTTAATACAGCCCCTAAGATTCAAGAAATAAAACCAAGAATCAGTAAGTGGGAAGGCATCAAATTAAAAAGCTTCTACACAGCTGAGAAAATGATTGAGAGCATGAAGAGAACACCTACAGAATGGAAGAAAATCTTTGCCAACTACTCCCCTCACAGGCATTTCTATCCAAAATATAGAGAGAACTAAAAACAAAAACTCAAAGGCAAAAAACAGATAACCCAATCAATAAATGGGCAAAAGAACTAAAAGGTATTTCTCAAAAGAGGTACAAATGACCACCAAATATATGGAAAAGGTTCAATATCCCTAGCAATGAAATTTAAATCAAAACTATATTGAGATCTCATCTCACTTCAGTCACATCAGCAATCAACAATATAAATAATAATAAATGCTGGCAAGCATCTGGGGGAAAGGTACACTCATACATTGTTGGTGAGACTGCAAATTACTACAATCACTTTGGAAAGCAGCATTGAAATTCCTTAAAAGGATCAAAAATGGACCTACTATATGATCCAGCTAACTAACTACTGGTATTTATCCTAAAGAATTAAAATCAGTGTACTATAGTGGTATAGGCACATCAACGTTTATAGCAGAACAATTCACAATAGCCAAATTTTGGAACCAGCCTAGATGCCCATCAAGAGATGCATACATTTAAAAAGTGTGGTTTGTATACATAGTGGAGTTTTACTCAACCATGAAGAAAAATAAAGTTATGACATTTGCTGGTAAATGGATAGAAATGAAGAGCATTATGTTAAGTGAAATAAGCTGAACTCATAAAATCAAGGGTAGAAGCCAGGCACAGGGGTGCATGCCTGTAATCCCAATGGCTACAGAGGCTGAGGCAGGAAGATGGCTAGTTCAAAGCCAGCCTCAGCAATGGCAAGGCACTAAGCAACTCAGTGAGACCCTGTCTCTAAATAAAATACAAAAGAGAGCTGGGGACATGGTTCAGTGGTTGAGTGCCCCTGAGTTCAATTCCTGTATCAAAAAAAAAAAAAAATTAAAAATCAAGGTAGAGTGTTTTCTCCCATATGTGATTGTTAGCCCAAAATAGAGGAAAAAAGAGGGGGAATTCCATGAAAAGGTAAATCAATGGAGTAGCAAAAGGTGATACAGAGGGAAGAAGGAAGGAAAAAGGAGAAGAATGGTGGAAGGAATATGTGATACACCACCATGAATTTCATACACATTTATGTATATCTAAAAAGCAACAATTTACAATAAATATAAGGAAGACAGTAAAGTAAGAAGAATAAGGGAGGGGAAAGAGAAGCTTCTGGGTACTGAAGTGGAGCAAATTATATCCCATGCATGTAAGATTATGTCAAAATTAGCTCCATATTATGTTTAAATACAAATCACTAATAAAAACATTTCAAAACATAATAATTAAGTAATTATACAAAATGTAAATTTAGTACTGGTAAAATAAAAAATTTATACAATATTTCAGAAAAAATATTAAAAAAGTAAAAGCAATATAAGAATTTTTAATTGTGGTCCTGCAACTCTACTGCTAAGATTTTTCCACAGAAGAGTAAGTAAAGAGAAGCTACACTCACCCTCAGATATTTGTGTAGAAGATCACAGTATCATAATCCTTAAGAGTTCAAAATATAAAGAGAAATATAGATAGTAAGTGACAGATGCTATGGTGTTATGAAATTTGTATGTTGTAATTTAATTACCAAAACAGTATTTTCTTGTGTTACACAAAGATGTGTGGGTGTTAGGAAATGATTAAGCCATAATGTTGGAGTCCTCATGAGTGAGAACAGTATCTTAAGAAAGAGGTGTCAGATCATTTTCTCTACTTTTGTTCTTTTTCTCCCACTATATAAAGACCCAACTTTCAAGGATGATCTGCAAAGCAGATACTGGTCCATTGCATGAAACTGAAGTTTCCAGCACCATGACCTTAGACTTCCTGCCAAGGAGAAAGGAATGAGCAAGAAATCCATGTCCTTTAGGAATTTCTCAGTTTCAGGTGTTTTACTCTGGCAGCAGATTTTAGTAAGAGAGAAGGTGAATAGAAAACAATACAAGTGTTCTAAAAGCCAACATGGCTTTGCAAACTATCAACAGAGAATGGGATTGACATTTAAATTATGGAGTGTCTTAAGTGAAGGAGTTTTCATCATGTAATTTCAGAAGCAGAAAGTCATGTGCAGAACTATAGCTATGTGAAGTGTACATGCATGCGAACTGTGAAGAGAAGCTCATATTCTACAAACCAAGAGAGATATTCAACAAAATCCTTTCAAAGATCTTTGAACAGCACCTCTTCTGTATACAAAAGTGGAGTATGATGTTCAGCAATTACTCAAGCTTTCTGAAAAAAATAGACTAGAATTAAGAGAATGGGAAATGCAAAAAAAATAAATATTGTACAACTGCATGAACAAAGCATCTGAGAAGCTCAAAATCCTTTTTATGTTTCTATTTTTATTTTTTTTATTTTTTACAGACTGCATTTTGATTCATTGTACACAAATAGAGTACATCATTTGATTTCTATGGTTGTACATGATATAGATTCATACCATTTGTGTAATCATACATGTACATAGGATAATGATGTCTGTCTCATTCCACCATTTTTTATAACCCCTCCCTCTCATTTCCTTCTACATAATCTAAAGTTTCTCCATTCTTCTCTCCCTCCCCACTCCCACCCCCATTATATATCATTCTCCACTTATCAGGGAAAACATTGGGCCTCTGGTTTTTTGGGATTGGCCTTTTTCACTTAGAAATGATATTCTCCAATTCCATCCATTTGTTTCCAAATGTCATAATATTATTCTTCTTTATGACTGAATAATATTCCATTGTATATATGTATATATATATACATATATACCACAGTTTCTTTATCTATTCATCTGTTGAAGGGCATCTAGGTTAGTTCCACAATCTAGCTACTGTGGATTAAACTGCTATAAACATTGATGTGGCTCCATTACTGTACTATGCTAATTTTAAGTTCTTTCAGTATAAACCGAGGAGTAGGATAACTGGGTCAAAAGGTGGGTCCATTCCAAGTTTTCTGAGGTTCTCCACACTGCTTTCCAGAGTGGTTGCACCAATTTGCAACTCTACCAGCAATACACAAGTGTGCCTTTTCCCCCACATCCACGCCAACATCAATTATTGCTTGTGTTCTTGATAATAGCCATCCTAATTGGAGTATGGTGAAATCTTAATTGTTTTAATTTGCATTTCTCTAATTACTAGGGATGTTGATCATTTTTTCATATATTTATTAATCACCTGTATGTCTTCTTCTGCGAAGTGTTTGCCCAGTTCCTTGACCTATTTATTGATTGGATTATTTGTATTTTTGGTGTAAAGTTTTGTAAGTTCTTTATAAATTTTGGAGATAAGTGCTTTATCTGAAGTGTGTGTGGAACAGATTTTCTCCCAAACTTTAGGCTCTCTTTTCACATTATTGATTGCATCCTTTGCTGAGAAAAAGTTTTTTAGTTTGATTTCATCCCATTTATTGATTCATGCTTTGATTTCTTGTGCTTTGGGAGTCCTATTGAGGAAGTCTGATCCTAAGACAACATGATGAAGATTCAGGCCTAGTTTGTCTTCTATTAGGTGAAGGGCCTCTGGTCCTTGATCATTTTGAGTTGAGTTTTGTGCAGGATGAGAGATAGAGGTTTAATTTCATTTTACTGCATATGAATCTCCAGTTTTGCCAGCACCATTTGTTGAAGAGGCTATCTTTTCTTCATTGTATGCTTTTGGCTCCTTTGTCTACTGTGAGGTGCATGTATTTATGTGGGTTCATTTCTGTATCTTCTATTCTGAAAAATTGATCCATCTATTTTGTTGCCAATATCACGCTGTTTTTGTTACTATTGCTCTGTAGTTTAAAGTCTGGTATTATTGTGATACCAGCTTCACTCTTTCTGCTCAGGATCTTTTTATCTATTTGAGGTCTCTTATTCTTCCAGATGAAGTTCATGATTGCTTTCTCTATTTCTATAAGGAATGTCATTGGGATTTTAATTGGAATTGCACTGAATCTGTATAGTGCCTTTGGTAGAATGGCCATTTTGACAATATTAATTCTGCCTATCCAAGAACATGAGAGATCTTTCCATTTTCTATGGGTTTCTTAAATTTCTTTTTTAGTGCTGTGTAGTTTTTATTGTAGAGGTATTTCACCTCTTTTGTTAAATTGATTCTCAAGTATTTTATTTTGTTTTTTTGAGGCTATTGTGAATGGAGTGGTATTCCTACATTCCCTTTCAGAGGATTCATCACTTATGAGTAGAAATACATTAGATTTATGCATATTGATTTTATATCCTGCCACTTTGCTGAATTCACTTATTAGTTCCAGAAGTTTTCTAGTGGAGTTTTTTGGATCCTCTAATTATAGAATCAAGTCATTGGCAAATAGTGACAACTTGAGTTCTTCTTTTCCTATTTGTATTCCTTTATTTTCTTTGGTCTGTCTAATTGCTCGGGCTAGTGTTCAAAGATAATGTTGAATAGAAGTGGTGAAAGAAGGTATCCCTGTATTGTTTCAATTTTTTTGAGGGAATGCTTTCAGTTTTCTCCATTAAGGATGATGTTGGCCATGGGCTTAGCATGGATAACCTTTACAATGTTGAGGTATGTTCCTACTATCCCTATTTTTACTAGTGTTTTAAGTATGAAGGGGTGTTGTATTTTATCAAATGCTTTCTTAGCATCTATTGAAATAACCATATGATTCTTCACTTTAAGTCTATTGATGTGACAAATTACATATATTGATTTCCAGATGTTGAAACAATCTTTCATGCCTGGAATAAACTCCACTTGATCATGGTGCACTATCTTTTTAATGTATTTATGTATGCAATTTGCCAGTATTTTGTTAAGGATTTTTGCATCTATTTTCATCAGGGATATTGGTCTAAAGTTTTCTTTCCTGATGAGTCTTTGTCTGGTTTTGGTATCAGAGTGATACTAGCCTCATAGAATGTTTGGAAGGGTTCCCTCCTTTTCTATTTCCTGAAATACTTTAAGGAGTATTAGTATTAGTTCTTCTTTAAAGGTCTTGTAGAATTCAGCTGAGAGTCCATCTGGTCCTGGACTTTTCTTGTTTGGTAGGCTTTTGATGGCTTCTTCCATTTTGGTGCTTGAAATTGATCTGTTTAAATTGTGCACATCTTCCTGATTCAGTTTGGGAGGACCAAATGTCTCTAAAGATTTGTCAATGTCTTTGATATTTTCTATTTTGTTGGAGTATAGATTTTCAAAGTAGCTTCTAATTATGTTATGTATTTCAGTGGTGTCTGTTGTGATCTTTCCTTTTTCATCATGAATTCTAGTAACTTGAGTTTTCTCTCTTCTCTTCTTTAGTGTGGCTAAGGGTTTATCAATTTTGTTTACTTTTTCAAAGAACCAACTTTTTGTTTTGTCAATATTTTGAATTGGTTTTATTGTTTCAATTTCATTGATTTCAGCTCTGATTTTAATTATTTCCTGTCTTCTACTATTTTTGGTGTTGATCTGTTTTTTTATCTAGGGCTTTGAGATGTAATATTAGGTCCTTTAGTTGTTGACTTTTTGTTTTTTTAACATATGAGCTTAATGCAAGGAACTTTCCTCTTAGTACTGCTTTCAGAGTATCCCAGAGATTTTGATATGTTGTTTCATTGTTCTCATTTACCTCTAAGAATTTTTTTTAAATTTCTTCCCTGATGTCTTCTGTTATCATTGTATCACTCAATAGCATATTATTTAGTCTCCAGGAGAAGGAGAAGTTTTTGTTTGCTATTTTATCATTGATTTCTAATTGCATTCCTTTATGGTCTGATAGGATACAGGGTAGGATCTCTATTTTTTGCATTTACTAATGGCTTCTTTGTGGCATAGCACATTGTCTATTTTGGAGAGGGATCCATGAGCTGCTGAGAAGAAAGTATATTTGCTCAATAATGGATGAAATACTCTGTAAATATCTATTAAGTCTATATCATTGATTGTATTATTTAGTTCTATAGTTTCTTTGTTCAGTTTTTGTTTGGAGGATCTATCCAGTCATGAGAGCAGTGTGTTAATGTCCCCCACTATTATTGTGTTTTGGTCTATTTGATTCTCAAAATTGAGAAGGGTTTGTTTAATGTACATAGATGCTCCATTATTGGGGGTATAAATATTCAAAATCATTGTGTCTGACTGGTTTATGGCTTCCTGGAGTAGTACAAAATGTCCTTCTTTATTCCTTCTGACTAACTTAGGTTTGAAGTCCACGCTATCTAATATGAGAATAGAGACCTGCTTTGTTATGTGCATGGTATGTTTTTCCCCATCTTTTCACCTTTAGTCTTTGGATGCCTTTTTCTATGAGATGAGTCTCTTGAAGGCAGCATATTGTTGGGTCTTTCTTTTTAATTCAATCTGTCAGTCTATGTCTCTGGATTATTGAGTTTAGGCCATTAACATTCAGAGTTATTATTGTGATATGATTTGTATTCCTGGTCATTTTGGCTTATTTTTGTTTCTTAATTTGACTTGGTTTCTCCTTTGATTGGCTTTTCCTTTAGGGTAATTCCTCCCTTTGCTGACTTGTATTGTTGTTTTTCACTTCCTCCTCACAAAATATTTTGCTGAGAATGTTCAGTAGTGCAGGATTTCTATTTGTAAATTCTTTTAACTTTTGTTTATTGTGGAAAGATTTTATTTCATCATCAAATATGAAGGTTAGTTTTGCTAGGTATAGAATTCTTGGTTGGCATCCATGTTCTTTCAGAGCTTGAAATATATTGTTCCAGGACCTTTTTGCTTTTAGGGTCTGGGCTGAGAAATCTGCTGATATCTGTATTGGTTTCCTGATATAAGTAATCTGACACTTTTCTCTCACAGCCTTTAAAATCCTATCTTTATTTTGTATGTGAATTATTTTCATTATAATGTGCCTTGGTGTGGATCTATTGTAATATTGTGCACCTGGTGTTCTGTAAGTCTCTCATATTTGATTTTCCATTTCATTTTCAGGTTTGGGAATTTTTTAAATTTATTTATCTTTTAATGTTTTACAGACTGCATTTTGATTCATTGTACACAAAAGTGGTACATCATTTCTATGTTGTACACAATGTTGGTTTGGGAAATTTTGTGATATTATTTTATTGAACAGGTCATTCATTCCTTTGGTTTGTATCTCTGTGCCTTCCTCAATCCCAATTATTCTTAAATTTGGTCTTTTCATGATATCCCATATTTGTTAGAGGTTCCCTTCATGATTTCTTAACATATCAGTTTGTTCAATTTTATTTTCAAGATTAAATATTTTGTCTTCATTGTCTGAGCTTCTGTCTTTCATGAGAGCTATTCTATTTGTGATGCTTTCTATTGAGTTTTTCATTTGGTTTATTGTTTCTTTTATTTCAAATACTTCTGTTTGTATTTTTTTGTCAGAATCTCTATCTCTTTATTGAAGTGTTCTTTTGCTTCCTGACTTTGTTCTTTTAACTGTTTATTGGAGTGATCATGCATTGCCTGCATTTGCTCTCTTATCTCATCTTTATTTCATGGATCATTTTAATTATGCAGATTCTAAACTCTCTTTCTGTCATTTCTACTTCCAGGCTTACATTGGATTCTATTAAAATAGGATCTTGGTTTTTTATGGACACTATCTTCCCATGTTCTTTCATATTGTTTCTGTATATTCCCCTCTAGCAGTGACGATCTGAGGTACTGAAGTTTCCCCCCTGCAGGCTTATTGTGACCCTGCAGTTTTCTAGTACCTCTCCTTTGAATGGGAGATCAATATTATAACACCCAATTCAAAGAACATGCAGCCGTGGACCAAATAACCCCTATAAAGACTTTAACATTATTGTAATAAACAGGATGAGTTCGATTACTATTTACAGTATTTCTAGTGGTGAATGAAGAGGATGGTGAAGGGTGTAGGATGTAAGGGAGTAAATAGAGGTACCTGTCAAAGGGCCTCCAGTTTCCTGTAGGCATCTTAGGAAAGGAGCTGCCCTTCCAATGATGGTGGCCATGCCCTCAGGAATAATTCAAAATGCCTGCACCAGCCTCCACAGAAGCTGTGGAGCCACAGTGAGGCTGCGCTGAGTTAGAGTGGGGGTGGGGTGGGCGGGCCTCAAAATCCTTTTTAAATATCTAGTTATACTCAATTATATTCTCTGCCTTTGTCATTACCACTTGCTCAGAAAACAGCTTTTTACTATATTTCTAGTGATTGTCTTAGTTATTTTTATTCCGTGGGTTCTACCAGTTTCATAAGTAAGAAATTTTGTAGTTTCGAAAGAAAGTAGGCCAAAATTTAAGCAGATTAATCTGTCTCCTAGCCAAGTCCTCATTGAGATGAGAAAACTGAAAATAAACATAAATATTTTCATCTACACTTTCCATTTATGTCAGTTTTAATCCTATCATAAGACAGAACAGAAATTATTATAAAACACTTATTAGAACCCTGAATTCCTATATCTCACTTTGATTTCACAGGAAAAATCTGACCTAAATTATTTAATTGCCAACTTGCTTTTGAAGTCACAAGGTAAATAGAAAGTAGAATGATCAATTTCTTTCCTGATATTCTCTTTCTCTCTTTCTCTCTCTCTTTCTCTCACACACTACTTTATATGTGAAAGAATGTAAATACATAAAATAAATTAAATAAATAGAATGAAATGACTAAATCTTCAATTACTATGAGGTACTTGTAAGCACAATGCCAATAAATGAATCTCTTAGTTACATGAAATTTTAATAGACAAGGATAAAGTGTGTCATCTTCTTAATGTACTGGTATCAAACTATGGGTATGAATGGCATAAGACATTGGATACATTTTGAAATGGTTCTTTCTGTGGTAAAAGCATATACTAACCATGAAATATTGTACTGTGGTGAGTAGAAAGCAAAATAATTCCTTAAAATAATCTTTAATTCCTAGAAGATCAGTCCTCTCCTCATGTCTTATTATTCCCAGAAGATGAATATTGCAGCTGAGCACACAATATACACCAGATGAGAACATTTGATCGATCCTTGGAAGGTGCAACATAATCTCTTTTTCCTTAAACATTAATATTTCAATATTTAGGAAGTATGATTATTATTATTATTTTAGGAGTGAGGGGGAAATAACAATTGATTATGTACATTTACATTTCATCCATTTGAATCATGATACTGGAATAATACTACATGTCCCTTTGTTCAACTTCTTTATGTATAAATAAGAAAGTTGAAGCTCAAACATTTTGACCACCATCAAATCACAAATCTCAAGTATCTACATGAAAGTCCTTTGTAAACTGAAACAATGAAAAAAGGTTTTTTTTTACTTTAAACATTGTCTAGGATTCACATGTGTTTATTAATATTTTAGACTGAATTAATTAAATGAGCTATAGTCATGCAGAAGAACTGTGAATGGAGAGAGCATGGGTTGCAATCATTCTAGTGAGAAAAAATCAAATAAATTATAAATATCTGAAATATAGCACCAACAAGGTGGTTTGCCTAAGAAGACTATACCCAAGAATATTGCAGAAAGACCATAAGTACAATGAAAGGAACTTATCCTAGAGAGAATGAAGGGCAGAAATGTCAACTGAGATCAATTGAAACTACTATGGGGATAAGGTCAAGGCACCTCTAAAACTTAAATGGCAAAATTCAGGAAGAACAACAAACTCCTTAGTATGCCTATTTTTAATTAAGTTTGTGTATGTAGCACAAAGTTTTTAAGGATTCAGAATTATCTTGAATCTAAAACAGAACATTCTCAATATTGTTTGTTGCTTATTTGTTTCTCATAATGGACAATATTTCTTAAAATCAAGTATAAAGCTAGAGAAGGGCACAGAGTCAAAATTCAGTTTATGATCTCTGATCCTCAGAAGATGTTGCAGACATAATTATCACTGAACTTTCACTCTAAGCATAACTATAAACCCTGAAAATAATGCAAGTGAGAAATGTTGAAAGGAGACTGAAAAGTTGAACCAGATGGGCCTCCATTATTGCAAAACATAATGGCTGGGTATCTTATGTCTCCAAAAGCAGAAGATGATGGTCCAGACTGGGTATTTCCTGAAATTCAATATATTAAAAGTGGAAGCATAAGAAGGCTTATTTTTCTACGAAAGAATCGCCAAAAATAAACAGCTAGGGGAAGGACTTTCTTCTGCCAGGATGAAGAATCCCTATACCCACCTATAGGTACAAAATTAGGTGGTATAACTGAGGGAATCAGTCCAGCAAAGGAAAACTAAAGAATTTGTCATACTGTCAATAACTGATAGAAAGGACATGAACATAAAGAAAATGAGAGAATTCTGCTTCATCAGGAAGAATGAAGAAACAGAGAAAAAATCTGGGTACTTGCAATGTACTTTTCCTTTCTCTAATGAGTTTTGTTATATCTCCTGAATGAAAAGAGAACTATAACATGACCTAATGATGTTTAAAGGCCCTTTATTATTATTTTTTCCTTATGTAGCTTTCCTCTGCTTTTAATTGATACATTTATAATTACACAAAATAGTGGGATTAATTGTGAAATCTTTCTGATGTAGATGCACAAAATAGAATTTGGTCCATTTCATTGCCCAGTACCTTCCTTTCCCCTTTCCCCTCCTCTCCTATTTCACTCTGATCCCATCTTCTGATCTGCTGGTCTGTCTTCTATTTTCATGAATAGAATATTTTTCCCTTTTCTCTCTCTAGTTTCCTCATATAAGACAAAACATATGTTCCCTGGACTTTCTGAATCTGGCTTACTTTACTTAACATAATGTTCTCCATTTCCATCCATGTACTAGCATACTTCTGAACATATGTCTGTTCTTTATGACTGCATAAATCTCCATTGTTATTATATTGTAATTTAGGTGTCTCCCATAAGCTCATGTGTGAGACAACCCAATGAAGTTTAGAGGTGAAATGTTTGGGTTATGCAAGTTAATCCTATCAGTGCATTGATCCCCTGATAGGGATTAATTGGATGGTAACTATAGGCATGTGGGTGCGACTGGAGGAAGTATGTTATTGGGGGCATGCCTTGGGCATATATATTTTGTCTCTGGAGAATGGAGAGTCTTCCTCTCCCTCCTTCCTGACTGTCATGTCCTAAGCCACTGTTCCCTGTCACACTCTTCTGCCATGATGTTCTGTCTCACCTGGGACCCTGAGGAATAGAGTCAGTCATCTATGGACTATGACCTCTAAAACTGGGAGTCACAAAATAAACATTTTCTCATCTAAAATTTTCCCATCAGGTCTTTTGATCATAGCAATAAAAAAGCTAAGTAAAACAATTGTGTATATATAAAACATTTTCTTTATCCACACAGCTATTGGCAGATATGTAGACTGGTTCCATAACAAGGCTATGCTATATATTGCTATAGTATGCTGACTTATTCTTTTGGATAAATACTGAGGAGTGGTATATCTGGGTCACATGGGAGTTCCTTCTCTAGTCTTTTAAGGAAACTCCATGTTAATCTTCTTAATAGTTGAACTAATATACAGTCCTATCATTGGTAAATAAATTTCCCCACACCCTCACCAGCATTTTCTGTTATTTGTGATCTTTATTTCTATTCTAACTGGAGTTTGATAAAATCTTAGTGGTTTGATTTGCATTTTCTTAACAGTTAAGTATGTTGAGCAATTTTTCAACAATTTTTTTGTTGACTCGTATTTCTTTTGAGAAATATTTATTTAATTCATTGGTCCTTTTATTAAATGTGTTATTTTTGCTCTTTTGGTGTTGGTTTTGAGTGATTTATATATTTTTTATATTAATTTTCTATCAGAAACTTATTTCAAAAATTTCTCCCATTGTTAGACTTTTTCTTTAAATGCTTATTTCCTTTGCTATGCAGAAAGTTTTTAATCTGATGTCATTTTACTTGTTAATTCTTGGTTTTATTTCTTGAATGTTATGAGTCTTATTGAGAAAGTCCATCTGTGTGTATGTTGAAGAGTTGACACCAGGTTTAGTTCTAGCAGTTGCAAAGTTTCTAGTCTAATTCTTAAGCCTTCTATTCACCTTTTGTTGACTTTTGTACAGGGTAAGAGTTAGGAATCTAGTTTAATTTCTATATATGAACATCCAATTTTTGCAGCACACTTTAAACAGTCTGTCTTCTTGCCAATGTATGTTTTTAGAGTTTTTTGTCAAGGATCAGATGACTGTATAGGGGTGGGTTTGTCTCTGTGTCTGTTTTAGGCAGCTTTTTCATGACTGTGACCCAAAAAAGGGAAAGAACAGAGGAGTGAAAGTTTATTTGGGGGCTCATCGTTTCCAAGTTCTCAGCTCATAGATGGCTGACTCCGTTGCTTGGGCCCAAGTTGTGACAGAATATCATGGCAGAAGAGTGTGGAAGAGGAAAAGCTCGGGACATGGAACCAGGAAGGAAAGAGAGAGAGAGAGAGAGAGAGAGAGAGAGAGAGAGAGAGAGAGAGAGAGAAGAGACTGCTCCCCTCTTCATGGCCATAAAATAAATCCCAAAGGCACATCCTTAGTCACCCATTCCCTCCAGTCATAGACTACCTGCCTATAGTTATCACCCAGTTAATCCCCATCAAGGGATTAATGCATTTATTAAGTTAGGGTTCTCATAAACCAATCATTTTATCTCTACAGTTTCTTGCACTGTCTCATACATGAGTTTCCTGGAGATGCTTCATATCTAAAGTTTAACAGTCTTTTGTTTTAATCCATTGGTCCACATGTCTGTTTTTATGCTAGAACCATGCTGGTTTTGTTACTATGGTACTAAAGTATACTTTGAGATCAGGTATTACGATGCCTTCAGCATTGTTTTTTTCTTAGGATTGTTTTGGCTCTTCTGGGTCCTTTATTATTACATATGAGTGTGAGTGCTGTTCTAGTTTGTGAGGAATGTCATTGGCATTCTGTTAGGGATTACATTAAATCTGTAGATCATTTTTTGTAATGTAGTCATTTTAATGATATTAATTTTGTGTATCCAATAATATGGGAGGTCTTTTCATCTTCCAGTGTCTTCTTCAATTTTTTTATTGACATTTTATAATTTTCTTTGTATATGTCTTTCACCTCCTTGAGTAAGTTTATTCATATCCATATTTAAGAAGGTTTTTAAAAAGTGGTTAGAAGAGTAAGCATGAAGATGGAGCTTAATGGTAGAGGACTTTTCAAACATGTTCAAAGCCCTAGGTTCAATCTCCAGGACAGCAAAAATAAATAAATAAATAAATAAATAAATAAATAAATAAATAAATAAATAAATAAGCAACTAAAAAAATGAAAGTAGTGAGGAGAAAAATATCTCAATGAATGTGAGAATTTTCAGCTCAGTCAGCTGTGATGGTGCTTGCCTATAATTCCAGCTACTCGGGAGGCTGGGGCAGAAGAATCACAAGTTTGAGGTCAGTCTGGGGAGAAGGGATAAAACACATGCACATACACACACAAATAAATACACATGAACACACACAAACTATATGCTGCTTATAGGAAACTGAGTTGAAATTTAACAACACAATCAACCTGAAATAAAAGGATAGAAAAAGGTATCACATACAAGCATTATCAATGATTAAAGCAGAAGTAGCTACATTTTATATCATACAATGGAGGCTTCAGATTAAAGAAAATTACTAGAAACAAAGAAAGATATTACATAGCAATAACATAATAAATCTACGAGGAAGACAATGAGCCAAAACAAGCACAAAAATCAGAGCCATAAAAAACAAAAAAAAAACTTAGATTTGAAATTAGGATAAATAATTATCTCCCTCCACAGTGTTATACCACACTCCCACCCCCAGACCTGTGAATATGCTACCTTACATAGTTAAAGGTAGTTTGCACCTTCCGAATCCATTCTATGAAGCTAGTGTCACTCTGATATCAAAAACAGACAAAGACACATCAAAGAAGGAAAACTTTAGACCAATATCTCTGTTGAACATAGATTCAAAAGTTCTTAATAAAATACTGGCAAATCGTATGCAAAAGTTTATTAAAAAGATAGTGCACCATGATCAAGTGGGGTTTATTCTGGGGATGTAAATTTGGTTCAAAATATAGATATCAATAAATGTAATTCATCACATCAATAGACAGAAAGGTAAGAATCACGATTATCTCAATAGATGCAGAAAAAGCATTTGACGAAATACAGCATCCATTCATGTTCCAAACACTAGAAAACTTAGGGATAGTAGGAACACACCTCAACATTGTAAAAGCCATATGTGCTAAACCCAAGGCCAATATCATTATAAATGAAGAAAAATTGAAAGCATTCTCTCTAAAAACTGGAAAAAGACAGGAATGCCTCTTTCACCACTCTTGTTCAACATAGTCCTTGAAACTCTAGCCAGAGCAATTAAAAAAAGAAAGAAATTAAAGGGATATGAATAGAAAAAGAACTCAAGATATCCACATTTGCAGACAGTATGATTCTATGTTTAGAAGACCCCCAAACTCCATCATAAAGCTTCTTAAGCTTATAAACAAATTCAGCAAAGTAGCAGGATATAAAATCAAACCCCCTAAATCAATTGCATTCCTATACACCAATGATGAATCAGTTGAAAGAAAAAACAGGAAAACTATCCCATTTACAATAACCTCAAAAAAGTAAAATACTTGGAAATCAATCTAACAGAAAAGGTAAAAGACTCCACAATGAAAATAACAGCACCCTAAAGAAATTGAAGAAGACCTTTGAAAATGGAAAGATCTCCCATGATCTTGGATAGGCAGAATTAATATTGTCAAAATGGCCATATTACCAAAAGTATTACATAGATTTAATGCAATTCCTATTAAAATTCAAATGATGCTCTTCATAGAAATAGAAAAAGAAGTCATGAAATTCATTTGGAAAATAAGAAGACCAGAATAGCTAAAGCAATCCTTAGCAAGAAAAATTGATGCTAGAGGCATCACAGTACCAGATGTTAAATTATACCACAGAGGTATCATAACAAAACAGCATGATATTGGCACAAAAACAGACATGAAAATCAATGGAACAGAATAGAAGACACAGAGTTATACCCACATAAATATAGTTATCTCATACTAGACAAAGGCACAATAAAAATACATTGGAGAAAAGATAGCCTCTTCAACAAATGGTGCTGAGAAAATTGGAAATCCATACATAGAAAAATAAAATTACACCCCTATCTCTCACCCTACACAAACCTCAACTAAAGTGGATCGAGGACCTAGACATTAGACCAGAGACATGCAACTACTAGAAGAAAAAGTAGGCTCAAATCTCCATCACGTTGGTTTAGGAATGGATTCCCTTAACAAGACTCTCAAAGTGCAAGAAATAAAATCAAGAATCAATAAATAAGGATTATGTCAAAGTAAAAATCTTCTCAACAAAGGAAACAAGAACATGAAGAGAGAGCCTACAGAATGAGAGAAACTATTTACTACCTGCACATCAGATAGAGCATTAATCTCCAGTATATACACAGAACTCAAAAATGTTAACACCAAAAAGCAAATAACCCAATCAATAAATGGACAAAAGAATTGAACAAACGCTTCACAGAAGAAGAAATATGAACGATCAAAAAATATATGAAATACTCAACCTCTCCGGCAATTAGAGAAATGAAAATTAAAACTACACTGTTATTCCATCTCACTCTAGTCAGAATGGCAATTATCAAGAATACAAGTAAAAATAAATGTTGGTGAGGATTGTGGAAAAGGTTCACTCATACATTGCTGGTGAGACTGCAAATTGGTGCAATCATTACAGAAAGAAGTATGGAGATTCCTCAGAAAACTTGATTCCATTTGACCCAGTTATCTTATTCCTCGGTTAATACCCAGAGGACTTAAAGTCAGCATACTACAGAAATGTGGCCTCATCAATGTTTATAGCAACTCAACTCAACAATAGCTGAGCTATGGAACCAAATTAGGTGCCCTTTAACAGATGACAGATAAAGAAAATGTGGGATATAAATATATATACATATACAATGGAATATTACTCAGTCATAAAGGAGAGTGAAATTATGGCAATTGCCAATGAATAGGAGGAATTGGAGAATATCATGCTAAGTCATTTCCCCAAAACCAAAAGCTGAATGGGCTCTCTGATATGTGGATGCCTACCAAAAATAAAAACAAGGGAGATTAGAGAGGGGAAGTATAGAAGTTCATTGGATTAGACAAAGGTGGAATGAAGGTAAGGGAAGAGAAAGGAATGGGAAAGACAGAAGAATGAATCAAACATACCTTTCCTGTGCTCACATATGAATACATGACCAGAGTAATTCCACATCATGTACAACCACAAGAATGGGATCCAAATTGGAGTGGATTGCACTCCATGTGTGTTTAATATGTCAAAATACACCCTAAAGTCATGTATGTATAAAAACAACAAATAAAAATAAAATTAAAAAGGTAGTTTACAAATGCTATTAAAATAAAAATCTGAATTGGGAGATGATCATGGATCAACAGCAAGTATCCTTTATAATAACAAATATCCTTTTTAAGACAGGGATGAAATATGAATGTTTCAATGGTTTCTATCCAATAAATACAACATGGGAAGAGTATCTATTATCATCAATTATTCAACATACTACTGGAAGTTATAACCATAGCAATAAAACAGAAGATATAAATTATACAATATCAAAAGGAAGAAATAAAATTCTCTCTATTCTCAGATAACATATAAAGTCCCAAGGAAAAATTTTAAAATCATAGAATAAATAAGTGACTTTACTAAAGTCACAAGAGGCAGATCAACATATAAATGCTAATTTCATTTTTGTCCCATTTCTACTAAAAATTAACATATAGAAACCCAAACAAAAACACCATTCTTTTAACAAACATTTGTGTGAACACTCAACAAAACACGTATAGCATCTGAATGCAAAAACTTACAAAATGCTAGTAAAAATATATAAAAAGGACAAAAATAAATAGAGACATACTATGTTCATTGATAGAAAGCCTCAACATAATAAAATTGTAATTCTGGAACGAGTGGGCATGCACAGTCAAAATGCTGAATCTTGCTTGTGTTTTATTACTTATACAAAAAATAACTAAAATTAAAGGACTGAAACATAAACAATGAAACTATAAAACTGAATAAATGATAGGACAAAATTATTACAATCCAGGTAGATCTGGAATAAAAATTCTTAGACTTGAAATAAAAAATATCACCTAAAAGAATATTGATTAACCCAACCTCATCAACTATTAAAATTTTTGCTCTATGATAGATTCTTTTTAAAGGACAGAAAAGGACTGGGAGTGTGACTTAGTGGTAGAATATTTGCCTGGCATGTTTTGGCCCTGGATTTGATTATAAGCACCATTTTTTTAAATGATGGAGAGACTAGCTTCAGAGAAGTAGCATATATTTGTAAACCACATACCTGACAAATGACTAATATCTGAAATATATGAAAAACTTAAAATACAATCATAAAAGACCATTAGGAAAATGGGTGAAGGACATGAGCAGACATGAACAATGATACATAAAGGGCAAATAATACATGAAAAATATTTAATATCATTAGTCACTAGAGAAAGACGAAACCACAGTTAGAGATCACTATTCACCTATAACAATGCTTAAATACAAAAAAGAAAAAAATAGAAAAATGGTGACAAAATATTTTTAAAGATCTGGAGAAACTAGATCACTGCAGGTAGAAATGTGAAAATTAGTGATTCTAGAAAATGGTTTGGCAGTTGATTATACAATAAACTTGCAATTGTCATATGATTTGACAATTATATCATAGGTATATATCCCAGAGAAGTGAAAATATATATTTGCAAAAATCTGTACATGAGTATCCATGGCAGTTTAATTTGTAATAGCAAAACAAAAATCAACTCAGATGTCCATCACCAGGGAATGACTAAGCAAACTATAGTGCTTGCATGCTTTGTAATATTATCCATCAATGGACTGGGGATATAGCTCAGTTGGTAGAGTGCTTGCTTGCCTTGCATGCACAAAGCCCTAGGATCAATCCCCACCACCACAAATATATATATGTATATATATATATACATATATATGTATATATAATAGTTATTTCTGTATATATATATTTATAGTATATATATTTGTATATACATGTTATAGTTATTTCTGAATAAATATATATATATATATTCAGAAATAACTATAATGCATAAACCAACTGCTATGAATCTCCAGTAATCATCTCATATTTTAAAAAGCCAGGCCAAAATGATTAATGCTATGGGATCCCACTACATGACATTTTTTAAATGATAACATTTTAGAAATAGAAGACATATTAGTGGCTGACAGGTGCTACGGGAAGGGACAAGAGAGAAGCAGGTATGGTTACACAAAGGCAACTAGAGATGGGAGAATTTTCTCAACAAAGGTGGTAGATATGCAAATGTGCATACACGATTAACTAGTAGGAGATTTTCATCCCATCTGAATTTTTATATATATATATATATATATATATATATAAATATATATATATTTTATTAGTAAGGAATTTTGGGAGGCTGAGGTTATAGTTCAGTGGTAGAACGCTTGCCTCAAATGCCTGAGGCACTAGGTTTGATCTTCAGCACCACTTAAATAAATAAAATAAAAGTATTGTGTCCATCTACAACTAAAACCAAAAAAAAATATTGAAAAAAATCTAGAATTTTTGGAATCAATGAAGGTGACCTTGAACTAAGAACCTCTTAAAATTAATAGAGGGAACTGTGGGGTTAAGGGCATTCATTTGTATATGTGTCCATATTGCATAAAACATCCGTGAAATATATCTGGTTTTATCTAGTTTATACATTTTCAGGTAAAATTACATTCAGAGATATAATAAACCAGTATATAAAGAAGTGGTAATAATAAAAATAAAATAACATTTTAAGTTCTGCAGGATATTTTTTCCTTTTAATGTTTTAATTAGTGCATCCTAATTACATGTAGTAGTGGGATTCATTGTGACATATTTACATATGCACATTAAAATAATAATATTATATTACTTATATCCTATGTAACTTTCATATAGTAGGCATGAAGTGCTTTAAAGGCACAAATTAGCCTAATTTTGTAAAGTGGGTGCTTTTATTCTCATCTTGATGATGAGGTAAACTTGATGAAGGCTGCATAGTTAATATTGCAGGATTTGAACTTGGTATGACAAGGTTCATAGCTCACACACATTGATAATGCTCTATATAGTCTTCCTTCAGTGGGTCCAAATGTAATTTTTATTCCTGGTGTTATGAAAATCAATTGCATCATTCACTTTGACTTTATCTAGGTAAGTATAGGGCCTGTGAGTAAAAGCACTAAAAGATTATCCAACAGAAAACCACTGTGAGAAATCCAGAGCCCACATACCTGTAGAAATTCAGTATATAGACACAAGTACAGGCTATGAAGCCAGACCTTTCTGGGTCCAAACCTAATCTCCACTCTCAGGAGCACTGCAATCTGCTTTCGCTGTGACTACTAATTTGCAATGTTTAAAATCTCAACTTTTTAATAAGGGGGAGAAATTGGAAAGATACTGATGTTTCACAGCAACAACAAAGAAGCAAGGACTGACTCAAGAATCTCAGGGTTCAGAAGAGGGGATTTAATTCCATTTTTCACTCTATCTTTAATTTCCTTTCCTCTGTCTGGTTTTCCCATCATGTATCATGGACAGAGCGCTCAGTAGCTCTTAGGCTTAGAATGCATAATCAAAATGAAAATAACAGCCTTCCTTGACACCTGCAAAAATATCAAGAGAAATTATTCCAAACACTCCATTCTCTTCCATCCAACCCATTACTGTGAGCTAAAAGGTCTGTCCTTTCTACCCTTATTTTCCAAAGAAGAAATCCTTCTACTGAAGATGAGAATAGAGGGAATTTGCCAAGTAATCAAACACAGTATCTCTCTACCAAGAGATCTTTTATTTTTGTTTGATGTCATTCAATGCTCTTTTTCTCGTAATTTAATTACTACACAAAGAAAAATAGCATATGGAATTGCTGAACAAGTACAAGTTCTTCATGCCCTTCCTTGTTTCTTAGTTCTGGGAGCTGCTGACAAAGGATAAGGAATCACTAGATCAAAGAGATTACAGAGGTGAGGCCATAAACATTTTGTTCTGCCCTACCTGAGCTTCAACTAATGTCCTGTACCAAGTGTGCAAGTGAAGGTAGACCAAGAAGCCACTGTTCTGTGAAACTTTTCTAAGTCTTCTGTTTCTGCAGTACTTCATGCACGAACAACAGGAGTTTTATTATATGACTTATAGTTACTGATTTGCATGTTTTTCTCCACTGACAGAAAGAAAGTAGCTGTGTCCGGAGTACCTAAAGGTAGTCTGTAAAAATAAATGAATGAGTTCAGATATGGGTAGTTTGTGGCTATAATTCAATCTTTATCAAATTTATATAGATTGAAATAATAATGAAACTTTAATGTGTCAGGCATGATCCTAAGGGATTTTATATATCAATTCATTGAATCCTTACAAATCTATAAGTTTTGAAATATTTATTTTTCTTCTTCTCCTCCTTTCATGACTGTGTTTTGTACATAATATAATTAAGACTTAAAGTGAAGTTATATTTCCCCAAATCATTCAATAAATATCATGATTTGATTTGTTTCTTTCAGTATATTATTTCTCTGAAAACCATACACTTTTATACTAACCCCACCCAACACATGCACAACTTGAAGCAGTTTGAGGCTCTGTTGTTGAATATCATCTGTATTTTATTGATCTGAGAGCATCTGTTAGGATCAGATGAATTTCCTGCCTGACAGGGGCTCCTGATGTCAGAGGTCTGTGAGCTAATCGTGGTGTTATTACTATCTCCTACTTGCTATCTTGTGACTGTTTACTGAAATACATGTCAGTATTAAAGCAGTTTTTCCTGATCTTGTTATCTTCTTCCTAAGAAGCAATCCAAAATTGAGCCACATAGTCAGTTCAGTAGCATTTAGTTAAGGGTCCAGGTAACCCAACAGACAAGTTACCTCAGCTGTGCACAGGGAAATCTAACCTTAAGTGCAGAATCTGCTCATGTTTGTGATATAAAACATGAAAAAGTCTCTTCTACCAAGGCTGGCAAGTTCTTATTCCCCCAGAGATGCTCTGTTACTTCACAAACTAATTGCAGAAAAGAGAAAAATAAAATCCCTGAGTCCATATGTTTATATTTGCAATATGAATTCTTTCCCTAATGATAGGAATGACTGAGTTGCTGACGCAGGACACCCCTTCCTGGGAGGAAAACATCTGAGTATAAAGATTGTTCATATAAAAGATTACTTGTTAAACCAAGCACGGAATGGAGTAAGGGTACTATTTTCCCAAGAGCACCAGTCAACTCCTCTTAGATTGTCATAAAGAGTATCACTCTAGAGGATATTCATGGATTTTTATCTTTTTGTTTTGTTTTCTCCACTGCATTTATCAAGAAACTTCCTTCTCTATATTTTTTCTGAGAACCCCACTCCCTTTATGTTCTCTTGTTCCTTCCCAAATCAGGCAATGGCATAAAAAACACAAAGTGCTATTTTACAGTCGATTTAGGATTCATTTTCAAATGACCTAGTGACTTTTTATCATGACCATGAGAGATTTAAAAATAGGACACTCTATCGTATTACTATTTAAGTTAAAGTCACCTGAAAAAACCAGTTGCAAAAAGATTACTCTGACCTTTTCTACTCTTTCTTGAAAGCAGGAGATGAAGTTCCCATGAAGAAAATTTTCTTCCTGTTAAAGAAATAAAAAGCAGCATTTTTATCATCAAAAATGAGAAAGGGAAGGGGCTGGGAATGTAATTCAGTGGTAGAGCATTTTCCTAGCAAGCTTGAGGCCTGGGTTCTATCCCTAGTATGGTTAAAAAAAAAAAGAGCAGGGAGAGAGTTTGTTGCGGGGAGGGGACACTGAGTCTGAAGTAACTCTGCACAAACATGACTTGTTAAATTACCTCAAAGTTTAAGAAGACCTTAGTTCTTATCACATTTATACTGCTCAGTATTCTTGGTCCAATTCAGTATTTAAGTAATTGACTCTATTTCTTTATGTTTTTCATTCACATATGAAGGTTCCACTGCCACATATAACTTGTATTAAATAAATTTGTATACTTTACTTCTATGAATTTTATGTCAATTTAATTCTTTTTATTATTTTTACAAACTACATTTTGATTCATTGTACTTAAATGGGGTACATCATTTCATTTCTATGGTTGTGCATCATGTAGATTCACACCATTCATGTAATCATACATGTACATAGGGTAATGATGTCTGACTCATTCCACCATTTCCCTCTACATAGAGTTCCTCCAATCTTCTCTCACCCCCCTCACCCCTATTATATATCATCATCCACTTATCAGGGAAAACATTCTCTTACGTGAGTCATGACCCTAAGAGGATGGCTGTGGAACTTTGCAGCCCCTATACTTCACAGTAAGACATTATTTTACATCTTGACTCAGTTTCGTATATGTATGCATGTGTGTGTGTGTATCTCTCTGTGACAATAAATCTTTGCTTGTGGGTAATTTGGTTTCATGGTCTGTGATAGGTCATGATACTCAGAAACAGTTCTCTCTAAAGGAAAAAATCTTAGCTTGCTTCCCACTGAGTGTTAATTTTACTAGATTCTCTCAAAATTTTAAAAATGTCCTATTGTAGCAGACTAAGAGAATCTATCAGTCTGATGCTGTCAAATACTATACTACCACTAAGTAACAAGACAGTAGACTGTAAGGAAGAGTAATGGTTGTTAGTGGAGTCTCTCCTTTTCATATGCAGTATTGAATAATTATATAGCTTCTCAGATTCAAACCTTTATCTCTAAAACAGAATAGCAATAGTAATTTATATATCCCAGGCAAGGTTTCTCAAACTCAATTTGGACTTAGGATTCCTCTTTTATGGAGAATTGTCCTGTGCATTAAAACATGTTTGGCAGTACCACTGACCTTTTTCCTTAGCTACCCATAAGACCACTTCCCCACCAGCAACAGGTTATGTCACAAAAATGTCTCGAGAAGTTACCAAATGACTCTTAAAAGGCAAAACTGCCAAATATTTTTGCCTTTTGCAGCATTGTAGGACCACAGATTCTTGAGAATTCTCTGTTCTTTTTATTTCTTCTTGCCAGCACTTAATCCATTCTCGAAATCATGACTTTCTTGTAATACTATGCACATGCAGGCCACGCCACCCCACATGTTCCGTATTTCAGTCTGTTCACAGGAGCTCAGAGTTCATTAGGCATGCAGTCTAACTCCCCAGTTTTACAAGATGTGAGATTCTTATTCTCATTATACCCCCGGGTTATAATAAATCCTTAACTATGCAGTACTCATAGCATTTACGTGGTAAAATTATTTCACTATAAAATCAGCAGGTCCTTTCTTAAGACTTCTCTGCTAAGAAGTTTAGTAAAGTCTGGTGCATAGCATAAGCAGAAAGAGTTGGAGCTTTAAAGCCGATTGGAACTGCTAAATGTTAACTGAAGGACTGATTCTTCAGATTTTCTGTTTGTTTTTTTTTTTTTTTTAGTCTTTTTTTAGGGCAAACAGGTCATAAAGGTTTTTACTTTTCAGTGCTATGAGGAGTTTTAGTGTAATTATCTACGTTAACTTTCAACAGAGAGTGATCAAAGTAAGTACACAGAAAATGCCAGTGGTTGACTTTTTCCTATTGTCTATCTGATGTCACTCACACCCCCAGTCTTAGCTTCCAAAGCTATCGGCCCGTGCCCCGCTCCAAGCTACGCTCCCATATATGCTACTTTATTTTCTCCATGCCTGTGACAAGCAGGATACTCCCAGTGTTCTTCTCACCTCTAGCTTACTGGTATTTAATGGTTTTACTATGTAGCAAAGCATTCTAGAACTGGAGCTTAAAACCATACCTGTTAAACATTATGATGCAAGACTTGGTAAGTTGTCTGAGGGTTGCCTGGTTATTGGGCTCACTCACACTTGGGAGTGACTCTTCCCTGTTTCTGATATGTGACAGGTCACCTAGTGGCAGTGAACTCACACAGACTTGTTCTTGGGTAGAGGAGTAAGAGCACAAGCAGAAAAACATAGGAAGGTTTGAAGCCTGAGGTTGGAATAGAAAATGTGTGAATGGACCCAGAATCCAGGCATAGAAAAACATATTCCACAGGTTTAGTGAAAGTAACTACATTGTCACCAGGACAGCCTTAATGATCCCTTAGTTGGACTCACCTAAAGACAGGTTTCCTCGACCTGACTCTAGGCCTATGATTTCCCTTGTCTTGGAGCATTTACTTTAGAAAACCTGACACTATAAACACTTTCTTTGCATATTTGAGATGTAAAATATTTCAAAACCTCTTGCAAATTTTACAGCCCAGGGATATTTTCTTAAGGACCATCTCTTCAAGCAACCATCTCTTCAAAATATAATCAAGGAAGATAGCATCTCTATGTCAATTATATCAACGTGGATCCAGTTTGCTTTTTCTTGCTGTTCTTTCATCAGTGCCCATCAGTGCTGAATCACATTAAATCTCGCTCATCTTTTGGTTCCCTGGTGGCTGCCTTCAGCTTCTGAAACATAATTGATTGTCCTTATCCTGATTGCCCTATCAGGTCTAATAACTTGATACACAGGAAGAAACAGCCCCTTTGATGATTATGTTTGCTATAAAATGAAGAAGTGAAGAGGAGGAAGCAACTAACTGCTTAGCACACCATAAATGCATAAAGAAAGTGCTGACCAACATTTTTATATGATGAATAAACAGATGAATGGAATGGAAGGCAGTTCCAGTTCTGTCACTTTGTAGCAGTATAATGCAAACACTTCACAATTTAACTTTCTTTCTCATCTCTAAAGTGAGGTATTGCCTTCTATGCAGCACTTTTGTGAGTATTGGAGGAGAAAAGAGCTCCATTGAAGGACAAATGGTTACTTTTAAAAGGGTGTTTTTTAAAATGCATTGGAAGCATCATTTTGTGCAAATATTACAGTGTATCATATCCATAGATTTCATTAAAATGGACACAGCTCTTACAGATAATCACATTATAATGATAAAATTTTAAAAATCTGAACATTTGAAAGCTAATGCAACAAAATTCAACATATTATCTAAATTAGATAGAAAAAGAATTTTTCTGCTTAAGTGCTAGCATGGACCAAAATTTTAGTAAATAGTATTTTTTGGCAAGTCTTACAATGTTCATTTATAAGAGGTCATACTGGAGAGACATACCAACAAAATAGATGAGTGTATTGGAAAAATACTTTGGAAAAAAATTGCACATTATAGCACACTTATGCTTTGCAAGTGTACTTTTATAACTCTATTATCTGTACTACTTTTACTGAATTTTCCAATGTCTAGATGTTGATTGGAGAGTAGAAAACTAAAAAAATAATAACAAAAAGTGCCAGGATTGAAAATTTTCTCAGAAGATAGACCAATCACCACTGTGATTGAAATTTTGGAAAGGAAGTAATCCTTTCATATTAGCATTTATTAATGATTTTTTTCTTTGTCTTCTTTAAAAATTAGCTTTTTTCTGAGTCAGCCTTTCAAACAATAAAACAATTAATGCAATGAATAACTTTATCTGGATGTTTATATAGAAAACAATTTAAACTGATTATTTTTATTAGAACAAAAACACTTACCCCATGTTGAATATAAATGAGTGTGTTTGCACTACTGTTTTTCATAGACTTCTACCTTCAATTTCACAATAATTGACTACTAATGACTTAGCAGAATAAACTTAGCAGAAACAAGAAATTCTAGAGAAAGTTAGACTGGTTACATAATTTCAGTACAGAGAAATATTTTGTGGTAGATCAAATATTTGTGCTCTCCCAAATTCTATGTTTAAATCCTAAGGTCAATGTGATAATATTAGGAGAAGGGTTCTTTGGAGAAAACTGGGTTTTGAGTTTGAAGCTCTCAGGAATGGGATTAGTGTCCTTATAAAGGGACTCCAGAGCGGTCTTTCTTTCCACCATATAAGGAAAATTTGTAAGTCTGCAGCCTGGAAGAAAGGACTCACTAGAACTTGATCTGCTGGCTGACCTGGGATATCCAGGCTCCAAAACTTGGGACCATAAAGTTCTTTTGTTTATAATCCACCCAGTTATGGTGCTTTGTAATTGCAGCACAAATTTATTGAGGCAGGTTTTTCCTTTTATCTAAGGTATCTGAGATTGATATGGAAGCTTCCTGTAACAAGAAAACACACTTTGAATGGTTTGAAAATGGCAACTCATTACACTTACCATAGTTAAATGGAAAATGAATAGTGTCACATAAACTAGACAGCTAATACTTACCTTATCAGAAAGAAAAAAAATTTATAGTGATAGAAATAGAATATAAAAACATTGTGTAGATGTCTTTTTTAGGCATATAGTCTATATGTCTGAATCATAAAGAATTGATTTGAATTCCAGTAGTAACTTTATTTGCTACATGAATTTGAGCAATATACTTAACCAACTTACTGATATTTTTGTCCTTCCATTTCAAACTAAAGATATTATGAATTAGCTACTATCATTTCACGAGAATTAAATGACATAAGCATATCAATCCCTCAAGAAAATGACAATATCTATTTTAACTTATTAAATGAATGCAGGTACTGGAGAAGGCTTTTGTTATGCAGTCAGAAATAAGACAAAATGACCCTGGGAAATCTATACTCCAAACCACCTTTCTTTTGAATATTAAAAATCAGTTCAGTCACCCACCACGCGTGCATGCACACACACACATTCGCAAGAAGATTTTAACTTTGCTTTTCTACTATTCTATTATGGAATCCTATACTAAATAAAGGCCATATTAATCTTTGGGAACTTTGAAAAGTTTGAGCAAAAGCTTATCAAGTATCTCACACTCTGATTTGGAAGATACACTTTTAAATGAAAACATAATGCAAAACAGTACTACAATGCAGGCATAGAATTAAAAGATCAATTCTAACTAAACAGTTTCATAAGTTTCTTTCCCAACACAAAAGCAGACAGTTGAAAGAGTTGTGTGATTGATCCACTTTTGTACTGAAGACTATTTATGGAGGGAATCAATTGGAGAAGGCCTGGGTGTTCTACATAAGAACCTCAGTACACTCTATTCCTTAAAGAGGATTATTTGAAGTACATTTGACTGCATTTAAATAGAAAAAAAATTAAGCATAAGAAAAGTAAAGGAGAAAGATCCAGTGAGTCTAGCCTCAACCTCAGCTCATTAAACTATAACAAATTATTAAAGCCAATCATATTTATTCATTAATAAACACTAATTGTACTTGGAAGGTTTCCATGTTGGAGATGAAGCTTTCACCTTGAATGTGACAGGGCATCTACTTCAGGTGTGAACAGGCATGTGGAATTGTAGGTTGTTCATTGAAGCAGAGGGCTTCCTTTGATCCTACCAGTCCTAGACCTGTTGTCATTGAAATGCAGAAGCTTGTATATTTAAATAGTATGTTTTCCTTCAATGAATTAAAAGAAAACTCCTATATAACAATATTATAAGAATGTTTCAAAATTGAAATGCTTTCTCCTTTAAAAAATGAGGTCCTTCATGGAAAGCTTGTGATTATTGAATCTCTTTGATTCATTCTCTTTATTCTCTGCCTGTATAACATTTGACCAATATTAACCACAGTTCTGTGACTTAGTTGTTTGTATATAAACCAAGATACTAAATATCCAACTAATTTCACCAGAGTTTTGTAGAATTAGATAAATTATTGAATTTGATTTAAGATAGTTTGTTTTTTGAACCATGTGAATAGTTCAATTTATTTATTCATTAGCACAACTCTATTGATTTGTGTTAAAAACAGCGTGATACAGAAGCAAGATTAAGACATAACACTTTTATTGCCTTCATTATCTAAAATGAAAAGACTAAAAAACATTAAAGCTTCATAAACAAATAAAAAACTTCCTTTAAAATGAAAATTGTATTACTCTAATATCACCTTCATCAAAATTCTCATTATTCATATGGTAAAACTCAAATTTCTTAATGGAACATACATACTTTATTCTATATCTGGGTCACCAACATCATCTATTGTCCTTCACAATTACGATCATGTCATCTGAATGGCTGGGATTTTTCAAATACATTAAATTGTCTCCTCGGTCTAGGGACTTTCAAGAAGAACTCAGGAACTTTTCCCCCTTAATTTTTCCTTTATCAATATGGTGCAGCATGGTGCAGTGGATTCTGAGTTGAACCCATCAGATATCCTTACAGGAATAAGTGACTCACTGCCCCAGTCACTTGGAGTTCTTCCTGTAGAAAGCATTCAACTGTCTCCCTCTTACAGAGGTTGCCTCGGTTGAAAAGTTATGCTTTACCCAAAGCCATGCCTTCCCGCAGCATGGTACTCATCCAATGACCAAAGAATAAGATAAATAAGGTTCTCACCCCTGTGCTCCAGCTCAGGGCTTCCTTTTACAACTAGTATAGTTTGTGAAGTACTCTTAGAAGGGACAGCATTACAGATTTGTTTTATCCTTGAATTAAGATGTTTTAATACTGGGATAGGAAACATTTTTTCTGTAAAGGATCAAATGATAAATAGTTTCAGCTGTATGGACTATTTGTTGTTCTTGGTTGCCAACTACTCATTTTGCTGCCTTAGGGCAAAATTAGCTATAAACATTTCATGAACAGATAAGCATGGTTGAATTTGGTCCTAATCTAATCTGGGTTGTTATTTTAGCCTTCTTATATTGCTAGTCCCTGAACAGCTTCCTAGGAAACCATTTCCCTTGCTTGGAGCCAGTCACTTAACAATTACATGTGATTTCATAGTCTCTACATTTATTTTTTAAATAATTGTGTTTTTGCTATTTTTTTCAGAAATAATAGCCTACTGTAACTTCTATAGTCCATCTTGCACGTTTTTACTTAGCGCTGCATTTTGAAGATATTTCTGTGAATACATCTGGAGCTGTTCATTTGTGTGTCTCTTACATAGAATTCTGTTAGGCATACTTTTCGTAATTTCCGTAACAACTCTTGCCGGGTGGTATTTAGGTGGTTTATAATTTTTTATTAACACAATAACAACTCAGCAAATTTTATATATACATGTATATACATATACACATTTATGTATATAAATTCACACACATTCATAAGATATGAATTGACATAAGATAAGCATGGGCAAAAGGTCTGTGCCTATTAATTTGAAATGGTAATGTACATTGATGAATTTTCCTACAGTTATTATAATAATTCATACATCTACAAAGTGAAATACTTGTTGCTCTTATTCTCAACAACAATTTACTTAGCAACAATTTTCATTTTTAAATAAATTATACTTTGTGTGTATATTTGCATGTGTATGTGTGCGTAGTTGTGTATGTAATGAGATAAACTTTAGATATCATTTTATTTGAGATTCTGAAGTCTATCCTCAAAATGATTATTATTTTAAATTTTCCTTTCTTGTACTTTTTGGAGGGGCTAATATCAAGATTATACAAGTTTCATAGAATACGTTTGGAATTTTCCTCATATTATTTTGACTATAAAGCAGGGCTTTTATGACCCTTGAATGTGTACAGGAATTTGTGAAATTGTTGGCAAGTGTATTTTGTTTATGTTAGCTTTTTTTTTTTTAATTACTGTTTAGCTTCTTTTATGTTGCATACAAAGCCTCATTGTTCTCATTCATAACTCAAAAAGAACAACTACTTTCATCTGTGGTTGACATGGGGCTCTACTTATGTATTTTCTCCAATAAAAATTTAATCTATTAAAAAATAAATGTCTGGAATTTACTGACCAGAAAAATCCATTATGCCTACATTTTAGAAATGATTACATATGCATTTTTTAAATTTACATATTAGGGAAATGTGGAGATTTGGCATGATACTTACTTCCAACTCTTAATTATATTATTATATTGTTCTTAGTGTTCTCTTCCTTTAATTTTTTTTCATAACCACTGATTTATAAGAGTTAAGAGGCACAGTGGGAGTAGCCTAAATATATATTCAAAATATTTCATGAGATACTAAACAATGAAATACATCACAAGTAAGAATAATCTTGTTAACAGGGTAAATATTTATAATCTTACCCTAACCCACTCGCTCACTGATGCTACCTCATTCCTTAGGCATCCTGAGAATGAAAAAAGCATCATCTATATACCAAATTCCCAACCTCGAAATCCATCTCATCTTTAGATTTGTCTCCTTAAATCTATTACTAAATATGAAATACAGTCTCTTCCACAGATTATGGAATATAGTGATGATCGATGGTATGCTTCACCTAAATGCTACCTTCCCCACATAGAAATAGCATTTTCCTTCACACTAGCAGAACAATTTCACATTAGGTAAAACAGCATTATGACCAAGAAGATCATAAAACAGTTTATGCAAATACAGAAATGCAAAAAAAAAAAATTATCCCTTCTGACAAGCCTTCCAAATTAAAAAAGAAATCATTCTTACTGTAAAAATAAATCACAAACTTTGTACTCCTGGATTTCTTATAAACAATATAATGCCAGAAAGATACAGAGTATGTCTACTATTATGATTCTTTACTCCATTTTAGAGATGAAATGAGACTAGTTTATGTAGGTATCATTTAGTGTAAAAATGTGCCCTCCTTTGGCTCATAACTAAGATTTCTTTTTGATCCTCCACAACTTTATTGTCATTATTGAGTTGATCCTCAAATGTAAGCATTAATTGCAATTATATATCAATTCAGACAATTCTTCATTTTTTGACAGTTCCATTGAAGCCAGA
This sequence comes from Sciurus vulgaris, assembly GCF_902686455.1. Classification (NCBI taxonomy): domain Eukaryota; kingdom Metazoa; phylum Chordata; class Mammalia; order Rodentia; family Sciuridae; genus Sciurus; species Sciurus vulgaris. The sequence continues at coordinate 48,989,267 of NC_136472.1, forward strand.
ATTGAAGATGGGCATTTAGTGTAGAATAGGTAATCTGGTGGAATGGAGAAATGGAAGCCAATCTGAGTCTGGGAAGTTGGAGACCTCCCCCACCAGAGATTGGACTGTTCCTGTCTCTAGAGCCCTAGGATACCAAAAAGGGTGTTAATGAAGCAAGCTTGAGCAGACAGAGAGCTACTAATCAATGCCCCCTGGGCTGCTGCTCTTTTCCTGCCTAGCATTCTATTTGGCCCTTCCCCCTGCCCATCTGCTTCCCACTTTCTGACCAGTCCACTGACATCTCCCAGTCACCATACAGGATGGGAGGAAATGAACAAAGAAAGGGAGAAAAATGCAGAACCAAAGAAACTATAGATATACAAAAGGAACAGGACTTCCCCGTCCCATGGATTTTGCCTTTGGGTTTCCTTCTTGCACCCTGAAGTTCTATCCTAAGTTATTTTCCTTTAAAAAAGCTTCTTACTTTCTACTCTACACTTGGATTGGCGTGCTTCTCTGGTGTTATACTTCAACATTTGAAGAAGCAGGACTCGTCAAGTTAACTGATAACCAGTAGTATCACCATGACAGATATTACCTTTGTAGAGCAAAATCAGTTAAAACAAAAAGAAGATTTGGTCAGATATAATTGGGCTCTGAATATAAATATCTGCACTTTCCAAAACTTATTTCAGAGCATGACACCACATTGTGGAAGTTTAACACATACAAATTCATATTAACATGATGTCCCTTTTTGAAGACAAAATGTTTTCTGGAGTGTGTAAATCTATCTTGAAACAAAAATCAAACTGCCATTCCTTTAGAATTTTGCTAGACCTGATTCATATTTAGATTTTGAGTTTATAATATAATGATCCATATTTAGATATTGGATTTACAATATAATGATGCCTGAGAACACTAACAAGTGTTTTTCCATTGAGAAATTTAAACTAAGAAAAATCACTGTCAGCTAAATATACCTAGTTGATGTGACTTTAAAAACTAAATTTTAAAATTTAGGTAGTCATACACTACCTTTGTGGTGAGACGTGTGTGTGTGTGTGTGTGTGTGTGTGTGTGTGTGTGTATTTGTGTGTGTGTGTATAAATATATATATATATATGTGTGTGTGTGTGTGTAAGTATATATTGGCTACAATTATTTTGTGATACTAATCTGCAGGGTTAATTTAACAAACAGATACTTAATACCCAAACAAGGTAGTTGCCTTCAGCATTAGAAAATTGCAAATAAAAATAAAAACATGCTAACATACAAAAACAAGAAAACCCTACAGAAAACATGTCTTCTGCATTTATCCCCTGCAGTTCCTACTTTGCAAATACTAGTCTTATTTTAGTAATAAGTTACTTTTATTCTCTCCAGTTCCAGTGGAAGGAGAAATACCTCTGCAAAGGTCAAAACTGTGAGCAACCATTGAGAGCACTAAGGGATTTACTACAAATGGTCTTTAACTCAATTTAATTAATGAGACAATGAATAAGGAAATTTTGGGCTTTTCAGACCTGTAAGCCTAGAAGTCCAATATTATGCTACTCTGTTATTAGTTTCCTATGACTTTTGTTGCTATTGATGTATTCATTGACTTTCTTTCCAGAGTTCTCCTTTTCAGATTTGAAGAATGCACATTTGTAAATTTAAGTTGAATAAATAGAAAGCAGACATGAATACTGGTCATGAGAGTCCTCAGGTCTTCAGCTAAGCTTATATTGTAGAATATAAATATTTCTGAGCTGATGAGCATCATCATAACTATCCAGAATAAAAATAAAAGTTATTTTACTAGATTAAATAGTGGGAATCAAAGAAAAATGTGACTTCACCAACGTCATCCAGCTGTGGAAACCATGGCTCTACTCAGTTCCACTGTGCTTTGTTTGAATTCTCACCCCACAAAAGTTGTCCATTGACTGTTCTAGTCTTTGTTTTGGGGAAAATTTTGTTACATAGCAATAGTAACTAAAACACTATTAAAAAATACTAAGTCAGAAATTTTACTGTTTTCCGTACTATAAAAGTTATGTTTTGACTAAAATGGAATAAATCAAACTCCATGCATACACGATTTTGTCAAAATGAAGCCAACTACTATGTATATCTACAATTCTCTAATAAAGAGTTATGTCTATGCACATAGAGACATGCATAATAATGACCATTGCAGTATTTTTATAAAATCCAAAAGTAGGAAAAAAATTGCAGCAGGAGAGTAAACACAAATTCCATGACAGATTTGTCCAGTTATTCTTTATCAACAGAGTCATAAAATAAACCTGTATGTGTTAACACATATACACATGGAATAAAAGCAGCTGCCCTGTATATGCAAACAAGGCACAGTGGACAGTTTATGCTCTTGGGCCTTGGACAGTTGAAGACTGTGATGACTTAGTCATTTGAAGATTCCATTTGATAGAAGTCCCTCCAAGTGGCTTCTCCATGTACTGTGGCAGTCTTACCACATGACAGTCTCAAAGTAATCATGCTTCTCATGTTTGTTCATTTTAAAGTTTAGAGTCATCTCACATAATTAGCAAGCTTGTCCTTTCTTAATTTTTATCATGAAACTTCAGACTTCATTTTGGAAAATTATAGGATAATTGCATCATTTAAATATTCTAATGTTATGGTTCTACTCGTCCTTATATTTTTGTTTTCTTCATTTAGTACTAGACATTCTATACGACAAAATTATAGTGATAATTTGAGGTCAAAAGAATATGAAATGTATTTTTTTACCAGAGAAGGAGAATTTGCAGAGTTGTAAGAAGTCTTGATTCATTGTTACCTAATTTAAAATGGAGATCATTGCAATCTAAGCTTCCTTCTATGAGGGCAGGTGTATTTCTGTCTAAACATTTAAGTTATACTTCATTGGTTCCAGACTCCAGTATCTGTCTTCCTTATTCCATGATTCTTTTTAAGTTTTTATTTGTTTTTAGTTATCCATGACAGTAGAGTATATTTTGACATATTTATACAAACATGGAGTATATCTCATCCTAATTAAGATCCCAGTCTTGTGAATGCACACAATGTTGAGATTCCCTGTAGTATGTTCATATACGTACATGGGAAAGTTATGTCCGATTCATTCTATTGTCTGTCTTATTCCTAGCCCCCTTTCCTTTCCTTCATTCCCCTTTGTCTAATCCACTGAACAACTATTTCCTCCTTTTTCTGGTACTGGGAATTGAACTCACTTAACCACTGAGCCACATTCCTAGTCCTATTTTGTATTTTATTTAGAGACAGAGTCTCACTGAGTGGCTTAGCACCTCACCGTTGCTGAGGCTGACTTTGAACTCATGATCCTTCTACCTCTACCTCCCAAGCCCCTGGGATTACAGGCATGGCCCACCTCACGCCTTGCTCATTCTATGATTCCTGAAAGCAAAAACAAAATTTAAGTTTTATATAGTCAATTCAGTAATGTTTTCCTGTGCTATTTATTCTAATTATATACTTTTTAAATAATTTTTATTCTCATCATTAAATAATGAAGATGTTTTCTTTGAATTGTAATGAGCTATTTGTTCAGAAAGAGGCATTCCTGCTTATAGCTTTAGTCTGTCTGGATATTCCCTTTGCTTTGGATTTCTGGAAAATTTTCAAGTGAATTTATGTTAAGTGAGTGGAGGTCACCATAATCCATTCAGTAACTGAGTCCAGCAAAGTGACTTTCTATGTGAAATTTTGTCTACCTCTGGTTTGCTTGTGTTCTTAGAATACAGCTTTCTAGGGCATCCTGTAAAGCAATTGGAATAATCATTAGGGCTCCTCCCTGAAGTCTATAATTTCAATATTTGTCTCCTCACCCAGAGGGTCTCAGCTTCTCAGAGGGTTTCTAATTAGCATTGCAGTCTTCCACCCAGAACAGACTAAAGAATCAGAAAATATCTTGAAGGCATACGTGGCTATGTACTGGAGGCCAGGCAAACCTCCAATTTTGCCACTCTTGGCTTGAAAAATGGCCAAAAGCTCTGTCATTTCTTTTGCACCCTATCAGTATTCCTCTGGTGACATGAAGTCTGGATTCTTAGCCTGTTTTTCCAGCACAGATTCAACAAAGGCCCCTAGAGAAAACTGACCACAGAAAAAGTTTAATGCCTCCAGACTTTTCTCCACTCTGCTGTCTTAACCCTTGTAGTGGTCCCTACATGAGCACTAAGCAATCTATTTTTGTATTACCTGGTTTTTCTAGTTTTCTCATTACATACATGACCTACCATAAATAATTCTGTTCAACCTAGAAATGTATATTTCATGCTAAATTTTATCAGGTTGCTTATTCAATTTCATTGAAAAAATAGCATATTTTTCTTGATTTAGAGTTTTTTAAGGTAAATTATAGTATTTTCAGTTATCATAAACCCAAATCATTTTAGTAGTTATTGTGATTTTATTCCCCTAAATATATTGAGAAGTATACTTATAGTTTGCAATTATATGGAATAGTTTAGTTATATATTTAGTATTGATAAGTATTTGATATATTCCATTTAATATATTAATATATATTAAATGTATTCCAAATTACTATATTTAATACATTCCAATTAACTTACATTGTGCTTGGAACATTTAGTCTGTATAATTTATTTGACATTTGTTGATACATGCATTCAAAGTAGTATTGAATGAATTTGCTTGTACTGATACTAAGGTTTTTGAATTATCTATATAGGACTTTAGAACAAACATGATTTTTAGCTTTGTCATTTAAGTCTTCTATAGCTTTCAAAATTTGCCTCCTATGTCATTATATCATCTACAAGATTGTAGGTTTTGTTAACATCTTTAAACGATGTTAATATATTTGTTTTATCATGTGCATAGATTTAGGTCAACATGACTATAGACATCCTGAGTTGTGACTGTTATGGTTGCCCTAAGTAACCCTGATAGTTTCACCTACATTGTTTCCCAACATACTATAAACACACAAAACCATTAAAGGGTATGCAGAGTCATAATTTGCCTGCCTCTGAGAGGAGCTTACAATAAACCAGATATATTCCAGCTTAGATGAAGTCATTTTTGACCAAACCAGTATATTCGCTCCTCCTTCTTCACAAATTGCTGGGATCTACTTGTTCTTGCCCAGGAACATAGTTTGTCAGTAAACTTCCCCAATTGATTGCACTCTGCAGTCTGGATCTTTCTTCTTCTCTTTCTTTGGTGTCATGGTGCTTTGGGGAAGGACAAGTCTCATGTACTGGGACCAGGTTGTTCCACAATATTGTGCAGTTGATTTGGTTGTGTCCAGGCCACAAATTCCAACCAGTCTTTGGTGGTTTGGTATACAAATATCAGTGCTATCAGATTCTTTCTCTTGGGTGTGCTTGTCCAAACTATGATCTAACCCATAGATTTATTTCTGAATTCCGTATGCTTTCAGGTTCAGACCCACAAATGCACAGTGTGAATATGAGCACTTAAGTCAATAAATAAGTATTTCACAAAGCCCTAGAAATAGACATAAGAGTGTCTCATTGTTAAAGAGAAAAAATATGTAGTATTTGTTTATTGACTAGAAGAAGGAAAAGAAGGAGTAAATAGCAGTAATGGAAAACTCTCAGGTCTATAAATTGAATTATTTATGAAGTCCTATACATGTAGATTGAAACAATGGAGAAGAAACTGAAGTTGTTGTGTTTGAGTTTGATTGGTGGTATTCAAAATCATATAAACCATGAGCCCACTTGGAAAGAGAAAGTAATAGCACATTAAAAAGTAGTGAGCTGGTGCTGGGTTGTGGCTCAGTGGTAGAGCACTTGCCTAGTATGTGTGAGGCACAGGGTTCATTCCCCAGCATCATGTAAAACAAGATAAACAAAATAAATGTATTGTGTCCATCTACAGCTAAAAATGTTTTTTTTTTTTGTTTTTTTTTTTTTTTTTTTTTTTTTTTTTAAAGTAGTGAGCTAAGGATCAAACCTCAGGGGACACCAGAACTTAACAGATGAAGAGACAAGGGAAATGTGGAAAGCAGCTGAGACCATTACACTGAGGGAGAAACAAAATCATAGGAATTTCGCTCTAGTATAACTGGTTACCCAGTTCTGCCTTCCTGTGGTACCTCTAAAAGCTAAGATGCCACTGATTTCCCTTTGAATCAACCCTCAGTAATTAACACATTGAGTTGTTCAGGGTATAGGCTTAATATGCAATTATTCATCATTAAAACACTATTGTGTAGAAAGTACATATACTTAAAATAATAAGCTCAGAATAATGGTTACTAAATTCAAACTCAGTTGTAACATGGACTCAGCTTTGACTGAAATTGAAGTTCACAACAGAAATGTCTCCTTTTTCTAATTAGCCTCCCAGACCAAGATTTGATGGATGAGGAACTCTGAACAAAACTGCATGGATTTTTCCTATACTCTTCATCCAGTCTGGAGTATAAGTGCTGCAAACATTTCTCCCTCAACCTAGGACTCAGCACAAAGCAGGCTGTAGGCTAAAAGAGGTTCTCTCTGCACTGCTTGAACACTACAATTTACATACTAAATTCAAAAATCACAAAATCAAATTTTACTTGTTTATTTAGTGTGTGATCCTGAAAAAAGAATGTTATGGGAAATGAAGATTTACAGTCCTGTAATTTCACAAGAGGAGTAAACTTTTCTTGAGAGGTTAATCTGTCCTATAATTCGGGTATAACACTTCAATCCTCTAAATCTATAGTTGTTTCCCAAAACTCACAGGTTTACCTTCCAATATTGGATTTTCTGAGGCACTCATGCCCTAGGAAATTAGACATCATTTTTAGTTTGCAGAAAATATACAACTGGTCTAACATTCACGTGGTTATTTATGTGAACTCGATACTCCAACTCAACAATGATTTTAAGTAGAGTCTAAGTAAGGTCATTCTGATTATTCTTTTCCTTAGTTGAAAAACCATGGTAGGTTGATTGTTAGTCAATGCAGGTATGTCTAATAGAAGTCATACTACTTGAAATGGGAAATATTTTTTCCTCAAAAAGAAAAAAGCGGGCCTGTGGCACACCCCTATAATTCCAGCTATTCAAGAGGTTAAGGCAGGTTTGCAAGGGGAGGCCAGCCAGGACAACATAACAAGACTTTGTCTTAAAATAAATTAAATTTTAAAAGATTTGGAGAAGCAGCTTAGTGGTGGAACACTTACCTAGCATGAATGAGGCCTGAAATTCAATCCCCAGCACCAAAACGATAAATAAAAAAATTCCTTTACAGGAAAAGATCTTGCCTTATACACTGTTATTCCATAAAGTCTAAGGTGAAAGTTGAATGCAGACTGAATCTGAATATAATTTTCCCAATTTGTTACTTATTGACAACAAGTTGCTTGTCTCCTTGATTCTCTTCTCCACTTTTAAAGAAAATAATAGTAAAAATGATTGACATGCTTGACTCCTCAATGGGGATATGAAATAATACAACAATTCTATGCAAATAAATCCTGTCCTACTGTGAGATAGCTCTTCATTGTCATAACAAATGCCAACAACAAAATCAATTTATAAAAATAGAAGATTTATTTTGCTGATTGTTTGGATATTTCAGTTCCATCAATTGCCATGCTACTTCCTGTTCTGTGGTGAGGAAGTAACTCATGGCAGTAGAACACGACAGAACAAAACTGTTCACTTCTGGCCTGGAAGTAAAAGAGAGAAGAAAAGTATGGGCCTGGTGGTGCCTGACCGTAATCCCAGCAACTCAGAAGGCTGAGGTAGGAGGATTTCAAGTTCAAGGCCAGACTCAGCCAAAACAAGGCACTAAGCAACTTAGTGAGACTCTGTCTTTAAATAAAGTACAAAATAGGACTGGGGATGTGGCTCCGTGGTTGAGTGAACAAGTTCAATCCCTGATACCATCCCACCAAAAAAAAAAAAAAAAAAAAAAAACAGAGAGAGAGAGAAGAAAAGGAAGGAATCGACATTGCATTGCACTATCTATTTTAAGGGTATATTCTCAGTGACCTGAAGATTTCCATTAGAGCCCACCCAGAAAAGACTCCACCACCTCCCAACACCACCACTCTGGGAATTGAGCCTCCAACACATGAACCTTTGGGAACTTTTAAGAATTTCATTATAGCATCTACAAATATTAGTGCAATTTGTTAATATTTTCCTCTAACCATGTAGCCACACACATATTTGTTGTAGATGCAGATTAAACCATTATCTTCCATTCTGAGCAGTGTTGTTAGAAAGCCCTAAGAACAAATGGGAATGCACTCCCACTCCCTGTAAGCATGAAAGCTCTGCTTTAGAATGCAAGGTGTCATTAAACACCCCAGTTGACTGGCACTTCCCAATCATGTTGACTTTTACTCACCTAGTTAGTTATATTAGCTCTCAGTCTGACAATTGAGTAATATTCTCGTACCCAGTTTGCACATGTTTTCCATGAACACACTTAAGTGGCACACTTAAGTGGTGTTAAAGCAATACTTTCTGTCCTATCTAATGTTTCAAATTTCAATTTCATCAAAAACAGGCACTTCAAAGAGTGACTCTTCAAATTTGTATCTTTAAAAACTGTTGGTCGCAAAATGAGTACTTTTCTACAAGGAACATTTTTTAAAACTAGTAAAAAGGATCACTACTCTGAAAAGTGCTTTATAAATGTCTCGATTCTAAATGAGAATTACATACTGATCTCTTTAGACAGGAATTTTCAGGGACTAACCTGTCTTTGACCTTTGGGTTCTTCCATTCAATTCAAGTTATATTAAACAGCAATTCTGTGCCAAGCCCTGGTTTAGGCGAAGATTTACATCAAAAATATTTAGGACAGCCTGAAATTTGTGTTTTCTCTTCTTTTAATTTTTTTAATTTGTTCTAATTAGTTATACATGACAGTAGGATGTATTTATGCATTTTGATAAATCACACATAAATGGGGTACTATTTCTCCTTTTTCTGATTGAACATGTTGTAGAATCACATCGGTCACATAGTCATACATATACATGAGGTAATGTCTGTGTCACCCTACTGTCCTTCCTACCCCCAAACCCCTTCTCCTTCCTTCACTCCCTTCTACCTGATCTAAAGTAACTCTATTCTTCCTTAGTACACATCCTCCCCCACCCTCCCATCTCCACCACCCTTACTGTGAATTAGCATCCACTTATCAGCGAAAAAATTAGATATTTGGTTTTCTGGATTTGGCTTATTTCACTTAGCATAATATTCTCCAGCTCCATCCATTTACCAGCAAATGCCAGAAATTTTATTCTTCTTTAAAGCTGAGTAATATGCCATCATATATATACATACATACATATATATACATACATATATATATACATACATATATATATACATACATATATATATACACGCACACACGATATATAGCACATTTTCCTTTATCCATTCATCTGTTGAAGGACACGTAGGTTGGTTCCATAGTTTAGCTACAGTGAGTTGAACTGCTCTAAACATTGATGTGGCTGCTTCACTGTAGTATGCTGATCTTAAGTCATTTGGGTATAAAGAGAGGAGTGAGTGGGATAGCTGGATCAAAACATGGTTCCATTCCAAGTTTTCTGAGGAATCTGCATTCTGCTTTCTATAATGGTTGCGCCAGTTTATCAGTTTTCATTCCCACCATCAATGTATGAATGTACCTTGCCCCCATATCCTCAACAACTTCAATATATGAGGTTTGTTTTTCTCATCTCTATGACAATTAACAATATTAATTTTTAGTTCACTAATGTGAACGCTGTGAAGAACAAATGAAGTAATGTGTGAGGAATTGTTTTATGAATATTAATTTAATGCAGAATCACAAAAAATGAGCTACAATGATTCTTGTGTTAAGCATTTCAGTAGGTGAAGGTGGCTGTGATTTTGAAGATTACTTATGCAAAACAACATTTTCTAGAAGTAATTTGCTATATCATTTGCCTGAATAATTTTTCCAATTATAGCTGAGTTCTTCATTCTTGTGCAAAATTTAGAAAACATGAAAAATGCAATCCTTCTTCCAATACCACCACTCTTAGTTAATTATTGTTATCTTTTGGAGTAATTTGTTTCCCTGCTGAGTCTCACCTGCAGGACAGTACCCTGCTCTCCAGCTGTGACCCCCTTTCAGTTTCTGGTGGAGTTCAGAGGCTGAAGTTAGAGGAAGATCAGAATCTTCAAAATAAGGATACAGTAGATGTCTCATCAAACTCAAACTCTCCTCATTGTCCCCATCACCTGTTAAGAAACTTGTTATGGTCTTATGCACTCAAGGATCATTTCTGGGTGCTGCTTACTCTGGTGGTCCTTCCTTCCATGCACACTAGGGAGATCACTATGCACTTCTTATCAGAACAGTGTTTTCACCTATCCCCAGAGCACCGTTCTCCCACACACTGTTTAATAAGGTGAGGATTACCTGCCTCTCATTCTTTGCATCTTTCCAGGAAATCTGGACTTAACCTTCCCTTGAGTGTGACAGTTCAATTACCTCAGCATGGATTTTTCCTTACCTCCAATCCTGATCATCTGCTTACTCAGGACAAGCTGGTGTAAAAGGTGAGCCCCTGACTCCAGCTCTCAGGGCTTTGACTGAATATCCCCTTGTGGTCCCCATGCTGCCTCTAGAGCTAGGAACAAAACACCCTTGAGCTCAGGAGCCATGCGCCCAGCAATCCAGGTAGAGCTGGCTCCACAGGGGGCTCCCAGGAACATTCCTGCAACCAGCCTTCACAAGCCTCTGTCCTTGATCTCTGTCTGTCCAGCCGGGGAGAAAGTTTCCAAGTTGCAGGTGTTAGGCACGGGCACTAAAGAGCAACGGGACCTGGAGGAGGCAGCAAATGGAGAAGGCCCGTTGCAGGGGCTAGCATGTGATGCAGCCGAGCATACCACTTGCTTCTGCTCCTGCAGGTGCTGGTCCTCAGCACCAGCTGAGTCCAGGAGGGTGTGTGACCGAAGGGCAATTACAAGATTGGTGCCACCAAGGACAGGCATTTGTACTGCTTGCATGTCTTGCATGAGATCCAGATCCCTCTTGGGGAACAGAGCCCATTTTTATGAATCCCTACTCTTGTGGGAAATGTCAGTACTCCCTGCAATGAGGGACCACATCTTTCCCTTTCAAAATAGTTTGCCTTTAACTTCTAAGGGCAGCTAGAAGATAGCAATCACAAAAAATAAAGAAATTATCTGCAGTCATTGTCCTGAAAGTAGAACTCTGTCAGTGACCTTCTCTCTCACAGCTGTTCCAATCCCCAGGGAGATTTTACTATACGTGGAACCAGAGAAAGAAGATTGGCCTGAGGGATGCTAACAACCCATAAAAACCCTTGAACTCCAGCCATGATCTCTTTAAGGACTCAGACAAGTGAGGGAAAGGAAACATTTTGATTGCAATGTCTTCTGAACTGGGGTCACTAAGTGACACACAGGCCATTGGTACACAGGCAATTAAAAGTTTCAGGATGATTCCAGAGTGGTGATGTAAATGTCCACAGTTAGAACAATTAAAATACTTATTTTTCTTATTAAATGAAACTTTTTTTGAAAATTAATTTATGTACGACAAAATGCTTAATTTTACAGTTATTTGTTATTTGATAAGTGAATGCACCTGTAAATATCATCCAGTCCATATCTGGAGCATTTTCATCTCTCCCAGAAAGTTCAAAGACCTCCTTTTTAGCTCACATTTGTCCTAATTTTGATAATCACCCATCTTTATAGATCTTCCTCAACTATTCAAAGCAGTGCAACATAATCACACAGGTCCAAAGAAGTGGCAGAAATCAGAACAATGTGAAACAAAGTCCTCCGGGGAGGACTTTAACCCACAGAAGGTACTCCTTGTTCCTCTTGCATTTATGCTGTGTAAAACTTCATGACTATGAAATAGTTTTTCTTATGTGATTATCCCTTTCAGTATTACAATGTCTACTACTGAACTTAAAGAGATCTCAAGTTAAGAAAATATGGAAGATGAAAATAAGCAAGACCATATATGAAGGCAAAGATTATAAGGACTGGGAGAAGGTGAGGTTAGGAGGTGATGGGAGAGAAGTAAATGCTAAAGTCATGTACCATTTACCTGTGACTTTTTAACCACCAACTTTGTTATTTTTATTGAAAACTATATAACTTGAAAATCTTCATACACGTGCACATCTGAATATGGATATATATTTTTCCTAAATGTATATAACTCAGAATATTTAATTATGAAATCATAATTCTAAATTTCATATTCCTGATATCATTTTTAATAATACTCAGATTCCTAGCCAAGTGTGCAGGCATATAACTGTAAACCCCAACAATTTCAGAGACTGAAGCTGGAGGATCCCAACTTTGAGGTCAGTCTGGGCAAATTAAGAAGAACCTGTCTCAAAAAATAAGTCTTGGGATGCATCTCAGTTGTAGAATATCCCTGGGTTCAATTTCCCTATCACAGCACAAATTAATGTAAAATAAACATTGATTCATAAAGCATATTCTCAAGAAGATATCTGTATTTAGTAATTCAACTATGTCTAATATTGCTGAAGTGAATGAATAAAATGTAAACTTTCTATGCAATTGTTAGTTTTAGTTAGCATTAAGATAAGTTCAGTAGATTATTTATATATCACATATAGTAAAAAATGGAAAATTGAGGTTAGTTTATTCATTGAAAATGTTTTTGTTCCTCTACCATTGAACATTTTAGATTGTCAATACGAAATTGAAACTGCATTCAGGACAAATTAGCACATCAGATGATGGCACCAAGCATCTATATGTTCTTGAAAGTCAGAAGAGAAAATCTGGAATAACAGTTTCCACTTCCAGTGAATTTAGTCTCACCTCAAAATCTTCAAATGTAAGCACACTTACCCAGATATTAATTTTGAGTTACAAAATATAAATTCAATGTGTAGCACTCATTAATATGCATTTCTGATAATCGTCCTCACTTTATGTCTATTATGCTAATTCAGTTTTAGAAAGCAAAAGTTTTCATTTTATCTCAACATGCATATTTCTGTTTCCTAAACTATTCACAGGTGCATGTGAAAACATGTGAGCTATCACAGGACAAATGTCATGTGTCATAGTGTATGGTATTCCTCCATATAGCACCTTGATAAACTGTCATGAAAAAGCAAAAATATTTACTGAAATATGAAAGAATATTCATAATTATGTGAGGCAATAAAATATAGAGAGTAAAAAATTCCACACAAACTCAAAGATAAATGTGTTCATTGTGAAAGCTTTCACAGACACTGGGAATCAACATTATACTCTAGTGATTGCATTGTATTTATGGCTAATTTGTTTGATGTATGGTTTTTAATTTTTTTAAATCTCTTTAGGCAGAGAAAGGGTGCTGTGAGAAAAGAAGAGCTCAAAAGCTTTGATCTCTCAACAATTTGACAAGACTGAAGAACGAGATAGTTAAGACAGAGTATCATGAGTTCGTCATGACTTTATCCCTCCTCATCCTTGATCTGTTTATCTATCAGTGTTATGCTTGTGGATATGTTACCTCATATGGAAAAAAACCACTATATACAGTGTATTAATTTTGATAATCACCCGTCTTTATAGAAAGCGGATCTTCCTCGACTATTCAAAGCAGTTCATCATAATCACACAGGTTCAAAGAAGTGGCAGAAATCAGAACAATGTGAAAGAAGAAATGCTTCAGAAGGGTAAGTAAAGCTCCGGAGAAGAATCAGAGAGATCTGAAGTATGAGCGCTACTTCATCTGCTGGTGGTGTCTTTGAAGCGTGGACTTGGGAATGCAGCCACCTCTAAAAGATTGGCAGGCTCCCGGCTGACAGGCAGCAAAAAATAGGGACCTTGGTCCTTCAACCACATGGTAGTGAAGAATGCCAACCATTTGAAATAAGCATGGAAACAAATTTTCCCCTAGAGACTCCAGAAGAAATGAAGTCATATTGACCTTGATTTTGGCCGAAGGAAACCCAGAGGAAAACCTAGTCAACCATACTGTGCCCAGACTTCTACAAAGATGTGAAATGATAAATTTGTGTCACTTCAAGTGACTCAGTGTGTGGTAATTTACTACAGAAACAATTATATTAACACAGACGTCATGAATTTCTCTTTTGAACTTGAACATTTTACATGTTAATGAAATCTTAATACCAGAGGGTCAACCAGCCAACCAGTACCTATGGGGAAAACCTGGTCCATTGCCTGTTTTTGTATAGCACAAGAGTAAACAATAATTTCACATTGTTAAATGGTTACCAAAAATACTTGGTAAAAAAGAATATTTTGTGAAACATGAAAGTCAAATACATGTATCTATAAATATTTATTGAAGGACACTGTTTATTTGTAGTTTTTGGCTGAATTTTTCTTTAATCTAATGAAAGAGTTAAATAGTTGTGATAAAGACCAAATGGCTTGCAAAGACTAAAAGTACCACCACAGAAACATTATCAAGAATCTCCACAATCTTTCCTAGGAGCACCTGGAAATTAACGTAAGACAGTCTCTAACAGGATGCAGATCCATCTGTATCTGTAGCCTTTAGAGTGGCCACAGCTCACAGTGCAGCCCATACCTAGTACTTAAGACGTTTATTTAGAAATTTCTTAGCTGAATTATTTTTGACACTTTGACAACAACAGTGTCTATCTTAGGCAAGAAAATGACTAGGCCATGGTTCTTCTTTTAGTTTCTATTATTTCCCAGATTTTTTGTTAGTTGCCCTCTGACTTCAGGTTTTTGTTGGGTTCAAGACAACCATTCATTTGTAGTTTTTAAGTGCAGAAGTGATACTCTTTCTAATTCTCTACATCTCCAAACTGACAACGGATATATCTTTTAATTTGCACATGTTGTCAAACAACACATTTAGTTAAAACAGACCTTAGTAAGAAGCAAAGACTTGGAAAGTATTTATTAATATTAATTTTTAAAAATCATAATTTTTTACATTAATTGGGTACAATGTGATATTTTGAGCTATATATTTGTTGAGGGCCGTCTTGGACAAGATGGCACCTGGCAATGAGCCAAAGGGCACTGGATACCAAAATGAGGAAGTATCCAAAAAGGTTGCTTGCCTACTAGTTCCTTGGAGACTTATGACGTGTTAACGCCAGGCTCTAGGATTGGCTATTTAATATCATGCCCTGCGTGGACAGCTCGTGATCCATATAGTGCTATGCTGACATTCCTCTGCTTGCTCTCCTGCGTGAGAGAAAGCTTGCTATAATTGGCTGATAAGCTAGGAGCTTGGGGGAGGAGAAAGAGAGAGGGGAGCAGAAGGGAGATAGTGGCAGAACAAAGGAGGCAGAAAAACAGGGAGGACGCAATAAATCTCGTCAACTAAAGATTGGTGGTGTCCCCTTTCTCCGCGCCAGTTCCGCTGGATGGAACATATATTTACAGTGAAATATTCTTTAGCCTAAAAAGGAAAGGAACTTCTGTCATTTGCTACAGCATAGATGAATCTGGAAGACATTATGCTAAATGACATAAGGTAGGCACAGAAAGACAAATAAGTTGAGAAGTATTTTCAATGTCTTTAAATTCTAATAATGATGATAAGAATATTAATCATAATATATATTGTTTTTAATTAACATACTTAGAAAAGGAGTAGACTGCAGCTTTAAAATATAATCCTCAAATTCTAGAATCTTAATTCTGCAGAATATGGATCAGAGGATTTTGAGGATTTCTTTTGTATTATCAGAAGGTGAACTTGCCTGACACACAGTTGTCAAAATTCAATGAAATTATAACCAAGACTTAAATCTAACATAACAATTACCTGCTTTTTAAATTCGGTAGTGAAAGAAAATGTTTGGAAATTGTACTATAATTAAATAGAAAGAGAGGCCAATTGAAAATGAATAGAAATAATATTTCAGACTACGTATTTGATTATCACTGTGGAACTACTCTCTGCCAAAACATTTGGGTGAGAATTGTGTTTTTTCCTCTCCAGGGGAAACATACAACTATGAGCTTTGAAGATATTGAACTCAGAGAAGAATCTTGGTGTAATGATAAATTTACACATTCCAGATAACCAGTCACTGAGAATGGGTACCATAGGAAGATGATGAGGGCTAGGTGATTGAGTACTGACATTTGCTTTCCTATTAGTCTTGTGAATCACTTCTCTTTTTGGAGTGGAGATGTGATAAAGCATGGATTTCCTCAGTTAATGACAGCTCTATCACAATGGCTTTGAGAGTGAAAATATTTCAGAGAGAATATAATGGATTTATCTATTAGAAAAAAAATGATACAGCTTGCTCAAGAGACAAGAGAAGGACACATAATTTCAGTACGAATCGCATGAGCTTTGGTATAGCTTTCCTATTTTTGCATACTAGGAAGCTTCATATTTGTTAATGTGCCCTGAGGAGAAAATAGGTGAGCAGAGAGGACAAGAGTTATACTAATTAAACTTATAAAAATGCACACTATACATTAGAAGAAAGTTTAATCATTGATAATAAGAAGTGAAAATTCAGTATGCTGGTCAGTGAAAATCTTTATCATTGCCTATTATAGCTCAAAGATAATAATATTACCAATTATCATCACCACCATTTCCTCTAATTTATTGAAACCATTATGATGTGTATAAAAGCTATTATATGTAATTCACAAGTGTTATTTTGATTTCATTCTCCAAGAACCATTATAAGGTAGGTTCTATTATCTATACAGAAAAGGAAACTAATGGTTGAGAATGAAGAATTCCTAGGAAGTAACAGAGATGGTGATTAAACAGTCAGCAGCCCAAGTTATTAACCAATTCACAAGATGAATGTTAAATGAAAGAAAGGGGGTATTATTGTTTGTATGCGAGGTGTCCCCCAAAAGCTTACATATGAGACAGTGCAAGAAGGTTCAGAGGAGAAATAATTGGGTTGTGATAGTCTTAACCCAATCAGTGAATTAATCCCCTGATACACCTTAACTGAGTGGTAACTGAAGTGTTAGGGTGTGGCTGGAGGAGATGAGAATTGGGGCGTGAATTTGAGGTATATATTTGTATATGGCAAGTGAAGACCCCTCTCTCTCTCTCTCTCTGCTTCCTGATCATCATGTGCACTACTTCCCTCTGCCACACTCTTCTGCCATGATGTTCTGCCTCACCTTGAGAACCAAGGAATGGAAGTTGACCTTCAATGGACTAAGACCTCTGCAACTGTGAGCCCCCAAATAAACTTTCCTTCTTTAAAATTGGTATGGTTGGATCTTTTAGTTTCAGCAGCAAAAAAGCTGACTAAAACAGGGGAAAATATCAGGAATTGTTTTTAGGGACATATTAATATTTAAAGATCTATTCTCATGTAGAGAAGATGTACATAGTTCTTGAACATTTTTATTACATTCCTGATATGGTAGGAAGAAAGCACTGTTTGAAAAGTGTATTTAAATGTGTATCCCAAACAATTTTGTTTCTGAAATGAATTGAGATATAATTCAATATAATTCAGTATGTTATTTCTCATTAACTATATGTTGTCAAAGCGCTTTAAAAATAAACTTGTGATGTTGGTTAATTCTTGTTTTAAAATCCCTTTGACTAGGGCTGCCATAATATTGGGAGGATGAGGATGCTAGCCCAATCTGTGCCATTATAGGTGAAAAGGTAGAACATCTGAAATCAGAAGTATGTATTAATGCCCTAGATATTCATCAAGTGTCCAAATATTATCGATTAATATGACAGTTAAAACCAGTGCCATTTCCTCTAACAGTTTAAGGAAACAAACTATACTATAGAAATATAATTAAACTTGATAAAACCAGATGTATGAAAATGATCCAGGTTAAGAATTTGAAAGTTCTTATAGCAATTAAGGATCTAAAATTTGGTTATAAATTTATTGACTAAGAAAATACAAACTATAGTTTAGATTGATTTATGCCTTGCACTACATGTTTCAGAGGGATGAGTTCATTTTTATAGGTGCTACTCACATTTAAATTAAAGAAGAGAAACTATATGTGGAATTATTCTGTAGAGAACTCTGAAGCAGCTCTACATGTTAAGGAAGTGTTGCCTTTCTTGCTTTGTTCATGTCTCCCTTTAGAAAATGGCATCTCACTGAAGACACTGAGAACTAGGACCTTCAGAGTACTTTATCATGGCTGAAAACCTCACTCTCCACAAAAGATCATTAGAAATAATTGCAATTTTTATGTCCATTTTGCCCTCGAATACTAATGTGTTCCTCCACTAACTGTAATGTTAAATACATAAAAGAAGCAAATTAGGATCCACAAAGAAACTTTATTTGAACAGTAGTCATTCAGGCACAACTAAACAAGATTTTCCTAAACATGTGAATAATAGGAGGACTAGCCAGATTTTCTTCAACAGGGAAATAAAACTGTTTATAAATTTTACTACAACTCAAAGGCATTTAAGCAAATGCATAAGAGGAAACCATGGAAAAATTTCAACATCATGTCTTCACAGCAGGCACATTATCTTTCTGATTTACAACAAATTTTTATTTTATTTAAATTTTTTCAAAACTTAAAATTATAACATAGGTATTTGAATGATTTTATGAGCTTAATTCCAAAATCCAGCATTTTCGACTTTGTTCTGGGATTGTTGAATTTTGTTTTTCCTGGAAAAAGGAAATTCTGATATATTTCATCTAATGTATCACATGAAGATACTAATAATGGGAATGTTTTACCTATGTAAGGATGTGCTGGATACATGAACCCATGGATCTAGGCAAAAGGTCTAAGACTTTGCTTTCTTAATAGTGTATGCAATGCATTAATAGCCTGGCACCTGTGTTGTATAAATATGCCTACTCTTCTGCATTCCCAAATGACCTGTTAAATCTCACTCAATTTAGCAGATGATTTTTCATGAATTTTATATAATACCTAGAGGAGAGGAAGTGGGATCTAATCACATAGAGCTCCATAATTGACCTTCAAACAGTAAGAAGTTTTCCAGCCTTTTCCCACTGTATTTATAAATTTGATGGCCCTCAGAGTAATGATAATAATGTTTAAGCAACATTTACATAGTCAAGCTGTTTCACATCTGTGATTTGGAGGAGTAAGTGAAGGCATTTAAAATGTGGCCTCTTCTCATTCCCAATAGTCTTAGTGATTTTGTTTTGCTACAATAGTATACCTGAGACTCCATACTACATAAGGCAGAGAAGTTATTTAGCTCACAGTCTTGTAGGCTTAAAGTTCAAGATGAGGAGGTCTCATTGATTTGGCCCCTGGGAAGGACTTTCTGGTTATATTACAACATGACAAATGGTATCATCTCAGGGGTGCATGAGAAAGAAAGAGAGAGAGAGAGTGGTGTCCCATGGTGAGAGGAAAATGCAAGAGATTGGGGAGGGGTTCACTTTGCTATTTTTATAACAGTCTACTCTCACAGGAATGAATCAATTCCTATTAATCAGGTCTGATACAATCCAGTGAGCCAGCATTAATCATGAGGTTGCTCATACCATGACCCAATTACTTCCACTAGGACTCAGAATGACAAAAAAGTGACCCAAAGATTCACTTTAATGACACCATCCATTACTCTTTCTCTCTCTGTGTCTCTCTGTCTCTGTCTGTCTCTCTCTCTCTCAAACACACACACACACACACACACACACACGCACAGAATGATACAGTGACATTATTAAGAAGGGTCTTTTCTTCAATCCTTGAACTCATACATCCCTTAATAACAACTTAATTACATTTTCTTTTAAAATTGCCTATGACAGGTATTCATGTTAAATTTCCCTTGGTCCAGATTTCTATCAGCATCTTATAGATGGCAATAATCCCTCCAGCTGTGTGACCTGATAAACTATATTCAGCTAAAGGAAAGTTGTTTCAAAATTTGACTTCCTTCTGGGCTAAACTTTACAGTGGTCTATTATTAGATAATAGAAAATAGGTCTTTCTTTTTAAAAATAATGTATTGTGCTTAGAGAATATAAAATTACATTTATATACTCAATCAGTTAATATAGAAAATACTAATAAAGAGAAAAATATTTTGTAAACTCACCACTCACAAACCCTATTAGTGATTTTTTAAAAAACTCTTCACTAAAATGGTAATCAGTTTTAGTAACTTTTTTTTCCTTTTTTTTAGGGGGGGGGCATTTACCAGGGATTGAACTCAGGGACACTCAACCACTGAGCCACATCCCCAGCCCTGTTTTGTATTTTATTTAGAGACAGGATCTCACTGAGTTGCTTAGTGCTTCACTTTTGCTGAGGCTGGCCTCAAACTCACCGTCCCCCTACTTCAGCCTCTCAAGCCACTGGGATTATAGGCACACCCCCCCTACCCCTGCACCCGGCCATTATTAGTAACTTTTGACAATGTTTTTTAAATAAATGGATATATGTTTATTCATTTCCATGGTTATTTAAATACCCATGTAAATCAGACTATGAATGTAGTTTAAAAGGGGAGGACTGCTGGAGTAGTGGCACATGCCTGTTATCCCAGCAACTCAAGAAACTGAGGCAGGAGGACCCTTATCAAGGCCAGTCTCACAACTTAGTGAGATTTTCAGCAACTTAGCGAGATCCTCAGTAACAGCAAGATTCTGTATCAAATGCAAAGTAAAAAAAAAAAACAAAACTGGCAGTGTAACTCAGTGTTAAAGTGCTCCTGGATTCAATCCACAGTATCAGAGTAAATAAATTAATTAAAAAGGAAAGATTTGATTATGAAATTCATAATTCACATTTAACAGTCTATCACTGATAGTGGTACTGAGTCTATTAGCTTAGCACAATTAGATTAACAATTTAGTTCCAAATAAGAATCTTTCTTACCAGTAATCTCAAGTAAATGAGGCTTAGAGAAAACAGCATTATCTTAATTGAGGTTTTACTAACTTTCTCTGAGTAGATTTTGAATGCAGTTGGGTTTTAGTATATAATTGCTTCATGACTTTATAATATACTAACACAGAGACTTTATTAAAATATTCTTAATTGTGAAATTTTAAAAGTGGAGATAGAGACTTGGATGTGAGTGAAATGGTAGCTATAAATGTTTTTAAACCTTTCTTAATGTATTCTTATTGTGTAAAACTTACTCAAAAAGGCCCTGAGTTACATGAGTCATAAAGACAGCAAAGGGCTAAACTGATATTCTTTCTCATTTACTTCATGAATCAGTCAGAAATTAATTTACACAAAATGAGAATGTTTGAAAAATTCTAATATGTGATAAGGGTCTGCTTCTTAAATTAATTACCATGAACACTGGAAGTGCTTGAAGAATATAGCTTGCCCAGTGCTATAATTTTCTGCCAACTGATAAAAACATTCAGTGCATTTTGTTAGAAAAACTACATTAATATACTTTAAAACATAGCTTTTAATGTCTGCATATAGTAATTCAAGTCACAAATGTTGGTCTTAGGTAGTCACTTAAGGTAATAAGATGTGACTGATGTAATCAGAATGGTTTGATTTTAAGGATGAAGTATCCTCTTAAGAATTTAATAGTCGGTGAAATATGGCTGACAGCAGTATTCCTGTTACAGATAAGAGACTTTTTCTTTAGAAACAGTCTTCTATATAGATTTCTGGTCAAAAAAAATTAGTAGCCTAAAAGTTTATCTAGTAGGAAAAATTATTTTCTTTTTCTTTTCAATTCCAAGCTTAGAAACATAAGAGGGAGCCCAGAAATGAGTCTGAACATGAACAGGTGATTGATTTTCAACAAGGTACCAAGAATGCCCAATGATGGAAAAAAAAAAAAAATCTTTTGTAAATGATGTAGGGAAAATGTAATATCCCTACATAAAAGAATACAACAATATCCTGATCCATCAAAAAACACCAAGATCAACTCAAAATAGATTAAATACTTAACATAAAATTCAACACTGTAAAACTAGGAGAAGAAAACAGGGGAAAAGTACATAATGTTTGACTTGGCAATGATCCTTTAAGTTTCATACCAAAAGCTCAGGCAACGAAAGCAAACATAAAATTTAATTACATAAAATTAAAAGCTTCTGCCAGGATAGTAGCGCATGTCTGGAATCACAGCTCCTTGGGAGGACTGCAAGTTCGAGGCCAGCCTGCGCAATTTTGCAAGATACTAAAAATAAAAGGGACTGGAGATATAGTTCAGTGAATGAGTGCCCTGTGTTAAATTCTCAGTACTGCAAAAAATGATAAAAAAAGGATAAATAAAATTAAAAATCTTCCACACATAAGTAAACAATAGTGTGAAGAGAAAATCTACTTCTTGGGAGAAAATATAAAATACAAGCGGTAAGTGATTAATATCCAAAACATGTAAGAAACTCCAACAAGTATACAAAAAGAAAACAACAAAACCAATAACAAAATGGGCATGGCACCAGGATTGACATTTCTTAAGTGAAGACTTACAAATGACCAATAGATAAATGAAAAAGTATTTAAGATCATAAATCATAAGACAAATGCAAATTGAATTGCAATGAGAAACCACTTCACACCTGTCATAATGGCTATTATCAAAGACAAACAAGATAAGAAGTGTCTGTTGGGATGTGGAGAAAAGAAAATCTAGCAGGGCACGGTGGCATATGCCTGTAATCCCAGTGACTGGGGAGGCTGACAGGAGGACTGTAAGCTCAAAGCCAGCTTCAACAACAGAGAGGCACTAAGCAACTCAGTGAGACCCTGTGTCTAAATAAAATGCAAAATAGAGCTGGGGATGTGGCTCAGTGGTCAAGGGCCCCTAGGTTCAATCCCCAGTACCAAAAAAAAAAAAAAAAAGAAGAAGAAGAAGAAGAAGAGAGAGAGAGAGAGAGAGAGAGATCTTTGTAGACAGGAGGAGAGAAAATTAGTAGAATATGGAAAGCTACAAATAAAATTAGCAAAAAACCCAGCAGTCTTACTTCTGATTATCAATCTTGAAGATTTAAGACAGTATGTTGAAGACTTTTTTGCATTCCCACATTCATTGTATTCCAGTTCATAATAGCCAAGTAATGGAACCAACCTGTGTCCATCAACAGATGAATAGAAAAAGAAAATTCGGTATGTACGTGTATATACACACACGCACACACGCGCACACACACACACATACACATACCTATAACTATACGCAATACCGTACTTTTTTTTTTTTTTTTTTTTTTTTGGTACCAAAGATTGAACCCAGGGGACCCTTAAGCACTGAGCTTCATCCCCAGTCTTATTTTTATTAATTAATTAATTAATTTGTCTGTTTTGAGACATGGTCTTGCTAAGTTCCGGAAGCTGTCTTTGAACTTGGGATTCCTCCTGCTTCAACCTCTCAAACTGGGATTATAGGTGGGCACCACACTCCCAGCCAAGGAATATTATTCTACTTTTAAAAACAAAGAGATTCAGTTATTCAAAACAACATGAACAAATAACAAAATCTCTTTGTTTTTTTTAAAGTAAAATAGTATTCTACACAAATATATGTTTAAGAAGAGCTTTTGGAGAATCTTGTGTTTATTTGTGATAGACTTTAGCTGACTACCAATGAAGTAAAAATATTACATAATATCTAATACCTATAAATTTGCTGTTGTGATCATCCTAAGTATCCTTTTTCTTTCTAAGCATCATTTTAATGGAACATCATAACCAAACTATAATAAAAATTTCTAAGCGCTAATGGTTCAGTTCAATATTTTTAATGTCACACAATTCTTTGTAGTCAGAAAATGAACATTATTCTAAGGGAAAAGTCTGTCACTGTTCGCGTGTTCAACTGTTTCTCCTTTCTTTTCCTAAAGCAATCACTCTTCTGTGAAGTGCTTTTCTTCCAGCAGAGTTCTAAAACTAATAAATTAGCATAAGTCATCAGTTGTATCACTCATGACAACAGGGAAAAATGTGCATGTTAACTCTGTACTAGCAAAGCATTTTTAACTGAAACCTGAATAAGGTGCATCTCTGACTAGAATTCTGTATTTGTATAATCAGGCTCTTAATCTAGAAAAAAATATTATCTTGATAAAAACAAAGGAGAATTATCAATTTTGCTCTCTGGATATCTTGTTATCCTTTTGAAAGAAAACCACACAAAACTAAAATCAAATTTAAGAAATACTAACTACATCCTTTCCTTAATACTTCTAAATTTTTTGTCTGTGATCACAAAGCTGAACTTTTTCCACATTTGCTATCCCCCACTTGAGTTTAATAAAAAGTTCACACTTAGTACATTTTCAGTCAGATTTTTTTCAATGTAGCTAATTATTAACAAAATTTAAAAAGCTATTAATAGTAATTTTGATGTTTAGATGCTCATTAACTTATTCTTTACTCTTATAATATCTGCCAAAATTGTTACTGGAATCCCTTTGATCTTTCAAATTATTTGTTTGAAGTTTCAGACCAGCAAAGTGAGAGAAGACAAGAAATCAGAGATTTTCCATGTCTCTTTGTTCACAATCAAACACAACCTAGGCAGCGTTTAGTTATCACCCTTCATGAATCTAACTTCCACATGTCCCATGGTTTAATTGATTGTCTTTTACCAGCTAATGAATGAGCCTTAAGTTCCAAGAAGGCAGAGACCTTATCTACTTTTACCATCCTTTTAGGAATCAGTAGTCAAAAGACTTACAATTATACTTAACTGTATATAAATTCCAATATTTGCTGAAAATTCACTACCATATATATTTGGGGTAACATTAGTTCTCCTCACACAAAGTAAAACAAGATTAATCTTTATTAAATTGTTCTGGAATAGAAAATGGGGTGTTTTCTTTTTCATATAGTTTGTCAAGGACTACATACATTTATTTGTGTACTATTTGAAAACTTGGACAGAATATACACTGATTTAGTCATATTGCCATCAGGATATTTTAGAAGACTCCTAACACAAACCTTTACTTTGTCTTCATAATTTTACTATTTTCAAACTATTTTGGGAACAAAACCAAGCTTGAATATTGTATCTCTCTGAAGTTTAAATGAAAGTTCTTTAACAGATTATATATACTATGCTTATATATATATACACACATATTACATATTATATACATTATAAAATATTTGTTGAAGAGCCTTTATGTGAAATGTTCACTTCTACCTGAATTATTATATATTTAGAAAAAATAACTTCTTTATACCATCTGACTGCAATTTATATATTTGCCAAAGGAAACCTACAAAGTAAATCCACTATTGTTTCAATTATTTCAACAAATTCATTCCTGCATCTCACTAGCTAAAAAGTAAATATATCATCTAATGTTAGAGACTTAGCTCCATCATAAGCTTTGGTCTGTATTCCAGTTTGATATTTACTCTCTGTGTCCTTTAAAACTCTGTTAAAAATTCGTAATATCATTTTGGGCTGACTCAAAGTTTTTGCAAGAAGTGAATGAAAACATGAATCTAGAGTTTACCATAGTCTTTGACCAGGACATCTGCTCAAAAAATTTGTTATTATCATTTTCTGGCAGTTGCATATTATCACATTAATTGGAATTTCAATATTCACTCTAGTTTCATAGCTATTATACATCAAAACTTTACATCCAGTCCACAATTACTTTGTTCTTTTTCAATTAGCCAATATGAGATTAGGTGATGTATTGAATTATTAAGCAGAAAATGAGATTCATTATTCATTTCTAAACTTTCAAATTATTATATATAAACTATGAATACAAACAGTGGTTCATTTATTAACACACAGATGGATACCAAAAGGATAAATCCCAAACAAAAACCTCAGACTTCTATTTCCCCTATTTTATTGTGCATGGGATTCTTTAACTGAAGTCTTCCTCATTTTAGTTTCTGTTGCTCTTTTTCTTCTTCTGTTTTATTTCTGTCCTTTTTGAACTTAGAAATTAAACAATCACTGTGACGTTCAGGAAAAAGTTGTAGCTAATGATTACAGGTAGGAATTAAATAACTTCATAGAGTACTATTTGCTTAGTCAAATGACTTAAATTGTTTCCACAATTGCTTTGGTAGGTTTTATTCCAATTACTAATCCCAAAAGATTTTCCAGTTTTACTTCATCATTTTAAACAAAAAGAGCTAAAATGTGATGTAGAGCCCTAATAGAATGAGGATTTGTCCCCTGTAGACGATAAGGGAAGGCCAACTTTCATGCCCTAGTACATTCTAGTCATTTCAAACTCCAGATTGTTTTGCCAGTCATGGCCCTGCTTATTTTTATAATGAATTCTGTTACTACATTTTTTCTTATTCTGTACTTGAATTGTTGTTTATTCTACTGAATTAAGTTTATGTTATCTCTATAATGTGATTGTATAATAGCAAGTTCCCTGAATTCTACCACTTCTTTGCATTTGATTGTCTTGGTCTTGATTCCTCCATACACATTATCATCAAGGATTTCAGACAGAAGTGTCTCAGGGAAGATGGCAAGATGACTACTATGATGCAATCAGTTAGATGACCACTGTCATGTATTGAGAGTTGACAATGTGTCAAACACATTGTGGTATTCTCTCATTTAACCTTCACAGAAGGGACATGGATGTTATATCCCATTGCTGAGATGAAGGAAATGAAGTCCAAGATTATGTATGCAGAGAGTACAAAAGTGACCTTGGGGATCAGCTTTGTCTTCTGACACAAGTCATGGTTCTGCCGCCCCAGGACATTTCTGCCTCCTTCCTCTCTTCTCTGCTCTCCCTGGCTGCCTTCTCACTCTTTGCTTCTCTTGTCACTTTCATGCTATTCTAATAAGGTGAATCACTGGGCATGCTGGAGAAGGACTGGTCAACAGAAGACTAATGTGATTAGAATTTTGTAATTTTCATTGGAACACCTCATACTCTGTGAAAGGGAGAAGGACTAGCACCTGAGTCAATATTCAATTATGACTACAGTGATGAAATTGTATGGCTTCAGATCTTACATTGAAGTCTTCAATTCCTCTCAAATTAATTTTTGAGTGATTTAAGGTAGGAGTACACTTTTTATTCTTCTGCATGTGGACATCCAGTTTTCCCAATGTAATTTATTGAAGGTACTATCTTTTCTTCATTGTGTATTTTTAGCACCATTATCAATTATTAGTTGACCATATATGCACAGTTTTTTTTCTGGTCTCTCAATTCTTTTCCATAATTCTACAAGTTGGTTTTTATTGTAGTTCCATGCTGTTGTGGTTACTCTAGTTTTGTAATATACTTGGAAATCAGGAAAAAGGAGTCTCCAAATTATATTTTTCAACAATGTTTTTGACTATTCAAAGTACTTTGTGTCAACATACACCAAGTACGAACATTAACAAAAGGAAAAGAACCTAGAGATTAAGGAAGAATATTTGAATATCATATATAGATAAGGGATTTATTTCAGAAACTCAAATAAATCAATAGTAAAAACCCCCAAATAATCCAATTTTAAAATGAGAAAAGAGTTTGAATACATATTTTCTAAAGAAAACATATAAATGAAAATTGTAATTGAAAAGGTGCTCAACATCACTACTTACCACGGAAATGCAAATCAAAACCAGGAAGAGATATCATTTATATGTATTATAATAACATAGAAAATAACAAATACTGTCAAAAATATAAAGAAAAAGCCTTTGTTTACTGTTGACAGAAATCTTAATTAGCATAGCCCTCGTGAAAAACAGTAAAGAGGCTGCTCAAAAAATTAAAAATGGGACTATAATCTAGCAATCCTACTTCTGAGTATATATCCAAAGGAATAAAATCAATTTAATTTGAAGAGGTATCTGCATTTCCATATTCATTAAAGTATTAATCACAAGGTAAGGGAACAACCTAAGTATTCATTGACAAATAAATGGATAAAGAAAATTATATATAGATATATACACACACATATACATATATATAACATTATATGTTATTTATGAAAAATGTCATGTATCAAATAATTATTAAATGTGAACTTAGATTTGCCTTAAGTGAAACAATGTTGTAGGTCAAAAATGATGTGATGGAATACTGACCAAATCAACAGTGTCAATACATATAAGAATAAGTGGATTATCAAGTTATTTTAGTGGGAGTCTCTGAAAATGACAACCAAATACCAAAAACTTAGCAGATTGTCTTCTACAGAATCAAGTTAATGTTTTATATACATATATTAACTATATGCTAATGTTTTATATATATTAACTATATATTTATATACTGTATATATATATATATTATATATACTGTATATATAGAAACAACAACTGCTTGATTTTGTTATTTACTGTTTACTAATTAAAGGCCCAGATCTGGAAGTCATACTTGTTAGACTTGTATGTGATGCAAGTGGATTCACTTTAGTAGCAAAGATAACCCGGTTCATGGTTCCTTGTTGTAAATAAAAATAACCAAAACAGGAGCAGACCTCAACCGATCAGCAGGCAGTCTTTATTAAGCATCAACAGAATGGCACATTTTCAATGGGAGAAAATGGCAACTGGTTACAAGAGAGGTTTTTTATTTTTATAAGTCTTAATGAGAGTTAATCATAGCAGAATGTTTAGTGTGACTTAATCATTAGAGACTGAGCATGTGCCAGTTGGGCAGTCAGGAAACTAGTTGTGCAGGTTAAAAATATACCTCAAGAAAACAGTGGTAAAAGCTTGAAACTCATTGTTACTGGGATGAAAGCCCATAGCTCAGGGCTTTGTTTGCCTTCTCCTCCCTGCTCCTGGATGCACTGCCCTTTCCTCCCTGGGGGCTGTCATTCCCCTTTTCATGGGGGAGGGGAGGAAAGGGGTGTTATTTTCCATATTCTTCACTTGTTGTGAAGGACATTACTAGTCTTGTATCTAGAAATTATATTCTTGTTTAAAGAAAAACACTGCTTGAACACAATTCCTCAAAATGCTTATAGAGAATAGATTTATCATCTTATTGGTTTGCTCATTAATGAGTTGGATAAAAATCTTTGACATAGGTTCAAAAATAATTACAAGCAATATACATGATAATGAGTTAACTTCCTAAGCCAAGAGCAACAAATTTTCCCTAATGAATCATGCTGAATTACTCTTTAGAATGAATCTGAAGATATTAAAGAGCATAAAAGAAAGAGGATGTTGTAAATAATAGTTAACCAAGAAATCAATAATTTAACTTAGCTAATTGTATAGAACAAATATTTGAAATCTTAATGCTAGGTCGGAATTTAGGCAACTGTAGGGGGCAGAGCAGAGCAGCTAAAACAAAGGCCAGCCCGCCAAAAGGTGACCAATCAAGTGGGCTAGAAAATTCCACTGACCCTTAACATCCACCTATCACTCATCCGGACCCCCTTCCTTTCCGGCCTATAAAAACCTTGGGCAGCCTGGCTGGGTGATTTTCTCTGGGTCCCTACTTGAGCTGTACCCCGGGTGTCTGGGAATTTTGCCCAAGAGCCAAATTCCAATAAAGCTTGCTTCGGCCACTAACGGTGCCCCCCAAGCTTACACTTAAATATTAGCATTTTGTAATGAATTTTTTTAATTTCTGTGTTTTTTAAATATGTGAAAGAAATATAATTACATATTGTAAATTTAATTATATATTACATTAGAAGAAAAAGAAGATCCTGGTTCAAAAAAACAGCATAAAAGTAATAAATAAATCTGATATTTTCCCCTGAATATATAAGATTTCATGACTTTTGCTTATATATCTCCAATTTCATAAGCTATTTCAAATATCTTCTAAAAACATTAATAAAAAATTTCTATGATAATTGTTTTACCCTACCGAACTCATTCTATGAAGCTAATATCACCCTCATTCGCAAACCAGGAAAAGACACATCAAGGAAAGAAAATTATAGACCAATATCCTTGATGAATATAGATGCAAAGATCCTTAACAAAATATTGGCAAACTGCATCCAAAAACATATTAAGAAAATTGTGCACCAATTGCTGTGATTATAGAACTTTTTTTTAAAAGCAAATACTATAATAGTCTTCGTTAATCTGGTCAGGAAGCTGAGACCATACTTGTTATTTTGTTTTTCATCTTCTGCTCCATGAAAGTTTAAATGCATCTAGCTTTAAAAACAAACAAACAAACAAAAAAAAAAAACTGGTTTTGTTTGGGCTATATTTTGCGGTGAAAAAAATATGCACTTAGAAAACTCATCAATATCATAAATTCAAAGAAAATTTTGAAAAAATTGAATCTTCTGAGAAAACATTATATCATTCAAAAACACACAGAAAAATAAATGTATCTTATCCAATCTGTAATGTTATTTGTATTGTGTTAATTAAAACAAAAAAAATGGGGTATCACTATTACATTTATTTTAAGATTAGACTATTAAGTAGTTAATTGTTGCTTTGTTCTATCAAAGGAACCATATTAATTGGAAAAAGTCTAAAAATAATACATGTAGTTTTTTCTGACCACAAAGCACATTTTTTACTTCCTTCATGGCAACATGAAAATTCACATTATTCCTTTCCTCTTCTGATACATTTCTTCATTACCTATATAGCCTTATAGCCTGTCATTGTTCAAACTTAATATATCTTGGAATTAATGTAAAATGCCCAATAATCCTCTATTTGTGTTTCTCTTGTTAATGTACACAGCTTGCTGATAGCTTGAACATATTTTATACTTGCAATTATAGTGGGAAACTTGATTGGAATGAGGTGGTTGTCTTAATAACTCTTCTTTAATGAACTGCCAAGGGAATACAAAATTATTTGTGAAGAACAAGTGCTCAGTGACTTTATACTACACCCTCAAGTACTCAGAAACTGAACACAAGAGGCTTAAAATGGATAAAAACAATTTAAGCAGTTCTAGATAAGTATCTAGCCATTTTCTGTTTTATGATGTGTGTATATTTGCTTAGCAGAGAACTGATTTTTGTCTCTGTCACTGAAATGAACAGGTGTGCTATAATTGGTTTATTTTGTTTTCAGTATCTTTTTGTGACCAGAGCATATTTTGGTCCCTAAAAGTACTTCTTTATTATTAATCTCTCTGGATCTTGTCAATTGTTTTGAAACCAGTGTATTTTTCTTCCCTACTTAATTTTATTCCCAACAGCAATAATTGTTATCAATAGTTGAATTCAGACTAATACATTTCCAATGAATTTGTTACCCATTACCCATTTTAGATAGTATTCAAGATCAGTTCAAGAGATCTATTGTTGTTTTGGAGACTTATAAAGCATACCAACAAAAAATAAACTTTAAATATTTCAGTGTAAAAAGAAATATTTCAGTGTGTGTGAGTGCACATGTATGTACATTTGTATGTGTGTATACAGTTCTCATTGCATGTGAAATACTGTAAAAAAAATTGAAAGGGAAAGAGTACCACCATTTGCCAAATATTGTGGAACAAGTCCCATATTGGAACATTATGCAATATTTTTGTTTTTGCCCAATGAGCAGTCAGGGAATATTACATCTATTTTAGAGGTAACATGTGTTTAGGGCTTAAATTATTAGATTAAGACCAGTCAGATTAAAAACATTATAGCCAGGATTCATGCTCTAGTCCAACTGCTTCCAAAATTCCTGCTTTTTCTAACATAATCATGAAGTTTTGGGTAGAATCTTGGTATTGTTTTTAAACATAACATTTCATGGAGTTCATCCTGTTTGGTAACTTTTCATTTTGCACAATCCATTTTGTTGCTTTGATTAATAGGCAGTACAGCATTTTTCCATTTAAGTACTCATTAAGAAATCAGTGAAAATCAGCTAACAAAGGTATAAAAAAAATCATATTTCTGTTTTTACAGAAAATCTTGTATAAAATCTTGCAATTCTTTCAAAAAAGACTTAATATCAAGTGTGAATCTTTTCCTATGATTAAATTTAAAATACCCATGTTGGACTTTGACACTTGAATCATATCGCCTCTATGTAGAATGTGTGCTTTTATGTCTGTGCTGGGAAAAATAAGAGAACAAAGAAAGGGAGAAAAATGCAGAACCAAAGAAACTATAGATATACAAAAGGAACAGGACTTCCCCGTCCCATGGATTTTGCCTTTGGGTTTCCTTCTTGCACCCTGAAGTTCTATCCTAAGTTATTTTCCTTTAAAAAAGCTTCTTACTTTCTACTCTACACTTGGATTGGCGTGCTTCTCTGGTGTTATACTTCAACATTTGAAGAAGCAGGACTCGTCAAGTTAACTGATAACCAGTAGTATCACCATGACAGATATTACCTTTGTAGAGCAAAATCAGTTAAAACAAAAAGAAGATTTGGTCAGATATAATTGGGCTCTGAATATAAATATCTGCACTTTCCAAAACTTATTTCAGAGCATGACACCACATTGTGGAAGTTTAACACATACAAATTCATATTAACATGATGTCCCTTTTTGAAGACAAAATGTTTTCTGGAGTGTGTAAATCTATCTTGAAACAAAAATCAAACTGCCATTCCTTTAGAATTTTGCTAGACCTGATTCATATTTAGATTTTGAGTTTATAATATAATGATCCATATTTAGATATTGGATTTACAATATAATGATGCCTGAGAACACTAACAAGTGTTTTTCCATTGAGAAATTTAAACTAAGAAAAATCACTGTCAGCTAAATATACCTAGTTGATGTGACTTTAAAAACTAAATTTTAAAATTTAGGTAGTCATACACTATTGTGGTGAGACGTGTGTGTGTGTGTGTGTGTGTGTGTGTGTGTGTATTTGTGTGTGTGTGTGTATAAATATATATATATATGTGTGTGTGTGTGTGTAAGTATATATTGGCTACAATTATTTTGTGATACTAATCTGCAGGGTTAATTTAACAAACAGATACTTAATACCCAAACAAGGTAGTTGCCTTCAGCATTAGAAAATTGCAAATAAAAATAAAAACATGCTAACATACAAAAACAAGAAAACCCTACAGAAAACATGTCTTCTGCATTTATCCCCTGCAGTTCCTACTTTGCAAATACTAGTCTTATTTTAGTAATAAGTTACTTTTATTCTCTCCAGTTCCAGTGGAAGGAGAAATACCTCTGCAAAGGTCAAAACTGTGAGCAACCATTGAGAGCACTAAGGGATTTACTACAAATGGTCTTTAACTCAATTTAATTAATGAGACAATGAATAAGGAAATTTTGGGCTTTTCAGACCTGTAAGCCTAGAAGTCCAATATTATGCTACTCTGTTATTAGTTTCCTATGACTTTTGTTGCTATTGATGTATTCATTGACTTTCTTTCCAGAGTTCTCCTTTTCAGATTTGAAGAATGCACATTTGTAAATTTAAGTTGAATAAGATAGAAGCAGACATGAATACTGGTCATGAGAGTCCTCAGGTCTTCAGCTAAGCTTATATTGTAGAATATAAATATTTCTGAGCGGAATGAGCAGCATCATAACTATCCAGAATAAAATAAAAGTTATTTTACTAGATTAAATAGTGGGAATCAAAGAAAAAGTGACTTCACCAACGTCATCCAGCTGTGGAACCCATGGCTCTACTCAGTTCCACTGTGCTTTGTTTGAATTCTCACCCCACAAAAAGTTGTCCATTGACTGTTCTAGTCTTTGTTTTGGGGAAAATTTTGTTACATAGCAATAGTAACTAAAAACACTATTAAAAAATACTAAGTCAGAAAATTTTACTGTTTTCCGTACTATAAAAGTTATGTTTTGACTAAATGGAATAAATCAAACTCCTGCATACACGATTTTGTCAAAATGAAGCCAACTACTATGTATATCTACAATTCTCTAATAAAGAGTTATGTCTATGCACATAGAGACATGCATAATAATGACCATTGCAGTATTTTATAAAATCCAAAAGTAGGAAAAAAATTGCAGCAGGAGAGTAAACACAAATTCCATGACAGATTTGTCCAGTTATTCTTTATCAACAGAGTCATAAAATAACCTGTATGTGTTAACACATATACACATGGAATAGAAAGCAGCTGCCCTGTATTGCAAACAAGGCACAGTGGACAGTTTATGCTCTTGGGCCTTGGACAGTTGAAGACTGTGAGACTTAGTCATTTGAAGATTCCATTTGATAGAAGTCCCTCCAAGTGGCTTCTCCATGTACTGTGGCAGTCTTACCACATGACAGTCTCAAAGTAATCATGCTTCTCATGTTTGTTCATTTAAAGTTTAGAGTCATCTCACATAATTAGCAAGCTTGTCCTTTCTTAATTTTTATCATGAAACTTCAGACTTCATTTGGAAAATTATAGGATAATTGCATCATTTAAATATTCTAATGTTATGGTTCTACTCGTCCTTATATTTTTGTTTTCTTCATTTAGTACTAGACATTCTATACGACAAAATTATAGTGATAATTTGAGGTCAAAAGAATATGAAATGTATTTTTTACCAGAGAAGGAGAATTTGCAGAGTTGTAAGAAGTCTGATTCATTGTTACCTAATTTAAAATGGAGATCATTGCAATCTAAGCTTCCTTCTATGAGGGCAGGTGTATTTCTGTCTAAACATTTAAGTATACTTCATTGGTTCCAGACTCCAGTTTCTGTCTTCCTTATTCCATGATTCTTTTTAAGTTTTTATTTGTTTTTAGTTATCCATGACAGTAGAGTATATTTTGACATATTTATACAAACATGGAGTATATCTCATCCTAATTAAGATCCCAGTCCTTGTGAATGCACACAATGTTGAGATTCCCTGTAGTATGTTCATATCGTACATGGGAAAGTTATGTCGATTCATTCTATTGTCTGTCTTATTCCTAGCCCCCTTTCCTTTCCTTCATTCCCCTTTGTCTAATCCACTGAACAACTATTTCCTCCTTTTTCTGGTACTGGGAATTGAACTCACTTAACCACTGAGCCACATTCCTAGTCCTATTTTGTATTTTATTTAGAGACCGAGTCCTCACTGAGTGGCCTTAGCACCTCACCGTTGCTGAGGCTGACTTTGAAACTCATGATCCTTCTACCTCTACCTCCCAAGCCCCTGGGATTACAGGCATGGCCCACCTCACGCCTTGCTCATTCTATGATTCCTGAAAGCAAAAACAAAATTTAAGTTTATATAGTCAATTCAGTAATGTTTTCCTGTGCTATTTATTCTAATTATATACTTTTTAAATAATTTTTATTCTCATCATTAATAATGAAGATGTTTTCTTGAATTGTAATGAGCTATTTGTTCAGAAAGAGGCATTCCTGCTTATAGCTTTAGTCTGTCTGGATATTCCCCTTTGCTTTGGATTTCTGGAAAATTTTCAAGTGAATTTATGTTAAGTGAGTGGAGGTCACCATAATCCATTCAGTAACTGAGTCCAGCAAAGTGACTTTCTATGTGAAATTTTGTCTACCTCTGGTTTGCTTGTGTTCTTAGAATACAGCTTTCTAGGGCATCCTGTAAAGCAATTGGAATAATCATTAGGGCTCCTCCCTGAAGTCTATAATTTCAATATTTGTCTCCTCACCCAGAGGGTCTCAGCTTCTCAGAGGGTTTCTAATTAGCATTGCAGTCTTCCACCCAGAACAGGACTAAAGAATCAGAAAATATCTTGAAGGCATACGTGGCTATGTACTGGAGGCCAGGCAAACCTCCAATTTGCCACTCTTGGCTTGAAAAATGGCCAAAAGCTCTGTCATTTCTTTTGCACCCTATCAGTATTCCTCTGGTGACATGAAGTCTGGATTCTTAGCCTGTTTTTCCAGCACAGATTCAACAAAGGCCCCTAGAGAAAACTGACCACAGAAAAAGTTTAATGCCTCCAGACTTTCTCCACTCTGCTGTCTTAACCCTTGTAGTGGTCCCTACATGAGCACTAAGCAATCTATTTTGTATTACCTGGTTTTTCTAGTTTTCTCATTACATACATGACCTACCATAAATAATTCTGTTCAACCTAGAAAATGTATATTTCATGCTAAATTTTATCAGGTTGCTTATTCAATTTCATTGAAAAATAGCATATTTTCTTGATTAGAGTTTTTTAAGGTAAATTATAGTATTTTCAGTTATCATAAACCCAAATCATTTTAGTAGTTATTGTGATTTTATTCCCCTAAATATATTGAGAAGTATACTTATAGTTTGCCCATTATATGGAATAGTTTAGTTATATATTTAGTATTGATAAGTATTTGATATATTCCATTTAATATATTAATATATATTAAATGTATTCCAAATTACTATATTTAATACATTCCAATTAACTTACATTGTGCTTGGAACATTTAGTCTGTATAATTTATTTGACATTTGTTGATACATGCATTCAAAGTAGTATTGAATGAATTTGCTTGTACTGATACTAAGGTTTTTGAATTATCTATATAGGACTTTAGAACAAACATGATTTTTAGCTTGTCATTTAAGTCTTCTATAGCTTTCAAAATTTGCCTCCTATGTCATTATATCATCTACAAGATTGTAGGTTTTGTTAACATCTTTAAACGATGTTAATATATTTGTTTTATCATGTGCATAGATTTAGGTCAACATGACTATAGACATCCTGAGTTGTGACTGTTATGGTTGCCCTAAGTAACCCTGATAGTTTCACCTACATTGTTTCCCAACATACTATAAACACACAAACCATTAAAGGGTATGCAGAGTCATAATTTGCCTGCCTCTGAGAGGAGCTTACAATAAACCAGATATATTCCAGCTTAGATGAAGTCATTTTTGACCAAACCAGTATATTCGCTCCTCCTTCTTCACAAATTGCTGGGATCTACTTGTTCTTTGCCCAGGAACATAGTTTGTCAGTAAACTTCCCCAATTGATTGCACTCTGCAGTCTGGATCTTTCTTCTTCTCTTTCTTTGGTGTCATGGTGCTTTGGGGAAGGACAAGTCTCATGTACTGGGACCAGGTTGTTCCACAATATTGTGCAGTTGATTTGGTTGTGTCCAGGCCACAAATTCCAACCAGTCTTTGGTGGTTTGGTATACAAATATCAGTGCTATCAGATTCTTTCTCTTGGGTGTGCTTGTCCAAACTATGATCTAACCCATAGATTTATTTCTGAATTCCGTATGCTTTCAGGTTCAGACCCACAAATGCACAGTGTGAATATGAGCACTTAAGTCAATAAATAAGTATTTCACAAAGCCCTAGAAATAGACATAAGAGTGTCTCATTGTTAAAGAGAAAAAATATGTAGTATTTGTTTATTGACTAGAAGAAGGAAAAGAAGGAGTAAATAGCAGTAATGGAAAACTCTCAGGTCTATAAATTGAATTATTTATGAAGTCCTATACATGTAGATTGAAACAATGGAGAAGAAACTGAAGTTGTTGTGTTTGAGTTTGATTGGTGGTATTCAAAATCATATAAACCATGAGCCCACTTGGAAAGAGAAAGTAATAGCACATTAAAAAGTAGTGAGCTGGTGCTGGTTGTGGCTCAGTGGTAGAGCACTTGCCTAGTATGTGTGAGGCACAGGGTTCATTTCCCCAGCATCATGTAAAACAAGATAAACAAAATAAATGTATTGTGTCCATCTACAGCTAAAAATGTTTTTTTTTTTTGTTTTTTTTTTTTTTTTTTTTTTTTTTTTTAAAGTAGTGAGCTAAGGATCAAACCTCAGGGGACACCAGAACTTAACAGATGAAGAGACAAGGGAAATGTGGAAAGCAGCTGAGACCATTACACTGAGGGAGAAACAAAATCATAGGAATTTCGCTCTAGTATAACTGGTTACCCAGTTCTGCCTTCCTGTGGTACCTCTAAAAGCTAAGATGCCACTGATTTCCCTTTGAATCAACCCTCAGTAATTAACACATTGAGTTGTTCAGGGTATAGGCTTAATATGCAATTATTCATCATTAAAACACTATTGTGTAGAAAGTACATATACTTAAAATAATAAGCTCAGAATAATGGTTACTAAATTCAAACTCAGTTGTAACATGGACTCAGCTTTGACTGAAATTGAAGTTCACAACAGAAATGTCTCCTTTTTCTAATTAGCCTCCCAGACCAAGATTTGATGGATGAGGACCTCTGAACAAAACTGCATGGATTTTTCCTATACTCTTCATCCAGTCTGGAGTATAAGTGCTGCAAACATTTCTCCCTCAACCTAGGACTCAGCACAAAGCAGGCTGTAGGCTAAAAGAGGTTCTCTCTGCACTGCTTGAACACTACAATTTACATACTAAATTCAAAAATCACAAAATCAAATTTTACTTGTTTATTTAGTGTGTGATCCTGAAAAAAGAATGTTATGGGAAATGAAGATTTACAGTCCTGTAATTTCACAAGAGGAGTAAACTTTTCTTGAGAGGTTAATCTGTCCTATAATTCGGGTATAACACTTCAATCCTCTAAATCTATAGTTGTTTCCCAAACTCACAGGTTACCTTCCAATATTGGATTTTCTGAGGCACTCATGCCCTAGGAAATTAGACATCATTTTTAGTTTGCAGAAAATATACAACTGGTCTAACATTCACGTGGTTATTTATGTGAACTCGATACTCCAACTCAACAATGATTTTAAGTAGAGTCTAAGTAAGGTCATTCTGATTATTCTTTTCCTTAGTTGAAAACCATGGTAGGTTGATTGTTAGTCAATGCAGGTATGTCTAATAGAAGTCATACTACTTGAAATGGGAAATATTTTTTCCTCAAAAAGAAAAAAAGCGGGCCTGTGGCACACCCCTATAATTCCAGCTATTCAAGAGGTTAAGGCAGGTTTGCAAGGGGAGGCCAGCCATGGACAACATAACAAGACTTTGTCTTAAAATAAATTAAATTTTAAAAGATTTGGAGAAGCAGCTTAGTGGTGGAACACTTACCTAGCATGAATGAGGCCTGAAATTCAATCCCAGCACCAAAACGATAAATAAAAAAATTCCTTTACAGGAAAAGATCTTGCCTTATACACTGTTATTCCATAAAGTCTAAGGTGAAAGTTGAATGCAGACTGAATCTGAATATAATTTTCCCAATTTGTTACTTATTGACAACAAGTTGCTTGTCTCCTTGATTCTCTTCTCCACTTTAAAGAAAATAATAGTAAAAATGATTGACATGCTTGACTCCTCAATGGGGATATGAAATAATACAACAATTCTATGCAAATAAATCCTGTCCTACTGTGAGATAGCTCTTCATTGTCATAACAAATGCCAACAACAAAATCAATTTATAAAATAGAAGATTTATTTTGCTGATTGTTTGGATATTTCAGTTCCATCAATTGCCATGCTACTTCCTGTTCTGTGGTGAGGAAGTAACTCATGGCAGTAGAACACGACAGAACAAAACTGTTCACTTCTGGCCTGGAAGTAACAGAGAGAAGAAAAGTATGGGCCTGGTGGTGCCTGACCGTAATCCCAGCAACTCAGAAGGCTGAGGTAGGAGGATTTCAAGTTCAAGGCCAGACTCAGCCAAAACAAGGCACTAAGCAACTTAGTGAGACTCTGTCTTTAAATAAAGTACAAAATAGGACTGGGGATGTGGCTCCGTGGTTGAGTGAACAAGTTCAATCCCTGATACCATCCCACCAAAAAAAAAAAAAAAAAAAAAACAGAGAGAGAGAGAAGAAAAGGAAGGAATCGACATTGCATTGCACTATCTATTTTAAGGGTATATTCTCAGTGACCTGAAGATTTCCATTAGAGCCCACCCAGAAAAGACTCCACCACCTCCCAACACCACCACTCTGGGAATTGAGCCTCCAACACATGAACCTTTGGGAACTTTTAAGAATTTCATTATAGCATCTACAAATATTAGTGCAATTTGTTAATATTTTCCTCTAACCATGTAGCCACACACATATTTGTTGTAGATGCAGATTAAACCATTATCTTCCATTCTGAGCAGTGTTGTTAGAAAGCCCTAAGAACAAATGGGAATGCACTCCCACTCCCTGTAAGCATGAAAGCTCTGCTTTAGAATGCAAGGTGTCATTAAACACCCAGTTGACTGGCACTTCCCAATCATGTTGACTTTTACTCACCTAGTTAGTTATATTAGCTCTCAGTCTGACAATTGAGTAATATTCTCGTACCCAGTTTGCACATGTTTTCCATGAACACACTTAAGTGGCACACTTAAGTGGTGTTAAAGCAATACTTTCTGTCCTATCTAATGTTTCAAATTTCAATTTCATCAAAAACAGGCACTTCAAAGAGTGACTCTTCAAATTTGTATCTTTAAAAACTGTTGGTCGCAAAATGAGTACTTTTCTACAAGGAACATTTTTTAAAACTAGTAAAAAGGATCACTACTCTGAAAAGTGCTTTATAAATGTCTCGATTCTAAATGAGAATTACATACTGATCTCTTTAGACAGGAATTTTCAGGGACTAACCTGTCTTTGACCTTTGGGTTCTTCCATTCAATTCAAGTTATATTAAACAGCAATTCTGTGCCAAGCCCTGGTTTAGGCGAAGATTTACATCAAAAATATTTAGGACAGCCTGAAATTTGTGTTTTCTCTTCTTTTAATTTTTTTAATTTGTTCTAATTAGTTATACATGACAGTAGGATGTATTTATGCATTTTGATAAATCACACATAAATGGGGTACTATTTCTCCTTTTTCTGATTGAACATGTTGTAGAATCACATCGGTCACATAGTCATACATATACATGAGGTAATGTCTGTGTCACCCTACTGTCCTTCCTACCCCCAAACCCCTTCTCCTTCCTTCACTCCCTTCTACCTGATCTAAAGTAACTCTATTCTTCCTTAGTACACATCCTCCCCCACCCTCCCATCTCCACCACCCTTACTGTGAATTAGCATCCACTTATCAGCGAAAAAATTAGATATTTGGTTTTCTGGATTTGGCTTATTTCACTTAGCATAATATTCTCCAGCTCCATCCATTTACCAGCAATGCCAGAAATTTTATTCTTCTTTAAAGCTGAGTAATATGCCATCATATATATACATACATACATATATATACATACATATATATATACATACATATATATATACATACATATATATATACACGCACACACGATATATAGCACATTTTCCTTTATCCATTCATCTGTTGAAGGACACGTAGGTTGGTTCCATAGTTTAGCTACAGTGAGTTGAACTGCTCTAAACATTGATGTGGCTGCTTCACTGTAGTATGCTGATCTTAAGTCATTTGGGTATAAAGAGAGGAGTGAGTGGGATAGCTGGATCAAAACATGGTTCCATTCCAAGTTTCTGAGGAATCTGCATTCTGCTTTCTATAATGGTTGCGCCAGTTTATCAGTTTTCATTCCCACCATCAATGTATGAATGTACCTTGCCCCCATATCCTCAACAACTTCAATATATGAGGTTTGTTTTTCTCATCTCTATGACAATTAACAATATTAATTTTTAGTTCACTAATGTGAACGCTGTGAAGAACAAATGAAGTAATGTGTGAGGAATTGTTTTATGAATATTAATTTAATGCAGAATCACAAAAAATGAGCTACAATGATTCTTGTGTTAAGCATTTCAGTAGGTGAAGGTGGCTGTGATTTTGAAGATTACTTATGCAAAACAACATTTTCTAGAAGTAATTTGCTATATCATTTGCCTGAATAATTTTTCCAATTATAGCTGAGTTCTTCATTCTTGTGCAAAATTTAGAAAACATGAAAAATGCAATCCTTCTTCCAATACCACCACTCTTAGTTAATTATTGTTATCTTT
Organism: Sciurus vulgaris; assembly: GCF_902686455.1. Classification (NCBI taxonomy): domain Eukaryota; kingdom Metazoa; phylum Chordata; class Mammalia; order Rodentia; family Sciuridae; genus Sciurus; species Sciurus vulgaris. Next base: position 49,030,850 of record NC_136472.1, read on the forward strand.
TGGAGTAATTTGTTTCCCTGCTGAGTCTCACCTGCAGGACAGTACCCTGCTCTCCAGCTGTGACCCCCCTTTCAGTTTCTGGTGGAGTTCAGAGGCTGAAGTTAGAGGAAGATCAGAATCTTCAAAATAAGGATACAGTAGATGTCTCATCAAACTCAAACTCTCCTCATTGTCCCCATCACCTGTTAAGAAACTTGTTATGGTCTTATGCACTCAAGGATCATTTCTGGGTGCTGCTTACTCTGGTGGTCCTTCCTTCCATGCACACTAGGGAGATCACTATGCACTTCTTATCAGAACAGTGTTTTCACCTATCCCCAGAGCACCGTTCTCCCACACACTGTTTAATAAGGTGAGGATTACCTGCCTCTCATTCTTTGCATCTTTCCAGGAAATCTGGACTTAACCTTCCCTTGAGTGTGACAGTTCAATTACCTCAGCATGGATTTTTCCTTACCTCCAATCCTGATCATCTGCTTACTCAGGACAAGCTGGTGTAAAAGGTGAGCCCCTGACTCCAGCTCTCAGGGCTTTGACTGAATATCCCCTTGTGGTCCCCATGCTGCCTCTAGAGCTAGGAACAAAACACCCTTGAGCTCAGGAGCCATGCGCCCAGCAATCCCAGGTAGAGCTGGCTCCACAGGGGGCTCCCAGGAACATTCCTGCAACCAGCCTTCACAAGCCTCTGTCCTTGATCTCTGTCTGTCCAGCCGGGGAGAAAGTTTCCAAGTTGCAGGTGTTAGGCACGGGCACTAAAGAGCAACGGGACCTGGAGGAGGCAGCAAATGGAGAAGGCCCGTTGCAGGGGCTAGCATGTGATGCAGCCGAGCATACCACTTGCTTCTGCTCCTGCAGGTGCTGGTCCTCAGCACCAGCTGAGTCCAGGAGGGTGTGTGACCGAAGGGCAATTACAAGATTGGTGCCACCAAGGACAGGCATTTGTACTGCTTGCATGTCTTGCATGAGATCCAGATCCCTCTTGGGGAACAGAGCCCATTTTTATGAATCCCTACTCTTGTGGGAAATGTCAGTACTCCCTGCAATGAGGGACCACATCTTTCCCTTTCAAAATAGTTTGCCTTTAACTTCTAAGGGCAGCTAGAAGATAGCAATCACAAAAAATAAAGAAAATTATCTGCAGTCATTGTCCTGAAAGTAGAACTCTGTCAGTGACCTTCTCTCTCACAGCTGTTCCAATCCCCAGGGAGATTTTACTATACGTGGAACCAGAGAAAGAAGATTGGCCTGAGGGATGCTAACAACCCATAAAAACCCTTGAACTCCAGCCATGATCTCTTTAAGGACTCAGACAAGTGAGGGAAAGGAAACATTTTGATTGCAATGTCTTCTGAACTGGGGTCACTAAGTGACACACAGGCCATTGGTACACAGGCAATTAAAAGTTTCAGGATGATTCCAGAGTGGTGATGTAAATGTCCACAGTTAGAACAATTAAAATACTTATTTTTCTTATTAAATGAAACTTTTTTGAAAATTAATTTATGTACGACAAAATGCTTAATTTTACAGTTATTTGTTATTTGATAAGTGAATGCACCTGTAAATATCATCCAGTCCATATCTGGAGCATTTTCATCTCTCCCAGAAAGTTCAAAGACCTCCTTTTTTAGCTCACATTTGTCCTAATTTTGATAATCACCCATCTTTATAGATCTTCCTCAACTATTCAAAGCAGTGCAACATAATCACACAGGTCCAAAGAAGTGGCAGAAATCAGAACAATGTGAAACAAAGTCCTCCGGGGAGGACTTTAACCCACAGAAGGTACTCCTTGTTCCTCTTGCATTTATGCTGTGTAAAACTTCATGACTATGAAATAGTTTTTCTTATGTGATTATCCCTTTCAGTATTACAATGTCTACTACTGAACTTAAAGAGATCTCAAGTTAAGAAAAATATGGAAGATGAAAATAAGCAAGACCATATATGAAAGGCAAAGATTATAAGGACTGGGAGAAGGTGAGGTTAGGAGGTGATGGGAGAGAAGTAAATGCTAAAGTCATGTACCATTTACCTGTGACTTTTTAACCACCAACTTTGTTATTTTTATTGAAAACTATATAACTTGAAAATCTTCATACACGTGCACATCTGAATATGGATATATATTTTTCCTAAATGTATATAACTCAGAATATTTAATTATGAAATCATAATTCTAAATTTCATATTCCTGATATCATTTTTAATAATACTCAGATTCCTAGCCAAGTGTGCAGGCATATAACTGTAAACCCAACAATTTCAGAGACTGAAGCTGGAGGATCCCAACTTTGAGGTCAGTCTGGGCAAATTAAGAAGAACCTGTCTCAAAAAATAAGTCTTGGGATGCATCTCAGTTGTAGAATATCCCTGGGTTCAATTTCCCTATCACAGCACAAATTAATGTAAAATAAACATTGATTCATAAAGCATATTCTCAAGAAGATATCTGTATTTAGTAATTCAACTATGTCTAATATTGCTGAAGTGAATGAATAAAATGTAAACTTTCTATGCAATTGTTAGTTTTAGTTAGCATTAAGATAAGTTCAGTAGATTATTTATATATCACATATAGTAAAAAATGGAAAATTGAGGTTAGTTTATTCATTGAAAATGTTTTTGTTCCTCTACCATTGAACATTTTAGATTGTCAATACGAAATTGAAACTGCATTCAGGACAAATTAGCACATCAGATGATGGCACCAAGCATCTATATGTTCTTGAAAGTCAGAAGAGAAAATCTGGAATAACAGTTTCCACTTCCAGTGAATTTAGTCTCACCTCAAAATCTTCAAATGTAAGCACACTTACCCAGATATTAATTTTGAGTTACAAAATATAAATTCAATGTGTAGCACTCATTAATATGCATTTCTGATAATCGTCCTCACTTTATGTCTATTATGCTAATTCAGTTTTAGAAAGCAAAAGTTTTCATTTTATCTCAACATGCATATTTCTGTTTCCTAAACTATTCACAGGTGCATGTGAAAACATGTGAGCTATCACAGGACAAATGTCATGTGTCATAGTGTATGGTATTCCTCCATATAGCACCTTGATAAACTGTCATGAAAAAGCAAAAATATTTACTGAAATATGAAAGAATATTCATAATTATGTGAGGCAATAAAATATAGAGAGTAAAAAATTCCACACAAACTCAAAGATAAATGTGTTCATTGTGAAAGCTTTCACAGACACTGGGAATCAACATTATACTCTAGTGATTGCATTGTATTTATGGCTAATTTGTTTGATGTATGGTTTTTAATTTTTTTAAATCTCTTTAGGCAGAGAAAGGGTGCTGTGAGAAAAGAAGAGCTCAAAAGCTTTGATCTCTCAACAATTTGACAAGACTGAAGAACGAGATAGTTAAGACAGAGTATCATGAGTTCGTCATGACTTTATCCCTCCTCATCCTTGATCTGTTTATCTATCAGTGTTATGCTTGTGGATATGTTACCTCATATGGAAAAAAACCACTATATACAGTGTATTAATTTTGATAATCACCCGTCTTTATAGAAAGCGGATCTTCCTCGACTATTCAAAGCAGTTCATCATAATCACACAGGTTCAAAGAAGTGGCAGAAATCAGAACAATGTGAAAGAAGAAATGCTTCAGAAGGGTAAGTAAAGCTCCGGAGAAGAATCAGAGAGATCTGAAGTATGAGCGCTACTTCATCTGCTGGTGGTGTCTTTGAAGCGTGGACTTGGGAATGCAGCCACCTCTAAAAGATTGGCAGGCTCCCGGCTGACAGGCAGCAAAAAATAGGGACCTTGGTCCTTCAACCACATGGTAGTGAAGAATGCCAACCATTTGAAATAAGCATGGAAACAAATTTTCCCCTAGAGACTCCAGAAGAAATGAAGTCATATTGACCTTGATTTTGGCCGAAGGAAACCCAGAGGAAAACCTAGTCAACCATACTGTGCCCAGACTTCTACAAAGATGTGAAATGATAAATTTGTGTCACTTCAAGTGACTCAGTGTGTGGTAATTTACTACAGAAACAATTATATTAACACAGACGTCATGAATTTCTCTTTTGAACTTGAACATTTTACATGTTAATGAAATCTTAATACCAGAGGGTCAACCAGCCAACCAGTACCTATGGGGAAAACCTGGTCCATTGCCTGTTTTTGTATAGCACAAGAGTAAACAATAATTTCACATTGTTAAATGGTTACCAAAAATACTTGGTAAAAAAGAATATTTTGTGAAACATGAAAGTCAAATACATGTATCTATAAATATTTATTGAAGGACACTGTTTATTTGTAGTTTTTGGCTGAATTTTTCTTTAATCTAATGAAAGAGTTAAATAGTTGTGATAAAGACCAAATGGCTTGCAAAGACTAAAAGTACCACCACAGAAACATTATCAAGAATCTCCACAATCTTTCCTAGGAGCACCTGGAAATTAACGTAAGACAGTCTCTAACAGGATGCAGATCCATCTGTATCTGTAGCCTTTAGAGTGGCCACAGCTCACAGTGCAGCCCATACCTAGTACTTAAGACGTTATTTAGAAATTTCTTAGCTGAATTATTTTTGACACTTTGACAACAACAGTGTCTATCTTAGGCAAGAAAATGACTAGGCCATGGTTCTTCTTTTAGTTTCTATTATTTCCCAGATTTTTTGTTAGTTGCCCTCTGACTTCAGGTTTTTGTTGGGTTCAAGACAACCATTCATTTGTAGTTTTTAAGTGCAGAAGTGATACTCTTTCTAATTCTCTACATCTCCAAACTGACAACGGATATATCTTTTAATTTGCACATGTTGTCAAACAACACATTTAGTTAAAACAGACCTTAGTAAGAAGCAAAGACTTGGAAAGTATTTATTAATATTAATTTTTAAAAATCATAATTTTTACATTAATTGGGTACAATGTGATATTTTGAGCTATATATTTGTTGAGGGCCGTCTTGGACAAGATGGCACCTGGCAATGAGCCAAAGGGCACTGGATACCAAAATGAGGAAGTATCCAAAAAGGTTGCTTGCCTACTAGTTCCTTGGAGACTTATGACGTGTTAACGCCAGGCTCTAGGATTGGCTATTTAATATCATGCCCTGCGTGGACAGCTCGTGATCCATATAGTGCTATGCTGACATTCCTCTGCTTGCTCTCCTGCGTGAGAGAAAGCTTTGCTATAATTGGCTGATAAGCTAGGAGCTTGGGGGAGGAGAAAGAGAGAGGGGAGCAGAAGGGAGATAGTGGCAGAACAAAGGAGGCAGAAAAACAGGGAGGACGCAATAAATCTCGTCAACTAAAGATTGGTGGTGTCCCCTTTCTCCGCGCCAGTTCCGCTGGATGGAACATATATTTACAGTGAAATATTCTTTAGCCTAAAAAGGAAAGGAACTTCTGTCATTTGCTACAGCATAGATGAATCTGGAAGACATTATGCTAAATGACATAAGGTAGGCACAGAAAGACAAATAAGTTGAGAAGTATTTTTCAATGTCTTTAAATTCTAAATAATGATGATAAGAATATTAATCATAATATATATTGTTTTTAATTAACATACTTAGAAAAGGAGTAGACTGCAGCTTTAAAATATAATCCTCAAATTCTAGAATCTTTAATTCTGCAGAATATGGATCAGAGGATTTTGAGGATTTCTTTTGTATTATCAGAAGGTGAACTTGCCTGACACACAGTTGTCAAAATTCAATGAAATTATAACCAAGACTTAAATCTAACATAACAATTACCTGCTTTTTAAATTCGGTAGTGAAAGAAAATGTTTGGAAATTGTACTATAATTAAATAGAAAGAGAGGCCAATTGAAAATGAATAGAAATAATATTTCAGACTACGTATTTGATTATCACTGTGAACTACTCTCTGCCAAAACATTTGGGTGAGAATTGTGTTTTTTCCTCTCCAGGGGAAACATACAACTATGAGCTTTGAAGATATTGAACTCAGAGAAGAATCTTGGTGTAATGATAAATTTACACATTCCAGATAACCAGTCACTGAGAATGGGTACCATAGGAAGATGATGAGGGCTAGGTGATTGAGTACTGACATTTGCTTTCCTATTAGTCTTGTGAATCACTTCTCTTTTTGGAGTGGAGATGTGATAAAGCATGGATTTCCTCAGTTAATGACAGCTCTATCACAATGGCTTTGAGAGTGAAAATATTTCAGAGAGAAATATAATGGATTTATCTATTAGAAAAAAAATGATACAGCTTGCTCAAGAGACAAGAGAAGGACACATAATTTCAGTACGAATCGCATGAGCTTTGGTATAGCTTTCCTATTTTTGCATACTAGGAAGCTTCATATTTGTTAATGTGCCCTGAGGAGAAAATAGGTGAGCAGAGAGGACAAGAGTTATACTAATTAAACTTATAAAAATGCACACTATACATTAGAAGAAAGTTTAATCATTGATAATAAGAAGTGAAAATTCAGTATGCTGGTCAGTGAAAATCTTTATCATTGCCTATTATAGCTCAAAGATAATAATATTACCAATTATCATCACCACCATTTCCTCTAATTTATTGAAACCATTATGATGTGTATAAAAGCTATTATATGTAATTCACAAGTGTTATTTTGATTTCATTCTCCAAGAACCATTATAAGGTAGGTTCTATTATCTATACAGAAAAGGAAACTAATGGTTGAGAATGAAGAATTCCTAGGAAGTAACAGAGATGGTGATTAAACAGTCAGCAGCCCAAGTTATTAACCAATTCACAAGATGAATGTTAAATGAAAGAAAAGGGGGTATTATTGTTTGTATGCGAGGTGTCCCCCAAAAGCTTACATATGAGACAGTGCAAGAAGGTTCAGAGGAGAAATAATTGGGTTGTGATAGTCTTAACCCAATCAGTGAATTAATCCCCTGATACACCTTAACTGAGTGGTAACTGAAGTGTTAGGGTGTGGCTGGAGGAGATGAGAATTGGGGCGTGAATTTGAGGTATATATTTGTATATGGCAAGTGAAGACCCCTCTCTCTCTCTCTCTCTGCTTCCTGATCATCATGTGCACTACTTCCCTCTGCCACACTCTTCTGCCATGATGTTCTGCCTCACCTTGAGAACCAAGGAATGGAAGTTGACCTTCAATGGACTAAGACCTCTGCAACTGTGAGCCCCCAAATAAACTTTTCCTTCTTTAAAATTGGTATGGTTGGATCTTTTAGTTTCAGCAGCAAAAAAGCTGACTAAAACAGGGGAAAATATCAGGAATTGTTTTTAGGGACATATTAATATTTAAAGATCTATTCTCATGTAGAGAAGATGTACATAGTTCTTGAACATTTTTATTACATTCCTGATATGGTAGGAAGAAAGCACTGTTTGAAAAGTGTATTTAAATGTGTATCCCAAACAATTTTGTTTCTGAAATGAATTGAAGATATAATTCAATATAATTCAGTATGTTATTTCTCATTAACTATATGTTGTCAAAGCGCTTTAAAAATAAACTTTGTGATGTTGGTTAATTCTTGTTTTAAAATCCCTTTGACTAGGGCTGCCATAATATTGGGAGGATGAGGATGCTAGCCCAATCTGTGCCATTATAGGTGAAAAGGTAGAACATCTGAAAATCAGAAGTATGTATTAATGCCCTAGATATTCATCAAGTGTCCAAATATTATCGATTAATATGACAGTTAAAAACCAGTGCCATTTCCTCTAACAGTTTAAGGAAACAAACTATACTATAGAAATATAATTAAACTTGATAAAACCAGATGTATGAAAATGATCCAGGTTAAGAATTTGAAAGTTCTTATAGCAATTAAGGATCTAAAATTTGGTTATAAATTTATTGACTAAGAAAATACAAACTATAGTTTAGATTGATTTATGCCTTGCACTACATGTTTCAGAGGGATGAGTTCATTTTTATAGGTGCTACTCACATTTAAATTAAAGAAGAGAAACTATATGTGGAATTATTCTGTAGAGAACTCTGAAGCAGCTCTACATGTTAAGGAAGTGTTGCCTTTCTTGCTTTGTTCATGTCTCCCTTTAGAAAATGGCATCTCACTGAAGACACTGAGAACTAGGACCTTCAGAGTACTTTATCATGGCTGAAAACCTCACTCTCCACAAAAGATCATTAGAAATAATTGCAATTTTTATGTCCATTTTGCCCTCGAATACTAATGTGTTCCTCCACTAACTGTAATGTTAAATACATAAAAGAAGCAAATTAGGATCCACAAAGAAACTTTATTTGAACAGTAGTCATTCAGGCACAACTAAACAAGATTTTCCTAAACATGTGAATAATAGGAGGACTAGCCAAGATTTTCTTCAACAGGGAAATAAAACTGTTTATAAATTTTACTACAACTCAAAGGCATTTAAGCAAATGCATAAGAGGAAACCATGGAAAAATTTCAACATCATGTCTTCACAGCAGGCACATTATCTTTCTGATTTACAACAAATTTTTATTTTATTTAAATTTTTTCAAAACTTAAAATTATAACATAGGTATTTGAATGATTTTATGAGCTTAATTCCAAAATCCAGCATTTTTCGACTTTGTTCTGGGATTGTTGAATTTTGTTTTTCCTGGAAAAAGGAAATTCTGATATATTTCATCTAATTGTATCACATGAAGATACTAATAATGGGAATGTTTTACCTATGTAAGGATGTGCTGGATACATGAACCCAATGGATCTAGGCAAAAGGTCTAAGACTTTGCTTTCTTAATAGTGTATGCAATGCATTAATAGCCTGGCACCTGTGTTGTATAAATATGCCTACTCTTCTGCATTCCCAAATGACCTGTAAATCTCACTCCAATTTAGCAGATGATTTTTCATGAATTTTATATAATACAGAGAGGGAGAGTGGGATCTAATCACATAGAGCTCCATAATTGACCTTCAAACAGTAAGAAGTTTTCCAGCCTTTTCCCACTGTATTTATAAATTTGATGGCCCTCAGAGTAATGATAATAATGTTTAAGCAACATTTACATAGTCAAGCTGTTTCACATCTGTGATTTGGAGGAGTAAGTGAAGGCATTTAAAATGTGGCCTCTTCTCATTCCCAATAGTCTTAGTGATTTTGTTTTGCTACAATAGTATACCTGAGACTCCATACTACATAAGGCAGAGAAGTTATTTAGCTCACAGTCTTGTAGGCTTAAAGTTCAAGATGAGGAGGTCTCATTGATTTGGCCCCTGGGAAGGACTTTCTGGTTATATTACAACATGACAAATGGTATCATCTCAGGGGTGCATGAGAAAGAAAGAGAGAGAGAGAGTGGTGTCCCATGGTGAGAGGAAAATGCAAGAGATTGGGGAGGGGTTCACTTTGCTATTTTTATAACAGTCTACTCTCACAGGAATGAATCAATTCCTATTAATCAGGTCTGATACAATCCAGTGAGCCAGCATTAATCATGAGGTTGCTCATACCATGACCCAATTACCTTCCACTAGGACTCAGAATGACAAAAAAGTGACCCAAAGATTCACTTTAATGACACCATCCATTACTCTTTCTCTCTCTGTGTCTCTCTGTCTCTGTCTGTCTCTCTCTCTCTCAAACACACACACACACACACACACACACACGCACAGAATGATACAGTGACATTATTAAGAAGGGTCTTTTCTTCAAATCCTTGAACTCATACATCCCTTAATAACAACTTAATTACATTTTCTTTTAAAATTGCCTATGACAGGTATTCATGTTAAATTTCCCTTGGTCCAGATTTCTATCAGCATCTTATAGATGGCAATAATCCCTCCAGCTGTGTGACCTGATAAACTATATTCAGCTAAAGGAAAGTTGTTTTCAAAATTTGACTTCCTTCTGGGCTAAACTTTACAGTGGTCTATTATTAGATAATAGAAAATAGGTCTTTCTTTTTAAAATAATGTATTGTGCTTAGAGAATATAAAATTACATTTATATACTCAATCAGTTAATATAGAAAATACTAATAAAGAGAAAAATATTTTGTAAACTCACCACTCACAAACCCTATTAGTGATTTTTTAAAAAACTCTTCACTAAAATGGTATCAGTTTTAGTAACTTTTTTTTCCTTTTTTTTAGGGGGGGGGCATTACCAGGGATTGAACTCAGGGACACTCAACCACTGAGCCACATCCCCAGCCCTGTTTTGTATTTTATTTAGAGACAGGATCTCACTGAGTTGCTTAGTGCTTCACTTTTGCTGAGGCTGGCCTCAAACTCACCGTCCCCCTACTTCAGCCTCTCAAGCCACTGGGATTATAGGCACACCCCCCCTACCCCTGCACCCGGCCATTATTAGTAACTTTTGACAATGTTTTTTAAATAAATGGATATATGTTTATTCATTTCCATGGTTATTTAAATACCCATGTAAATCAGACTATGAATGTAAGTTTAAAAGGGGAGGACTGCTGGGAGTAGTGGCACATGCCTGTTATCCCAGCAACTCAAGAAACTGAGGCAGGAGGACCCTTATCAAGGCCAGTCTCACAACTTAGTGAGATTTTCAGCAACTTAGCGAGATCCTCAGTAACAGCAAGATTCTGTATCAAAATGCAAAGTAAAAAAAAAAAAAACAAAACTGGCAGTGTAACTCAGTGTTAAAGTGCTCCTGGATTCAATCCACAGTATCAGAGTAAATAAATTAATTAAAAAGGAAAGATTTGATTATGAAATTCATAATTCACATTTAACAGTCTATCACTGATAGTGGTACTGAGTCTATTAGCTTAGCACAATTAGATTAACAATTTAGTTCCAAATAAGAATCTTTCTTACCAGTAATCTCAAGTAAATGAGGCTTAGAGAAAACAGCATTATCTTAATTGAGGTTTTACTAACTTTCTCTGAGTAGATTTTGAATGCAGTTGGGTTTTAGTATATAATTGCTTCATGACTTTATAATATACTAACACAGAGACTTTATTAAAATATTCTTAATTGTGAAATTTTAAAAGTGGAGATAGAGACTTGGATGTGAGTGAAATGGTAGCTATAAATGTTTTTAAAACCTTTCTTAATGTATTCTTATTGTGTAAAACTTACTCAAAAAGGCCCTGAGTTACATGAGTCATAAAGACAGCAAAGGGCTAAACTGATATTCTTTCTCATTTACTTCATGAATCAGTCAGAAATTAATTTACACAAAATGAGAATGTTTGAAAAATTCTAATATGTGATAAGGGTCTGCTTCTTAAATTAATTACCATGAACACTGGAAGTGCTTGAAGAATATAGCTGCCCAGTGCTATAATTTTCTGCCAACTGATAAAAACATTCAGTGCATTTTGTTAGAAAAACTACATTAATATACTTTAAAACATAGCTTTTAATGTCTGCATATAGTAATTCAAGTCACAAATGTTGGTCTTAGGTAGTCACTTAAGGTAATAAGATGTGACTGATGTAATCAGAATGGTTTGATTTTAAGGATGAAGTATCCTCTTAAGAATTTAATATTCGGTGAAATATGCTGACAGCAAGTATTCCTGTTACAGATAAGACTTTTTCTTTAGAAACAGTCTTCTATATAGATTTCTGGTCAAAAAAAATTAGTAGCCTAAAAGTTTATCTAGTAGGAAAAATTATTTTCTTTTTCTTTTCAATTCCAAGCTTAGAAACATAAGAGGGAGCCCAGAAATGAGTCTGAACATGAACAGGTGATTGATTTTCAACAAAGGTACCAAGAATGCCCAATGATGGAAAAAAAAAAAATCTTTTGTAAATGATGTAGGGAAAATGTAATATCCCTACATAAAAGAATACAACAATATCCTGATCCATCAAAAAACACCAAGATCAACTCAAAATAGATTAAATACTTAAACATAAAATTCAACACTGTAAAACTAGGAGAAGAAAACAGGGGAAAAGTACATAATGTTTGACTTGGCAATGATCCTTTAAGTTTCATACCAAAAGCTCAGGCAACGAAAGCAAACATAAAATTTAATTACATAAAAATTAAAAGCTTCTGCCAGGAGTAGTAGCGCATGTCTGGAATCACAGCTCCTTGGGAGGACTGCAAGTTCGAGGCCAGCCTGCGCAATTTTGCAAGATACTAAAAATAAAAGGGACTGGAGATATAGTTCAGTGAATGAGTGCCCTGTGTTAAATTCTCAGTACTGCAAAAAATGATAAAAAAAGGATAAATAAAATTAAAAATCTTCCACACATAAGTAAACAATAGTGTGAAGAGAAAATCTACTTCTTGGGAGAAAATATAAAATACAAGCGGTAAGTGATTAATATCCAAAACATGTAAGAAACTCCAACAAGTATACAAAAAGAAAACAACAAAACCAATAACAAAATGGGCATGGCACCAGGATTGACATTTCTTAAGTGAAGACTTACAAATGACCAATAGATAAATGAAAAAGTATTTAAGATCATAAATCATAAGACAAATGCAAATTGAATTGCAATGAGAAACCACTTCACACCTGTCATAATGGCTATTATCAAAGACAAACAAGATAAGAAGTGTCTGTTGGGATGTGGAGAAAAGAAAATCTAGCAGGGCACGGTGGCATATGCCTGTAATCCCAGTGACTGGGGAGGCTGACAGGAGGACTGTAAGCTCAAAGCCAGCTTCAACAACAGAGAGGCACTAAGCAACTCAGTGAGACCCTGTGTCTAAATAAAATGCAAAATAGAGCTGGGGATGTGGCTCAGTGGTCAAGGGCCCCTAGGTTCAATCCCCAGTACCAAAAAAAAAAAAAAAAAAGAAGAAGAAGAAGAAGAAAGAGAGAGAGAGAGAGAGAGAGAGAGAGAGAGAGAGAGAGAGAGAGAGAGAGAGAGAATCTTTGTAGACAGGAGGAGAGAAAATTAGTAGAATATGGAAAGCTACAAATAAAATTAGCAAAAAACCCAGCAGTCTTACTTCTGATTATCAATCTTGAAGATTTAAGACAGTATGTTGAAGACTTTTTTGCATTCCCACATTCATTGTATTCCAGTTCATAATAGCCAAGTAATGGAACCAACCTGTGTCCATCAACAGATGAATAGAAAAAGAAAATTCGGTATGTACGTGTATATACACACACGCACACACGCGCACACACACACACATACACATACCTATAACTATACGCAATACCGTACTTTTTTTTTTTTTTTTTTTTTTTGGTACCAAAGATTGAACCCAGGGGACCCTTAAGCACTGAGCTTCATCCCCAGTCTTATTTTTATTAATTAATTAATTAATTTGTCTGTTTTGAGACATGGTCTTGCTAAGTTCCGGAAGCTGTCTTTGAACTTGGGATTCCTCCTGCTTCAACCTCTCAAACTGGGATTATAGGTGGGCACCACCACTCCCAGCCAAGGAATATTATTCTACTTTTAAAAACAAAGAGATTCAGTTATTCAAAACAACATGAACAAATAACAAAATCTCTTTGTTTTTTTTAAAGTAAAATAGTATTCTACACAAATATATGTTTAAGAAGAGCTTTTGGAGAATCTTGTGTTTTATTTGTGATAGACTTTAGCTGACTACCAATGAAGTAAAAATATTACATAATATCTAATACCTATAAATTTGCTGTTGTGATCATCCTAAGTATCCTTTTTCTTTCTAAGCATCATTTTAATGGAACATCATAACCAAACTATAATAAAAATTTCTAAGCGCTAATGGTTCAGTTCAATATTTTTAATGTCACACAATTCTTTGTAGTCAGAAAATGAACATTATTCTAAGGGAAAAAGTCTGTCACTGTTCGCGTGTTCAACTGTTTCTCCTTTCTTTTCCTAAAGCAATCACTCTTCTGTGAAGTGCTTTTCTTCCAGCAGAGTTCTAAAACTAATAAATTAGCATAAGTCATCAGTTGTATCACTCATGACAACAGGGAAAAATGTGCATGTTAACTCTGTACTAGCAAAGCATTTTTAACTGAAACCTGAATAAGGTGCATCTCTGACTAGAATTCTGTATTTGTATAATCAGGCTCTTAATCTAGAAAAAAATATTATCTTGATAAAAACAAAGGAGAATTATCAATTTTGCTCTCTGGATATCTTGTTATCCTTTTGAAAGAAAACCACACAAAACTAAAATCAAATTTAAGAAATACTAACTACATCCTTTCCTTAATACTTCTAAATTTTTTGTCTGTGATCACAAAGCTGAACTTTTTCCACATTTGCTATCCCCCACTTGAGTTTAATAAAAGTTCACACTTAGTACATTTTCAGTCAGATTTTTTTCAATGTAGCTAATTATTAACAAAATTTAAAAAGCTATTAATAGTAATTTTGATGTTTAGATGCTCATTAACTTATTCTTTACTCTTATAATATCTGCCAAAATTGTTACTGGAATCCCTTTGATCTTTCAAATTATTTGTTTGAAGTTTCAGACCAGCAAAGTGAGAGAAGACAAGAAATCAGAGATTTTCCATGTCTCTTTGTTCACAATCAAACACAACCTAGGCAGCGTTTAGTTATCACCCTTCATGAATCTAACTTCCACATGTCCCATGGTTTAATTGATTGTCTTTTACCAGCTAATGAATGAGCCTTAAGTTCCAAGAAGGCAGAGACCTTATCTACTTTTACCATCCTTTTAGGAATCAGTAGTCAAAAGACTTACAATTATACTTAACTGTATATAAATTCCAATATTTGCTGAAAATTCACTACCATATATATTTGGGGTAACATTAGTTCTCCTCACACAAAGTAAAACAAGATTAATCTTTATTAAATTGTTCTGGAATAGAAAATGGGGTGTTTTCTTTTTCATATAGTTTGTCAAGGACTACATACATTTATCTTGTGTACTATTTGAAAACTTGGACAGAATATACACTGATTTAGTCATATTGCCATCAGGATATTTTAGAAGACTCCTAACACAAACCTTTACTTTGTCTTCATAATTTTACTATTTTCAAACTATTTTGGGAACAAAACCAAGCTTGAATATTGTATCTCTCTGAAGTTTAAATGAAAGCAGTTCTTTAACAGATTATATATACTATGCTTATATATTATATATACACACATATTACATATTATATATACATTATATAAATATTTGTTGAAGAGCCTTTATATGAAATGTTCACTTCTACCTGAATTTATTATATATTTAGAAAAAATAACTTCTTTATACCATCTGACTGCAATTTATATATTTGCCAAAGGAAACCTACAAAGTAAATCCACTATTGTTTCAATTATTTCAACAAATTCATTCCTGCATCTCACTAGCTAAAAAGTAAATATATCATCTAATGTTAGAGACTTAGCTCCATCATAAGCTTTGGTCTGTATTCCAGTTTGATATTTACTCTCTGTGTCCTTTAAAACTCTGTTAAAAATTCGTAATATCATTTTGGGCTGACTCAAAGTTTTTGCAAGAAGTGAATGAAAACATGAATCTAGAGTTTACCATAGTCTTTGACCAGGACATCTGCTCAAAAATTATTTGTTATTATCATTTTCTGGCAGTTGCATATTATCACATTAATTGGAATTTCAATATTCACTCTAGTTTCATAGCTATTATACATCAAAACTTTACATCCAGTCCACAATTACTTTGTTCTTTTTCAATTAGCCAATATGAGATGATTAGGTGATGTATTGAATTATTAAGCAGAAAATGAGATTCATTATTCATTTCTAAACTTTCAAATTATTATATATAAACTATGAATACAAACAGTGGTTCATTTATTAACACACAGATGGATACCAAAAGGATAAATCCCAAACAAAAACCTCAGACTTCTATTTCCCCTATTTTATTGTGCATGGGATTCTTTGTTTTAACTGAAGTCTTCCTCATTTTAGTTTCTGTTGCTCTTTTTCTTCTTCTGTTTTATTTCTGTCCTTTTTGAACTTAGAAATTAAACAATCACTGTGACGTTCAGGAAAAAGTTGTAGCTAATGATTACAGGTAGGAATTAAATAACTTCATAGAGTACTATTTGCTTAGTCAAATGACTTAAATTGTTTCCACAATTGCTTTGGTAGGTTTTATTCCAATTACTAATCCCAAAAGATTTTCCAGTTTTACTTCATCATTTTAAACAAAAAGAGCTAAAATGTGATGTAGAGCCCTAATAGAATGAGGATTTGTCCCCTGTAGACGATAAGGGAAGGCCAACTTTCATGCCCTAGTACATTCTAGTCATTTCAAACTCCAGATTGTTTTGCCAGTCATGGCCCTGCTTATTTTTATAATGAATTCTGTTACTACATTTTTTCTTATTCTGTACTTGAATTGTTGTTTATTCTACTGAATTAAGTTTATGTTATCTCTATAATGTGATTGTATAATAGCAAGTTCCCTGAATTCTACCACTTCTTTGCATTTGATTGTCTTGGTCTTGATTCCTCCATACACATTATCATCAAGGATTTCAGACAGAAGGTGTCTCAGGGAAGATGGCAAGATGACTACTATGATGCAATCAGTTAGATGACCACTGTCATGTATTGAGAGTTGACAATGTGTCAAACACATTGTGGTATTCTCTCATTTAACCTTCACAGAAGGGACATGGATGTTATGATCCCATTGCTGAGATGAAGGAAATGAAGTCCAAGATTATGTATGCAGAGAGTACAAAAGTGACCTTGGGGATCAGCTTTGTCTTCTGACACAAGTCATGGTTCTGCCGCCCCAGGACATTTCTGCCTCCTTCCTCTCTTCTCTGCTCTCCCTGGCTGCCTTCTCACTCTTTGCTTCTCTTGTCACTTTCATGCTATTCTAATAAGGTGAATCACTGGGCATGCTGGAGAAGGACTGGTCAACAGAAAGACTAATGTGATTAGAATTTTGTAATTTTCATTGGAACACCTCATACTCTGTGAAAGGGAGAAGGACTAGCACCTGAGTCAATATTCAATTATGACTACAGTGATGAAATTGTATGGCTTCAGATCTTACATTGAAGTCTTCAATTCCTCTCAAATTAATTTTTGAGTGATTTAAGGTAGGAGTACACTTTTTATTCTTCTGCATGTGGACATCCAGTTTTCCCAATGTAATTTATTGAAGGTACTATCTTTTCTTCATTGTGTATTTTTAGCACCATTATCAATTATTAGTTGACCATATATGCACAGTTTTATTTCTGGTCTCTCAATTCTTTTCCATAATTCTACAAGTTGGTTTTTATTGTAGTTCCATGCTGTTGTGGTTACTCTAGTTTTGTAATATACTTGGAAATCAGGAAAAAGGAGGTCTCCAAATTTATTATTTCTCAACAATGTTTTTGACTATTCAAAGTACTTTGTGTCAACATACACCAAGTACGAACATTAACAAAAGGAAAAGAACCTAGAGATTAAGGAAGAATATTTGAATATCATATATATGATAAGGGATTTATTTCAGAAACTCAAATAAATCAATAGTAAAAACCCCCAAATAATCCAATTTTAAAATGAGAAAAGAGTTTGAATACATATTTTTCTAAAGAAAACATATAAATGAAAATTTGTAATTGAAAAGGTGCTCAACATTACTACTTACCACGGAAATGCAAATCAAAACCAGGAAGAGATATCATTTATATGTATTATAATAACATAGAAAATAACAAATACTGTCAAAAATATAAAGAAAAGAAGCCTTTGTTTACTGTTGACAGAAATCTTAATTAGCATAGCCCTCGTGAAAAACAGTAAAGAGGCTGCTCAAAAAATTAAAAATGGGACTATAATCTAGCAATCCTACTTCTGAGTATATATCCAAAGGAATAAAATCAATTTAATTTGAAGAGGTATCTGCATTTCCATATTCATTAAAGTATTAATCACAAGGTAAGGGAACAACCTAAGTATTCATTGACAAATAAATGGATAAAGAAAATTATATATATATATATATACACACATATACATATATATAACATTATATGTTATTTATGAAAAATGTCATGTATCAAATAATTATTAAATGTGAACTTAGATTTGCCTTAAGTGAAACAATGTTGTAGGTCAAAAATGATGTGATGGAATACTGACCAAATCAACAGTGTCAATACATATAAGAATAAGTGGATTATCAAGTTATTTTAGTGGGAGTCTCTGAAAATGACAACCAAATACCAAAAACTTAGCAGATTGTCTTCTACAGAATCAAGTTAATGTTTTATATATACATATATTAACTATATGCTAATGTTTTATATATATTAACTATATATTATATATACTGTATATATATATATATTTTATATATACTGTATATATATAGAAACAACAACTACTTGATTTTGTTATTTACTGTTTACTAATTAAAGGCCCAGATCTGGAAGTCATACTTGTTAGACTTGTATGTGATGCAAGTGGATTCACTTTAGTAGCAAAGATAACCCGGTTCATGGTTCCTTGTTGTAAATAAAAATAACCAAAACAGGAGCAGACCTCAACCGATCAGCAGGCAGTCTTTATTAAGCATCAACAGAATGGCACATTTTCAATGGGAGAAAATGGCAACTGGTTACAAGAGAGGTTTTTTATTTTTATAAGTCTTAATGAGAGTTAATCATAGCAGAATGTTTAGTGTGACTTAATCATTAGAGACTGAGCATGTGCCAGTTGGGCAGTCAGGAAACTAGTTGTGCAGGTTAAAAATATACCTCAAGAAAACAGTGGTAAAAGCTTGAAACTCATTGTTACTGGGATGAAAGCCCATAGCTCAGGGCTTTGTTTGCCTTCTCCTCCCTGCTCCTGGATGCACTGCCCTTTCCTCCCTGGGGGCTGTCATTCCCCTTTTCATGGGGGAGGGGAGGAAAGGGGTGTTATTTTCCATATTCTTCACTTGTTGTGAAGGACATTACTAGTCTTGTATCTAGAAATTATATTCTTGTTTAAAGAAAAACACTGCTTGAACACAATTCCTCAAAATGCTTATAGAGAATAGATTTATCATCTTATTGGTTTGCTCATTAATTAATGAGTTGGATAAAAATCTTTGACATAGGTTCAAAAATAATTACAAGCAATATACATGATAATGAGTTAACTTCCTAAGCCAAGAGCAACAAATTTTCCCTAATGAATCATGCTGAATTACTCTTTAGAATGAATCTGAAGATATTAAAGAGCATAAAAGAAAGTGAAAGAGGATGTTGTAAATAATAGTTAACCAAGAAATCAATAATTTAACTTAGCTAATTGTATAGAACAAATATTTGAAATCTTAATGCTAGGTCGGAATTTAGGCAACTGTAGGGGGCAGAGCAGAGCAGCTAAAACAAAGGCCAGCCCGCCAAAAGGTGACCAATCAAGTGGGCTAGAAAATTCCACTGACCCTTAACATCCACCTATCACTCATCCGGACCCCCTTCCTTTCCGGCCTATAAAAACCTTGGGCAGCCTGGCCGGGTGATTTTCTCTGGGTCCCTACTTGAGCTGTACCCCGGGTGTCTGGGAATTTTGCCCAAGAGCCAAATTCCAATAAAGCTTGCTTCGGCCACTAACGGTGCCCCCCAAGCTTACACTTAAATATTAGCATTTTGTAATGAATTTTTTTAATTTCTGTGTTTTTTAAATATGTGAAAGAAATATAATTACATATTGTAAATTTAATTATATATTACATTAGAAGAAAAAGAAGATCCTGGTTCAAAAAAACAGCATAAAAGTAATAAATAAATCTGATATTTTCCCCTGAATATATAAGATTTCATGACTTTTGCTTATATATCTCCAATTTCATAAGCTATTTCAAATATCTTCTAAAAACATTAATAAAAAATTTCTATGATAATTGTTTTACCCTACCGAACTCATTCTATGAAGCTAATAGCACCCTCATTCGCAAACCAGGAAAAGACACATCAAGGAAAGAAAATTATAGACCAATATCCTTGATGAATATAGATGCAAAGATCCTTAACAAAATATTGGCAAACTGCATCCAAAAACATATTAAGAAAATTGTGCACCAATTGCTGTGATTATAGAACTTTTTTTTAAAAGCAAATACTATAATAGTCTTCGTTAATCTGGTCAGGAAGCTGAGACCATACTTGTTATTTTGTTTTTCATCTTCTGCTCCATGAAAGTTTAAATGCATCTAGCTTTAAAAACAAACAAACAAACAAACAAAAAAAACTGGTTTTGTTTGGGCTATATTTTGCGGTGAAAAAAAATATGCACTTAGAAAACTCATCAATATCATAAATTCAAAGAAAATTTTGAAAAAATTGAATCTTCTGAGAAAACATTATATATCATTCAAAAACACACAGAAAAATAAATGTATCTTATCCAATCTGTAATGTTATTTGTATTGTGTTAATTAAAACAAAAAAAAATGGGGTATCACTATTACATTTATTTTAAGATTAGACTATTAAGTAGTTAATTGTTGCTTTGTTCTATCAAAGGAACCATATTAATTGGAAAAAGTCTAAAAATAATACATGTAGTTTTTTCTGACCACAAAGCACATTTTTTACTTCCTTCATGGCAACATGAAAATTCACATTATTCCTTTCCTCTTCTGATACATTTCTTCATTACCTATATAGCCTTATAGCCTGTCATTGTTCAAACTTAATATATCTTGGAATTAATGTAAAATGCCCAATAATCCTCTATTTGTGTTTCTCTTGTTAATGTACACAGCTTGCTGATAGCTTGAACATATTTTATACTTGCAAATTATAGTGGGAAACTTGATTGGAATGAGGTGGTTGTCTTAATAACTCTTCTTTAATGAACTGCCAAGGGAATACAAATATTATTTGTGAAGAACAAGTGCTCAGTGACTTTATACTACACCCTCAAGTACTCAGAAACTGAACACAAGAGGCTTAAAATGGATAAAAACAATTTAAGCAGTTCTAGATAAGTATCTAGCCATTTTCTGTTTTATGATGTGTGTATATTTGCTTAGCAGAGAACTGATTTTTGTCTCTGTCACTGAAATGAACAGGTGTGCTATAATTGGTTTATTTTGTTTTCAGTATCTTTTTGTGACCAGAGCATATTTTGGTCCCTAAAAGTACTTCTTTATTATTAATCTCTCTGGATCTTGTCAATTGTTTTGAAACCAGTGTATTTTTCTTCCCTACTTAATTTTATTCCCAACAGCAATAATTGTTATCAATTAGTTGAATTCAGACTAATACATTTCCAATGAATTTGTTACCCATTACCCATTTTAGATAGTATTCAAGATCAGTTCAAGAGATCTATTGTTGTTTTGGAGACTTATAAAGCATACCAACAAAAAATAAACTTTAAATATTTCAGTGTAAAAAGAAATATTTCAGTGTGTGTGAGTGCACATGTATGTACATTTGTATGTGTGTATACAGTTCTCATTGCATGTGAAATACTGTAAAAAAAATTGAAAGGGAAAGAGTACCACCATTTGCCAAATATTGTGGAACAAGTCCCATATTGGAACATTATGCAATATTTTTGTTTTTGCCCAATGAGCAGTCAGGGAATATTACATCTATTTTAGAGGTAACATGTGTTTAGGGCTTAAATTATTAGATTAAGACCAGTCAGATTAAAAACATTATAGCCAGGATTCATGCTCTAGTCCAACTGCTTCCAAAATTCCTGCTTTTTCTAACATAATCATGAAGTTTTGGGTAGAATCTTGGTATTGTTTTTAAACATAACATTTCATGGAGTTCATCCTGTTTGGTAACTTTTCATTTTGCACAATCCATTTTGTTGCTTTGATTAATAGGCAGTACAGCATTTTTCCATTTAAGTACTCATTAAGAAATCAGTGAAAATCAGCTAACAAAGGTATAAAAAAAGATCATATTTCTGTTTTTACAGAAAATCTTGTATAAAATCTTGCAATTCTTTCAAAAAAGACTTAATATCAAGTGTGAATCTTTTCCTATGATTAAATTTAAAATACCCATGTTGGACTTTGACACTTGAATCATATCGCCTCTATGTAGAATGTGTGCTTTTATGTCTGTGCTGGGAAAAATAAGGAATCATTCTATTAAAGGAAGAGAAGATATATTGTGATGTGAGCATCTCCACCCGACATCAGGGGTATTCGCATAGCATGCTGGCTGAGATCCGGGAATCCCTAAGAGAACCAAGAAAAAGTGACAATGTTTTTACTCCACATCATCTCATGAGGTGCAGGTGTGTACCTTGGCTTCTCCCACAGTCACAAAGCTACTCCTACTCAACAAGAGGACTGATGATATTATTTCTCTCTGGAAGGATCATCAGAGTTATATGATAAAAAGATTATGTGAGTTTAGAGACATACCTTTCTTGTATATTTTTGAAAATATAATCTACTAAGCAGAGAGATTTGCATGTGTGAAGAATCAACAATACACTTAAGTGTATGCCTACAACATGACTTTTTTAAGTAAACTTTACGCTTGCATATTACAAAACAATTACATTACAGAAAATACTGACATTAAAAAAAATAGACTAAAAATTACTCCCAAATCTCACTCACCTGGAGACAAAGAATTTCACACACCTCTTTCCATCCCTTCTCTGGATGTATGGATACATGCCTAACAGACACATGAATATTTTTATATGATATACATATGTGCACACAGATACACACATGTGCTCATGAATGTGTATATCTATATATGCATGCACACATGTATTTATGTTACATTCTCTTTTTTTGGGGGGGTACCGGGGATTGACCTCAGGGGCACTCAAGCACTGAGCCACATCTTCAGTTCTATTTTGTATTTTATTTAGAGATAGGGTCTCACTGAGTTGCTTAGCACCTTGCTTTTGCTGAGACTGGCTTTGAACTCATGATCTTCCTGCCTCAGCCTCCTGAGCCACTGGGAGTACAGGTGTGCACCATGGTGCCCAGTTTAAGTTACATTTTTTATTTTGGATCATCCTTTATTTTCCAGTCAAAGCTAAACATATGAGTCTCCTGATATCCAGCATTTCCCCGTGTATTTTAGGAATGGCTATTATAAATGCTAAAATATTTAGGAACTAATTTACTAAAGGGAACTCAACACTCTCCATTTACGTTATGATTCATGTCTTCTTATCTTCCTGCATTCAGAGTTAAGTGGTTAATAATCAGCACATAGCTGACAGGAAGGCCTTTGGACAGCTATGACTTGCTATTTATTGTATATAAATCTGAAATGCAATTAAAGAAGATTGGGAAGAAAACAATTGAAAAAGAGGCAACATCTTTGTAGAATTTTAAAATGTAGTACATGGTAGGGGAAGTTGGATTAGATTATTTTGTATAAAAAAAATTAAATGAGTATATTTGCTTTCCAATAGAAATAACCCAAAAGAGAGTTAAGAACTAATGGCATAACAAAGAAATGGCAGGATTATGAGATCAATATTCTGAAATAATGAAGGTGAGAGTACAGCATAATGAATGCCCATATGGAGATTTTGGCTTTGTATGGGAACAAGAAAAACCCATCTCTGGTAGGCAGAGTATGTTGGTTTCAATTCCACTAACTGGGTATATGTGGTAAAGGTATCTTATGATGGTTCTCTATAGAATATTTCCATTTATCAAATATAGGATATAAGATCAGAGAAATCTTCATACTGCTTCCAAGAGTACTTGTACTAATTTTCAGTTCCACTGACAAGGTATGAGTATACCTTTTCCCCACATTCTCACCAGCATTTATTATCAAATGCATTCTTGATGGTTGACATTCTAAATGATTATTAGGGATATTGAACTCTTTTTGCATTTTTTTTCTCTAAAGAAGTGTCTGTATAGTTCTTTTGCCCATTTATTGATTGGGTTATTTGTGGGGTTTTTGTTTTTGTTTTTTGTGTTGGGTTTTTGAGTTATCTTTATATTCTGGATATTAATCTCCTCTCAGAGGAGCAAAAGGCAAAGATCTCCCATTCTCTAGGCTCTTTCTTCACACTTATAATGTTTTCCTTTGCTGTGCAGAAGCTTTTAAATTTTATGCCTTACCACTTATTGATTCTTGGTGTTATTTCCTGAGGTTTAGGTGTCTTGTTAAGGAAGTAGGTGCCTGTAAAAATTTGTTTGAGTGTTAAGCCTCTTTTCTTACAGCAGTTGGAAAGTTTCTGGTCACAATCCCATATCTACAGGAACCAAAACACTCCACCAGAAATCTTCTACATCTGATAAACAAAATCAGAAATGCTGCAGGATTCAAGAAGATCAACATACACAAATCAATAATGTATCTGCTGAGTTAGAAATCAGGAAAATTATCACATTCACTGTAATCTCAAAACACTACTTGAGAACAAATCTAACCAAGAAGATGAAAGCTCTCTGCAATGAAAATTATAGAAGACTGAAGCAAGGAATTGAAGAAGACCTTAGAATATGGAAATACTGTCCATGTTCTTGAATAAGCAGAATTAATATTCTTAAAATCAGCATGATACCAAAAGTGTAATACAGATTCAATGCATTCCCCATAAAAATAATAATGACATTCTTCACAGAACTAGAAAAAAAGCAGTCCCAATATTCATTAGTAAGAACTAAAGACCTAGAGTAACCAAAGCGGCGCTCAGTAAGAAAAGTAATGCTGGAGTAATCAAAATAACTGGTCTCAAGTTTACATTACAGACCTACAGTGACAAAACCATTAAAGCAGACATGAAGACCAGCGGAATAGAATGGAAGATTCAGAGACAAATCTGCATTGATACAGTCATCTGATACTTGACAAAGTTGCCAACAACAAACATTGGAGAGAAGATACTCTTTTAAATAAATGATGCTAAGAAAATGAGATATCCTTATGTAGAAGAATAAAACCACATCCCCATCTTTTACCCTGCAATAAAGTCAACTCAAAGTGAGAGTGTTGATCTTCTCCTCCAGTCTTCAAGTCTAAGGTGATTTCTATATGGAACAGTGAGATTTTGGTTATGCTTATGTGATACATTTTGCTTTATTAAATAAATAAGTGAATAAATAAATAAATAAAGTACACATACATAAATCTGATGGTAAAACTTTTTGAGCACAAGTGATCAACATCTACAATTGCCCATTATTTCGATGCAATTATTATTCATTTTTAAATTTTTTTTTAGTTGTAGATGGACATAATACCTTTATTTATTTATTTTTATGAGGTGCTGAGGATGGAACACAGTGCCTCACAGATGCTAGGCAAGAGCTCTACCACTGAGCTACAACCTCAGCCATGCAATCATTATTCTTCATAACCCTTTTCTTGAAAATATTCATTGTATTTATTTATTTATTTGGTACTGGGGATTAAACCCGAAGACACTTAACCAGTGAACCCCAGCCCTTTAAAACAAATTTTTTTTAGACAGGGTCTCACTAATTTACCTAGGGCCCACTAAGGTACTGAGGCTGGGTTTGAATTTTCAATCCTACTGTCTCAGCCTTCTGAGTCACTGGAATCACAGGCATGTACCACTGCATCCAGATTCTTGAGATCATTTAAAAGGCCTACGAAAACAAATAACAAACTTGGAGTGTGCTTAGGTTGCAGATCCATCCTTCATCTCAAAAAAGTCTCCACACCTTGCCCTGTGAACTCATTGAAGACTGAGTCACAAACAAGGACTGGAATTCTTCTCATTGCCCTCAAAAAACATAGTCCTGAGAAAACTTGGCGATCCAAGATGGCGGACTAGAGGGTGACCATCTCCTGTTGCTCCAGAACCCAAGATTCAAGAAGGGGAGGTATTGAGAGACTCGGACTAAAATAGAGCCACCGGGTGAGTCTCCCACACCGAGTGAATCTCGGCCCAGGCAGCAGGCCTGGATATGGGGCAGCTTCTCAGAGCAGGGCAGGGCAGCTAGAATCTTCCCCAGGTAGCCTTGCTCCCTCCAGCAGCAGGCTTCTTCCACAGCCAGCTTCTTGAGGCAGGCCCCCCAGTGAGAGCATTTCTGCACAGAGCCAGCACCAAGCCCTGGAACCAGTAGCGGGCTAGGGGCAGCTTTCTTTGGAAGCACTGCATTATCAAGTTCCTCCAAGACTTCAGGCTACTGAAGGCTGGGAGGTGATATACTGGAAATCCACAGGGACAGTATAAGCCAATAGAGGAAATCTGCAATATCTCAGAGTCCCACTGATATCTGGCCAATATGAGAAAACAAGGGAGGAAATGTCCCAAACAAACCTAGATACTATATCAATAAAACCCAATGACAGCACAGCAGAAGAAATGACAGAAAGGGAGTTCAGAATGTACATAATTAAAACAATCAGGGAAGCAAAGAAGGAGATGAAAGAGCAAATGCAGGCATTGAAGGAGGAGATGAAAGAGCAAATGCAGGCATTAAATGATTGCACCAATCAACACTTAAAAGAGCAAATACAGGAAAAAAAGAGATCATTTTAATAAAGAGTTAGAGATACTGAAAAAACAAACAAACGAAATCCTTGAAATGAAGGAAACAATAAACCAAGTTAAAAACTCCATAGAAAGCATAACCAATAGGATAGAACACCTGGAAGACAGAACCTCAGACATTGAAGACAAAATATTTAATCTTGAAAAAAAAATTGACCAAACAGAGAAGATGGTAAGAAATCATGAACAGAATCTACAAGAATTATAGGATATCATGAAAAGGCAAAATTTAAGAATTATTGGGATTGAGGAAGGCTTAGAGAAACAAACCAAAGGAATGAACAATCTATTCAATGAAATATCAGAAAATTTCCCAAATCTGAGGAATGAAATGGAAAACCAGGTACAAGAGGCTTATAGGACTCCAAATATACAAAATTACAACACACCCACACCAAGGCACATTATTATGAAAATACCTAACAGACAAAATAAAGACAGAATTTTAAAGGCTGAGAGAGAAAAGAATCAAATTATATTCAGGGGAAACCAATAAGAATATCAGCAGATTTTTCAATCTGGACACTAAAAGCTAGAAGGGCGTGGAACAATATTTACCAAGCCCTGAACGAAAAAGGATGCCAACCAAGAATCTTATACCCAGCAAAACTTACTTTCTGATTTGACAATGAAATAAGATCCTTCCGTGATAAACAAAAGCTAAAGAAATTTACAAAAAGAAAGCCAGCATTACACAACATTCTCAGCAAAATATTCCATAAGGAAGAGATGAAAACCAACGATGCAAATCAGCAATGGGAGGAACTAGCCTAAAGGAATAGCCAAATAAAGGAGAAACCAAATCATGTCAAAAAACAAAAATGAGTCAAATGACTGGGAATACAAATCATATCACAATAATAACCCTGAATGCTGATGGCCTGAACTCATCAATCAAAAGACATAGACTGGCAGATTGGATTAAAAAGAAAAATCCAACAATATGCTGCCTGCAAGAGACTCATCTCATGGAAAGAGATACCCATAGACTAAAGGTGAAAGGATGGGAAAAAACATACCATGCACATGGACACAGCAAAAAAAGCCAGAGTATCCATCCTCATTTCAGATAATGTGGACTTCAAGCCAAAACTAGTCAGAAGGGATAAAGGACATTACACACTGCTTAAGGGAAGCATAAATCAGCAAGACATAACAATCATAAATATCTATGCCCCCAACATTGGCTCATCCATGTACATCAAACAAATCCTTCTAATTCCAGAAATCAAATAGACCACAACACAATAATACTAGGCAATTTTAACACACCTCTCTCCCCACTGGATAGAGCTTCCAAACAAAAATTGAATGAAGAAACCATAGATCTCAATATCACAATCAACAATTTAGACTTAAAGGACATATATAGAATATACCATCCAACAAAGAACGAATACACTTTCTTCTCAGCAGCACATGGATCCTTCTCTGAAATAGACCATATTTTATGCCACAAAGCTACTGTTAGCAAATACAACAAGAAGATAGAGATACTACCTGTACTCTATCAGATCATAATGGATTGAAATTAGAAATAAATGACAGAATAAAAAACAGAAATTTCTCCAATACCTGGAGATTAAATAATACGCTATTATATGATGAATGGAAAACAGAAGACATCAGGAGGGAAATAAAAAAGTTTTAGAAGTAAACGAGAACAAAGGCACATCATATAAAAATCTCTGGGACACTATGAAAGCAGTATTTAGAGGAAGATTTATTTCATGGGGCGCACTCAACAAAAGAAGTAGAAATCAACAAATAAACGACTTAACACTACAGCTCAAAGCCCTAGAAAAAGAAGAGCAGACCAACACCAAAAGTAGTAGAAGACAGGAAATACTTCAAATCAGAGACAAAATCAAACAAATTGAAACAAAAAAAACAATCAGAAAAATCAACAAAATAAATAGTTGGTTCTTTGAAAAAATAAACAAAATTGATAAACCCATAGCCACACTAACAAAGAGAAAGAAGGAGAAAACTCAAATTACTAAAATTTGGAATGCACAAGGAAATATCACAACAGACACAAGTGAAATACAAAACATAATTAGAAGCTATTTTGAAAATCTATACTCCAACAAAACAGAAAACCTCGAAGACATCAACCATATGAATTACCTAAACTGAAGAAGGAGGATATACACAACTTAAATAAATCAATTTCAAGGAATGAAATAGAAGAGGTCATCAAAAGCCTACAAACAAAGAAGAGTCTGGGACCAGATGGGTTCTCAGCCGAGTTCTACAAAACCTTTAAAGAAGAGCTCATTCCAATACTCCTCAAAGTATTCCATGAAATAGAAGAGGAGGGAACCCATCCAAACTCATTCTATGAAGCCAATATCACCCTGATACCTAAACCAGACAGAGACACATCAAGGAAAGAAAATTTCAGACCAATATCCTTAATGAACATTGATGTAAAATTTCTCAATAAAATTTTAGCAAATTGCATACAAAAATATATTTAAAAGATAGTGCACCACAATCAAGTGGGTTTTATCCCAGGGATGCAAGGTTGGTTCAACATCCTGAAATCAATATGTCATTCACCATATCAACAGACTAAAAGTTAAGAATCACATGATTATTTCAATAGATGCAGAAAAAGCATTCGATAAAATACAGCATCCTTTCATGCTCAAAACAATGGAAAAAATTGGGGTAGTGGAACATTCCTTAACATTGTAAAGGCCATCTACGCTAAGCCCATGGCTAATATCATTCTAAATGGTGAAAAACTGAGAGCATTCCCCCTAAAAACTGGAACAAGGCAGGCATGCCCTCTTTCACCACTTCTATTCAACATTGTCCTTGAAACTCTAGCCAGAGCAATTAGACAAACCAAAGAAATTAAATGGATACGAATTGGAAAAGAAGAACTCAAACTATCCTTGTTTGCTGATGATATGATTATATATTTAGAGGAACCTGGAAATTCCACCAGAAAACTTTTAAAACTCGTAAGTGAATTCAGTAAAGTAGCAGGTTACAAGATCAATGCTCATAAATCCAAAGCATTTTTATACATAAGTGATGAATCTTCAGAAAGAGAAGTTAGGAAAACTACCCCATTCACAATAGCATTGAAAAAAATAAAATACTTGGGAATCAATCTCACAAAAGAGGTGAGAGACCTCTACAATGAGAACTACAGAACACTAAAGAAAGAAATTAAAGAAAACCTTAGAAGATGGAAAGATCTCCCATGTTCTTGGATAGGCAGAATTAATATTGTCAAAATGGCCATACTACCAAAAGTGCTATACAGATTCAATGCAATTCCAATTAAAATCTCAATGATGTACCTTACAGAAATAGAGCATGCAGTCATGAAATTCATCTGGAAGTATAAGAAACCCAGAATAGCTAAAGCAATCCTCAGTAGAAAGAGCAAAGAGGGGGTATCGCAATACCAGATCTTCAACTCTATTACAAAGCAATAGTAACAAAAACAGCATGGTATTGGTACCAAAATAGAGAGGAAGATCAATGGTACAGAACAGAGGACGTGGACACAAACCCAAAGGAATACGATTTTCTCATACTAGACAAAGGGGCCAAAAATATGTAATGGAGAAAAGATAGCCTCTTCAACAAATGGTGCTGGGAAAACTGGAAATCCATATGCAACAGAATGAAATTAAACCCCTATCTCTCACCCTGCACAAAACTCAACTCAAAATGGATCAAGGACCTTGGAATTAGACCAGAGACCCTGCATCTTATAGAAGAAAGAGTAGGTCCAAATCTTCAACTTGTTGGCTTAGGATCAGACTTCCTTAAGAGGACTCCCATAGCACAAGAAATAAAAGCAAGAATCAATAACTGGGATAGAGTCAAACTAAAAAGCTTTCTCTCAGGAAAGGATACTATCAGCAATGCGAAGAGAGAGCCTACAGAGTGGGAGAATATCTTTGCCACTCATACTTCAGATACAGCACTAATTTCCAGAATATATAAAGAACTCAAAAAACTCTACACCAAGAATACAAATAATCCAATCAACAAATGGGCTAAGGAAATGAACAGACACTTCACAGAAGAAGATGTACAAGCAATCAACAGATATGAAAAAATGCTCAACATCTTGTTCAACATCAATGTTCATAGCTGCTCAATTCACCATAGCCAGATTGTGAAACCAACCTAGATGTCCTTCAGTTGATGAATGGATAAAGAAACAGTGGCATATATATATACAATGGAATATTACTCAGCCATAAGGAATGATAAAATTATGGCATTTGCGGGCAAATGGATGAAATTGAAGAATATCATGCTAATTTAGATAAGCCAATCTCAAAAAACTAAAGGACAAATAATCTCGCCGATAAGTGGATGAGGACGTATAATGGGGGGTGGGAGTGGTTAGCGTTAGGTTTAGGGTTAGGTTTAGAGTTAGGGTTAAAGAGGGTGGTAAGAAAGGAAGATGGCAGGACTGTATAGAGGGAAAAGAGGGGTGGGACGGGTGGGGGGAAGGGAAAAAATAACAGAATGAATCAAACAACATTACCCTATGTGAATTTATGATTACACAAATGGTATGCCTTGACTCCATGTACAGAGTACCAACATGTATCCCATTTGTTTACAATAAAAAAAAAACATAGTCCCAGTCATAATTCCCAAATCAATATCATCTTTTGTGATGATGCGTTATCAAGGTAATAATTCAAAAATATGAGATGCACAACTTAGTGAAGCAACCCAAGCAGATTAATAGTATCCATAGAGTGAAGCCGCTCAACTCAATCTTGCCTCAAACCTCTGCCTTATCTGGACCTCCCCTAGTACTTCCATTCCATGTTATGTATATCCTTTAAGTCACATTTAAGTAGTACCTCCTCCAAGGAATCTGCTGGAATTGGTTCAGCTATTAATCACTATTTTAGGAATGTTCTATGTCTTTTGTAGCACACAAACAAGTAGTTTGCCTTGGGAAAATTGTTGGTAAAACATACCTTTATTTACTTAGAGTGAAGACCTCAGGCCCTCAGAGTCATGGCTTTACAAAACGTGAGGTACAGAATGAGAGTTTTCAGATATTAGTTGCTTTGGACTAACTTCAGCAGGAAATGAACTGTGCAAAACTTGTCCATTTTCAAGTACAGATCAAGGGGACTGATAGAAATCAGAGATCAAGGGACACACAGACTCAGAAAAAAAGTACTTATGAACACTGAGTAGCATGAAATAAGGATAAAAAGATACTAACATGTGGAGACGAGTAAAAATTCTCATTTGAACAAAATGTTCCAGGCTTGAGTTAAAATTCAGACAAAGGAGATTACCTCTCCACTCAACTCTATTGGCACAAACTTGAAGATAAATATAGAAACCCTGAAAAAAATGAGAACATTGACCTCATTCTATCAAAAGGAATAAGCCTATAATTGTATCTAATTGCTCTATATTCTTAAGTAGCAGGGGCTTTTAATAATAATGGGACAGTATAACAAAAAGAGGTGACACTCAACTACAGTGAGAGTGATATACAGGGGCAATATCATATATCTATGCAGCAGGTGTCTTGGGAAAAATCTCACTTCAAAATGACATCACCAAACTTGTGCTTCCATTGCTCACCATCCCTACATCTCTTTCTTATGCAGAAATGCATGATTACTTAGCTTGGTGGAATTTTTAATACTTCCTTGTACTGGGTACTGTGAATACAGAGATTTATGTAACATTCTTCCTGTCCTCAAAAATCATGTTCCAGAAGGACATTGAATCATACAAATATCTATGACCTAAAGCATCCCATTAAGACATGCTGCAGCTAAAAATCTGATGGGATTCTAAAAAACAAGAAGACCAAATGTACAAGGGGAAATATAAGAAGTTTTGATGAATATTTTTAATTGAAACTTAGCTTCAGGGAACCTACTCTTTCTATCTGTTTGGTAGATAAAGCCAGCTTGAATCCTACTTAGAAAAAAAATCTACATTTTTTTTTCTGTAGCCTAAAAAAATAGGTCCCATCAGACCAACATCATCCATTAGTCAAAGGCACCTTATTTTCAGATGTGTATTTGAGAATTTCACAATAAACACCAATTAGAAAAAAATTCTTAGAACATAAAAGAAAATGGAGCTAGGGAAATAGGCATGTCTCAGGAATGCAATGATCAAAGAAATGGCTAATAAATAGGATGATTGCAAGCAGATGTCAACATTTTATGATTATTTTTTGCCTTTACAAGTCTACCTTGAGACTCTTCAATCTGTACATACTACAAATTTCAGTTTCCTAAAGTTATAAAGGGACCTTGTAATTCTCTTATAGAATAATTTCTTTTGGTAAATAAATGAAGATAGGTCAATTGGAACAAATATTCTATCACTGACAATGTAGAAGCATCTGCCCACTCTATCACTTATAATTTAAATAAACTGTGTTTGGGAGTTTGGACTTTTGTGCTAAAAGTCTTTGAAACTCACCAATTGTTTGACGTTGAGCAAGTCACTTCTCTATCCATCCAGTCTCCTTCACCTACAAAAGTGAGATGAATTTGACATTACTTTCTGCATAGAAATATTGTAAGGATTATGTTTGAAAACATCTTAGTATAGTGAAAGCAATTTAATCACCCTTAGAAAACCTCCCCTATCTCTATTGAAGCTTGTCTTCAACTTACAATGGCCAGTTCAAAACCTGGTGCTTTGACATTTTTGATTGATTCAAGAAAAAAATGGTAGAATGATGTAGATCCAGTCCAATGGGCCCTTGTGTTCTTGATGAAGAAATATAGACACCTACTTTTTGTTGATTTAATTTGCATCTGTATCTCATCACCTAATACAGAAGACATCATAGATCGTCAATAAATATTTAATTAATAAATGGATGAATGGCAAATCTTATAGCCCAGGATGCAGTAATATCATAAATATCATGGCAATGGTAGAAAGAGGGCAAATAAAGAAAAGGACAAAAGAGAAATATTACTATCCAGCATTACATACATGAAAGTGGAGAAACAGGATAGTGGAAAAATGGAGAAATGGTTAGTGGAATTCAAGGCCCCTACAAAGATGATGAGTTTTCAATGTGTTCTGACTTTATATTAAAATCATTTAAAAGCACAACAAAACTTCATGAATTAGTCAAGGCATTTCTAAATAATATTTTCTCACCATCTTTGTCTGTAATTAACACCATATTTTACTTGCTTTGCCTAACATAAAACTGGAAGAATAAATCCAGTCTTGGAATATGATCAACTTTGACATTCATTCTAAAAGAGCATTTTAGCAATTTTAATTAAAGTTATTCACCTTATATTTTTTATCTGTCATGGTCTTGGCAGTGAGCCCTTCTTTTCCTATCTAGATCTAATCAGGAATAATGAATTAAGCATGGACTTTGGTGTCAAGAGACTTTAAGTCATTTTTCTGATTCATATTAATTCTCTTCCCAAAAGAAAGTCATGCAATCATGCTGAATATTCCTTTTACATGTACTAAATGAAGATTTAATAACAAGAGTTCCTGTTATTACTACCCCAGAGAGTTTTTACAAGACTAAATTGAATTTTAAAATATGAAGCAATATTTTAAATTAGAAAATAGAATACATACTAATTTTTAAGAAGCATTTCATACTTAGAGGGCCAGGAATAATAATAGTTCTTTCCAATTTCTGAGGGCTTCAGGCATTCTCAGGCAAGGTTTTGGGAAGTAGGTGTGTTTGTTTATTCTGAGGTATGGTGGAACGAAAATGTCTCCAAGTGAATCTAGAATAATTATTATGCTCATCTAATTTTGACATTTCTTCATCAGACTTTAGTGTTTATTGACTCTGAACACTTGGGCATTATGAGTAAGGATGAAGGTAGCTTCTATTTGTCCTGAATTTCATAGAGTCTGGGGCCATGCTAAGAAAGGAGAATAAAAAATTGTGAGCATAAAAGTAAGCCTCCAAATTGATATACCTTCACTAAGAGAAACTTACACCAATTACAAACTACAATAACTCAAAGTAAAAATGAGAAAAAGAGCATGATATCTTTATTAATTACCTGCATGAAATGACTTGATGATATGTATATTATCCGCGTGCTCTTTGATGGCTTCCTGATGTTAGTAAAACATCAGGAAGGTTTTCTTTTTTTGCAGTTTAATTAATTTATTTATTTTTTTGGTACCAGGGATTGAACTCAGGGGCACTCAACCACTGAGTCATATCCCCAGCCCTATTTTGCATTTTATTTAGAGTCAGGGTCTCACTGATTTGCTTACTATTGGTGAGGTTGGCTCCTGCCTCAGCCTCGCCAGCTGCTGGGATTATAGGTGTATGCCACCGTTCCCCACTCTTTGGTAGTTTTAATATTTTTATTAGTACATTATGGTATGGCATAATGGTGAGGTTCATTTAGACATAATCATACATGTATGGAATATTATTTTCTTCATTTCAGTGTCTGGTACTTTTCCTGTGTATACAAAAAATTAAAAATTACTGCTTTATCCAGCTTAGTTAATTGACATTGCTTTTGCATATTGATACTTATAAAAGTACAATTCACCTTCTTAAATTATTATGTAAGTCTATAATTTAGAGTCTTAAATTTTGCACAGGTTTTCAAATAAAGGGGACTTTTTTATATGATGTGATTTAAATATCTGAGTATACAGTCTGGAAAAACTTCCCACAAATTTCCATTTGGCTGTGTGTATCAAACTTTGTTTCTATGCTTCTGTGTATGCATTTCTAGTAGGTAAAATGGGCTTACTATGTGCACACACATTTCAAATAACCTGTTGGATAGACACCAAGCCCTAAGAGTATTCCTGGAAGTCATTTGTACACTGGACAAAGAATTCTTAACTACACGTGGATATGATTTTTTGCTACATAATTATATTTCACTAAACTCAATCTAAAGTTTTTTTTTTTTTTTTTTTAATCATTTTCTGTTAGCAAAATCACAAAATTCTCGCAACTGCTCCATTGATCTTCAACATGCAGGGAAAGCATAAGATAGGAGTTCAAGACAGTACTCTATTTTACCAGCGGTTAAAATATTTTACAAAAAGTAATGGAATATCAAAGAGTACATCCATTGCAGAAAACAGTTTTGAAGTTTACTATCAGGTTAACCATGCAATTACCATGTCACTTAATGATTGTCCTTTTGGGCACTTATACCAGAGAAATGAAAACTTATATTAACACCTGTATGTGAAGGTGCATTGCAGCTTTATTTGTAACAGCTGAAAAACTGAAAGCAGCACAAATGTCCCCTGATAGGCAGAAGAAACTAAAGTAGATTAATAACACAGACTAGGACTCTGGGTTATAAATATTTCTATTTTTACCAGAATTGAGGCTTTCTGAATACATTTTTTGAAAACTTTGAAATGCTGAGCTAAGAGTAAGTTTTTGAACTTAATTTATACCTATCAAGATAATGCAAGAGACTTAACAGTTCTTCAGCATATATTTATATTTCTAAGTAAAATGGGAACCCAGAACTTGGAGATCTCTTCAGGTCATGAATTTGGTAAAGTCAGAGATTGTTTAAACTTTGGAAAGATGTATTTATGTCACAGAGACTAGAGTGAGAACTTGTGAAATCTTAATGCCTTACAGAATATTAACTCTTAGACAAAAATAAACAGGGCATTTCATTCTGAAAGAATCTGGAGGATGGAAAGAGAAGGCAGAAAAGGTAACAAAGAAGAGTACTGAGAAAATATATAGCATAGATAGAAGAATTAGTCCCCTAGTACTTGGTGTCCTATGTGATACCAACATAGTACTCTTGGTGCATCTCATACTATTGGTAAGAGGTTACAGAATCACACTCCAGAGGACTGGCAAGTGCTGAGAAGGTGATGTTTAAAGTCACTGCATAAGACAAACCCTTCTTTGCCTATGTCGTACTATATCACCACAACAAACTACAAAGAGGTGTCTTCTATAAATGAAACATCCTTTATTCTCTTTCTGGTATGTGCACATCTGTATGTATAATTTTAACCATTCCTACTTCAATTCAAAACTGAAATAAAAATAAGAAACCTAATAAAATGTTTAAAGATAATGGCAAAGCCATAAGAGGACATGGCTTCACATGGTTAGTGTGAAAGGGGACCTTGAATCTATTACTTTACCATTGTAGGATCCCACTTTCTTCTATAAATGCAACAAGGATCAGAGAAGAATATCATTTATGCCATATTCCTCTAAATTTTGAAGTTTTGTTTTTAGGTTGAAGTCAACAGACAGTGTGCCTATAAGCTATGCCTCGGCTCATTCTGCTCAGGCCTGGGTGTTCCTTGGATTAACCAGTCTGTGGTCACTGATGCTGACATGATCTTTATTTTAATTATTTGTGTTATTTACTCTTGGGAACTGTGTGCTTTGGGTCCTGCCCCTGTCATCTGTTTTTCTCAGAATAATGAAACAAGTTGGATCTTGTTCCACTTGGTGATCTTCTGCAGATTTTTAGTAAACTAACAGCTCCTCTTTTACAACCCATTGCCCAGATCCTTCCTCCTACCTTGTCTTCTTTTCTCCAAACTGCATCCCGCCCTCATGATTCCTTCAAAAGAAGGAATAAGGCTGGGGAGATAGCTCAACTAATAGAGTGCTTGCCTCGCAAGCACAAGGCCCTGAGTTCGATCCCCAGTACCGCAAAAAAAAAAAAAAAAAAAAAGGAGGAATAAAAATAACACTGATTTCCTTTTACTACATGGATAAGAATGAGTCCTGTGTGAACAAAACTTGTAATAACTGTTTGTCTTTGGCCTTTTTAAAATAGCTTTTCAGGTCAGCGAGGAGATGGATCTCAATTGCTTCCTGGTCAAATAGCACTCTATATTTTCTTACCAGCCTTAAAGGCCCTGGAGTAATCTATTTCCATTTGTTGAAGCGGTTTAAATAAAGGCCCTTTCCAACCTTTGATAACTCTGTCACAACAGCAGGAAGATCTGTTGTATGTAAACATTGGGAGGTAATAGGTACAAACCTAGGGATCCACAAATGAGATTTATTGTCAATAGTGTACAGGACAGCTTTATTTCTCCACAAAGAAGCTAAAGGAAAGAAAGAAAAGAAAAAAAAGAAAAGAAAGAAAGAAAAAAAGAAACAAAAAAAAAAAAAGAAAGAAAAAAAAAAAGAAAGAGAGAGACAGAAAAGAAAGGGAGGGAGGAAGAATGGAAGAAAATAAATTCTCTGATCATTAGCTTGGAAGATGAAATCAAAAGTTACACCATTCCTTTAGTTCAAAATTATTACTTCAATAAAAGCTACTGAGATAGGCAAAGTTCAGCTATCATGCTGTGTTAAAACCTGCTATTAATGAAGTCAACATGTGCGGAGTAAGCTAAAAATGGAGAAAGACTGAGTCCTATTAGGTTATATATAGATTTGGATAAGGCATTTCTTGAAACCCCAAATATCCCTAGTCTCTTCCATTGTGCATATCAGACAATTCCCATTTTAGGGTTAAGCCAATTTGAGTTATGTGTATCATTTTCAATTTTATAAAGGGCTAAAAGAAATCAAGAATGTAATGTGGTCAGGTTCACATTTTATGCATACATCACTGTCACTCTAATGCCAGAACAGAGAATAGATTGGTGTAGAGAAAATAGAAGCAGGGAGATCAATAAAGAGCAATTTTACAGGTGAAATATAATGAGGACCCCGAAACAAAGCATGTGCTCTGGGAATGGGGAAAGTTTAATGAAAACAAGATTTTCTGGTTTTTGTTTCTTCTCCCGATGGTACGTTCCTGCCAAGAACTTGGCACACAGGTTATTTTCAATAAATGTTTAATGAACACATAAATAGAGGAAAGTGTTTTTAAATACAAATATATGGGGGGAGAAGTAGCGATGATGAAGGTTGGTGAGGAACAATCTAGTGGGTGCGATATTTATGAAGTAGTGAGGGTGATTGACCTGGTAGAGTTGCTGTTACTGTGGTCTGAGAATGAGAAGTCCACAGTGTCTAAGGAGGGCCTCTACTGGTGCAGGAAATATTCAGCTTTCACAAAGGAAGCCCTGGTTTGGGGGTTTTGATGTCTTTCATAACTCTCTGTCTTCTTTTTTAAAGCATAATACAGCAGAGTTCCATGTTTATATATGTAAAATATTACCTAATCTTCAGGTTTCTTACAAAAGTTTCTGATTGGTGGTTGGATAATAGGTAGATAGAAAATCTTGTATGAACCCCCAAGTTCATGAAGATCCCTTCTTAGCCTAATTCCAATGAAAGATCTTTTATTTTTCATGGCATTCTCTAGAAATTCATATTCTTCATATCCCTTTTGTTGTATGTATGTGTAGGATCTCTGATGTTATAGAACAATGCTTGAGTCCTTGTAGATACCAGCATATAGCTATGCTGATATGTGAGGTTGATATACTTCAAGTTCTCTTAGCAAATACATGTATCTCCCTGTTAGGTCGGAATTTGGGCGACTATATGACGGAGAGCGGAGCAACTGAGGCAAAGGGCAGTGCACCACATGGCAACCAATAAAATGGGCAGGAAAACTCTACTGACCCTTACCTCCACCTATCACTCAGCAGGACCCCGCCTATTCTGGCCTATAAAGACCCTGGGCATCCGGGGCCATGTGCAATTTTCTCTGGCTCCCTACCCTGACCTGTAACCCCGGGGGCTGAGAATTTTGCCCGAGAGCCAAATTCCAATAAAGCTTGCTTTGGCCGCTTTCTGTTCGATTTTATTTGGACACTAGCTGTGCCCCGAGCACGGCTACACTCCCTTTGGTGTGGGCAGACTCTAGCTTTAAAACTATGTCTAGGGTCCACACACTTTACAGCACGTCCACTGCTACCACCCTTATACTGGACAATGCCATGTCTTTGCTATTTTTTGCACTAACCTCCTAAGTCTTCTCTTTGTACTCATGCCATCCTTCAATCCATAATCAACACACAACATACAGTGGCCCTTATGTTAGTTGTCTCTTGCTTCTATGTTCTCAAACAAATCCTAATTCCTTGCAGTAGATTAGAAAGCACCAGGTGATGTGTTCTATGATTACCTCTCTGAAATCCACTTCCCATGCATCTCTTCTATCTTTACTCCACTTCAGACACATTCTGAGTCAAAGGTTTTGTACCTCTTATCCCTAAACCCAGTAATGCTCTTCCCACTTTTGGCCATAAATTTTTCTTTCAAGTACTTTAGTTAATTCTCAAATTTCTTCTTCAGAATGAGATTCCTCCTTACCACTCTAATTAAAATTGCAATCTTCTCTCCATTATACAATCATTCCTTATCCGCATCCTGATTTGTTTTTTTTTTTTTTTCCATTTTTGCACATACCACCTTCTAAAATATTTTATGTTCAACCTGAAACCTTCTCCAAACTCCAAAAATAAATGTAACTATTTGATCTCTCCCCATTAATGTCTAATAGACATCTGAAACTATGCTCCTTATCTTCCCTCAACAACATGTTCCTTATCACAATTGTCATTTCAATCACTGGTAACAGTGGTCTACCTTTTGCCTTAAATAGAGACTCTACTGTTCTGCACTGAGACTTATTTTAAAGCAGATATGTTTTCCTCTTCTCCCTTTGCCACTCCCTAACTGGGGGCAGGGAACAGGATTACCTTTCCCCATCCTCTGCCAAATTATCTGTATTGAGCATGCACCCACCACAGGAACCAAGTAATTCAGCCTTCAGGGATAGTGCCAGAAAACCTAAAAATGGCTATCTCTCAAATTAACAAGTGAATCACAACACCCCACAGGGAACATCTGGAATGAATTTTCTCCAAAAACTCTCTGTTTTCCCTGATGGGCAGAATCATAGCCTCTGGGAAAGGAGTCCCCTGGTGTTTCTCCTTTGCTAGCAAAGCAATAAAACTTGTTTTTTTTTCTTTTTCTCAAAATCATGTCCTCATTATTGAATTGGCATCAAAGATAGGGCAAGCTCTCACTAACATACTGAAATATTATTCAGGTCAGAATTTCAATGCCTTCTTTCACTTCTCTTTTTTGTGCATATTGCAAATGCAATTCTACAAGAAATTATATTGAGTTTATATATATATAAAAAAAAAAAAAACTATTCAGAATACTTCCACTAAGGACTTCCCAGGTTGCTGTCCTTGTTCAAAACATTATCATATCTGACTTGGATTACTCCTATCACATCTCCTTCCTTCTATGCTTGACCTTCTGTACTACGTTCTCAATACAGCAGTCAAAATGAACCTTTAAAAAAGTAATGCAACTTATATCATTATCAATGAGAGTGTTTCAGAGTAAATCCTAATGTCTTTATAAAGGTTTACAATGCTGCTATTAGGGGACAGACTGTGAGAATGGTGGGAGCATGAGGTTAAGAGGATAATTCTATAAAATGGGCTCAACGCATTTGCCCCTACATTCTTTCTTTGCCAAAAAGCAATTTGCCTGCAGCCCTGCCTGACCTAAGTGAACAGGATGTGTCATATTCCTCCGCAAACTGAGGTGGGGCAAAGGTCAGGCAGTGGGTGCAGGTAATGAATGATGGAGTTGAAGAGGATGATGATTGGTTATCAAAGAGAGAACAATGGGTTGCTGGTGCTTAACCTCTATGATCCTGCTCCTGGGCAATCTAGGTTGCTAACAATCAACCTACCCACTCCTGCCCATAATCATATATATGGGAAAGAAGACAGTGATTCAGGAGGGGGATCCTGGAGTCTATAAGAAAGCAAGTCATACCCCTTCCCATGGAATCTTGACTCCGAGGCCCCCTTCTCTTCGGAGAAGTCTGTCTCTATCACTTTCTCAAATAAAACTTGCTCTATACACTTGCCTCAGTGTCTCTCAGGTGTTTAATTTTCAACACTGGGGATTAAGAACCTGTTTCCAATCCAACAAACTGGTATCACTGAGATTTGGCCTCCTGTTATGTCTCCAACCTCAATCTCGAAGATGTTCACCCTCCAAAATCCACAGCACTGGTCTTCCTCTTTGCTATTCCAGAAATTTCCAGCTCATTCCACTATTAGGGCCTCCATTTCACCTTCCCCTATACACTCTTTGTAATACAAAGCTGCTCCCCTGCCCTTTCTGTTGCATCACAACCTAGCTTGTCAGTCTGAAAACTGCCCTCCCCATCCTTTCCAGTGCAGCCATTTTCCCCGCCTCCCAACTACTGTCAGTCTGTGAACATCCTAGCTAGCTATTGGTTCATTAGTCAGCTTGCAAGTATCCTTCTCCGTTATTGGTCCCCTTGTTAGCCCTGGGGGATTCTTAAAGATAGCTTCACCGCCATTTTTTCTCTCTTGCTTCCTCTCCCCCTGACTCGCTATTTTTCTCCTCCTCGCTTTTCACATTCTTTCTTGCCCTTTCTCTTTCCCTTTCTTTTCCTCTCATTTTCTCTCTTACCCTTCAGGAAAACACTCTGTTTGCTTAATAAACTCCCTTATGTGATTCCCCATGTCCGGCGTGGTTTTCATGGAATTCCTTACACTGTTCATGTTGAGTTATATCATGTTCTTCAAGTGTTTATTCAAATAGATATTCTGACTATGAAATATAGTGAATATTGCAAACTGCCTTCTCCTTTTAAGCTACACTGCTTATGCCTTTTAATATCATTAATTTTGTTCTAAATCATTTAACTAGATGGAGTCCCATGAATATTAGGTTCATGTTTGGTTTGATCATTTGTCTGACAGAGATTCCTAGAACAGGGTCTCACACAAAGTATTCATACCATGGTCTGTTGATCTCATTTGTGAGTTTTCTGTCTCTTCCCACTAAAGGCTTATAGATTGCATGGCAATGAGAAATGCCGTCATCTTTAAGTGGACAACCCAGGAGGATGCATACAGAAGCCCTCCCTGACACTCCAGTGCAAGTGCCATGAGGGTAAGTGCTTGAGTCCATTTTCTCATTTTCCTCGCTTCTACATCTTCATGTATTCAAACAGTTCCTAACCCAAAGTAGGTGCTTGATAAATAACAATTAAGTGAATAAATATTGACTATAAGTTTCCACTATTAATTAGAAGGAAAATGCTATAATACTGCTTTGAGGTAGATGGCATAGGCTTGTTTTTATTTAGGCATAAACATATTTATTACGGAAAGCAGAGACAGTCAAGGGAGAATGAGGGTCATCTCAAGATTTTTAAATATTAATACTGTCAGTCATTAAAGTAACAAAACAAACACCAGAAAATCCACTTATTTTCTTTCAAATGACATTCACCATTAGTGCAACTCTTAAGTTTATCATTAAAAAGTGAAATTCATAGACCATCTAATAATAAATTTCATTTTTCCATACTCACATAGTCACCACCTACCACCACGGGAAGAAGAAAAAAAAAAAAAAAGCAATATAAATATCAAAATGCTTCTAGCTGAGCACAGATAGGTATGGGAATAAGAGGAATTATATAAGCAAGAGTCAGAAAACACAGAAGAAAATGGACATTCACTGCACATTGGTTCTTTGATATATGCTAGTGTTTGCAAAGGAGAATTTGGATTAAATTGATAGTCCTTTTGATTTTTTCTAAAAATAAGACAAATATAGGAAAAACCCATAAATGAGGATAAAGGTGTCTGAAAAATATAAAGGAAATGCAATGAATACCTGTGTGTGTATGCATACACACACACACACACACACACACACACACACACTACCTGAAACTTATAATTGAAACTGGATATGTATCTCAATGTTGAAAAGGAAGTAACATTTCAGGTTCTT
Source organism: Sciurus vulgaris (assembly GCF_902686455.1). Taxonomy (NCBI): domain Eukaryota; kingdom Metazoa; phylum Chordata; class Mammalia; order Rodentia; family Sciuridae; genus Sciurus; species Sciurus vulgaris. The sequence continues at coordinate 49,073,914 of NC_136472.1, forward strand.
CTGGTGCTTATTCATAATTGACTTTTACTCAACCAACAAAAACTGGTGCTACAGATCTCTGGCTGTATCCATCAGTGGAAGTCTGTAAAACACTGTGCTACTGGCATTCTATTCTACACAATTAGTTGATCATTACTGCTGCTATCCCACACTGATCTCTACAAACACCACCTTTTTCCAACAACTTTATTGAGGCATAATTGACTATATATTTTGTATAAATTAATGTTTCTATCTATTAAAGTTCTCTCAATTTTAATGAAACCATTACAGTATTCCTGCTTCACAATAGTTTCTTTACCCTGATAAATTTCTGCATCCCATTTAGAGTTAATCTTCATTTCTGCCTTCATCCCAAAGGGTCACAATCTATGTTTGGCTCTATAACTTGCCTATTTTGAATATTTCATATAAACAAACTTACAGAGTATGTAGTCTTTTCTGTCTGCCTTCATTCATTTAGTATGTTTTTGAAAATATCCAGGCCATAGCATGTATCAGCATTTTATTCAATCGTATGGATAGACCCACATTGTTAATTCACATGTTGACCTGCACCTGGGTGCTTTAACTCTTTGTTAGAGCAGCGGTTCTTTGACTATTTGAGTGAATAAAATGGACTGTGATGGTTGTGAGAAGGGGAGTGGCATGTGAGAAATTGCACATTAGAAAACTGTAGGTGCTATGGGAGAAAGAAGAAGAATAGTGAAAGGGAGGTTGATGGTACAGAGATGGGATGATATGGCACTGATGAACAACCTAATCAGTGAAAAACCGAACAGAAGCCAGACTTCCAACCTGCAGGAAGTGAGACAGTTTTCAAGAAGGCTGGTATGTACTTTCAGCTAGTAGTAAGGTCAGGGCAAAAGTACGGTCTGTAGAGGTAATGAATGATTGGGTCAGGAAGATAGGGACTGATTCAGGAGAAAATAAAATGCTAATACCTCCGGAACACTTCCCCTCTTCCTGTTGTCATGGTTACCTGCCTCCAGGGAATTATCCCTCCCAGGAAGGAGTTGTTAATGAATGACTTCTGGGTGACTCCCTTACTGCCTTTATCCCTATAAGGCTCCTGTCCCACCTCTTGGCCACATAGGCAAGATAAGGAGGGGAGTGGGCATGAAAACAAAGGAAATTTGAAATCTATAAAATGGGCAGACACCTCCACTCCTTCAAGCACCAACTTGGACCCCCTTCTCTGTAGAGGTCTCTCTTTCTCTCTCTCTCTCTCTCTCTCTCTCTCTCTCTCTCTCTCTCTCTCTCTCTCCCTCCCTCTCTCTTCTACAAATAAAACTGTTAATAAGAGTTTAAGTAAAACTTTTTGCTATTGCCTTATTATTTCTCGGGTGTTCAGTCTTCAACATCAGAGGAACAAGACTCGATCCTGATTCTCAACACCAGTATCAGTAGGCCCACTACAGAGACATGCTATCTTTTTTTAAATCCCAGATTTGCCTCAATTAATGTTAAGACAAGACTCTACAGAGTATTTTGATTTATCATATCACTATTTCCTCAACCTTGCAATGAGAAATATTGATTGAGATTGTTCAAGTCTTTTCTCACTAATAAATATTTTTTAGGAGAGTAAAAATAACATTTAATATAGTGTTTTTTTCTTTAAGGAAGTAGTATATGCAAATAATCTAGTATCTATTTCTCCAAACAAGGATGGAGAAAAATGAGTAATTGAGAAAACTGCAAGGGATATTTAAGATTATTTTCAACAACTGTAAAAAGTAAGAATAAATTAGCAAGCTGACAGGAAGGAATTTTCCCCCTAAGAGGGAGATGAATATTACTGGAATAGGTTTCATTTAGGAAAGCAGGTAAAACAAAGAATTGTGACTTATATCTCTCAGATACAGATGTGCTTGAGATATGAAAAAATAACCTTCGGAGATTTTAATTAATCTACTGTGGCATGGATAAGAAGAAATACAGTGAAGTGTTTCAGATCAAGGATCTTATATGGAGATAAAGTTGATTAAGCCTAGAATTCCACATGCATCAGCTGAATGTTTTCAAGTGAATTATGAAAGATTTTGAAGCCTCAGTTTTGTGCCTATAAAATGAAAACGATGACCCAGAATGGTAGCACACACCTTTAATACCAGCAACTCAGGAGGTTGAGGCAGAAGGATCTTAAATTCAAAGCCAGCCTCAGCAACTTAGTGAGGCCCTAAGCAACTTAGGAAGACCCTGCCTCAAAACTAAAAGAAAAAAAAAATTTATAAAGAGGCTGGGGTTTTGGATCAGTGGTTAAGTGCCCCTGAGTTTAATCTCTGGTACCAAAAGAAAAATGAAAAAAAAAAAAAAAAAGAAGAAGAAGAAGAAAATGATACTATTAACTGCACAGGCTTTCAAGAATCATGCTTAATCCAATGTTGCCAATATGCCATATAAAGAGATTGGCATAGAGCAAGAACACAATAAATTGTAGAAATTGCCAATGTTACAAACATGAGAAGCACTTCTGAGAGTATGAGTATGCTTCTGTATCCTTCCTCAGCGCAGCGTTATCCAGTCTTAGGTTTGTCTCTCTAATCTCCAAACCAAAGAAAATTAGAAGACCAGATAATTTCAGCTGCTAAATAACCTCCTTTGACAATCTCAACTCCTTAATAAAAATATATTAATATAGTCCCAAGCCTGTACTTTATATTTCCAAAAGATATGAGAGAGAGAGAGAGAGAGAGAGAGAGAGAGAGAGAGAGAGAGAGAGAGAGAGAGAGAGAGAAAGGAAGATTTCTCTGCTACTTATTTATTTATATTTTTCCTTTCCTTTCCAAACCTCAATTATTTCTGTAGATCTATTAACTTCTTTAGAGGGATTTTGATGCAGTAGAGCAAAGAAAAACATTTGTCTTTTAGGTGAAACAGTTTTTCTTTTCCTTTGCAAACACTGAAGAACCTCTGTAAATTCAAAGCTTAGGATAAAGACCCCTCACTGCTGAAGTCAAATCAAGCAATGTCCACAAAGGATCCCGAATAAATCTCTCACTTCTAAAGAATTCAAACTCCACAAACCAGAGTAATCCTCAAAGATATAGACGAGTGTCCATTTTATTCTATTCTCAACTGATCTAATACCCACTTGATCCATAAATTCTTTCCTGTTTCATTTTCTATCACTCACCTGAACAATTAAAAGCCTCTTACTATTGCAGTGGGGTTTTTCAGTACATTCTTATGAGAACTTTCTAGGGTAATTTTACAATGACATTTTCATTTATTATACTTCACTTCAAATTGTGTGGCTTAAAGAGTTCCTTCTAGCTGGTGACATTTAACTTGAGAAATAACAAGAAAGACAATAGTAATGCAAAGATCAGGCTTGACAGTGGAAATGAACTATGTTTTTAGAAACCTAAGAAGCCAGCGTGCACAAAATTAGAGAGGAAAGAAAAAGCAGTAGAAGAAGATGGTGCTCTGATTTGAAGGGTCCTTACTTTCAGTGCTTCTGTGAAGGGAGTAAATTTTGGCAGAGAGACCATTTGAGAAGATGCTACCTTTGTGAGCCTGAGAGAGGATGTCAGCTTTGCTGTGGGAAGTGAGTTCAAGAAAAATCAACAGGATTCATTAATGGATTCGGGAAATATGAGACAAAGTAAGGAATTAAGGATGATTTCTAAAGTTGGGAGTTAAAAGCTATATGGACAGCAATGATCTTTGCTGAAACACAAAAGACTGATTAAGAAGCAGATTTAAACATCGTAATGTGGCCATTGTCACCATGTTCCCCCCACCACTTTAGATGATAACTGAAATACAGGTAGGCTATCCATATTATACATCCATACATTTAGCTAACATAAAACACACTGCCTTGAGTGGGTAACTGTAAAGACATTTATCAGAGAGTACCACCCTGAGAGGCCAGGTTTCAAGTCAATTGTGACAACTTTCAAAATAGGTTTCTTTCTTTCCAAACTACTTCTTACTTTGGTGACCCTGAGCTAATTCTTAATCTCTCAATTCACAACTTCTTTATCCTGACAATAAGAATATTAGTGGAATATACTTCATTGGATTAGTTGAAAGATACTAATACCTAAAACTTCACAACAATGCCTGATGCAAAATACATGTTGAAAGATATTATTGTTAATAAGAAATTTCTTATCATGTAACTGTTAACTGTCATGCAATTTATAAGAAGGACCATGTTTGAGGGTCATTTGTCCTCTATTTGCCTAGGGGTGGTACCAACAGGTTCTACTCCCTCTCATCTTAGGACAGTTTACCTATGGTCATGTTCTCTAGACAACACCCTCATTTAATTATGAACAGAACTAACACAGAAACAATAATCCTCATGTGCTAATAAGGAATGCTTCTATGTTGTTAATCTTGTTTATCTTATTAGTCCTATGACAACTGGTGTGGTGATGTATGTTTCACAAATAAAAAGAAACTGAAATTTAGAGAGAATGCAAAATTGACCCAAGCACAGACACAATCAGTCAGTGAGTAGAATTGTTACTAAATTCAGACAGAACTGTATAAGCATGAAGTTTCTTTAACTATTTCATGAGACCACCTCCATTTGATTCTGGAATCTCATACCTCACATACAAGTAGATAGTTAAAATATTCCTAGGGGTCAGTGGTATTTATTTCTTCTCTCTCAGAATAACAACACCCTCCACCTGGAACACATTCCCACATGTACCCATCACTTCTACACTCTATGAGACCCTTTCCATTCACCAGCTCATTCATCCTTTTCCCAAGGGAAGAGTCGCCCACAATGCCTCTTGACAGTTCACAGGTTGCCCTCCTTATGATTCTTCTTTCCTGAAAGGAGATGAGGCTTCAACTACTCATTCATCTTAGTTATAAAATTAGCATTCCTTAGAGATGATCTTCCTAACATCCATGAACTCACATTCTCTGAGCTCCAACAGAACTTCTTAAGCACAAACCCACAAAGTCACTAAAGCTCATTTGTATAGGACAGAAAAATTGAGGTCTAGAGGAGTTATTTTCAGCAAAGTAAGAGAGTGCAACTGAGTTTTTTTCTTTTTTTCCCCATGATTTTTTCTTCCTTCCTTTATTATTATTATTATTATTATTATTATTATTATTATTTGCAAACTTTTGATGGTATCCAGGTTCACTAGAAACTGTCTACAATCAGGCTAAGTACTAATTTTCTTGGAAAAAGAATAGCAAAGCAGATAACCTTTGAATGCTAGAGCTTTACTGTCCTTGATCTCTGCTTCCATATACTTATACCTCTATGAGTAAGGTAGTTTTTTCAGTCTACCTATCAGAAGACAGAATAAAATTATGATAATTTAAGCCCTATTTTGTGAAAAGTATTTAAATACAAGAGTACTATAAAACAATTCATTATATGAGGAAGATTTATGGACAGAGTTGAGTGAAGACAGGAAATCTGGTCTTCGGAGGTGAGGATGAAGCTAGGGGGATAATAACTATTAGAATGTATGCCACTGTATGAAAACAGAGATTCTCAAAAACAGGGAGAGAATACGTAAAGGACAGTAGAATTTTTGAGCTGGAGTGGAGTATAGTGACATACATGCAGTTTAAAAATTTATGTCAGATTAGAAAAACATTTTATATCTAGAAAAATTATCAACATTACCAAATTGCAAGTTAAACATTGTAGGGCACAGAAAAATCTTGGCTGATTGCACATGCTTTGATGAGAAGCATTGTTTTAGAAAAAATCTATGTGCTCAGCTAATTAAATGGATATATAAGGAAATCGTTTGATTAAAAGTTGCCATACAGTGCATTTTCCTGCTCATAATAGGAAAGTTATAAATTGTGCAACAATGTCCTTTTGATAAATTATGACTCTTTTCTCTAATAAAAGGAATAAAAAAATAAAAGGCATGGTTCTTTAAAATTCTTTTATCCTACACAAGTGTCCCAAGCTGCCTGCACTTAGCATGATGAATGATTGCTGATTAAATGAATAAAGTCAAGTGAACAGAAAAGAAAAGCAATTATGTCATATATGCATGCTTGGAATAGGTCTTATTAAAGAACCTGGCTTTTAATGATGGTTGCATCTATTGAAGTGATTTTTCTGACATCCATCGATACATCTGAAATCCCCTTCTCCTGTTGTTCAGGAGTGCAACATAATACAGCATGAAGACATGGATATGCAGAAGTAATAGCAGCAATCTTATAAGATGAATTAAATTCAAGTAAAATATTTACAGCAAAGCCTAAGTAAGCTCTTAATTAATATTAACAGGCATTATTATCTGCTTTTCCTTCTCCTTCACACATGCCTTGTTTGTCCCAGTAATATGTAGAAAGTGTTGGCGCTCTACTATTTTTTGTCTTCTGTAGGGGCAGTACTGTGAGTGCACCCCATTAGAACATCTAGGGCTTGAATTCTGGGCCACCATATACTAGTTGGATGAGTATGGAAGTGGCACTTAATCCTCATGAGTGTTTGTTTTCTCATTTGTAAGAAATTTTTTAATTCCTTTAGGTATAAACCGAGAAGTGGGATAACTGGGTCAAAAGCTGAGTCCATTCCAAGTTTTCTATGGAATCTCCATACTGATTTCCAAAGTGTCTGCACCACTGTGCAACTCCACCAGCAATGTAAAAGTGTCCCTTCTTCCCCATATCCTCTCCAACATCTATTATTGCTTGTGTTCTTGATAATAGCCATTCTAATTGGAGTAAGATGAAATCTTAGAGTTGTTTTAATTTACATTTCTCTAATTACTAGAAATGTAGAACACTTTTTCATGTTTATTAATTGCCTATATGTCTTCTGCTGTAAGTGTCTGTCCTCTTTATTGGTTGAGTTCTTTGTATTTTTGGTGTAAAGTTTTGTAAGTTCTTTATAAATTTTGGAGATAAGTGCTCTATCTGAAGAGCATATGGAAAAGATTTTTTCCCACTCTGTGGGCTCTCTTTTCACATTATTGATTGTATCCTTTGCTGAGAAAAAGCTTCTTAGTTTGAATCCATCCCATTTATTGATTCTTACTTTGATTTCTTGTGCTTTGGGAGTCTTGTTAAGGAAGTCTGATCCTAAGCCAATGTGATAAAGATTTGGACCTACTTTGTCTTCTATTTGGTGCAGAGTCCATTAAAATTAACATACTACAACAATGCAGCCACATCAATGTTTATAGCAGCTCAATTCACAATAGCTAGATTGTGGAACCAACCTAGATGTCCTTCAACAGATCAATGGATAAAGAAACTGTGGTATTTATATATAAAATGGAATATTATTCAGCCATAAAGAAGAATAATTTTATGGCATTTGCAAATAAATGAATGGAATTGGAGAATATCATGCTAAGTAAAATAAGCCAATCCCAAAAAATTAAAAGCCAAATGTTTTCTCTGATAAGTGGATGATGATATATAATGAGGATGAAGTTGGGGGGTGAAAGAAGAATGGAGGAACTTTAGAGGAAAATGAGAGAGGGGAATATAAAAAATGGTGAAATGATACAGACATCATCACCCTATATACATGTATGATTACACAAGTTGTATGAATCTACATCGTGCACAACCATAGAAATGAAATCATGTACCCCATTTGTGTACAATGGATCAAAATGCAGTCTATAAAAAATAAAAAATAAATAAAATTACAAAACAGAAAATTTTGAGAAATAAATGACCTGTTCATTATTTGCAATTCCTAGGAGATTTCCCTATTCTTTTATTTAGTCTTCTTTCCCTAAATATTGCTGTTAGAATAGTAATAAATGTGAGAATGTTTAATATTCTTAAATGAACTTACAAAATTCCAAGGAAAACAACTTTTCTTTATCAATATTTGATGGTTTTCTAAAGTAAAATTTTTATTCATACTTCAAAAAATGTTTATTAGCTTTTTAAAGATATACATGACAGTAGAAGTATTTTGACATATTACGCATACAAGTAATATAACTTATTCTAATTAGGATTCCATTCTGGTGGTTGAACATGATGTGGAGTTACACTGGTCATGCATTCATACATGAACATAAGAAAGTTATGTCTGATTAATTTTATTGTCTTTTCCCATCTCCCCTCCATTTCCTTCATTCCCCTTTGTCTAATAGTTTTGAGTGATAAAATACTTGCATAGCACTTAAATCCTTCTATTTTCATGTCATTTAAATTAAAATCTATTTTTTCAAAGAAACCAAACTAACTTTAGCAAGCTAACCAAACTAACTTAAGCAAGTAAATAATGTTATGTGTGACAAAAACAAGGAAACTACAGTTCTTTAAGGTTTATGACAATTCAAAACACTTTCAGGTGTGGCATCCATTCCAAACTTCTAGTAAAGCCTACTATCTCAGTTAATATGGAGATAGTGTATATGAAAAATATCAAAATCTTATTTATAAAAAGGACTGGAGAATGGTGGAGTAGGGAAGATATTGGTCAAGGGACACAAATCTTCAATTACATAGAATAAGTTCAAGGAATCTATTACACAACACAGTGGCTACAATTGAGAACCATGTATTGTATTCTAGAAAATTTATGAGTAAATTTTACATGTTTTTATCATACATTAAAAAAGCACATGAGATAATGCATATGGTACTTATCTCTGATCATTTCACCTTATATATATATGTCAAAATATTACATCATATACCACATATATAATATTTAAATAAATAGTTTGAAAATAAACTTAAAGTGTATATATATATATATACATACATACATATATATATGAAAAATAAAAATAAAACACACCAAAAAACTCCCAAAAGGCCTATCTAAAAATGTTCCCAACGAAGATTACAAATGGAGATAGACACACCACAGATTGGCCCTTCAATCCATTCCCAAGATATTTACCTTTCCTCCCTGGGACTAAAGGTGTTTCACCTTCCTCAAGGCCTCTACTGTCTTTTGCCATCCTAAAAATTCATCCAAATCTGTTGCAGAAGGGTGATACCAGAGCACCAATAACAAATATAAGGTTCTTAGATAGTAAAGGCAAAGAGGTTCTTCATAATTAATTTTACTTTTCAGGTTACACAAGCTGTTCTAAGTGCCTCCCAAATTACATCATAACAGCAGCAAGGGGTGAGGGAAAATAGCCAGGGAGGAAGCTGGATTGCTTGCATAATCACAGTCTCAGGTGGCACTGGGCAGCCATCCTTAAGCCAAAGCACTGTCTCTTTCTAAAGATTTCCAGTGCAGAGGCTGTGATTTTTGGAGCTGCTGCAATTAGAGAAGCACAGAATGATTTGCAAGATGAGTATATAACGTGAGTTTGGCTCACTATAAAAGCAAATGTCGCAATTCATGAAAATGTTTTGGAAGATTTTTATAAAAATTCTATTTAATTTTCTGACTATATCAGAAATTCACATGTTGCAATCTAAAACTTTCTATTCTTTACTACTGCCTGTTTGTAGGAAGGAATATACTAAACTTCATCTTTTCTCTGGAATTATAACTTTTTTTTTTTAGCTAAGATGCTCAAGAGTTTTTCATGGAGGGTTATTTTTTCATGTTACTTTTTCATATGCAAATACACACACCTGCAGCAATGAATTTCCAAATTATGTACTTAATACTAAGAGCAGATCCTTTTGTTCTATAGCATCTCTTCCCTAATGAGAGCTGGAGCAAAAAATAAAGTATCCTGAAGCCAGTGAACTTTGCTGATACTAATTCTCACATTATTGCAATTCTGAAAGATCCTTATTTTTATTTCCTTCAGTGTCCTAAAAAAAATAATAATAACAACAAAAATCTGCTCAAGATACTTCTATTTGCTCTCCAATGCATTAAACTCTTCTATTAAGCTGATACAGTATTTCTTTATAACAAAGAAATAAGAAGGGATGCAGAACAAATGACTGGGGAGAGGAGATGTGTTGACTGCACAATACACTAGCTGAAAATTAGAGTTCAGGATGGCAAATACATAATCTGTGTTGTTTTTCACTCTTGAGTAACTTATGCCTTTATGAACTGTTTATCCACTTTAAAAGTTAATCTCAGGGGCCAGGGATGTGGCTCACTGGTAAAGTGCTTGCTTAGCATGTGTGAGGCCCTGAGTTCAATCTCCAGCACTGCCAAAAAAAAAAAAAAGTTAATCTCAGTTTTATGTAAATTAATTTGTAGCATGCGCTCTGCTTATTAGTCTTTAAAACAGAATTTAAAAAAATCATACTGCCCTCTCACACATTATTCTGGGAGATTGGTAAGGTGACATGTCTACAGTGGTCAGTTATTGCTTCAGATAGGCTTCATGTCCATCTAATAATGACTCTTTTTGGTTGAGAAAACATATATAACAGAGTAAGTTGGATCATGATAGTACTGAATATCTATGAGATACCAATTCTTTCTTCAGCTGTCATTACTGTACATTCTTCCTGGTCTGTGGCTGAAAAGAGGTATAGCATGAACCCATTGGGGCCCCATATTACAGAAACAATGTAAGAAATGTGCTTGGGACTTGGTAATTCCACCAAATTTCAAGCAGTGATCACAGAATCAGGGTGAGAACCGAGATTATGATATCTTTTGGCAACCAAGGAGATCTCTGGGTCTAAGGAACATACCACAATTCTGGCTTCTGGATACAACTGGGCTTGGCTTACAGAGCAGAATGAAGAAAAAATTAGAGACAATATAAAAGATAAGTTATGATCATTAATAAGAGGCTCAAGGACTAAGGGTAAATGGTTTGAATGTGAATGAATACCTTAGAAGTAACAGGAAAAGGAATTTAAGTAGGGAAATTTACGTGAGTAGCATTATGGATTGAATTGTACCTCTGAAAAAGGTCTGTTAAAAATTTAATACTCCGTATTTGTGAAAGCGACCTTATTTGGAAATAAAGTCCCTGCAGATACAATCAAGTTAAGATAAGGTTCTGGGAGTGGTGGGGAATCTAGTGTGACTGATATCCTTATATGAAGTGGAAAAGCTCATGTGAAGACAGAGATACACAAGGAGAGAATCATATGAGGACAGAGGCAGAGATGAGAGTGATATAGCCGTCAGTCAATGAACACCAAGGGTGGGGGCCACTGCCAAAAGATGGGAATACACAAGGCAGGATGCTCCTCTACAAGCTGCAGAGACAGCATACCCATTATCACCCTGGTTCTGGACTTCTGACCTACAGAACTGTGAAGCCATTAACACCTGGTAGTTTAGTCACTTGGTAGTTTCTAGTACTTTGTATAATAGTTCTAAGAAATTAATGCAAGGAGCAAAAACATTAAGTAAGCAACTAAAGGAGAGACAATGACACTTAGACTGCCAATGTGAGCTAAGTTAAGGTGGTGAGCTATCCTGAACTCTTGTCAGAAGGATGTTTTGGGCTCTCACTGCACTGTACTGAAATTAGGGAGGAAATATAGTTGGGTAGATTTCATGTGCATTAAATTGTATTCCTCTATTTACTGGTATATGTTTTTGAAAACCTGTAAACATGCTGGTTGTGTCAGATTTTTTGCTACTATGATCAAAAAACATGACAAGAACAATTTTAGAAGAGGAAATTTCTTTGGCACACGTGGTTTTGGAGGTCTCAGTCCATAGACGACCAATTCCATTGCTCTGGGTCCAAGCTGAGGCAGAACATCATTGTGTGTGTGTGGCAAAAAAAAGCATCCCAGGACATAGCAACCAGGAAGAGAAAGACAGTTCCAATCACCAAGGACAAAATATATAACCCAAAGGCACAATTACAGTTCCTGCCTCCCCCACCCACAACATTACTGCCTGTAGTTACTACCTATTGAATCCTGTCAGTGGATTAACCCACTGATTAGGCTAAGGCTCTCATAATCTGATCATTGTACCTTTGAATATTCTCGCATTTTCTCATCCATGAGTTTTGGGAGACATCTCCTATCGACCCCATAACACTAGAATAGGAAGTTTTTTAAAGATCAATACCTGCCAACTCTCCCAGAACAGAGCATAATCATAACTGTAATGAACTTTATTCATTTCTGTAAGAAAAAGCACATTAAACATAGATGGTGCAGGCAGTTGCACAGTGCAGAGGGTGTTTGGTTTGAGCTCATGCTGACCTTGGCCCCAATGCCTTCTTTTCAAACTGCTATTTCTATATAGAGGTATGAATTACTTAATATTTAAAATGATCTCCCTTAACTTATAAATAAATGATGATGGTAAGTACCTTGCAGGATTTGGATGGAATAAAATGATGATACATGTAAAATTCTGGAGCAAAGAGTTCCAAAGAGTGAATGTCCAATTCAAAGAAGCTCTTATGGATAGTTATAATATAAAATTAAATTAAATAGAAAAGTACAGGGAAAGGAACAATTTTAACTGCTAAAAGTATCTTGAAAAGCTTTAAGTAAAAATAGAGACCATATATTATTAAGTGAGATAAGTAGGAATTCCTTAGGAAAGCAAAAACACTTAGGAAAGGAAGAAAAATATTGGCTTGCAAACATGGGGGACATTTTCACCTCCTCTGATCCATGGCAAACATGATGTACATTCACCTAATATTTTGTGTGCCCTTCCAGCTTGCCTTGATACTAGTTAGGTAAATGATACAGATGCTGATGAATGCTTCAGGCAGAGATGATCTAAACTACTTTTAGTTCAACAATTTGGAAATATCCTAGTGAATGAATCCAAATTCACTTTTCCCTTGTTGAGCTTACCTAAGAGTCTGTATGTTGAAATGGTTGAGTCATAAGCTGAATGGACCCTGTGTCCTATGTCAAGAGATCCTTCACTGGTACATGTAACACACTAACTGAACAAAAATTTTGTGAGTGTGTATGCCAAACCACAAAAATTTCTGAGTGTTTTGCTGCAGTTAGCATTAGTTATAATGAACACATTGTCCTTTAACCCCTTCTTATGGTTTGGATCTGGAATGTCCTCCCAAAATGTGTTGGAAGCATGGTCTCCAATTAAGCAAAGTTCAGAGGTTGACTTTTAGGAAATGATTGATTTGTGAGGGCTGTAACTTCACTAGTGGTTTAAGTCATTTGATGGATTAATAATTTTAATGAATTTATAGGAAGGTGGTGAAAATAAAAGGCAGGTGGGGACTCAAGGAAGTATATGTCACAGGGGTGTGGGTTTGGGGACTATATCTGTCCTTGGCTCCTTCCCCAACCACCTTTCTCTTGGCTTCTTGTCTGCCATGAGTGAGCAACTTTCCTCCGTGATGTTCTGCCTCACCTCAGTTCTAGAGCAATGGAGGCAGTCAACCATGGACTGAAACCCCTAAAATCAAACCATGAATACAACTAAACTTCTAAACCCTAGTTGTCAGGTATTTTGTTCACATCAACACAATTCTTACTAACACTCCTATCCTTTTTTACCCTCAGTGTTCACCATATAACTTTCCCATCCAATTGATACAAGGAGTTGACCAAACTATCTTAGATTTAAATCTGATTACAACCTAGCCAACAAAGTGTGGGATAGGATGAAAATAAATGGATAACTGTGTAAATATCTGCCTTCTACCTCTTTAATGGTAGAAAATAATCCATTCCTTCAATGGCCAACATCAGAAATTTTTCCATGTAGTAATCCATTAGTACCTAACTATTAATTGCATAATATTAACAACATGAAGGGATTGTGAATAGAACACAGGCATAAAGCAAAAAAGAATCAAATTATCATAGCTTTTGAGAACACTGAAGCTATTAAAATATAATTTTTAAAATTGAGAATGCCATTTCACAGGCATAATTAAAAATGGTTCAAGGAAACTTATTCACTGTGTGTAATTACTTGTAAATATAAATTAGGGGGAACAGTGGCAGCTGAATGAAGTACAGCAAAATTAGATTTATGAAGCTTTTCCTCATTTGGAAAAAAGGGTCTCATAATTTAGGTCATTACAATTCTTATAAACTTACGTTAACCAGAATGAGAGCCACCAAGAATAACTTAAAGGGTAAAACAAAATTAAAATAAGAACTTATGCTTATTATTATTCATGAAGAGATTAGATGACATGTAAAAGAAGGCCAAACCAGGAAAACAGAAACTATCATTCAAAAGAAACAATGTAATAATGGTACAAACTTCCCAGAATAGGATATGGATAATGGTAAATCTCAGAATGAACAAATAATTTGTCAAATAATACTTTACAAATTATTGAGAAGAATGGTATCTAATTTGCCTACCACTGACACTTTGTGTATGTGTGTGTGTATCTACATCTATCCATACATCTATATGTATATAGATATATGTATTTATACATATATATATAACTTTTAGAAATTTTATGAATTATATATTACTTTAGCATCATTCAGCTGAAAAACTATCAAAGAACTAAGTGGCATGCCTAATATCAACTAATAACAGATAGAGCTAGAATTTGAGTTGTCTGACTTCATATAGGAGCCCGTCTACCACACTCTATGACATAGGCAAGTGGAATGGGAGGTGCATTTTATGAATTTCCATTATAATATTAATAATTACTTTAATAAAATTATTAATTATTGGCACTATCACAGGCTACAATATTGTATTCTTGTGAATAAAAAATGTACTGTTGAAATTAAGTTTAACTATGCATGATGGAACATATTCTGCAAACTGAAGAAGTCACTTTCTTCTATGACAAAGTAAAAACATGTATCTTGTATTTATGAACACATCTGCACTGTCAATCTCAGATATTTTTAATTCATATTTTTTCAACTGATTTTTCAAGTTTTATATTATGTTTTGTCTCTTTTCCCAACTTAATGTTGCTAATACTTTCTATGAGAATATTTGGAGATGAATTATAGCAATAATCTAAAATTAAATTTTGTTTTAAGGGGTTTATTTGTTTTTTGTACTATTAAAACAGAACTCAGGGCACTTTACCCCTAAGCTATATGCTCATACCTTTTTTAATTTTCATTTTGAGACATGGTCCTGCTGAATTTCCCAAATTGACCTCAAATTTGAGATCCCCCTGCCTCAGTCTCCATCACTGGGATTGCAGGGGTGCACCACCAGCCTCGCTGAGAGACGTTTGAGAAAAATTATTTACCTTGCATTCTGAAAACAAGAGGTGATATTTTGTCACAGATATCACTGGATCCAGGGTAACAAGACATGTCTATAAGACACCAAATTGACACCAGTTTCCACCAATAACATGCTTAGTCCACAGAAATGCTAAAGTTTTTCTCAGTAACTATCAGCACCCAAGGGGAAAAATGATGAATCTCAATGAAATTTGACAATACTGGACAATGAGTCAAAAATCTGTTCTTTCCAGGAAATTTCTGTAACCACAGTTCCTAGGACTGCTCTTGATTTTGAGCTACCTGAAGAAGTTTCATCCTGCACAAGGAGAAAGGTAGATTTAGAGTTTAGCACTTTTCTGATTCCATTCTCCTAACTTTACTCAGTTGCAAATATCTTTGGACTGCAGCTCTCAGGTCTCACATGTTATAAAGAATATAAATTATTATTATATAATGGAGTCATTGATCTGGGAGGAAGCAGCTCCTTCACTGTGGAAATGAAACATGGATAACAATAGTCAAATTTAGTTACACAAAATACCTGCTATTTATACTTCTAACATGTACTTTACAAATCACAATCTCTTTTACCTATGCTACAATCTCATGTTTAGGATTTTGCTCAAATCGTTTTAAATTGAACATTAGAAAAATTAAATATTTTCATTGTTCTCATCATTTTGATGAAAGCCTGAGTTTCATCAAATCTTGATGTGATGTTTCTGCTGTTGTAATTTTCTTCTTTCATTTTTATTGTACTTCCTTTTACCTTTCCATTATTATAGTTATAACTTTATATTATTTTCAAAGGTTACTTTTTTCCTATTTTTTTAAGGATTATAATGTAAAATGTCTTCTGTATTGATTCACAGTTCATGTTTTAATTTCTCCTCTAATGTAACAATTTTGTATAATTAAGCATAATTTTAAAATGCTATGCTTACAAAATAAGGTATATTATTGCCAAAAAAAAATGTTTTGGGGGTTTAAGATATTGGCAAAGTGTCTCTCCTTTTAATTTCTGTCCTAGTACGTGTCTCACTAAAATATGTTAAAAGCTGAAAGTAGAGATGTTGAAGCATATTTGCAAAAGTGAAAAACTGCATACCAGAAATTGCAAATCACATCTTTTCAAAATAAGTAACTTTAGGTTTAACAAGCAAGTCTGAGACCTATGATTAAAAAGTGGTGTGGGTATGTTTTATTCATTCTCCAAATGGTTGTTTTGATGAATTATAGATGTCAGTTTTTTCAAATGTAGTAAAGGAACTTCTTACAAGGATCTTTCAGCTAAGACATATGCACATTCCCTGCCCCAACCCTTCTCAGTCCAAGTTTCTGGACTTGCTCAGAAACCTAATGGTACACTGCCTTTACCTGTTGCCTTTGCAATCAATTCACCCAGGCAGAATAAAACTTCAAGATTACATCTTCGAATCCCAAATGCCCAGAACCTTATATACTAGATCATTTAAAAGTTTGATCTTTCAATGTGTGTAAATGTAACTGTGATACAAAGGGCTCAAATGATATTTTCCTTTGTTTTCTAATTGCTAAGCATTCCCTGAGTAAGTGATACTTCCAGAACACACACATACATCAGGCTTAAATTGTTTTTAGGGTCCCATCCAATAAAAGTGAACAGTGCTTCTCATGGAAATTTTTGAAGTCTTTGCTTCCATGAACTATTAATGCAATTTTGTAGGAACTAGTTTAATTAACAGGCAAGATCAGCAACAACTATTTGTTCTGCTGCTTGCTTATGATGACTAAAAGTGTTCCACAGCAATTAAGTATCTTCCTAAGTCTGGGAAATGTTTATGAAAGCAGAATTAACACATTTAGAGCAACTAGGACCTGAACCACACTGTCTAGGCTGGAATAAATGAAGTGGTCACCACTGGCAGCAAAACACTATAGGATCAGGGAAAATTTGATCAGAACTGAGGAAGTGCAAAGTTGAAATAAAAGAAGGAAGGGTGGGTATATAGCTTGAGTGCTGAATAAGATAACATATGATGAGAAAAGCCAAGAAAGTCATAAACTAAGAAACAGAAGAACTGATTAGAGGTTGAATAGAAGTTGGACTTTGGCACAAGGCTGTAGGCCATATGTATGTCATTTTGTGGTATAAGAGTGAGTCATCTTGCCTATAGAATTCAGGACCACTGGACTCCCTGGTGCATGCCTATAATGCCAGAGGTTTGGGTGGTCTAGATAGGAGAAGCCTAAATTCAAAGACAGCCTCAGCCTTAGTGAGGCTCTAAGCAATTTAGCAACACCTGTCTCTAAATTAAAAATAAAAAAGGTTCAGGGGAAGTAGCTCAGTGGTTAAGCACCCCTGGATTCAATAGGATTCTTAATATTAGTAACAATGGGGTTTCAGGCATATCCTAACTTAGTGTCTTCTCTCCTAGCTGCTTTCAAATGTTTATTCATTGCATATGCTTCTGATGATACTAAAATGCTCCCTGGAAAACAGAGCAAAAAGAATATTCCATTTGAAAAATATTGTACTATTTTGTTACACATTATTTCTAGACACCCATTTATGCAGGTGAAATTTCCATATTATTATTATATTATTATCTAGAGGAAGGGCATGCTTTCTAACCTCTCTGAATCTTCTCATTTAAAAAATACAAATTATGCTAAAGAGAAAAGAGTTCAGTTCAAGGACCAGTGTGTTATAGGATCTCAAACACATGAACTGTGATTTGCTCTTTTCATGTGGTAATTCATATGAAACAAGTTATGGTGTGGGTGTTAGGTATTCCCCAAAAACTCATGTGTGAGATAATATAGGAAAGTTTACGGGTGAAATGATTGGATTAGGGGAGTTTTCCCCTAATTGGTATATTAATACTCTGACCAGGATTAGCTAGGTGGTAACTATGGACAGGTGGGGTGTGGCTAGAAGGGCTGGGTCAATAGGGGCATGTCCTATGGGCCTATATTTTATATTCTTAAGGAAAGTGCTCTCTCGCTCTCTCTCTCTCTCTCTCTTTTTTTTTCCTCTTCCTCCTCCTCCTCCTCCTCCTCCTCCTCCTCCTCCTCCTCCTTCTTCTTCTTCTTCTTCAGTCCATGTCCTGAACTGCTTTCCTTCATCACTTTTCTGCCATGATGTTCTGCCTCACCTCAGGCCCAGAGCAGTGGAGTTACCAATCTGTGGACTGATACCTCCCAAACCCTGAGACCCCAAATACACTTTTCTTCCACTAATTGTTCTTGTCAGGTCTTTTGTTCACAGTAATGAAAAAGCTGACTAAAAAAGAACATAAAATTGAGGATGATAAAAACAATTTGAAAGGGATAATATAGAGAAACTAAAGAATATTGAAAATATCATAAGGACACATACTTTAAAAGACTGGAAGAATACAAAAATGTGAAATTATGAAAAAGGAAACAAACTAAAGAGAAATATACTGGAAAGAAATTGAAAGAAATAAGCAGACAGGAAATTACAGATAATGCAGAATCAAGGGGGTTTTGTTTGTTTTTATAGTGGAAAACTGTAGGAATGGTTTGATTTACTGTACAATCTCAAATAATTAGATAAATTCATGTCTAAGTTCATTCTTTTGTACCATAGAAATGAGGCATCTGAGTAGAATTAGAAAAGACAAAGAGAAACAGGGCAAAAAAATAAACTAAAAAATCATATTTAGAAACTAAGTCCATGATAGAAGCAAATTCTAAAGTGAATAAAGCTTTACAACTAAGGAATGGCAAGGATACTCAGAAGATGCATTGGAGATTTGCCAAATTACAGAATATTTATAAAAATTTTTAAATAGTCACAGGCATCTAGAGGGAAGATATGCTTTATAGCTTTGAGATGTTCAGTTCTATGATCTAGTCTCAAGAGTGTATGTTCTCTTTTATTCCATCTTTAATTAAAAATCAGTGACCCAACTGTGCATCAAAATATCTCCAGAAATTACTGCTTTCACTTCCTTTCAGTATTGCAAGAATAATGAACTTCATATAAGTACTTCTGCCTTCATTCAGTTCAGCAACATGAAAACTACCCAAGTGTCTCAGAAGGACCAAAGCTTTTCCCCAAAATCTCCAAAAGCAAAACAGGTATTCAGGGGAACTCTGTACAGTTGAAAAGGGACGGTGAATACAAAGCAAAAAGGCTCACTTAGAACAATGAAGTAACGCAATCATCATTAATAAAGCATGTATTTGACAAACATTTTCAAGAGAGCTATATATTCATCACTTAATAAGGTACAGCTGAGCACAGTGGCACGTGCCTATAATCCAAGCAACTCAGGAGGCTGAGGCAAGAGGATCACAAGTTTGAAGCCAGACTTAGCAATTTAGCAAGACCCTAAAACTTAGCAAGACCCTGTCTCAAAATAAAAATACAAATAGGGATAGGGATATTTCTCAGGGGTTAAGCACCACTGTTTTCAATTTCTGGTACCAAATGTGTGTGTGTGTGGAGGGGGTGTGGGTGTGTGTGTGGTGGGGTGTAAATTGAGAATTGATATTCAGTTACTTTGACCAAAACACTGAAATTCTTCATATTCATTAGTAAGGAAAAAGGCTGTGCTAGGAATTGTGTTAGTGAACTTTTTGTCTCTGTTTTCAGAATACCTGACAAGAACAGCTTAGAGAAGGAAAGATTTATATTGGCTCGCAATTTTGGAGGTCTCAGTCCATGTTCAGTGACTCCATTGCAGAAACATCACAGTGTAAGGGCATGTGAGCTCTCTGGTCTAACACGTGAGCTTTGGAGGGACATTCCTATATCCAAACAGAACTTTGAGTTTTCTGGTGAGTTTAATGGCAAGAGCCATGAGCAGGAAATGGGGACTAAGAATAGTGTTGGCAAGACATAGGCTGCACCTGTATCTACTGAGTACAATAAAGTAGCCTGAGGAATTTGGAATGGAAAGGAGAAATGGGAAATAAAGTAATTTACTCTTATTCTCATATTTTTGTTATAGCTTATCTTATTATTTTTAAGTTGACAAAAATCATATATACTTACAGTATGCAATATGATATTAAAATATGGATACATAAAAATATTTACATTGTGGAGTGATTAAATAAGAAAATTAACACGCATTACTTTACACACTGACCATTTATTTTTAGTGAAAACATTTAAAAATCTACTCCCTTAGTAATTTTTAACTATACAATACATTGTATATAATTAATTTTAACTATAAAATATATTGTTATTAACTACAATCATCTTGTTCAATAGATTTTTGGACTTATTCATCATTTCTAACTGAAATTTTGTATTTTTTCAATGCTTAAAAGTGATACTTAAAGCAATCCTGAACAAGAAGAGCAATGCTGGAGACATTAAAATACCAGATCTCAAATTATACCATAGATCTATAGTAACAAGACAGCATGGTATTTGCATCTAAAGAGACATGAAAACCAATGGAAGAGCATAGAAGATACAGAGGCAAACTCACATAAATAGTTATTTGATACTTAACAGAAATGCCAAAATCGCTCTTATGGGAAAAGACATTTTTTGAACAAATGGTTCTAGAAAAACTAAATATTCATATGTAGAAGAATGAAACTTGATCCCTATCTCACCCTGCACAAAATTCAACTCAAAGCGGATCAAAGTTCTAGGAATTAGAACAGAAGATTTTTAGCTGCTAGAAGAAAATGTAGGCCCAACACTCTAACAGGTTGGCACAAAAACTGATTTCCTGAACAGGACTTCTAAAGCACATCCCACAGTAAGTGGGATGGCATCAAATTAAAAAGTTTCTACATGGTAAAGGAAACAAGAGTCTGAAGAGAGAACCTAGAGAACGGGAGAAGATCTTTGCAGCATGCTTCTCAGGGGATTAGTAACTAGAATATATAAATAATATCAGTATAAATAACCCAATTAATAAATAGACAAAAGAGAGAGATTTCTCAAAAACAGAAATACAAAAGGCCAATAAACATATGGAAAAATATTCAGTAGCAATCAGGAAAACTGAAATCAAAACAACATTAAAATTCATCTGATTCCACTCAGAATGGCAAGTATTAAGAATACAGATAATAATGTTGATGATAATGTGGGAAGAAGGTACACATGTACATTGTTGGCGGGACTGCAAATTAGTGTAACCAGTCTGGAAAGTATTATGGAGACTTTTCAAAAGACTAGGAATGGAATGGCTTCACCATATGATCCAGCTATCCCATTCTCTAGTACATATCCAAAAGATCAAAAATCAGCATACTACAGGGATGCAGCCACATCACTGTTAATAGAAGCACAATTCTCAATAGCAAAGCTTTGGAACAAATCTAGATACTTGTCAACAGATGAGTGGATAAAGAAAATGTAGTATATATACATAATGGTGTTGTACTCAGCTATAATAAAGAATTAAATTATGGCATTTTCAGGTACATGGATAGAATTGGAGACCATGAAGTAAGTGAAGTGAGTCAGATCCAGAAAAATCAAAGGTCAAATGTTTTCTCTGATATGTAAAAGCTGAAATAAAATAAGGGGGGGAGGGAGAAAAGACAAGAAAAGGAATGTGGATTCATGAAAATAGGAGAAAGATTAGTGGAGTAGAATAAGGGAAATTGAGGGAGAGGAAGGAAAGTGGAAAAAGGGTAGAATGAGTCTGACCTACCTTTCGTATGTACATATATGAACATACAACTGTGAATGCACCCCTATGTATATCCACATGACATTAATTTTTTTTTAAAAAGTCATAAAGAGAAAAAGTAAGGATCAACAGGTTAGAGGTAAAGGAACAGGGGCAGGGAGAAGGGGAAGGAAAGAGGAAGTAATGAGGACTGAATTAGAGCAAATTATATACCATGCTTGTATAATTATGTCAAATGAACTCCAATATTATGTGTGGGGAGCCATCTATGACTGGTATGAGAACCTGGCGAAGTTAGAGTCATTAACCAGGAATGCCTGACCTCAGGAACTCACAGTTGGGATATCCGTTGTTTGAGAATGCCTGAGTCATGTGGTACCCTGCCTTAGCTCACTGCTCAGGTTCAGGCATAGGCATGGGAGATGGGAGTGACCCTCTACAGCCAAACAGCCTGCTTACCTCCCCTCCCCATCCTATTTTTTACGAAGCTCCTAATGGTCCCCTTTGATCTATACTGCTATAAAGAAAGCAAGCTGTGGGCTGCTTCTTTGTTAGAGCCAGACCCTTCTGGACAGTTCAACCAGTCACTCCCCTGTTTCAAAAATATTCTTGACTTTTTGTGTTTATTTCTGATATGTGTATTTCTGAGCTTTTATTTTATAGCCAGGCCATCCCTCCATTGGGAACACTTTCTCTTGTTCATGCGGGACATGAGCAAGTATGAATAAATAAAGTGAACTAATAAAAATTGATGCTTTTAAAAAAATGATTTTTTTAAAAAAATCATTAAAAATGATAAGTTTTCCACTTATCAGGGAAAACATTCAGCCTTTGGTTTTCTGGAATTGGCTTATTTCACTTAGCATGATATTCTCCAATTCCATCCATTTATCTGCAAATGCCATAATATTATTATTCTTTTTGGTTGAGTAATATTCCATTGTGTGTATATACCAGTTTCTTTATCCATTCATCTGTTGAAGGGAATATCTAGGAGGCTAATTAATTTTAAAAGTGATTCTTAAAATTACAATATGTATATCTTAGAAATTGTGTTTTAATTAGGTGCCATAAAATTTTAACTATTCTAAATATTGGTAATTACTGGCACTTGGGCACCCTATAAGTCTGTTTCTTTAGATCCTAAGAACAATGCTAAGAAGATGTACAGTTTAACTTGCAAAATCTTGAGAATTTTTGACTGATAATAATTGATATCAATTTTGAGTGTGTACATCTACTCAGAAGTAGAATTGTTGGATAATATGGCAATTCTATTTTGAGGAAAGATCACACTGTTTTCTATAGTGGCTATAACATTTCACATTCTCACCAGTCTTGCCCAAATATTCCAACATTTCCCATACTCATGCTAACATTTGTCATTTTCTTTTTCCCCTTAATATTAATTATCATAATGGGGTAATATGTTAATGGAACATTTTAATTGAGGACTTAATGCTTGTTGTATACTGGGAGCAAGATAGTAAGTACATCATAACAAGTTCCAAGGGTATTAACAAAGTTCTTTTGTATGTCACAAATTCTATTTTCTTCCTATTTTGTCAATTTAAAAATGTTTCCTCTTCCATAAATTTAAAAATATTTTCCAAATGATATTCAGCAGGTTCATATAAAAATAAATCTGAAAAATATCACTGAAAAATCATAGCCAATTCCTTAACCTATCATTTGCTAAATCTCATTTCTTCTTTTTTCGTAAGTAACCATAAATTATAGGTGGCAATAAAACAAGTGTTCACAAGAAATTAGTAAGTGTTTATAAGTGTTTACAAGGTTTTATTTGATATCACAACCTCTTCTCCATTTGTAAAACTTCTAAATGATTGAAAGTCTATCATTACAGCAACAGTCTCAATGTTTGTGTGGCCCCATATATTCATGTGTTGAAATTCTAACTCCAATGTGTTGTATTAGGAGGTAGGTCCTTTGAGAGAAATTTAGTTCATGAAGATGGGACTGAGTGCTCTCAAATGGAATTAGTGCTCTTATAAAATGGATTCCAGAGGATCTTGCTTGCCCTCTTTCTGCCACAAGAGGATGAGGACAGGAGAGTAGAGTCAGCAGTTTACATCCTGGAGGACAATCCTCACAGGGCACTGAACCAACAAGCACCTTCATCTTGGGAACTTCCCAACCTCCAGAATCGTGAGAAAAAAAAAAAAAAAAACCCATGTTCAAGTCACCCAACCTATGGTATTCAGCTAGATCAACTTAAACTGACCAAAATAATTAGATAATTGCTCAGGGGGAGGGGGGGAGAGAGAGAGAGAGAGAGAGAGAGAGAGAGAGAGAGAGAGAGAGAGAGAGAGAGCGAGCGCAAGAATCAACCCAAATATACATGATTCTCCTTTCATTTTTCTGAGATCACAACCAAACTTAAATCCTAATGAGAGAATTCCTCAGGCTCTAAGGGACAGAGAACCCAGTGGACAAGGTGCCAGGAGCAAGGGAAGCAGTGGAAGGCGATGGATTCAGAAAGCCGTTGAAGTCTGGGCAGCAGTGGCTGTGCCCACCTTCCTTGGCTCTGGATCACACCCAGAAGCAACAAAGACTGCTTAGGCAGCTGCTTGGGGTCATAAGCCAGCAGCCATATAGAGTGACTCTAGGGCTTTCTAAGAAGGAGGGGATGTGACGGAATTTAACTGACTCTGAGAATTTCACTTGATTTAGGAGATTTTTTTACCCAATGAGAACATCAGGGGAAATTAGAGACCATGTGAGTTTTACTCTTACTGGAAGCAGGAAATTCTTTTTCAAATTGATTGGAAAAGTTATTTAATTTTTACTTTGAACATCTCTCAAGATTAAAAGCTTACTCCTGTATGAAGGAACATAATCCTTCCTACTGAGAGAGAGATATCTTATGTTGACTTAAAAGACATACACTTCTCCGTAAATTCTTGTACTTCTTCCCCTTTTTGTACCCTCTAGAACCTCAACCTATTCCTCCTGCCAATCAGCTAGGTATCCTGTGCCTTCTTTGCATTTTGTACTCTTAAGTTAATCATTTCTATCTCCTTCAACCTACTTAGTTCCCCAATTTAATAAACTTCATTCTCCTGGTAGGATTCCTCTGAAATGGCTCAATTAGGGCAAAATCATTGCCTGATTCATTTTTGCTTCATTATCACTTATGTTCAGTGGGAACTTAGTATGTGTTCTGACATGTAAGTTGTTTTTAGAAATGTAGCACCTACAGCATATTATCATATTCAATTTGCTGATAACAACAGAAACATATGTAACACTCAGTAACAAAATTTTTAAAGTACACTTTTCTAGCCAGGTCTGGTGATGCACACCTGTAACCCCATCTGCTCAGGAGACTAAGACAGGAGGATCACAAGTTTGAGGCCAGCCTCTGCAACCTAGAAAGACCCTGTCCAAAAAAATAAAAATAAAAAAGACTTTCTAGCCATCTCTTCTCCTGTCTCCAATTCTCATCCAATAAATAATCCTCTGTTCTTCTTCTCTAGGATATGAACATATCCCAAAGGAATGAATATAGCATGTTATTTCACATAAATAGGTGAAATAGGATGATTTATTTATAATTATTGAATGTGCTTTGGCTCATTATCAGAAGTGTCAATAAATGACACTTTCAAACAACTGAAAGCCAATAGATGGGCTTATTACTAAAATATAAGAGAACAGAGTTCTGGTACCTTTTTAAATGCATTGTTTAGATATTAATTGACATATGCTAAGTGCTAGCACTTTGCAATGGTTTGTAAGGTAGATATAAGGATCCATATGAGGTCCATAAAAGGTGTTGGGGGAGTATTTGTGGGAAATGATTATTTTTACTACTAGCATTGGAATATCTCCAGAGAAGGTCAAATAGAAGTTTACCAGGCAGTTAAGCAGAATCTAAG
Source organism: Sciurus vulgaris (assembly GCF_902686455.1). NCBI lineage: Eukaryota > Metazoa > Chordata > Mammalia > Rodentia > Sciuridae > Sciurus > Sciurus vulgaris. The sequence continues at coordinate 49,099,433 of NC_136472.1, forward strand.
AAAATGTATAAGCTTAAAAAATAATGTTTTGCAAAAGAAAAAGAGACACGAGCAAGATTTAATACAATTTCTGAATAGGCATTGAATGCCAAGTACCAAAATACCTGAAACATATAAAGTACACTCAACACCATCATCTCTAGAGAAATGTACATTACATTTAGAGAAATGTACATTGTTTAACAAATTCTAAACATTTTTTATTTAATAAGCAAAATAAAATAAAATGTCACTCTACACGAAATAGTTAAAATTTAACTACTGTAAATCCCAATTTTTGACAAAAATAGTGACCAGCTGAAAATTTTACATTATCTGTGACAATGCAAATTGATAACATCATTTTAGGAAATGTTTGCATTATTAGATAAAAGTAGCCATGTATGTTCAAGACCTAGCAATTCTATTCCTGGAATATGCCCAAGAGAAATGAATGCTAGATATAAAATATGTACAAAAAATTCATAATTGTCTGTCATTGGGAATAACTTTATTCCACCAAATGGATAAAAGCTGAATAAAATCTGTTCATGTAATAAATGAGACAATGAAATGAAAGAACTTCTGATATATGCAGTAAAATGGATGAATCCCATACTTGTGATGATGAGAAAAAGAAGTCAAACAGGAGCAGAGCCTGCATAATTTTATTGATAGTTTGTTTTAAAATAGGGAACAAATATTCTATGCAAATGGAGGTCAGAATAGTACTTCCCCTTGGGAAGTAATGTTAATTGGGAGGGATTCAGAGGATGTGTTCTTGGAGTGCTGGGAGTATTGTGTATCTTTATTCTCATGGAATTTTCATGGTATGTACATGCCTCATTTAGTCACCTTTTTCACTGCTGTGACTAAAAGACCCAACAAAAACAATTATAGAAGAGGAAAAGTCTATATGAGGGCTCATGTTTTCGGAGGTCTCAGTCCATCGACAGTAGGCTCTGTTCCTTGGGGCTTAAGGTGAAGCAGAACATCATAGTAGAAGAGTGTGGCAGCTCACATGATGATCAGGAAGCAGAGAGAGAGAGAGAGAGAGAGAGACTCCACTGTCCAGAAAGAGAATATATACCCCAAAGCCATGCTCTCAATGCCTACCTTCTCCAGTCACACCCTACCTGCCTTCAGTTACCTCTTAGTTAATCCCTATCAGGGGATCAATTCACTGATTGGGTTAAGACTCTCACAATCCAATCATTTCTCTCCTTTAAACCTTTTGCATTGACTCGAGCATGATCTTTTGGGGGTCGCCTCAGATCCGAACCATAACATTCCTGCTTTCCGCTGTATATTGAGTTGGAAACTGAAGGTTCTCTATATAACTGAATATAAGATATATTTCAATTAAAAAGTAAAAGAATAGAAACAGAAAAGTCACCTTAACGAATTGCAACTGCATGAACAAGGGAGGATTAAATAATTTTGGAGATTTAAGAATGAAACACAGACTATTATGGCTAGAGAATAGGCAACAAGGGAATATGTAATGAGAGGTGATACTAATCTGATGAATTTCAAGTATCCCTGAATTCCACATGTACTTGTGTGTCAGTTCCTGACACATTAGATCCAGTATTTAATATTTCAATACAATATAAATTTATTTTGTTCCAATAATAGTTATGAATAAGCATGATTCAGATCAGCAAGGTAATTCTTCATGTAGTTATTAGGGATATATGTCAATATGAAACTCAGAGCCTTATCACTTCCATTTACAAGCCATCAGTGAGCTAAGGGAGATGGCCCCTCTTAGGTGAAAGAGAGGGTTGGAAGTGTAATCTAGCTGTGCCAAGAATGCGAGGAAGAGTTGATTTTTTATATTGATGTGCATGAATTTAAAGAGGCATTGTGGAACCATTGAAGCTTATTTTCCAACTGGGCATGACAGAAGCAAAGTCAAGTCAGAGAAGAAATATGTTTTCTATGCAATGATCTTAAAAGAGCTTAGAGTGCTCTGAGAAGAACTTTCCCTCTGTTGAGGTCAGTGTAGAAAATTATTGCCAAATGCCAAGTGAATTTTCACTCATGGCCCTGAACTAATGACATGTGGTGACTGTCATACAACCAGCTTCAAAACATTAGATATCTGACTAAATATCCATTGCCATTTCTCCTGGGAATCTAATTTTATGACCTTTCAACACAAGCACACCTTATTAGATAGTATATTAGATTCTAAATTTCCTGTTGATATGAAAAACAAAGGAATTCAACCTCCACTGTGACATGCCAGAGGATATGAGGATAGAGGAACTTAATCCTACTGAGAGGTTGATTGGGTTTCTTTCTTTCTTTCTTTTTAACCTGTTTGACATTTTGACAATTACTTTTCTTGTAACTGCTGAAAAAGGTTAAGCTTATAATGTGTTTTGGGATGCCAGGTACTTATCTATAAGCATTCAAACACACCTACATGCAGCCTTTTAGAAAGCCTTAGGTTTCTTTCAAAGTAATTCAAAGATTGAATTTCTTTGTCTAGAATAATATAAAGAAATTGCAATGAATCACAGAATGATAAAACCTCCACATAGAATGATCTTTGTAAAGAACCTCACTGCTCTCCCTGAAGTGCAAATTGATTCCCTTCAGCACCAGTGTTGACAAGCAGATGTGTCACATTCTCAATGTCAGAAAGTTAAATGTGAGGGAACCCAGTGAACCCTGAAGAATTCTAACTGACATACCATAGGTTATAATGCTCTTCACAATGCAGAGCTTAATACTAACAGCAGTAACAGTGGAAAAGGACAAGTCAACTTTAAATATTTGTATGCCCTCCTCCATTCATTGTTAAATTGATGTTTTAAGATTAGAAGGTTCAAATAATCACAGAATGCTTTTAGTTGTCTCATTCGTTCAAATAGTTGAAAATACATTTATAAGAAATGCCTTCAGACCTTGATACCTCTACTAATAGAAGGCATGTCTGAGAAAGGTAGAAGTATATAGTTCTTCTAAATGGTATCAAAATGTAGAATTGATGGTTTTTGCAGTAGGTAGTAAGCATGTGGCATTATGATTTCTGGAAAAGTCCAGATTCTCAGATACTATTTCATTTCTCAGAATGTGGTGACTGTCACACAAATAGCATCAAAACATTAGATATTTCTCAGAATGAACTACTCCTATTTCATTCAGTCAAGACAAAAATGTTGGAATCATACTTGACTACTCATTCTCCTGAGGAGCAAGGATTATAATTACCATGGGTACAGAAAGTAAGATCTAGAAATATCATGTAACACTTAAATGCTAACCAGGCATATGGAAAATATACATAAAAAAATACATAAATATACATATACATGTGTGTGTATGTATATATATATATATATGTATATGATTTTTCAAGCAATTGCTTTGTTATAGAAAGTTGGTTTATTTTCAACCAATTATTAAATAAAAGGTGTGGAAACAATTCAAACAACAAGAAATATTTAGTCCCTTCCAAGAATTTTGTTGTTGTTAAGGCAAATAGAAGTTGCATTTGTCTTTTACAGTTTCTCTGAGTACCTCAGATGTTTTCCTAGCTATCTGAGTTGTATGGTTCAGTAAATATTTACAAATTGATTTACAAGAGAAATATGAAAATATCAAGATGCTGTTAAAATTGTTAATATTAACACCCCAAAATTATTCTTCACTTTTTCTTTTGATTATTCTCTAATATTTTCTTCTCACTAAAAGAACAATCTCCTTAAAAAGTTTATTTTTGGGTTTGGGACTTAGCTCAAAATTGGCAGAGCACTTGCCTGGCCTGATTGAAACCCTGGGTTTCATACCCAGCACTGATAAACTAAAAAGTTTTCTTTGGCCACCTTTTTTCAGCTGCTGCTATCAAATACAATTTAATGAACTCAGTAGAGTAATTCCTTATCATTTGTGATTAATTTTCTTCAGTTTCTACTACCCTTAGTCAACAAGTTCTGAAAATATTGAGTAGAAAAGTCTAGAAATATATAAGCCATCAGATTTTAATTGTGTACTATTCTGAGTAGCATAGTGAAATCTCACACCATCCTACTTGATCCTTCCTTGGATTTGAATCATCCCTTTATCCTGAGTATCCACCTTATACATACTACACTTCTGTTTTTAGAAGTTCTTGGTAGTCAGGTTAGCATCGCTGTTCTTATAGTTAAGTAACCCTTACATTACTTAAGAATGGCTTCCAAGTACGTAAGTAGTGATACTGGCAATTTGGATAGACCAAAGAGAAAACCAAAAGTGTTTCCTTTATAGGAAAAGGTGAAAAGTACAATCAGATATTTCGATAGAGAGAGACTGTATACATATAACTTATATCACAACATATTATTATAATTATGTTTTTATTAGTTATTGTTTTTCTCTTACTTTTTTATTTATAATTTTAATGTAATGATTTAAATATAGAAAAACATAAATAGTATGTTTAGGGTTCAGTACTAAGTACTACCTGTGGTTTCAGGCATCTACTGCATGTCTTGGAATGTACCTTCATTGATAATGGACCTACTATATTAGCCAATGTTTTTTCCTACCTAACTAACAAATGAACGATGCAAATGCTTATTTGGTCAACGGGCACATTTTAATTTTCTATTTTTGTGAAGAAATTCTGCTCTGATGAAATATTTTAAATTTTCTAGTGTTTCTAACTTCTGCTTTTTTGTGAGTTGAGAATAATTGTTGAGTGAATTGTTTGGTAATATTAGTGTAAATTTTATCATTTTAGCATACCTATACTGCCATTATATAACAGACTCAAATGTCAATTAAAAAAAAAAAAAAAAAAACAAGCTGTAGTCTACTGTGTCTCACAGACCATTCATTCAAATTCTACTTTTATGATTTTTGTTTTGTCATGATTGGTATGCAACATTAAAATAATATGATAAACTAAAATAAAATAAGAACTAAAAATGCTCTGGCAAGACAATACTGGAAAAGCTGTCAAGTCATTACTGCAACATTTTGAGTTGAACCACATGAAATGCAAAGCAATATGATTTTGTTTCTTCTGTAACAACTCTACCTTTACAGTGCATAAGTACATAGATGGGAACAAGCATAGAATTTTCCAAAATAACTTTATTCATGGAAACTGAAATTGATTTTCACATAAGCTTTATGTGTCATAAAATATTGCTTTTCTTTTGATCTTTCACTTTTCAAGTATGTCAAAACTACCCTTAACTTACTGCCAAAACTAAACTAGGCAGTGGGTGAATTTGTCCTGCAGGCCCAGACTTGGCCAGCCCTTGGATTAAAAGAAAGATTTGTGCCCAAGTAATTAAGGCAACTTCAGATATGAAAGTGCTTTTTCAATTTTATAAAAATAGCAGGGCATACATTCCAGTGTTCTGAGGAACCAGACTACTTCAAATTTCAAGAATTTTAAGAGATGCGAAGTCCAAAGCAATTCTGATCTTAACCCATAGTATGTGACCTTTTCTCCAACTCACTACATATGCTGTAAGATTTTCCCTTTATCCCCAGTGCCACAGATATTCACAATGACATGTATGCCTTGGTCTGATTTTTTTTCTCATCATTTTGTGAGTTTAAGATTTTTTGACTGATTAATTTATAAAACATATATTTTCTTATTTTTTACAACTTTGTCCTATAAAATTTTGGTTTTTTTTACCCTTTATACCCTCAAAGGCCTTTGATGGATTTATGATATTTAATACATATCCCCTTAGTGTAAACTTATAAGTAATGAAGAAATGAGTTGAAAGAGTTCTTAGAAGTTAAGACTCCTAGTTTTCCATTTCTATGGAACCATCGTATGACCCAACTACACCACTCCTTGGTATTTATTCTGAAGAATTAAAGTCATCATACTACAATGATACATGTATACCCATGTTTACACCTGCACAATTCATAATAGCCAAATAATCACACCAGATTAGGTATCCATCAACACAAGAACCGATAAAGAAAATGTGGTATATATACACAATGGAATTTCATAGAACCCCAAAGAAAACTGAAATTAGGTCAACTTTTTTTTTTTTTTTAACATCTGCTCACTCCTTTCAAGCTCAAGTAAGTGGTTCCTCAAATACTTGAAGCACAACTACTCTAGAGCACAATCTACATTTGCTGAACTGTTTATAAAACCAAACTTAAAGGCCGGCGCGGTGGCACACACCTGTAATCCAGAGGTTCATGGGGAGACTGAGGCCGAAGGATTGCAAATTCAAAGCCAGCTTCAGCAACTTGGTGAGGTCCTAAGAAACTCAGAGAGACCCTGTCTCTAAATAAAATATAATAAAAGGACTGGGGATGTGGCTTAGTGATTAAGTGCCCCTGGGTTCAGTACCCAGTACCAAATAAATAACAACAACAAAAAAAACCCAAACTTAACTCCCAGGAAATCTATCATCTGATTATTAATTCACCTGTGCTAATTAATAATCAATGACTTTTAAGTATTTGAAGTTAGATATGTTCTCCATATTTTGTGCCAGGTACAACCTAAATATCCACATTTTTTATTATCTTGCTGTTTTCATAACTCATGGATTCTAGGTCCTCACTGTCCCTCAATCAAACTGATGACTGACAATTAGTATTTGCTGGCAAGTGTCAGTATCAGCTCTGTAGTAGAGGACAGAGCTTGAGACAGAAATGCAGAATATTCCCTACTTTGTTTTAGACATCATAAAAGGTTGTAATTCAAGTAACATAAAATTTTATATTCATTCATTGTATTGTTGGCTCATTTTGAAAATCACTGTCTTTGATCATAGGTATACACAACTACCATCCTCCTGATAGCTCTGACAAAGTGGTAGGGTCTCAACTTTATAAATCAGAAAACTTATAATCAAGAATGTTAAACACTTTTGTCAGGTGCCACCACTTCTGCGATCCAATATTTGAAATGAGGGTTCAGTCACGTCAAATATGAAGTAACTTTCCAAGAACCTTAAAGGAAGAATTATGAAGTTTTCTTCTGCATATATCTTTATAGGTATGAGAATTGGTGTCAGTATTTCAAAGATGAATAACTAAACTCCATGACCTTAAGATATGTCTTTTTTCCTTTAATTACAATGCCTTGTTGAATGAAGAGTTTAATTACAAACAGGATAGAAAATACTGCTCATGTTTAATTCGCTAATTTTAAGCGTGAATTATCTCACATTTACAAATTTTGCCTTATAATAGCATAATTTATTCTCATTAAGCAGAATAGTACTTCTCATCCTTCTCAAATCTCAGGAGGAAAAGGATTCAAAGTCTTTAAATGATACAAAGGGTTCTTGCATTTTAAAATCAATATAAAGCAATTAAGTACATGGTTTTATTATTTGCTTGATAAAAGAAATAGTTTTAAACAAGTCTAGTCCTAAAAGAATGGATTGCATTTGAAAAACTGTAGATAATTGTTTTACATTAAAATTATTTTTAAATGGATTATCCCTAAATTAGAACACTTCCTCTGGAGTCCTCCTCTTATGCTGTATTTCCAAAGCCATAAAGAATAGCCATATAAATTACTTCAAAATAAAGTAGATTACTTTGCTTTTTACATCTATGCAAATTTCAGTCCTTTTCTATAAAACCATCATTAATCTTCAGGTAGCTATATGCACTTGATTTATAATTTGTCAGAGGCCCACTATAGCTGATATCTTGCTACAAAATTAACTTACATGGCATTTCATTATCACCCACCCGCTATACTGGGGATTGAACCCAGGGGTGCTCTACCACTGAGCTATATCCCCAACACTTTTGACATTTTATTTTAAGATAGGTCCTACTAAATTGGTGAGGCTGACCTCAAATTTACATCTGACTGGCTTAGCCTCCCCAGCAGATGGGATTGTAGGTGTGCACCACCACCATGCCCAGCACTATTCTGTTTTTAATATATATGCTGGGTCCCAAATGCATCAAGTGTGATGTTCAGAGGTAAGTGTCCTTATTGAGCACTCTTTTCAGTGAATAGCCTCGGTTTTTGTACTTATCTATACAACCTCTAGTGGCCATCTTGGTACATAATTCAATGTTGCATAATTCAATAAATAAATATGCTGGGGAAAGTCACAAATAATTTAAATTACGAGGTACAACTTTTTACCTTAATGTCAAATAACTTAATTTTACTCTTTATTGGTCTAATCTGATTGTCACTGAATTTCTGAGCATGTTGCTCTCTGAGACATTTTGTTGTTGGCGGTGGTTTGTTTCTATAACTCCCTTTTCTGCTAAGATTATGTACCTCACAAAAGGAAAACAATGAGAAAATTCAATTTATTTGGACTGGCAGTTTCAGCATCATATCTGATTATTCTTCAAAACACCTTTAGGCATAGTCAAACTCTCCTTAAGAGCAGTGACCATGTGCAGCTGTACACCAAGGGTAAGGTGAGCATATAATTTATCTTCCAAACAATAACAATTTGGACAGTGAAAAGATATTCTATTTGTAATCTCAGTAAGACAATAAATGTACACTGAAAGCAGATATGTATGGTAAGGAAAAGAAGACAGATGTTGGGTTCAGACATGAATCTATATCCTAATTGCCCTGCTGTGTGACCTCATGCAAGTTACTTAAATTCTCTGGGTCTCCAATTCTTCATCAACAGTACAATAATAACCAACAAGGTATATAACACATGAGGATTAAATTGGGAAAAAATGCTTCAAATAATGTCTAAAGCAAAATAAAAAGGGTAGTTATTAAATATATTAAATGTAGTTGTCTTAGTTATTGCTATCATTTGTACCCTGAGAACTTGGAACATTGTGGAACATGGAAGGTTTTAAGTTACTACATGTTGAATAAATTTTAAAAAGAATAAGTTAGTGAATAAATATATTAAAACTGAATTATTATTGAATGAAATGAAATCACAACCGTCTTTTATGATAGTCGTGTAAGTCACAGACAGACTGGTACTTGTATTTATTGTACTAGGGAACAATCAAGACAGAGTTGAAGAAACTGCAAACTAAATTCAAATTAATATTATTCAGCAAAAAGTTAATGCACTTTAATATTAAATGTATCTTAAACTTTAAAATAATTGTAATTGTGATTTGTCTTCACTTAAATATATACAATATTTTTAATTCGTTATCAAATATTTTATCTTTATCTCATGACTCAGGATAAGTGAAGTTTTACTTAAACACGTAAAATAATTATCTTAAAGCAAGGGTTTATTTATACTTTGTGCCTAGGGCACAGTGGATTTAGGCACTCAGCAGATCAACTGCCCATCAAGGAACTGTGTGACCCAAGATGCTCGACCCTGCAGCTCCGTCTCTACATGGGAATCCCTCAGTGATCACTCTGATAGGGAGGAGAGAACAGGAAGAATTCATCCCAGCAAGAAGATGCTTCAGCAGGGAAATTCTCCGTGCTACTTCACACACAGCCCGTTGCCAGAACCATCCTTGCAATCTCAGCTAGCCACAAAAACGCTGAGAAGTACCCACCTTTCAAACTTCCTTAGGGGCAGATTGTCAGCCTGTGGAAGGATCAGGAGACGCTACCACACCTGTGCTGCCACCAGTGTTGACGAAAGCGATGGAAAGATCATTTGTCTTGCCAGGTGCAGTGGTGCAGGCTTATAATCCTGGTGGCTCAGGAGGATCCCAAGTTCAAAGCCAGCCTCAGCAAAAGAGAGGCTCTAAGCAACACAGTGAGACCCTGTCCCTAAATAAAATACAAAATAGGGCTGGGGATGTGGTTCAGTGGTTGAGTGCCTCTAAGTTCAATCCCTAGTATCCAAAAAGAAAAAGAAAAAAGTAACTAACTCACAAAATAAGCAGCCAAAATATCTTGGAGTAAAGCCGGGGTTAGGACAAATGATCTATTTTTGGGGAGGGAGGGAGCAGGAATTGAATTCAAGATATTCGGCCACTGAACCACAAACCCCTCTCTATTTTGTATTTTATTTAAAAACAGGGTCTCACTGAGTTTCTTAGTGACTTGCTTTTGCTAAGGCTGGCTTTGAACTCGTGATCCTCCTGCCTCAGCCTCCAGAATAGCTGAGATTACAGGCATGAGCCAAGCTACACAGCTAGTCTCTCTCTTCATTTGGGTAAACATGGTATGGCATGTGTGCTGGCATGGTGCTTATACTTCATGCTTCTCATCTGACATTACACCATAATATGCACACCTGGATCTGTATCCATATATTATATTTCTGCATTCCTCAGATGTATTATCCTACATTCTAATAGTCATAGACTATTTCATCATGTTAAAATACTGGCATTTATTAGATCTAAATGTTTGTTTCTTGTTTTAAGGTATTTTATGTTGGGTAAAATATTTGAAATAGTTAAGAAATACAGTAAATAACCCGAACTATAAGACTAAGAAGCGGAGTTAGAAAATACAAAGCACCGAGTTAAGCCAGTAGGGAGGTACGTCAAAACTTTAAGCAAGCAGCAGCAAGATATTGAACTTCAATAATGCTGGAGTGTAGGAATCACTGAAATAGTCAACTTCATGGAACTTAGCAAAGGGTTACATAAGGAGAATGAGAAACAGAAATAAGTTGAAGACTGTTTGGAGATGCTTGGTCTTCATGTCCAGAGTAGCAGCAGTACTATAATTCAGAATTCAGACGAAAGAGCCAGCTGACATTTGACTGTGAACATGCTGAGGCTGGCTTTTATATTGTTGCCCAATTTTTATTTTATCTTTCATTATGTTGTGGCCACTCATATCCATTCCTTTCATTTTTCTTCCAGACACACATTCCTTCCCCAATCCTGATGCTTAGTTTCTAGCAAGGTCATTACCATTCACAGCTCTAAAGCAAAATTTACAGAAAGCAAGCAAGTACTTTCTGTCCTCTTGCTGCAGAGATGGAGGCCCATTAGAGTCCAAAGAAAAGCATATTCATTTTCACTTCTGGATCCTAAACTTGAGGTGGTAGGTCACAATGCCTCTGGATCCAGCCATGTATATCACTATTCCATAGATTCATAAATTACATGTTAGGAGAAATTATTGTTTTTACTTACTTCTAGAGATCTAGATTCAGCTCTCTCATACATGTATTAGTCAGTTTGAGTTGCTGTAACAAAATTACAATAACAGGTGACTTAAGGAGCAGAAATGTATTTTCACTTACTTCTGAGGGATAGAAATCCAAGATTAGAATGCAATATGGCAGGATTCTGGTGAAGACCTTTTCTGTCTTGCAGACAGCTAATATCAAGTTGTATCCTCACACGATGGAAGAAAGAGGGAGCTCTGTTTTTATCGTCCTTTCTTTAAAAGGCAACCAGTCCAATTGGAGGAAAGCCTCGACTCTAATGAAGTAATTTAACTCTAATCCCTCTGGAAGGTCCATGTCCTAATACAGTCACATGAGAAGCTAAGGTATTCAGCACACAAATTTTGGACAGACACAATTCAATCTTTAGTTATATGTGAACAGTGTTCACAAGTAACTCTGTAGTAAGCTATGATAGTTTTTTCATAAATAGTTCTTTGCCCTGAATTTTTTTATTTGTTTGTTTCCTAGTTTATATTCCTATGTAGTATAAATGTACTAATTTGGCTTCAAATGCTTTTCCAAGGTTTAAATCATCACTAAAGACATTCAACTATGGCAGTTATTTTATCCATCCCACCAACACTAAGCCATCTGGATGTGGAAGATGCCCTGGTTTTAAGATGTCCATCTGGCAGAGACAGCTTGAGGCCAGGTGGTCTTTCAGGCCTGCATCACACACATCTTCCCCTCCATTCTCAGTCTGGGTATTTGTTTATCCTTTTGAGGGGGAGTTGGAGACCCTGCTTCCTATATTGGTGTCTTCTTTTTATTTTTATATGAAATATCCAGCTTCACTTTACTGAAATAAATTCCAGAAAGAGGGAGCAGGGCAGGCGCACAATTTGTGAGACATTGAATGTTGTTATTATATAATCTTTGTTTTACTTTAATACTTCAGTAATGGTTTCTCCACATGTAAGATTCTAGTCTGGAAATTAGAATCCATCTGAATGGCAGAATTTTGAAGACATAGCACTACTGCTTTTTATTTTGTTTTGTTTTGTTTTTTGCTTCCATTAATTGGGAAGTTTGAAGCCACTTTAATTTCTGACCTTCATTGTTGCTTGTCCAAATTTATGTATATTTCAAAATTTTTAAGTTCTTTTTGTTTTCAGAGTCAGAAAATTTTAGGATGTTTTGTCCAATGCATCCTTTTAATTTGAAAATTCACGATTGTTCATTTCTGAGAGGTTTTTGTTTTGCTGGTTCTTTGAGGATATTCATCACGATTTTTGTATCATCAGGTAATCTCTTTTTCTGTGCTTTTTATATGCATTCATACATTTTGTCGGAGGATTTTTCCAGGTACCTAATATGCATCTAATGATAATATAACCATTTCAAGGACTGGGAACAAAACAGAATGAGAAGCTTTTTGCATGGATGGGTCTGTTCTTCACTGTGCATGGCATCTTCTTGTTCAGAGTGTTTAGGTTTATCTCAACTCTCCCCACATAATGAACCTTCAGAACTTTTGTTGATATGAAAACTTTTCAGAAACTTTTCAGAACTTTTGTTGATTCATTGTCTGGTTGCCCAGATGAAAGAGGTGTTCTGAGGCTAAAATCAGCTTCACACTAGATCTTCTTGTTTTTGTCCCTTCCTCTTCCTGTCTCCCTGCCGCCGGGTGAGCTTGATGTCACATATTTCTAATCTCTTGGAGATTCTGTGGGATTAATTTGCTTGGGTCTCAGTTTCTCCACTTGCAGACTGATGTTCATTTTTCTCAAGTCTGTTTTATCACTAAGTACTGTTCTCCTTTCCAGCTTCCAAGATGTTGCTTCTATTTATCTTCCCTCTTTATTTCCATTCTTTTTAAAAATATATATTTGTATTTGTTCTAATTAGTTGTACATGACAGTAGAATATGTTTTGACAGATCACCCATAAATGGAGTATAACTTCTCCTTCAACTGGTTGTATATGATGTAGAGTTAACATAGGTTATGTAATCATATATGTACATAGGGTAATAGTATCCTATTCATTCTGCTACCTTTTCTCCCTCTGTGCCCCCTCACTCCTGTCTGTCTAGTTCAAAATGCCTCTATTCTTCACCCTCCACTTATTTTGAATTACCATCCACATATCAGAGAAAACATTTGTCGTTTGATTCTTTGGGATTGGCTTATTTCACTTAACATAATATTCACCAATTCTATCCATTTACTGGCAAATGCCATCATTTCATTCTTCTTCATGGCTGGGTAATATTCTATTGTGTACATTGTGTGTATATATACCACAGTTTCTTTATCTATTCATCTGTTGAAGGGCACCTAGGTTGGTTTCATAATTTAGCTATAATGAATTGAACTGCTAAAATATTGATGTGATTGCATCACTGTAGTATGCTATTTTTAAGTTGTTTGGGTATAAATCTGGGTGTGGGATGACTGGGTCAAATGGGAACTCCATTCCAAGTTTTCTGAGGAATCTTCATACTGCTTTCCATAATGGTTGTACCAATTTGCAGTCCCAACAGCAATGTATGAGTGTACCTTTTTGCCCACATCCTTGCCAACATTTATTGTTACTTGTATTCTTGATGATTGCCATTCTAATGGAGTGAGATGGAATCTCAATGTAGTTTTGACTTGCATTTCTGAATTGGAGATGTTGAACATTTTTTTCATATATTTGTTTATTGATTGTATTTCTTCTTCTGTGAAATACCTGTTCAGTTCCTTAGCTCATTTATTGATTGGGTTATTTGTTTTTTGGTGTTGAGTTTTTGAGTTATTTATATATCCTGAAGATTAATGCTCTATTTGAGGTACACGTGGTAAAGATTTTCTCCCAAGAAGGTTCTCTCTTCACATTATTGATTATTTCCTTTGCTGTGAAGAGCTTTTTGGTTGAATCCATCCCATTTGTTTATCTTGATTTTATTTCTTGCACTTTAGGAGTCTTGTTAAGGAAGCCATGTCCCAAGTTCACATGATGAAGATTTGGGCATCCTTTTTCTTCTGTTGGGCGCAGGGGCTCTGTTCTAGTGCCTAAGTCTTTGATACAGTTTGAGTTGAATTTTGTGCAGAATTAGCGATGGAGGTTTAATTTCATTTTATTACATATGGATTTTCAGTTTCCCTAGCAACATTTGTTGAATAGGCTCTCTTTTCTCCAATGTATGTTTTTGGCACCTTTGTCTAGTATGAGATAACTGAATTTATGTGGGTTTGTTTTTGTGTCTTCTATTCTCTACTGTTGGGACTGATGACATGTTAACTAACTCAGGCTGACTCCTTACTTTCTGGTGGGTGAGCAAGGTCAAGGCCACAAAGGCGGTTTCAATAGTTAATGACGATAAATCAGACCACCGTCAGGGATTGGTTAACAACAATTCCGCGAACGTGATCAGCTCGTGCTTGCCATGTAGTCCTATGGGACTCTCGCCTGAGTGAACCCCCCACCCCCCATGTGCCTTGCTGACCTTTAAGCTGATTGGTTCCCACCTAGCCTTCACCCTACATAAAAGCTGTGTGACTTCCTTAATAAACGAGTTCCTGCTGTGACTGGTCTCCCTGAAGTGTCTGAATGTCCTCAGCCCAGAGGACTGGGTGCGGGCGGTCAGTCGGCCCTACCTTTCCTGGTCTGGCTTGTTGGGGAGTGCTCCCTCCCTTGTTGCTGGTCGAGAAGAGCAAGGGGGCCAAAGACCCCAACACTGTAGACTTGTTCTACATATCTGTTTTGGTGCCAGTACCATGCCCTTTTAGTTACTGTGACTATGTAGTATGATATAAGTTCTGATATTGTGATACCTCCTGCTTCATTTTTATTGCTAAGGATTGTTTTGACTATTTGGGTCTTTTATTTTTACAAATGAATTTTATGATTGCCTTGTCATTGGAATATTAATAGGAACTGCATCAAATCCATATAACACTTTTGATAGTATGGCCATTTTGACAAGTTAATTCTGCTTATTCAAGAGTATGGAAGATCTCTGAGAATCTCTATCTCTTTGTTGAAATGATCTTTTGCTTCCTGCAGTTGCTCTTTCAACTGCTTATTGGTATTATCATTCATTGCCTGCATTTGCTCTCTCATCTCATCCTTTGCTTCATGAATCATCTTAATCATGTATAATCTGAAGTCCTTTTCTGACATTTCTTCTACCATACTGTCATTGGATTCTATTAATATAGAATCTAGATTTGTTTGGATCATTTTCTTCCCTTGTCTTTTCATGTTGCTCATATATCTTACCCTCTAGCAGTGCAGAACTGGGGTATTGCAGATTCCCCCCTATAGGCTTATAGTGGCCCTAGAGGTTTCCAAAACCTTTTCTTTAAGGGGAGATCAATATTAGCAGTGCCCACTTCAGACACTATGCAATCCTACACCAAATAGCTCCTATGAGGACGATAACAATATTGTTATAATAAACAAAATGAATTCAAATATTATCTTTAGTATAACAAACAGATTTGCAATAAGGTCTGCAGTTTCTAATGGGAGGACAAAGAGGATGCAGATGGATGTAGAATGTAGCTGTTAATGGGATAAGAAAAGAATATACAGAAGTTCTAGATAATAGAAAGGGTGAGAGTATAATCAAAAGAAATTGGATGTTAGTATGCAAAAAGGGAGAAAGAGACTCTGAGGGAACAGTATACAAAAGGAAAAGAGAGCAAGAAAAGTAAAGAAATAAAAACTTAAAATTGTTCAATAAGGAGAAAAAGGAAAATCTATACTATAACAGTCATATGGTATTCAGACCTCCTAGTCTTCAGTGGCCTGATGCATGAGAGGTACCTGACAATGAGCTTCAAGTCTCCAGCAGATATCTCAGGATGGGATTTGCCCCACCTAAAGATCAGAGCTATGTCATCCAGGATTATCCAAGATGGCTGCTCTGGCTTCCAAATGTGTTGGCAAATGGGGAGCTGAAGCTCAGGGTGTGGACGTGGTTGTCTGGAGGTCCTGGAGGTGGGGTTTGGTTGGTCAGGCAGGGGTCCTAGAGGTCCGGTGTGTTATGTGTGGTTGTGGGATCTTGGAGGCCGAGTGCAATCAGTCGGTCTGGGGTCCTGGTGATAGGGCGCAGTCAGTCCATCTGAGGGTCCTGGTGGCAGGGAGCAGTCAGTCGATGTGTGGGTCCAGAGGCAGGGAGTGATCAGTCAGGCTGAGGAATCCTGGAGACGGGGCTCTGTCAGTCTGCCCAGGGGTCCTATGGGACCTGGTTGTTGCCTCAAAATGGCGGCAGCCACATGTAATCAAACCTGCAGGTACTGTCACAGTGAACTTCCAGGCAACAGCAGGCAGCTGGTGCTCCACAAGTGGTTGGTGATCAGTTTGCTGACTGTAGGTGTACGATCAGAAGGTGAACCTCTGGCAGTGGGTGATAGATAGGTGTAAGGCAGGTGATGGACAGGCAAGAGGCAGGCAAATGGCGGATGATAGGCACCCGACACTGAGCAATCTGCACTCAAAAAAGGTGTCAATATGCAGATGATCACAGCAGACAAATGGGGTAAACAGCAGGGGATCAATAAGCAGCAAAAACTGCCTCATCAGGAAACAGAACTCTGCTTGAAACCAGAGTTACAGAGCAACAAGGAACGAAGCCTCCCTCTAGTCTTCCATCTTGGACTCCCACCCATGGGAGATCTTTCCATCTTCTAAAGTCTTCTTCAATTTCTTTCTTTAGTTTCTGTAGTTTTCATTGTGAAGGTCTTTCACTTCTTTTGTTAGGTTGATTCCCAAATATTTTTTGAGGCTATTGTGAGTTTTCCTGATTCATCACTGATGTATAGGAATGCATTTTATTTATGGGTGTTAATTTTATATCGTATTAATTTGCTGAAATTATTTATTAGCTCTAGAACATTTCTAGTGGGGATTTTTTAGATCTCCTAAATATGGAACCATGTCATCAGCAAATAGATATAGTTTGAGTTCTTTTTCTGTTTCTATCTCATTAATTTCTTTATTCTAATTGCTCAGGCAAGAGTTTTAAGAATAATGTTGAGTAAAAGTGGTGATAGAGGGCATCCTTGTCTTGTTCCCATTCTTAGAGGAATGCTTTCAATTTTTCTCCATTTAAAATGATGTTGGCATTGGGTTTAGCATAGATAGCTTTTACAATGTTGAGTAAACTACTATCCCTAGTTTTTCTAGTGTTTTGAATATTAAAGGGTGCTATATTTTGTCAAATGCTTTTTCTGCATCTATTGAGATGACCATATCATTCTTGTCTTTAAGTCAATTGATGTAGTGAATTACATTTATTGATTTCCATAAGTCGAACCACCCTTGTACTCTTGGGATCAATGCCACTTGATCATGGTACACTATCTTTTTAATATGTTTTTGTATGAGATTTGCCAGAATTTTATTGAGAATTTTTCCATCTATATTCATCAGGGATCTTGGTATGAAGTTTTTGCCTTGATTTGTCTTTGTCTGGTTTTGGTATGAAAACAATACTAGCTTCACTGAATGAGTTTGGAAGGGTTCCCTCCTTTTCTATCTTACAAAATAATTTGAGAAGTATTGGTGTGAGTTCTCCTTTGAAAGTCTTGTAAACTCAACTGAGAATCTGTCTGGTTCTGGAATTTTCTTGGTTGGTAGGCTTTTGATGTTGTCTTCTATTTCATTACTTGAAATTGATCTGTTTAAATTGTGTATGCCCTCCTGATTCAGTTTGGGTAGTTCATATATCTCTAGAAATTTGTCAATGTCTTCAAGGTTTTCTATTTTATTAGAGTATAAATTTTCCAAATAGTTTCTAATTATCTTCTGTATTTCAGTAGTGTCCAACTGTTCTTTGTAATATTTCCTTTTTCACCACAAATTTTAGTAATTTGAGTTTTCTCTTTCTCTTCATTAGACTAGCTAAGGATTTGTCAATTTTGTTTATTTTTTGAAAGAACCAAGTTTTTGTCTTGTCAATTTTTTGAATTGTTTCTTTTGTTTCCGTTTCATTAATTTCAACTCTGATTTTATTATTTCCTATCTTATATTGATTTTGATGTTGATTTGTTCTTCTTTGAGATGTAAAGTTAGGTATTTTATTTTTTTACTTTCTTGTTCTTTTAATGAATGAACTCAATGCAATGAATTTTCTTCTTAGCACTGCCTTCATAATGTCTCAGAAATTGTGATATGTTTTTATCTATTTTAATTTACCTCTAAGTATTTTTTATTTTCATCCCTGATTTTTTCTATCATCCACTGGTCATTCAATAGCACATTATTTTGTCTCCAGGTGTTAGAGTAGCTACTATTTTTTTATCATTGATTTCTGATTTCATTCTATTATGATGTAATAGGATGCAGGGTAGTATGTGTATTTTTTTTTTTTATATGCTAAGAGTTGCTTTATGTCATAAGATATGGTCTATTTTAGAGTAGGATCCTTGTGCTGCTGAGAAGAAAGTGTATTCACTCATTGATGGATGAAATATTCTGTATATGTCTGTTAAGTCTAAATTATTGATTGTATTATTTAGTTCTATGGTTTTCTTTGTTTAGTTTTTGCTTTGAAGATCTATCCACGGTGAGAGAGGTGTATTGAAGTCTCCCAGTATTACTGTGTTGTGCTCTATTTGATTCTTGAAATTGAGAATGGTTTCTTTGATGCATGTAGGTACTCCATTATTTGAAGCATAAATACTTATGATTGTTGTATGTTGTTGATGTATAATTCCCTTAAGCAGTATGAAATGTCCTTCTTTGTCCCTTCTGACTAACTTTGGCTTGAAGTCCACTTTATCTGATCTGAGGATAGAAACCCCTGTTTGTTTACTTGATCCATATGATGTTTTTTCCCATACTTTCACCTTCATTCTGTGGATGTTTTTGCCTATGAGGTGAGTCTCTTGGAGACAGTCTATTATTGGGTCTTGTTTTTTAATCCAATCTGACAGTATATGTATTTTGATTAATTAGGCCATTAATATTCAATGTTGTTATTGAGATATGATTTGTGTTCCCAGTCATTTTGGTTTATTTCTACTTTAATTTTAATTACTTTCTCCTTTGATTGGCTATTCCTTTAGTGTTGTTCCTCCCTTCACTGGTTTTCACTTTTTTTTTTTTTTTTTCATTTCATCTTCATGGAATATTTTGTTGAGAATATTGTGAAGTGCAGGTTTTCTGGTTGTAAATTCTTTTAATTTTTGTTTATCATGGAAGGTTTTTATTTCATCTTTATTTCTGAAGCTTAATTTTGCTGGATATAGGATTCTTGGTTGGCATCCATTTTCTTTCAGAGCTTGGTATATGTTATTCCAGACCTCCTAGCTTTATGGGTCTGATTGAGAAATCAGCAGAGATCCATATTGGTTTCCTCCTATATGTAATCTGATATTTTTCTCTCACAGCATTTAAAATTCTATTCCTATTCTGTATGCTAGGCATTTTCATTATAATGTGTCTTGATTTGGGTTTGTTGTAATTTTGCACATTTGGTGTCCTGTAAGCTTCTTTTGTTTGATTTTTCATTTCATTCTTTAGATTTGGGAAATTCTCTAATATTATTTTAATGAAAAGATTGTGCATTCTTTTGTTTTGTATCTCCAAGCATTCGTTTATCTTGATAAATCTTAAATTTGTTCTTTTCATATTATCCCATAATTTTTGGAAGTTATGTTTTTTGTTAATCAACATCTTCTCTCCATGGTCAACTCTATTTTCAAGATTATATATTTTGTCTTCATTGCCTGACATTCTGTCCTCCAAGTGATCTAGTCTATTGGTATGCTTTCTATTGAACTTTTAATTTGATTTATTGTTTCCTTCATTTCAAGGATTTCTGTTTGTTTTGTTTTGTTTTCAGAATTTCTATTCTTTATTGAAGTGATCTTTTGCTACATGTATTTGTTCTCTTACATCATATTTTACTTTGCAGATCAGTTTAAACTGTGTGCATTATAAACTTCTCTGATATTTCTTCCACTGTGGTGTCAATGGATTGTTATTGGAGTATCTTGACTTGCTTGGGGATTTGTTCCCTGCTTTTTTATCTTGTTTGTGTGTGCCTACCCATCTAACAGTATGGATCCAAGGCAGTAGAGATTCTACCCTGTAGAATTACAGTGTCCCTGAAGTTTCCAATACCTTGATTATAGGGAAGCTGCCTGTCTGTTTTCTTGGTTTCATGTCACAGAGCATTCAGGAATGTGACCTCCTCTATTTTGCCATCTTGAATCTCTCCCAGACACACATTGGTAACTTTAAAAAAAAAAATCTAATCCCAAACTGGGTGCTGTCACTCATGCCTATAATCCCAATAGCTCAGGAGGCTGAGACAGGAAGATCACAAGTTCAAAGCCAGCTTCAGCAAAAGTCAGGTGCTAAGAACTCAGTGAGACCCAGTCGCAAAATAAAATTAAAAATAGAACTGGCATGTTATTCCCACTCTATAGGATTAAGACTCTTAAGATTACTTTTCCAGGCCTAGATCACACACATTCTTTACAGGTTTAAGTGTCTTAAAATTACTTTCCTGCCATTTTATTTGGTATAGCCGAAAGAACAAAGTACACATATTTTTTAATTTGCCATCTTCATAGAAGTTGATTCCAGTGGTTTCTCTTTTCACTAGGAAAATCCCTTCATATTTCCTGTAGTAAAAAATCAAATTCCTTTTCATTTTAAATTGTCAATCATGTTGGCAGTTATCTAATAATAATAATTATTTTTAACTGAATCCTATACTATAAGAACTAAAATATTTCTACTAAAAATGTATGAGTATGTGTATCCACTTAGAGGCTCTGGCAACTTAGTGAATATAGGGGAAAAATAAAAATTGCAAAGAAACGAGTGCAGAGCTACTCTTTAGAGAGACAGTAACATTAATTTCATTCACACAGATCAAAAGCATACTTCCTTTTTAAGTACTGTTTATTTCAAAGAAGTCATTTTTCAAAGAGGCAGAAAAATAAAAGGTAGGCAGGCGTGACATTCATTTTCCATATTTTAATTGGTTCAGTGGAGACCTAAGGTTCTGAAAAATCACTTAGTCACACCCTTCAAGTTAAAAATTGGTTTGCATGTTAACATTTTACTGGGCTGCAATAATACCAAAGTAATAAAAACTTAGCTCAATAATATTTATTCTTTAAAATTTGGAAACAAATTATTCATTCAATAAAAACATCAGATGGAGAAGTAATTTAATTTTTTTTGGACCAAGATACATAGGATCACATCCATTGTTATCTTTGGGTTTTGCATGAACTTGTTTTATTTTAATCAATGAACACAAGTTGGGTCTAGATCTAAATCAATTTTTTTTCATCTATTATTTTATTTCATCTAGTATTTTTCCACCTATCTTCCTGCCTTCCCCACAAAACAGCATGGGTTTATCATTCTCTTGCTTTATTATTTATAGTTTTCTTACATACATATTTAATATGAAATAATTTTTCATGATTTTATATTTCATCATACAGTATTATGATGCTTGTACTATTCTGGGATTTGAAATTTTCATTCAACTCTGTGTCACTAAGATTCATCCACAGTGCTTTCCATATTGTAAATCATGAATTTCCCTCATTTACAATATTCCATTTTATGGTTCTAACACAATATATTTATCTCTTCTCCCATCTGTGAGAATTTAGTTCTGGGTCCTAGCTGGTCTAACACCATATTGCTCTAGTCCTGGCTCCCTTTTTTGTGGATTTCTCTCTCTGCCTCCCAGTCCCAATGTAAAGCATGCCTACCCAGCCACTGAGTACTTTTGTCCTCACTCTTCATCACCTAAACTGACTCTTGAGTACCCTTGTTCAGAGTCACATTGTTATTTGTTTCTTTGGGAGAAAGCGAAGAGGAGGTCTCAGGAGTTCTCTCCTACATTGTGGTTATTACTAATATCATAAAAGGCGTGTCAAATCAAGGGTTAGTCAAGGTAGAACAAACAGGAATTTCTGTGATCCTACTTACCCCTGATATACAGGTCCAAGTGGTAATTTCATCCAGTGAATCACATGCAAAATGAGCTAAGCAGTGAATCTACCAGTGGTTGATTATTGCTAACTGTACATAACCCATGAGAGAGAGAGAGAGACCATGTGTTCCCTGGAGATTTATCAGGAAATGTACAGAATACAACCTTGATATTACCCATACTTAACATTTATCATTACTAGGTGAAGCATTTCACTGTTTAATTACACAAAAACTGCAATATGTACAAAATGCTAAATAGTTTTCTCAGTGCATGTCCTGGAGACTGACTACTAGAGATTCTCACAATCTCTCCCATAGCTTCATGAAGTCCAAAGTATTTTCAAAGTAATACTAACATATTACTTGATGTTTCCTCCTCTCATCCTCTCCCCAAAATACAATGACTTTTATCAGAGGCCACATGATGTATACTTTTGCAGAAGAAATGAAAATCTTGCTTATTATTTCAGAAATTAAAATTATTTGTGAAATTGTGGAACACTGTCACTCTTCTAATCGATTTTTCTTGTTTTGCAATATTTGATAATTTTGATTGTCTATTAATATTTTTAAATAATTTCCTAATTATATATTTCAATATTTATATTTTAATTTCTAAGTAGAAAATATTCATAGAAATAGCCCATTGAAGTTCTAATCCCTTTCAAAAATATAAAATAATGTTCAACAGCAAAGCACATGAGCACTGCTGCTCTGGAAAGGTTTTGTCATTTCTTTGACTTATTTGGATCATCTTAGATATCCTATATCTATAAAATCCCATGTGCTCACTACTAGGAATAAGTGCAGAAATATAAATACACAAATTTACATGTAATTTCTGATCGACTTCCTAATACCTTTTCATAGAGACCGTAGGTATAGAAATTCTAAATATCACCACTTGATCAGAGATACTGCCTTACTCAGGGCTGGACAATTCTTAGTGATAATACATGGTTTGACTAGAATCAAGTGTTCCATGTGAGAATCAACCAACCCATCCTGGGACATTGTCCCTAATCACCTCTTTATCTAACTCTCACATACTAAATTAGTATTTTCCCTGTATGAAATGTTTCCAGGATCAGGAGCCAGGTCATTGTAGACTACCCCCTATCTCAAAGTCCACAAGAATAATTCAAACCTGTCAGTTCTCAACTTTGTACCCTGTCCAGCTTGGTTTTTTTCTACAGGAATCTCCATAGACACCCTGGCCTAAGACCTTTCCCTCACTCCACTTCTGCCTAATAACTAGAACCTAATGCTTCCTGTGTAACTCTGTGATGTGGCATATCCCTGTCTTCTGGGTAATACATGCAATAAATTCTTTTCAGGATGATGCCATGGCACTGGGTGGGGAGGTTGTTAACTAGGCTATACAGAATCATCACTATGTAAATCAGAAGAAAACTCTACAAAGACTTACCCCCAGGAAGATCTGTGTTTCTGTTAAGAATTTTGTTGGTTTGTGTGTCATGGACATTTATCTTTAGAAATTATAAATTCTCTGTTTCCCTGTTTGTAAGAATCAAAGTCAAATTCATGACTTGACTTTATAAGAGAGGTTGGCAAGCTTTATCTGCAAAGGGTCAGACATTAAGTGTTTCAGATCCTGCATCCATACGGCATCTACTTCCCTGACTCAACTCCCCGTGTAGAGTGAAAGTATTCACAGTGTGTGAATAAAATAATATGGTGTGCTCCAATATTTTATTCATGAGAATAGGTTGTTGGCTGTACTTGGCAGGGTGAAGTTTACTGACACCTCTTGTAGAAAATTAAATTGTGCTTTATGATTATTTATGCGCCTACATTCCTCACACACTCACACATATGTACATTTGAAACATTTTTTGTGTGTGTTCAGAGAATTGATCAAAACACATAATTTCTGGTTTACTCCTCCCCTACCTCTGTCTTCTTTTATGACTTTCTTATACTTCCAACCTCAAATCTATCCACCTCTACTTATATCTCTTTACAAGCTATAAAATGCATTTGAAGATGTTATGTTTAAATATTCTCTAAGTTAGAAGCAACAGAAATCATCTTTTACTGTTTTTTACAAAAGGAAAATGGGTTTGGTTAAATGGGTTTAATTAATAACGTTACTAATATCATTGTTATTAAATTAGTGAGTGAATGGAATATTCCTTTTTATATTTTTTAATGCATATAATACCTTTTCTTGAGACTGTACATGGGTCTGTGCTGTAATGACCAATTTGTTTCCTTTTGTTTTCAATTGCAGGGCATTGTTTGTAATAATATTGAATTTATAGGGTCTATGAAAATGACATAAGTTCACAGAAAGTGTTTTGGCTCATTTCATTTCTGCCCTTGGCACTCCAGGTCTCCACTTTCTTTTCTTATTAGTAAAAGTCCTTAGGGACCAGTTATCTCACCTCTGCAGGTAAGGGAGAGATAGAGGTCAAAACCATGAACACAGAAGTTCAGGGAAGCTGCCTGGGTTTCTCAGCTCACGGGCTCCCTCTTCTGTCATGTCTCAGGCAATTTATTCAGTAAAGGCTTTGTGCTTTGTAGTTCAAATTTCCAAATCCTTTACTTTGGCTTTCCCAGTCACCCTGTCAATTCTGGCACTTCTCACAGCTCCGACTACCACACAGTGCAGTGCTCCCTGCTCATAGAGGAAATGGTATTTGCTGGACTTTGGGGGCTTCTTTACTGCTCCTGCTGTTGTGATTCTCCCAATTCTGATGCCCCACTGGTCTGACTCAGTAATACCTTCTGTGCGAACTATGCTGCCTCCAGCAGATCTATTCACCCCCTCCACGTGTACACTGGGAAAAGGACGATTTTGTGGATTTTGTCTACCTAAAGGTATGGATTGTTTTGTTTTTATTGGTATTAGTCACAAAATTGCTGAAATGATTTTTTGTTTGATTTTTATTTTGTGAGATTTTCGAGGACAAAATGTGAGGGAAGTGGGGTAAAGGCTGCTATCATGTGCCTGTAGGAACTCAGAACTCACAAGGGTTTCTCAAGGCATTTGCAATTAGAGTTCTCTCTTATTCCTTTCATGCAAACTGTGTGGAAAGAATGAAGAAACCAGCTGACAGAAGCCTGGAGGATCACAAGTGGAGAAAAATAACACACACTGCTGTGTCAGAGTCCAGCTGAGAAGTTGAGAACACTGCTTTTGTTCAAGTACTCTCTCCAGAGGGACCCAACTAAAGCAAAGTACCCTCAACTTTTTACTGAAGTACGGTAAATGTGCAAAGTAGGAGGAAAATACTTGGCCCCAAAGCGATTTCAGAGTACAATGGATATTTCTAACATGCTTTAAAATCAGCCCTCAATTCAGTGCTTTAAATGAACCTTCAAGGATCTCAGACAATGTTTTCATCTATTTAAAAAGTAAGTGCATGCCAAGGTCCCCAATCTACATGAAAGTCCAAATGAGATTAAAATGATTCTGTCACAATTAAAAAAAAGGGATCATGGTCTTCACGTACACTTTTTAAGGTGCTTGTTTGTTTCTGGCATTGGTTTCTTGAATTATTAAAAAGTAGAAATGGTTTAGCCCTAGACCAGAAAAGCAAAACACACGAACTGATATGTGTGGCAAATCAGAGGAATTACTACATTAAGTTTTCGTTTGTATATTTGTTTTATTCATTTTCTTCTTTTAGTTTCAAATGTTAAGGTGGTCTTACCAGAAAATTTGTTAAAAGAAGAAGAGAAAGGTAATTTCTCCAGAAATAATATCAATGACAAATTTGAAACTAAATATTCTTAAAGAAATTGAAGAATCCGTTGTTAATTTGTATCTTCTGAGAAGCCGACATGAAGACATAACCATATGGACAAAAGGTTTACTAAATGCACTGTTTGTGAGGGTAAAATGGGAGGGAGCCACAGGAAGCAATCGATGCATATTTGACCCATGTGGTAGAGGGAGAGAAGGAAGGAAGTTGCATGGAAGCATCTCACCCTGCAGTGCTGTTCTTAGAAATTTCATCAAGGATGTTTCAGAGTTCCTCAGCCAAACTCACCCTCCAGGAACAATCCTGCTACAGTCTCCTGCCGTGTTACGTCGCCGACTGTGAGCAGCCTGTTGGAAGTGTGATCTTGGCATGCGATGTTGGTGGATTCACAGTACAGCCTCTGGGGCCCTAAGTCAATTACTATCCCAGCAGTTAGATCCCTCATTTTCATACCTGCTCCTTATTAAAGTAAAGAAAGTACACTACATTATCTACCTCTCAGATTATAGCACGTCGTCTGTCTTTTATGGAAAAATCCAAATTTGGATGCAAAACATACCTATGTAGAAGATTGTTAAGATGGTGACTTAATTATGGGTGTTGAACAATCCTGTGACAGAGGAGATGCCTCTCTTGGGAACTCTCCATAGTAAGGCAATGATTTGATATTGCTCAGTTGCTATGGTGGTACTCTGGTCAATAGGAGGTTCTGTGTCAGTCACAGAGCTATTCAGTTCTTGACCTTGAAGTTCAGATGCCAGTTCCTTGGGGGTAGAAAGTTATGGGCACAAGTTGATAATCATAATCAGGCTGCTCATACTCATGACTTTGGTTCTGCTTACTTTGAAGAAACTTTCTCACAATAAATCCTTTTGATATTTACACCTATATAACAAACCTGCTGAGCCTGTTGTGTGTCACTACCTCACTATCAGGTTGTAGTCAACCACTGAGAGCCAGCTTTTTCTCTATTTGTACATCTGTTTGTCTTTTCTGCATCCCCTCACCCCTCAGGTCTGGGGACCTGAGTTACCAGCCATGCAGAACATGGCAGAAGATGCCATATCAATCACAATAATAGGAACCATTCCATTCTCTGGCACATTAACATGTACCTATGGTCTAAAGAGGTAGTTACATTCAACTCTCCCGTGGGGGAAAAAAAGTTGACTATAAAGAATGCTAACATTATGAAATAGAAAAGGATATGAATGCTTTTGATTGTATAAATATTGATCATTAAAATATAATTGTCTCCTTAACTGTAAGATAATAAGGAAGGATTCCAGCATATATGACTTATTTTAATTCTGATCTCGTTCACTCATGCTTTCAATAAATGTATTAGCTAATGCTTAATACAATTATACTTGAACTACATGAAAATCATAGGGAAAGGGATCAGAGTGTCCAAATTCTCATATCAGGGAACTTATGCCATGTTGCTGTTTCCCAGTGTTATGATTTGGATCTGGACTATCCCTCGAAGGTTCCTGTGTTGAAGGCTTGGTCCTCAGTGCAGCAATGTTCACAGGTGGGGATTTGGGGAAGTTATTATATTATGAGGGTTTTGACTGCATCAATTGATTAATCCATTGAGGTACTTGCAGTTGAATGAACTGTTGGAAGATGATGGAAACTGAAGGAGGTGGCACCTAGTCAGTGGGAGGGGTCCTTGGAGGTATAATGTTGGGCGAATTGTTTCTTCCAGTGGCCTCTGTGAACCCCCTAGGTGTTCTAAGTCCTGAATTGTAACTACACCCAGCTAATCCAATCCCTGATGATTCACCTTCTTCTGTCTGCATGCTACTATGCCCTGTGTTTGCTCACAACAGTGTTCTTTTACCATACAGTGGTTTTCCTGGTGATCCACAGGGACCTGGTCATGCTGTCCCATATTGGTATTTTCAGGACTTAATCCCTTTAGTACACATATAGATACTGTCACTCATATCAGCATTCTTTTTTTTTTTTTGATAGGTTTCTTCAGTTCTTTTTTTTTTATTGTAAACAAATGGTATACATGTTGTTTCTCTGTTTGTACATGGTGTAAGGGCATACCATTTGTGTAATCATAAATTTACACAGGGTAATGTTGTTCGATTCATTCTGTTATTTTTTTCCCTTTTCCCCCACCACCTCCCACCCCTCTTTTCCCTCTATACAGTCCTTCCTTCCTCCATTCTTGCCCCCCTCCCTAACCCTGGGCTTCTTTGAACAAAATAAAGCAAGATGGCAAATGGAAAAGGAAGATGCATCATCTCCTCCTCTTTTTCTGAAGATGAAAAATATAAGTTGTTTCTTAAAGATTTGTTAGAATTCATCTCTAAAAGTGTCATTGGAAAATGTATCATAATCTGTTTAATATGCAATCTGTAGGAAAAGAAGAAAATAATAAATATTAACAAAAATACAAGAGTGAGAAAGAAGAAAATAGCAAAAAGGGTAATAAAGAATTGGAAAAAATTAAATGGGGTTATAAAATCAGTCAGCTGAGTGATTAATTAGATGATAAATACTTAACCAAGTTGTTAACATGTCGAAATACAACATAATAACCTAAAAAATTCCCAAGTGCTAATTAGCCATGAGAGCCAGGCATAGTGGCACACACCTGTAATCCCAGCACCTTGACACAGGAGGATTGTGAAGTTCAAAGCCAGCCTCAGCACTCAGCAATGGCAAGGCACTAAGCAACTCAGTGAGACACTACCTCTAAATAAAATACAAAATAGGGCTGCAGATGTGGCCCAGTGTTCCAGTGCCCCTGAGTACATTCCCATACCAAAAAAAAAAAAAAAAAAAAAAATATATATATATAATATATATATATATATATATATTAGCAAGATTAGGAAGTAAGACTGGGCAACTGATTTCCCTAAGATGATAAGAAAAATCTCAGAGAAGGTGGTGTTTAAGACATGAGTGATTGAGAACTGGAAATGGGTTCAATGGTGAAGCACTTGCCTGTTATTTGTGAGGCCCTGAATTTTATTCCGCAGTACCTGAAGAAAAAGTGATTGAAAATGTTCTGGGCTGGTGCATCTTCAATAAACATTTCGATATTTCAGCAACTATTTGATCACTTTAATTCTACTTTTCTGGTTCTAGAAATACTTTTGTCATGTGTATTTCTCAGAAACAAATTAGGTTAAATTTCCATGTTATTTTCTTACCAATGTTTTAGTCACCTTGATATTTGCATTTATGGCATATCTTTGTTTCTAAGTTTATTTTATTTAACCCTTATCTGTTTCTTGATTATACTTCAAAATTTCATATATGTTCTTATTGTATTATTTGAAAACTTCTGATTTTTAACTAGATTTTAAAATTCTTATTACATTTCATTTCTAATTTTCATCTATCAATTTCTTTTTATACTTGGATAAGCTTATGCTGGTTGTTGCCTAACAACATAAAAGCACAGCTCACTGTTTTTTAACATTTGTGTTATTAGTAAATGAACTTAACCAGTAAATATGTTTCCTATATGTCTTAGAACACTTGCATCCTTTCTGTGGAATATGTCCCATGGTCTTATCTCCAGTATACCGTGGTCAGGTTTTCCTGAGAGATTTAGGCTTTATACTTGTTTTTTTTTTTTTTTTTTTTTTATAGTACCAGGGATTGATATTAATTGATTGATTATTATGCTTATTTGAATGTAAAAAATTACCTTTTTAACCAACATTTGACTGATGTTTAGGTTATCTGTGTTTAACTTTCATCTCTCTGGGATTTCTTGATCTGTTAGAAAAATTGATTTGTGCTCATAATTGCAATTAATTCCCATTTGGAACATCTGTGTGTTTGTACTGACTGCTTACAGAAAAAAAAGTAAAATGTGTCTTGAATCTTTGCCTACTTTTAGAGAGAGTAAGAAGGTAATGAGTAGCTTGACAGCATGTTCAGTGCTAGCCTTCTGTATTCAGTTCCTTCCCTTTCTCCCATTCTACGCCATCCACAACACCACCATGACTTTCCTGCCTGAGATCCAGCATCCATTGGATGACACTGGAAGTGCATCTTGGCTGTTCCTGCTTTGGCTCCTCCTACAGCTCCTTTTTATTTTGGTCGGGGCGTGGGGGTATCTGTGATTGAACTCGGGGACACTAGACCACTGAGCCACATCTCCAGCTCTATTTTGTATTTTATTTAAGGAAGGGGTCTCACTGAGTTGCTTAGCACCTCACCATTGCTGAGACTGGCTTTGAACTCACTATCCTCCTGCCTCAGCCTCCCGAGCCAACTGTCTATCACATTCTGTATAGAATACTTTTGGTGTTATTTTTACTTTTGGCCTTGGCCCAATATTTGGAGACTGTCTTCTAACATCTCAAATACTGCTCAGTTTTTAGATATTTCTCACTCCTTTATGACATCTGAACTGTTGGTATGTTTTCTTTCTGGTTTTAAGTGCTTATTCTTTGGTTTTCTTTTTTCTCCATAGTTTAATTCAATATGAAATAAGTGGAGAAAGATTATAACCTCTTCTCAGGTTGCAATTTTGAAAAGGAATTTAGTACAGAAAGTTTTAAAGTTTTCAGTAACCTTTGAGAAATGATTAGCTATGAAACAAATTATTCAGGTCACAACATACTACAAAAAGTTCTTGGCAAAGTTTGTGTCACAAACCATGCTTAACTTATTACTACACACATAGAATTTCAGTTGAAATGTTATCACATAAAATCAAGCAGTATATTAAAAGTAAGTATACTATAAATAGGTAGTGTTTATTCCAGGAATATTGTCATAATTCTGGAGTCATAGCAGCATAAACCACTAAATCAATAAATTAAGAAGGAAAAATCATAATCATATAAGCAGATAACAAAAGGACATCCAATAAGATCAACCATAAATTCTAATACTGCTTTAAATAAAATAGCAATAGATGAAAGAAAATAATTTAGTAGTAATGTTACAAAATAAAAAAACATTACTTCCTTCTCACTAAATATTTTCAGGACATAGTTTTGGCTCTGTATGTCTCTGCTACTTATCTTCTTCATTTGTGGATCCAAACTAATGGAATATTCTTTTTCTGAAACATGCTATTCTCATGACTGTGGAATAAATGAATCTGGGCAAATTTATGAGATGTTTCTTTAACCTTGTGTTCCACATGGCACACAGAATCAGATGCTTACATTCTTTTAACCAAAGTAACTCTTGTGGCAAGCATGATATCAAAAGATCAATGTACACTCTTTCTACTGAGAAGTACTAGAAGTCAAATTGTCATGGGCATACAAAGTTAGAAAAAATAATACTGTTGAATCATTCCTCTTTATTGTAGTGTTTTCAGTGTATGGCAGATGGTTGAAGTTCTTGGCATGCATGTGAGAGAAATATTATGCGTGTTTATTAATGTTCAAGGAAGTAGGGCTCATTGAAAATAATTTGAAGTACCAAGGGATTCAAATTACATCGGTATTCAATTTCTGAACATCCTAAGCATTCTTATAAATCCCTTAGTATGAAATGTATTATAAAGCACAATTTTATAAAAACATATCTAATAAATGCAATTAATATGAAACATTATTGTGACAACACATAAAATCTGGCACTTAATACTTTGCAATTGGATCTACATATTAATTATTTCTCAGAGAATTAATTACAGAATAGTTAACAATTTGTAGAGATATTTTAACATCTTTAAAGAGGTTATAAAATTTTAATAAACAATCTGCCAATGACCGTATTGCCATTCCTTGTCTACATGATATTCTTGCCAATTGAGAGAGAGGGATAAAGAGAATATCATTTTCAATGAATGAACAAACATACATTAGAATCTAAGGTTGAGTCTTAATTCTCCAATTTGTCACATTTACTTAATAAAGCTATAGATTGAGTTACTGTCTGTTTAGCAAATGGCAGAGGATAAACTTTCTTTTTGGAGGATGGGGAGGTACCGGGTATTGAACTCAGGGGCAATCAACTACTGAGTCACATCCCCAGCCCTATTTTGTATTTTACTTAGAGACAGGGTTTTACTGAGTTGCTTAACGTCTCCCTGTAGCTGAGGCTGACTTTGAACTCCAGATCCTTATGCCTCAACCTCCTGAGCCTCTAGGATTTCAGGTGGGCACCACTGTGCCCAACTTGAGGATAAACTTTCTAACATACATAAAGACATATTCCCCAAGGTGGCTTTTATTTGATATATAAAGGTGGTTACTGCATAAGTCTAAATGCAATATGTGATGTAAATAAATGGTTCTGAGGCAACTTATTTTTTTATTTTTTTCAGACAATGTGACATTATAATTACCTTCTGGGCCTTTATTGTCTTTGTATTTTACCATTTTTTTCTACCTGAATTGTATAGCCCACATGCAGGACCAGCACCATTGAAACATAGACAGAGTTCCACTATTGTCCAAGGATTTCAAATTAAAATATTTATGAGTTCATTGTGCTTTATATGATAACAAATGCAATAACAGACCATTTATTGGCTGGTGGTGCATCTGTTACCACTATAATTCAAATCTGGAAGGGAATATAATCTTGAGCTGGAAGAGGTAACTGCTGTCAGATGCCAAGTCCATATTTTTTCTCTTAATCTGGTCTGTAATAGCATTTTTACCCAGGGTGACATGCTTAGAGAGGGAAAAATAAATCAAAAATGTTAAAAATGTTTTGTTGAAAGACTAACCAGAGCCAAGAGAAAATCCTTCTTGTTCTTCAAAATAGAATGGAAATAACAAAAATGAGAATGAAAATAGGATATAAAATTTAATAAGCATTTACAAATGAAAATAAATTCACAAATTAGAAAATATTTTAAAATGGTAAAATTGATCATTCATAGAATATACTTAAAATAATCACTTTTGCATTTTTTAAATGGTGAGAAAAGACTTCCTTTTTTAACAAAACGAAGTCATTGACTTTTGTCATTTCTGGTTAAAATGTGTTTCCCACATCTGAACAAGCATAATATTTGCTTGAACAATGACAAATTCACAGTATTTTGTTGTTAAAAATTGATAAAATAGCTGGGTTCAGTGGTGCCCACCTGTAATCCCAGAAGCTTGGGAGGCTGAGGCAGGAGGATTACAAGCCTCAGTAACAGGGAGGCGTTAAGTAATTGACTGCCCCTGAGTTCAATCCCTGGTACCTAAAAAAATAAATAAAATAAAATATTCCTGGTGTAGTTCGTATGTCTGTAATCCCAGCAACTCCAGAGACTGTGGCAGAAGGATTAGAAGTTCAAGACCAGCCTCAAAAACTTAGCAGGGCCCTGTCTTTAAATATATATATATATATATATATATATATATATATATATATATATATATACACACACACATACATACACACACACGTGTGTGTGTGTGTGTGTGTGTGTGTGCACACGCATAGGGTACAAACATATGCATATAGGGCAAAGGGCATAATTATATAGTGTGTAGGAATAATAAATGGATACAACCGATACATATAAATATTAAACTTAAGATTTCCATGATTACAGAAGGAGACTACAATAAAACTAAGAATGTTTTCCTCTCCAGGGCCTGTGACTAGTTTTTCAGTCATAGATGCCAAATACGGGAACACACATATACAAACTATTATAGTCACTTGATCCTAAACAATTTAGGAAGTCCAGGGGATTTGCTTGTTTTCAGTCTCAGCCTGCAGCCTATAGTCATCTGACTAGGCAATAAGAGGGAGGATGGACTTGCGAAGGGAATAGCAACGACTAAAAGGAATTTGAAAGAATGAGTGAAATCCATGTGGACAGACTAGAACTGGCAGGAGGTTCTCAAGCCTCTAGTTCTCCAAATTCAGTCATGAGGTTTTCCTACAGGATAAGTGCTGCACTAAACAACAGCAGATAACTGATAATATACATTAACTGCCTATTGCCTGGTGATCTGATTTGACTTTATGACCAAAAAACACAGGGTTACTATTTCACTACTTCCTTCCAATTTTTATTTTTAAAAATCTGGCTAAAATAAAGTAAAATGATAACAGCAAGGGATTTCAGGGAAATGTAGTTCTATCTTTCCCAAATGGACATAATAAAACAACACTAAAATTCATCCCTTACAATCTCACATTTATGTACAATTTTTACCCATACTTCATATGGTTTCTTTTTTATTTGTTCTTTATAGATATGCATGACAGTAGAGTTGTATTTTGACACATTATATATACATGAAGTATAGCTTATTCAAATTAGGATCCCATTCTTGTGGTTGTGCATGATGTGGAGTTACACTGGTCATGTATTCATTTATGAACATAGGAAAGTTATGTCCGATTAATTCTACTATCTTCCCTATTCCCATACCCCCTTCTTCCCTTCCTTCCCCTTTGTCTAATCCAATGAATTTCTATTCTTGTCCCCACACCCTTATTGTGTGACTTGACATGATTTCTAAATAAAGACAATAGTGAAATCTTGCTTCTCTACATTATAAGGCCCCTAACTGTCCTTTATATAACTCTCTTTCCAAAATAAGATACAAAATTCACTTATCCATCCTTGAATGATGTTCATTCTTTTCTACCCAAGTCACAGTCTCTATTTGACATCTGATGAAGCAAATACTATGATAAAAGATTTACTGCTGTTAATATTTCTCATGTTAGGCATTCAGCAAATGTAGGAGAATAAGAATAAAACGTTAATCATGCACAGGTGTTTGTATCTCCAAATAAGAAAAATATTCATAAATATCATAGTTCTCATTTCTACCATTGGTCATGTGGGGCATGTTTGATAGTTATAATCACCTTGTTTGTTCTGTTCCCTTTTATCTTCAGCAAGTGCCTTAGATAATTATGATTTAGTCTGTACCATAAGAATTCCCCCTACAAACAAACCAATTGTTTTCATTTTCCAGTAATTCCATTCACTGCGTGTGGGAATACTAAGAGAAACCAGAGGACCTTCTGCATTCCAGGTGTGCTTCTCTTTATCCATGTTGTGTTTTAGCAACAAAATTTATTTTTGATAATTAGAATCAATTGTCCCATCCAGAAAATCAATCTTCTCTTTGTGGATTAACTAATATGAACAACTCAAAGAAGCCAGGTAATGTTCTGACATTTTAGTTTGATGGAATCGTTGTTGTAGACCTTTGTAGAAACATTTCTTCCTTAGAAACCAAGACTTATAGAGAAAGCATCTCAAAAGTGTTAAGATAAGCAGCAACAATATCATTACTCTAACTCTAGCCATGGTAGAGAGAAGAACAGTTGTTCCTCTTTACCTCTTTGGCAACATCAAGGGATTTAAAGGAAATGTAGTTCTATTTTTACTTAGTTGAACTACTTCTTATTTTATCATTCCAGGATTCACTGAATTTGTGAATCTTGACAATGAGAGAAATAGCACTATATGTTGGTTGCCAGTGTAGACCACATACTACATTCTGGAGAGAACTACCTCTCCCCGCAAACTTTAGTCATTCCCGTGGTATTTTAAAAGACGGCCTTACCATTGTATCAGGTCAGTTACAGTTAGGTGACGGGAATCCTTTTAAGAGCAACAAATGTCATGATCACCTCATTAATTTATGTTCAGTAAAATAAATTCCTTGTTCATGAACTATGCTGAGTGGAACATCAGTATGGTTAACAAAGCACCTCGAAGTTCATAGGTGGTGAGTTTTGCAGAAGCATTATAGCAAGAACAGCAAACTCTTTTCTGGAATAAGTTCTATTCCCTTAAAATCATAACTGTGCTGCTGGTGGATGTCCTGAAGGAGCATTGCTAAAGAGTGTCTTTCCATAGATTTCACAGACACCATTGTACATTGTACCATTCATGGGACAATTGTTCTCATTCCTTATTCAAAGGTATTTGTATAACAATTGGCTCTTGTCCATTGTGTACGTACTTGCAGTAGGGGTTGATGCCTTTCTAAATCAGAATCTTTTTGTTCACAACAATTCTGTCAGTGGCTATGGAAATGTGTAAAACCTGTGAGACCCTTCGCCTGGAAGGAGGCCTACGTGGCATTCTGTCGGGAGATAGACACGCCTTTCAGGCCACTCGGAGACTGAGGCCTCATCCTCCTTTACTGTGTTCTATGACCAAGATGTTCTTCTGTGGTCTATAAGACAGTTCTTCAGTGGTCTGTGAAACTGTCACCTTCTGTGTTCACACAGTTGTTTATTACTTTCTATTATAGGATAAGAACTGCTTACGCAAGGCTTGACCTTTAAGATGTATGGCTAGTTTAACTGCAAGTCTATAAAAGACAGTGTTATATGCAGTAAAGGGAGAAGCAGCTTCCTCTGTGACAAGTGCTCCATCTCCCCTGAATAAAGCTCTTCTCAGATCTCAGAGTGTAGACTGAGTCTTTCCCATGATTGAGGTGTTCAGGCCACCATCTGGGTTGTGGGGGTGAGCTGGTGTATCAGGCCTTTCTCCAGCATTGCGGTCCATGCAACAAAAACTTATATAGGAGCAGAGAGCAGTCACAATGATAGAGAAAATCTGTAAAGAATTATATTTTCTGCAAATATATTTGAGAACACAGAAACAATACATATGTATGTGTATATATATATATATATGCACTTATTGGCATATATTTATGTAAAAATATGTATATATTTTTTAGATGTATATAGACATATATTTACATGTAAATGTATATATGTATCTAGAGACATATTAACAAATATATGCATATGTGTATTTACATATAAACACATATGTGCAAATACGTGAATGCATGTGTATGTTCATAAATATTTACATACAAATATATACATTAGTTGGACTCATAAATACATATATACATTTATTTGTACATAAATGTCTGTATACTTTGTTTACAAATGATTAATTCTCAGATTTAACTTGAATATCTAATAAATTTTGCATCCTTTAGATGAGCTAGATTATATCCTACTTGTTATAGACTGAAATGGGTTCACCAAAATACATATATTGACCACCTGACCTACAGTACAATATGTAACCATAATTAGAGAAAGTTCTTTGAGTGAAAATGAGGTCCTTAGTGGTGATAATTGAGTATTTTTTCCTTATTTGGGCATACACAGGGAGATATCAGATACATGCATATGCAGAGAGACAATCATGTGAATACACAGCAAAGAGGTGGTCAGTCTATAAGAAAAGGAGAAAGATACCAAGGAGACTAACTTTTTACACTTTAATCTTGAATGTTTAAGTTCCCAAGCTCTAATCATATAAATCTGTCTTTTAAACCACCTATTTTATTATGGCAGCCATTACAATCTGATATACTACATAACTGGTATATTCAATTGCCTTGTAAATAAAGTTCATCATCCATACCACCAACTGGTCATCTCTCCAAAATACAAATCTGATCATCTTATTCCTTTATGTCTTTCCACATTTCCTCTTTATTTTTCAGAGGTGACCCAAACTCCTTGGAAAAGATACAAGCCCTTTCACATTCTGGACCCTCAGCTTCCCTTTTATATCTCTGTCCTTCTATATCCTTTTTCTGCATCCACATTGAATTAGTTTTCATTACTAGAAATCTCCATGCTCATTTATCCTTTTGCCTTTGCATATGCAGATCCCAGGCTGGGACTCTAGACCACCTACCTCACCTGTCTTATAAATGTCCACTTAACCTAACCGCAGCCTAACTTCATTGTATGAGTACTTATTAAACACCAAGTAAGCCTTAATTATTGTGTTAGGAATGAGGGTTGAACAATGATTACAATTTACTTTCTATAT
The DNA here is from genome assembly GCF_902686455.1 of Sciurus vulgaris. Classification (NCBI taxonomy): domain Eukaryota; kingdom Metazoa; phylum Chordata; class Mammalia; order Rodentia; family Sciuridae; genus Sciurus; species Sciurus vulgaris. The sequence continues at coordinate 49,136,848 of NC_136472.1, forward strand.
TCATGTTATAATTGGAAAAATGTTCATACAATATTCATAACTTTGTAGAAAGCATTGCAATATAACAAACAAGATGGAATGATATATGAGAAGAGGAAGAACGACAGTGTTTAAAGGTAGTGGCTTTCTTATGCTGTCTGTAAGAGGCTCACTTGATATTTTTAATTTGCTTTATTGATATTTTATAATTGCACACATTTATGGAGTCCAATTTGATGTTTAGATACCTTGCAGATTGACAATTCAAGGTAGTTAACTTACCCATCATCTCATACGATTATCATTTCTTTGTGGGGCAAACATTAGAAATCCTCTTTTCTGACTCTTGTGAAATATGTAATACCTTATTAAAAGAAGTTACTTTTGAGCTAAAATTCAACCACTGTAAGGGGCATAAGTGTGAGGAAACATGGACATTGGAAAGGACCCATCAGGCAGCGGGAATAGAATGAGCAAAGACATGCAGGTTAAGAACAGCAAGAAATAGTGTCATCTGGCCTGACCACACTGGAAGATAAATGTTCAGTGACAGAGACAGATAGAAAGGTAGGCAGAGTCAGCTTTGCTTTCTAACCATATCAAGATCTGGCTTCAAAAGAACTTTCCTGCGAACATTTTATCAATTTTTCTTCCTTTAAGCACACCACACTCTCTAGACATCCCTGTTAGAGCACACATCTTTGTTATCATAAATGTTTCTTTGACTCTGTACCACTTCCACTAGAATGGTATCCTAGAAAAGAGGTGCCTTAGTTTATCAGATTTCTCCAATATTAGTTGCCATGTGTGGCAGAGTTAAAGTTTATAATTGTGTGTTGGATTAATAGTGTTTAAGTGAAAGCTAAGTTATACGTCACAATCTATCTTTTATCTGATATCAAGGTGCCAGTTCTTTCCATCTCTGTTAAACTGTCATTTACAACATATTTGTATATACACAAATACATTTATAATTTGAATGTGGAATTTTTTTCTCTTTACAAAATGTTTGAAAGTATTATTGACACATGAACTCAAAAACCTTGGAGAATATCTGTACATAAATATTTTTTAAATATTTTAGCACATCTCTAATTGTTTTTCAATCTGACCATATTTACTTGCATGTGTTTCAAAAATAAAGAAAAGAGAAATATTGCATAATGGCTAATTTGAATTGCTAATTATGAGCCATTTTATTCCCAGAGGGTTGACTTTAAAGAGAATTTTATAAAGGCTAACAAGCAAGTAGCTTCACTTATTAATTAGAGTTCTTGTGAAATTTGTCCAAAAATATGATTCTCTTTTGGAAGGACAAAATGAGTGTTCTGTATGTAGAAATCGTAATTATGGCTAAACAGTTGACAGGTCATAAAGTAATGTATTCATTGCATAAAGTTGCAATAAAATTTCAATTTCATATTCAGCAATCTATCTTTATGTGATATGTATTTGATTACTTACCAAGTGTTCTTGTCAGATGAGCAAATGCTTCTTTTCCTTTTAAATTCACTAATTAACATTGGGCAAAGGCATTTTCTTGAAACTTCCAAACACACAAATCCAATATGCAGATTTTTTTACAGCTACTGAATATAAATAAGTCTCCCATATCAGTTTCTAACTTTTCTCACATAAAATTGAAAAGCATTTGAAATCTTATGAAAAACAAGAACCAAAATTGAATCTATGAAAACCGTAGCTGTAGTTAGAAATTAGAAACTGAATTATGATGATTATCTGACTCAATTTAACTTTTTCTTTGGGGTTATGTTTATTTGAATTAAATTGATTTTCCAACTGATACATAGGAACCAAAAATACATATATTTACGGTGTATTACATAACATATTGATATATGTTTATATTGTATAATGTTTAAATCAGGTTAAATATATATGTCTCCTCAAATATTATTTTTTTTAGCTTCTTGTGTGCATTTTTTTCTTTTTCATCTTCAGAGCATGAGAGGGCACAATATATATTCACAATATATATAGATCCATGTTGGTCCACTTTCTTTTTCAGCTACACTGATTTCCTTTAGTGCTTTAAGTTCATTGCCATTTAATGTACTTTCATAACCCGTCTCTTCTATCCAGCATATTGTTTCTCTTCCCCCTTGTGCTAAGTCATCACTACACAGCTCACTTAGCTCAACCCCAGTATCCCTTCCTGACTGACACCTTATCTGGAGAGATCAGGTTATACTTCTTCTAATACCAAGTGTTTTGTCCTTACCCTTGCTCACACAGAATGGCATGGCAGAAAGTTTCAGAGAATAGCTTCTAAATACAGAACACAGGGATTCTAATTGTAGCCTTGTGGCTTGTAAGTAGTGAAAAGGCACTATAGATAATCAACTGAAAATTTTTGTGGCATAACAGAAAGCTTCTAGAAATGATGCACTCAGAATCAAAGCTGCAGTCTTCCATTTACTGGTTCTGCAATATTTTAGGTAAGTTATTACATCTATGGACCTTGATTTCAGCAATACTAAGACGGGTATACTACTTAAAATCAGCAAACTACAGAGATACAGCCACATCAATGTTCATAGCTGCTCAATTCACCATAGCCAGATTGTGGAACCAACCTAGATGCCCTTCAGTTGATGAATGGATAAAGAAACTGTGACATATATACCCAATGGAATATTACTCTGCCATGAAGAATGATAAAATTATGGCATTTGCAGGCCAATGGATGAAATTGGAGAATATCATGCTAAGTGAGATAAGCCAATCTCAAAAAACTAAAGGACGAATGATCTCGCTGATAAGCGGATGAGGACATATAATGGGGGGTAGGAGGGGTTAGCGTTAGGGTTAGGGTTAGGTTTAGGGTTAGGGATGAGGAAGGTGGTAAGAATGGAGGAAGTAAGGACTGTATAGAGGGAAAAGAGGGGTGAGAGGAGTAGGAGGGGTGGGGGGAAGGGAAAAAATAACAGAATGAATCAAACAACATTGCTCTATGTAAATCTATGATTTTTAATTAAAATTTTTTTTAAAAAAGACAGGTATATTAATAGCATCAAACTTATACTTTGAGTATTAAACTAGTATGTGACACATAAATACCTGTGAGTGAACATACTATAGGTAAGATCATAGATTATTACCTGGCACATAATTTGAGCCTAATAAATTGCATGATACATGTACTTATGGTAATGTAGGTAACCTGTGATAAATGTATCATCAGTTGTATGGCTTTTTGTCTAATGTACTTAACTCATATATGTTCAATTCCCAGGACCACAAAGAAAAAAGAAAGAGACAGAGAAGGAGGGGTAGAGAGAGAGAGGAGTAGAAAGAGAGAGGAAGAAGAGGAGAAACAGAGATGATACCACAGGACATTAAGCTAAATCAAAATAAGCCCAGCACAGAAAGACAAACACTGTATTATCTCACTTATATGGAACCTGAAAAGATTTCCCTTACAGAAAAAGAGAGTAAAAAGGTGGTTACTAGAGGCTGGTGGGAGAAGGGGAGGGATGGGGAAAGGAAAAATGTTAATCAAATGGTAAAATGTTTTAGTCCCACTGGAAGAACAAGTTTTAGTGATCTATTGCACTGCATGGTGATGATAGTCAATAAAAATATATTTCATAATTCAAAATTGCTAAAATAGATTTTAACATTCTCACCACAAAAAATGATTAATTGATGAGGTGATGGATTTTTTAATTAACTTGATTGAACATATCTATAATATAAACATATAACAAAATATTGCACTAAATCATACACATTATTTTTGACAATTAAAGGTAAGTTTTAAGGTTCCGTGTGCTGGCGCATACCCATAATCCCAGTGGTTTGTGAGGTGAGGCAGGAGGATCAAGAGTTCAAAGTCAGCCTCAGCAATGGTGAGGTGTTAAGCAACTCAGTGAGACCTTGTCTCTAAATAAAATACAAAATAGGGTTGGAGACATGGCTCAGTGGTTGAGTGACCATGAGTTCAATTCTTGGTACCCCAAAGTAAAAAGTTTTAAAAATTAATTATCTTAAAAAGGACTTTAATACAGTCCCTTAGAGTAACATTTGCAAACATGAAAGTTCACATAGCTCTGAGGTGAAATTTGTGCAATTCTTTATCATGATAACAATGAAAAGAAAAAGGATTGAAAAATCTGTCCCTGATTTCATTAAGATTTTGTAATACTTGGTACTCTAACCCAAACCTCAAAAATATTTTTTAGGGAGTGCTTTTCATTTAATTCTGTTGGATAGAAGAAGACATGGTATTTTACACTTTTAGGAGGACTGAAAATGCATTTAACATATTACCATCTATTCTTTTTCACTTCAAAAACTTATGAAGTCATAAACCACCACATGTGGATAGCTGCACTTGCCACTTCTGACATTTAAAATTCAAAGACTGTAGAGCTTTGCTGAGAGAAAGCACAGGGGAGGCTTTTCTCTCCAGCATGTGCAGGATGGGTCAGCAGAGACAAGGCCCCATTAGGAAGCCATAGGAGGCCCTGAGTCGTGGCCTCATTTATGACCTTTGCTGGTGGAAGGCCTCCTGGCAAAGTATTAGCTTGCCCTTTCCTCTACAGGTAGTCAGTCGAATTTAGATGGTTCCTTAGATTTACTGACTTACTAACTCTTAAAAATTCCATATTTGAATGACTGATAAAACTTCAGTTGTTGTCCAGGTGTTTTCTGAACGTTACTGAGGTGGGTCAACCATTGTCTCCAAATGTAATGATTGTGGCAGTTGGAGATTGAGAAAACTCTAGGGACATTTCATAGATTTTTGTCACATAAAATTTACTTGAATTAAAAACATGTGACTGAAATTTATTAAAAGATATTTAATAGCCAGAGCCTGGGAGGGAGTCAAAGTCAGTTCCTAGCCCAGTTCTGTTCCCCAGTCGCCTGCCTCCTCCTCTTCCAACATGACAGATGCCACTGTGTCTTTCGCCAAGGACTTTCTGGCTGGTGGAGTGACCTCAGCCATCTCCAAAGACTGCGGTAACACCCAGCAAGCAGGTCAAGCTGCTGCCACAGGTAGAGCATGCCAGCAAGCAAATCACCACAGAAAAGCAGCACAAGGGCATTATAGATGGCGTGGTTCATATCCCCAAGGAGCAGGGAGTCCTGTCCTTCTGGCATGGTAACCTGGCCAATGTCATCAGATACTTCCCCACCCAGGCTCTCAACTTTGCCTTCAAAGATAAATAAAAGCAGATCTTCCTGGGTGGTGTGGACAAGAGGACCCAGTTTTGGAGCTACTTTGCAGGGAACCTGGCATTAGGTGGTGCTGCAGGGGCCACATCCTTGTGTTTTGTGTATCCTCCTGATTTTGCCTGAACCCATCTAACAGCTGATGTGGGAAAAGCCAGAGCTGAAAGGGAATTCAAAGGCCTCAGTGACTGCCTGGTTAAGATCTACAAATCTAATGGAATTAAGGATCTGTACCAAGACTTTAATGTGTCTGTGTAGGGTATTATCATGTACCGAGCTGTGTACTTTAGTATCTATGACACTGCAAAAGTAAGGCTTCCAGATTCCAAGAATACTCACATCTTTATCAGTTGGATGATTGCACAATCTGTCACTGACGTTGCTGGGTTGACTTCCTATCCATTTCATACTGTGCACCACCACATGATGATGCAGTCAGGGCACAAAGGAACTGACATCATTTACACTGGCTGGAGGAAGATTGCTTGTGATGAAGAGGGAAAACTTTGTTCAAGGGTGCATGGTCCAATGTTTAGAGGCATGGATGGTGCTTTTTTGTACTTGTCTTGTACAATGAAATCGAGTGTTGGAGGCCGCTGCCCTGTAGGGCCTGCAGTGGTAGCTGGCCTCGCCCTATGGCGCCGAGAAGCCCAGCTGCAAGTGCTTTCTATTGGCTGACTGATCTCCTCCGCGTCCGTGCTTAGCTCGTGATCAGTACATGTCCTCATTACCCACCATTAAGTCTCCACGAGCCAAACGCCTGACCCATTAAGGTGATTGACTGTTATATCCCATAAAGGTGCGTATTTTGGGGCGGTGGGGAGAGCAAGCAAGGCAAGTAAGGCAGAGCAAGCAAGGCAAGGAGGGCAGGCAGCAGCTGTGGGACAAGAAAAGAGGAGAGGCGGCCGTGGTGCGACAAGAGAGGAAGAAGAGAGAAGTGACAGCTGCACGAGAGAAAAGAAGGAGAGAGAAAACTACACAACAAGAGAAGGAGGAGAGAGAGAGCTGCGTGACAAGAGAAGAAGAAGACGGCGGCGGTGGAGGAGGAGGAAGAACCAGGCACTCGGCTCAGAAGCTCTCCCATAAAAATAAAGACCTTAAAACTTCATTTGAGAGCCGAGTCTTTATTGTACTCGCTGGATGAGGCAATCGAGAAGTTCACATAAGTTATTTCCTAGGTTTTCCCCTGCTGTGAACAGGCATGTTGTATTATATAGCATATCTTGAGCATTCTGGGTAGATTCTTGGCTGTTTATCAATGACAACTATTTACTGGTTGAAAATGGGAAGCAATAATATTCATCTGGCCAGTTTTCTCTTAAAACCATTTCCATGATGATGATGACAATAATGATGGGACTCAATTATATTTTTTATTTCAGTCACTCCTGATAAATAGCAAATTTGAAGAAATAAAAGTATCTTTGAAAAAGATATTTAAAAGATGTCAAGTGCTGTATCTAGTAATTTGTATACATAGTATTTAATATTATAATCTTGAGACATTGATATTTTGAATCAATGATTTCTGATTAGTTGTAGCAATTGCTACACATTTCTGTGACTATACTGGAAATTGTTAGACTGTGCAATTTCATTAACTGAATTGTATTATATGAATTTTATCTCAGTAAAACTGCTATAGAATTAGTTTGAGATATTGCCCTTTCCTATATTTGCTGGACAAAAAAATAACATATGCATCCCATTGCAATGTTATTCTCTCTGGAACTTCATTTGTTCCACACCCTACATCATTCCATTCAACACATGTAGACAATCCTTCCCCAGACCCTCTCCATTTGTTATTGCTTCTGAGATCATTTAACCTGACTTTCTCTATTAATGAAATGCCCTTCTTGCGCATAAAAATTGTCATAACATGAAAATTGTGAATCTACTATGTGCCCAGTATTGAACAAGTCACTGGAGACAATTTTTTTAAAAATAATGCATAAGTAACAGAAAAAAAAATAAATTGCTTTGAAGTGTGCTTGAAGGAAATTCTGTCATTTAAAATACTTTGGCACTTTATTAAAGTATTTCTTATAGCTGTTTTATCGCATATTTCTAATTGTTTGCGTTCATTATGAAACTTGCTGGAGATTCTGTGTTCTTCCAGTCTATAAATCAAAGTATGTTTCTATGAATTTTAGGCATTGATTCAGGAACAAACATTTACATAAAATCTAAACTCTCAATTCTAAAATTCCATAAGCTATTGACATATTCTTTCATCCATTAACTTTGTTCATTCACACAAAGAATCACTTTTGATTATACACCCTGTGTCTGGCAATGAATTAAGCAATAGCAACATAGAGATGAATAAAAAAGCGTATAAATGTGGATGCAATGGCTTGCACCTTTATGGATGAGGAAGTAACTTCGTAGAGGTTTACTAGCATGCCCAAATTTGTAGCCAATAAATGTTGAGGCTGGAATTTTTATCTGAAGCAACTGTACTCACTGCTTTCTTAATTATCCTCTGTCTTCTATTCCCAGTCGAGCTCACTCCCCTGGCCTACTGACTTTCACATGTGCATTTCACAGTGCTTGTGGTTTAACACCTTAGATGAAAATAATAATTTCAATTATTGACCTTCTAAAGAACACAATTTCACACCATCTAATTCACTTAAGAACTCAGTCATACAGACAAATGCTATTTAGAGAGAAGATGTATTGAACTTTCATGAAAAAGGTTTGGAATACATTTGTTGTTAATGTTTCAATATTTTTAATATCTCTATATGTCACCAGTCTTTCTGGAATACCATAGAAAACATGACATACCACAATCTTTACAGATTTGCTTAATATTTTAATAATTGGAATCATAGAACTTTGTTGATCATGCCAAATCTAGATTTCATACAGCATGAAAAGTCTTCCAAGACAGTCAGGCATGATGGCACACCCCTATAATGCCAGGTACCTGGGAGGCTGAGGCAGGAGAATCACAATTTCAAGACCAACCCGAGCAAATTAGCAAGACCTTGTTTCAAAATTTAAAGTAATAAAAGGACTCTGGAGGTAGCTCAGTGGTACAGTATCCTTGGTTTCATTCTCAGTATGATAAACAAACCAAGCAAAAACCTCTACCTAATCTAAAATAACTCTATTCTTTTGTGGCTCCCCCACCCTTATTGTGCGTTAATATCTGCATATCAAAAAAAAATTTGACCTTTGTTTTCCTGGGATTGGCTTATTTCACTGACAGACATATATATGTCTGCAGGACCAGTGTGATTCTACATCATATACAGTCAGAAAAATGAGAAATTATAATCCATTTATGTATGATGTATCCTGGTGCATTCTGCTGTCATGTATAACTAATTAAAACTAATTAAAAAAAAAACCTCTCAAGTTAAAAGTAAAAGACACACAATAAAGTAATCACAATTCTCAAAAAAGTGAGAAAAATTTGTAAGAGCCTTAAATATGGCTTATTGCCTTTAATTATTTTTGGGGAACTATTTGAAGTATTTAGTTACCCCTCATGAAAATTTGAGAATGTAGAAGAAATCATGTCTTTGTAAGCAGAGCACAAAGTCAGATATAAAGGAAATGCATTGAGAAACAAGCTACCACTGAGAAACTATCACTACAGCTTGTCCTTTTTGTATGAAAATAGTAAGCTTATTTTGAATATGGACACCTATTAATGTTCTGAAGTAAACATAGCAGAATGTTGAGATCTGCACTGTTAAATATTTCTGAGGTTTATGATGTAAATGATAAGCTCTCAATAAAGTTTAGTAATTATCTTTAGCTATTACAGCACACTCTATTAAGTGATTTACAAAGGTAAATAATCTTAATAATCTAGAGTAGAGCTTTTCTCTGTAAAATCAGAAAGAGAACAAATGCACAATTATAAAATTAGATAAGAAGCATGCCATCTAATTAACAATTCTTTCATAGAAAATAAGATTCATAGCAATAATCTGATTTTTGGATTATGCTCAACAATGAAATAAAGCAGCACAATTTGCAATTACAAAAGACATCCAAACTGATGGATTTCTTAAGCAGACTTTCTCACTTTATTTGTGTGGTTGCACTGAAATGAATCTCATTTTCTTTTAATACAAAATATAAAACTTTTTTCTTACCATAAATGCCTCTGTAATTGTAAAATTCAAAAGATTATATCTGTGCCTGCATGACTTTTATGAGAAATATTTTCCTCTCACACAGGTAAATCAAAAGAAAAGTATGGATTTGAGATTTTATGTCACTATTAGTAACAAAATCTAAATTGATTTGGCATTTTTTGTCTATTAAATTCATGAGAATGCTGAACTCACTCTTTCCTCACTTTTATTTATTTCTGTAGAGAAAAAAGCATTGGCAGGAGAAAGTATGTGATTTCAAGTCAGCAAACATATTCTTGCTTTACTCTGTGACAAGAATAACTAGGTATTTGATGGTGCATGTATCACAACTTCCATGTGTAAGCATGAACAAGAATGTGCATATCGGAATGTTTCAGTTCCAATTTAATCTGTGCCTCACCCCCCTGTGACACTGAGTATAAAAATTAATAGTTATAAATGTCAGATAAGTCATCTGTAACACTATGCAACAGGATTACTGTAAGAATCAAATAAGAGAGATTACTTGGCTGCATTTTTTTTTTCTACCATCCTTTATTTCCTTTGTGAACAAAGATCACAGTTGCAATTACATGTTTCATATAACTGATTTCTTGTGTCTGAGAAATGAAATAATTTAACAAAACAATTATCTGTTGGTTTTGTTGATTATATCAACAGGATTTAACAGTTTCAGGCACAAAATAAGAGTTCATGAATAGCAGTTATTATTTTTTATTGTTCCTCCATAAATTAGTGAGGTTAGGAAAAATATGCTTCCAGAAATAATGGATGCTACCATTATGAGAAATTAGGGTTTATTCTAAAGAACTGTTTATTCAAAATTAGTTATTTAGCATATCATTTGTACTGAACAGTGTGCCTGGAATGTAATGAAAGAAATACTTATAATGCATCTTTTATTCAATCCAGGAACCATTACTCCTTTTCTTGGAATTACCTACTCCATAGAGACAGAAATGATCCTGTAAGCAGTCATAATTTTACCACATAATGGCACCTGTACTTCCTTAAAAATAATGATGGGCAACTGACCCTACTAATCAAGCAACATCTCTCTTAAGAGATGTTCATTTAGTCTATGTCAAAAATTGGCTGAATGTTTTAAGTCATGTCTCAGATATTTTGTGACATTTTCAGAGAAGGCCAGTTCTTGGAAACAGAAGGCAAATTCAGATAAGAAAGAATGAACAGTAGCATACAGGACCAAGAGAAGACTGAAGGATGACTAAAATTTTTCAGTCTCCACTTCCAACCCTCTTGTAAGGACCAACTGTATTCTTACTCTTCGTTTCCCTGACACACCTTATATACTGAAAGATTTCAGTAAAGCAATAAATTACAATTCCAATAGTTAGTTTTAGAACCTTTTGTTTCTAATCAATATAATAACATTCAAATTTGTTAATTCATCTTCAAAGGTAGGAATCCCATTATAGGAGAATAAATGTCCACAGTCCCTTTTCTATAGCATTTCAATTTTTTAAAAATCCAAATTACCTTCTGCTATTATTGCTGTTGTTAGCATGTATGTTATTAAAACACGAGGTTATCACTGTTTGCTGATGATATGATTCTATATTTAAACATCAAAAAAATTCCACCAAAAAAATTCTAGAATGAATAAATAAATTCAGCAAAATAGCAGGATAAAAATCAATACACATAAATCCAACACCTTTCTATATATCAGTAATGAATCCACTGAAAGAGAAATAAAGAACACTACCCCATTCACAATCACCTCAAAAAAATAAAATAAAATACTTAGGAATCAATCTAACAAAAGAGGTGAGAGACCTCTACAATGAAAACTACAGAACACTATAAAAAGAAATTGAAAAAGACCTTAGAAGATGGAAATACCTCCTAGGCTCCTGAATAGGCAGAATTAATATTATCAAAATGGCCATACTACCAAAAGCATTATACAAATTTAATGCAATTCTTATTAAAATTTCAATGACATTCTTCATAGAACTAGAAAAAGCAATCATTAAATTCATTTGGAAAAATAAGAGACCAAGAATAGCCAAAGTAATCCTTACCAAGAGGAGTGAAGAAGGAGGCATCACAATACCAGAGTTCAAACTATACTATAGTAGTAAAAAAAAAAAAAAAAGCATAGTATTGACACCAACCAAGACACATAGAATAATGTACAGAATAGAAGACAGAGACAACCCACATAAATACAGGTATCTCATACTAGACAAAGGTGCCAAAAACATTCACTGGAGAAAAAGATAGCATATTCAACAAATAGTGTTGGGAAAAATGGAAAGCCACATGTCACAAAATGACATTAAACCTTTATCTCTCACCCTGCACAAAATTCAACTCACAGTGGATCAAAAACTTAGGCATTAGAACAGATACCCTGTGACTACTAGAAGAAAAAGTAGGCCCAAATCTTAACCATGTTGGCCTAGAATCTGACTTTCTTAACAAGACCCCTAAAGCACAAAAAGTTAAACCAAGAACCAATAAATGGGATGGACTCAAACTAAAAAGCTTCTTTTCAGCAAAAGAAACAATCAATAATGTAGAAAGGAGCCTACAAATTGGGAGAAAACCTTTACTACATGCACTTCAGATAAAGCATTAATCTCTAGGATATATAAAGAACTCAAAAACTGAACACCAAAAAACTAAATAACTCAATCCAAAATGGACTAAGGAACTGAACAGATACTTCACACAAGAAATATAAACAATCAACAAATATATGAAAAATGTTCAATATTGCTAGCAATTAGAGAAATGCAAATCAAAACTACTCTAAGATTTCATCTAACTCCAATAAGACTGGCAATTATCAAGGTTACAAGCAATAATAAAAGTTGACCAGGATGTATAATCAGAAAAATGAGAGATTACACTCCATTTATATATAATCTATCAAAATGTATAAATGTATTATACTTTAATGTACAACAAATTAGAACAATTAAAAATATTTTTAAAAGCCTACCCACATAATAATTGGCATAAAATTTTAAAAATCATTAAGTGACATTTTTGCATCCATAATTTTCCTTTTGAAATATTAATCACAATTATCATTGGCTTTATTATAAGACAGTCAAGATGATTTACTGGATATAAAGTGAAAATACTAAGTTAGTGGTAATCTTGTTAATATTTTAATTTGGACACATTGAGGCTAGTGGAGAATGAAATGGTAGTATATAGATGAATTCTGTTCAACTCAAGATTAAATACAAAGAAACAAATATGTGGAGAGGTGCAGAAATTTCATTCAATTCAACACACTTTGCACCTTACCAAATTCACCATTTATTTCTCTTGTGTTGTGAATATTTTTAGACATTTGTTAATCATTACAACCAAGTAAGTCATATTCTCTAAACTTATATATTTTTAACCTACTGAAGTTAATAATTTCTACAGAAGTGTCTAGGATTCAGGAGAAAATAAAATTGTGAAACCTTGTGATATTGCATTTGATGTGAATAGAGTTCTTCATTTGCTTTTCTTTCTAATTAGAATCAACTCAGGGGATCCAAAAGAAGATGAATATTACATACCATGAAATTCTACTGAAGAACAGTATTTTAATTACATTCAATGAATTATTAAATATTTTTCAGAAAGAAAGGCTACAGCGTTTAGCTAGTGGAAAAATCATGAGAAAAGGAATGTGGCAGCTGCATTTACATCCAGCAGTGCCATTAAGTTGTTGGGTGTAAGGAGGAGTTTACTCTGAGAGGAGGGGATAAATGATTTCAAAAATCACTTCCAACTTTGAAAATCCATTATATAATGTGAAACATTAAACTCTAAGGTAAGGCCACAATCAAATACTACTTTTAGCTCATCTATTTAAAATAGTCCAGAATTACTCCTTCATTACCTTTCTTCTTTTTTTTTTTTACTTACAATAACTGTGTGTTTACTGAAGCAACTTTAAATTAGACCAAATAGTTTAAAACAAACTCATCAATTACAGATGTGGCTCCAATATTCACTTGCTTTCTGAGCCTTCCCTTGACTATTAATATAATAACGCACTGCCTATTAAGCCCCTTGCCTGCTGGATTAGGTTGAATACCTTTAGTTTACACATCCCTCCCAGCTTTCGCACCTGTAATTTTAACTAGTCTTGCCTCCTATCTGTGTAATAATCTAACTGCAGCAATTAGTGCTCTACATTTAAATCAAATTTAGTGTCCCCAAGAGAAGTTGAGGTACCTAATGTTAACTTGCTTACATTTATGTACTTTAACTTTTCTTTAATTGGGGAGTTTAGGCTATTTCTGATGGAATATATGTGAGATGGTCATGTTTGTTCAAATTGTCCATGTAGAATTAGACACAGTTACTGTAGAGAATTACTACAGTTCATAAGTTAACAATTTTACCCTGGATTATTTTGCTCATTTAATTAAAGTCACATACATTTTAAAATTTTTGCAACATTAAAGTTCTGTTAAGAAAGAATTGATGATTTACATAAATCTTTCTGCAATCAGGAACTTATTTAATTTCTTAGAAAATGAAGAGCTTGATCATTTAATTGCAAACCAGCTCAATTCTTTTTAAAGTATATACACATTTGTTAAGTATATATATACTTTATATACATATATACATATATATGTATATTTTCAAGTGCATATATATATTTCTTCTATACCTATATATGATATTCTGTATACATTATACACTGCTATACTATTCTCTATACATTGATATAATGAAATTATGTGACACAATAATATTAGCAGTTTAATTTCACAGGGCTTTAATTGTAAATCAGTCCATTTAAAATGAAAGATTTCCAGCATAATACCTACATGAAAATTTTATGTAAGACACTCTGACAGCAATGTTTTCAGAAAAATAAAAATCTTTGAAATTACTTTTCTCTAGTGCCCTCACACGCTTAGCAAAACATTATGGCCCAATAAACCACTGAACATGCTTATAGGTATTCCGGGTTTATTGCAACATATTCCTGTCCTCTATCACTTTGTTCACTCTTTTACTGAAACTCTACAGAACAGGCCCATGGCTCTGTCACAAGTGTTAGGTCAAGTCGAGATGGACTTTCATTATTAGAGCACAGGATTTTTAATTAAAGATCTCTTTTTCTGACATTAAAACACATTCTCAGGACTACATAAAATCTTTGAATTAAACAAGGTAATATACTCGAGGGAACAACTAGGTATTTTGGTAATGAAAACCATGAAATTTTAAACTTTATAATTGTGGTATTTTACATTTTAAAATATTCCATTTATATTTGTCTTGCTATAATTAAGCATGATATTTGAGTAAATAGAAAATTTGCTTTTGCTTTTACTTTTGTATTTTAAATTTTGGTTCATTAAATATTTTGTCACCACTAAAATGAGCTAATTGCCATCATTTTTTAATGAAATCTCTTTTTGTTTTTGCAAAGTGGAATATATGAATCATATGAAAATACTTTTATTTTAATATTCAACAAAAAATGTAACTTTAATTATACAATCACATTGGAACCTTCTCCCATGCCAATAAACTTTATTCAAATATTTAATAACATTCTAACAATATCAAATACAAAATTATATTTTATTTAATTTTTAAAAGCTCTTTTACTCCATAATCATGAAGATAATCATATTGCTATAATCAAGTATAGTTCAACTAATTTTACTCATATTACTTGGTTTCACAAAAACAACCTAATTTTGGAAAGTCAGACACTAAAGTATATCAAGCTAATGAATATTGGTATATACACAATGGAGTTTTACTCAGCCATAAATGAAATTATGGCATTTGCTGGCAAATGGGTAGAACTGGATAATATCATGCTAAGTGAAATAATTCAAGGGTAGAATGATTCTCTCACATGCAGAAGCTAGATCAAAATAGGGGGAAAATGGGGTGTGTGGAATCTTGTGAAAAACAGAAGTGAGATCAGTGGAGTAAAGGAGGGAGATTGAGGAGGAAGGAAGAGGGTGGGGAAGGAACAGGGAACAGTGGAAATAAACTGACCAACTTCCCTATGTACGTAGATAAAATTAGCACAGGGAATCTCACCTTTGTGTACATCCATAAGGCACTCACTCAAAAAAAAAAAAAAAAAAAAAAAAAACGCTATAAATAAATACAAGCAAAACCATAAACTAGAGGAAAGGGAAGTACTGAGGACTTAATTGGGCAAACTATATCCCATGCTTGCATAATTATGCCAAATAGTGTGTATAACTACAAAGCGCTAATAAAAATTAATTAAAAAGCTAATCAAAATGCAGCCCCTAAAAATATAAAAAAATTTTAAGAGTTATTGCATACTGAGAAAATAATAAATATTGCAACTTTCCTCTTCACAAAGACTCATTCTCATTAGTAAAATTACCTTTTATTTTACCACTCAAAAATATCAAATAATTTATTCCATAGGATTTTCTATTAATACATCTAGAAAATCTTGGTAGTATTTAGGAAGAAGTTTTCCATAAGAATATTACCCATTCATGTGAGGTTTCTATCACTACTTTAAATCCTTGGCCTTAGCAAACTTTAGAACCACAGTCTTTTTTTTTTTTTTCTTTCTTTTTTAGAAAAAAATTTATTGATAAATAATATTTACACAGAATCGTGGGTTTCACTGTGGCTATCCACTCTTGCACATAACATAGTCGGGTCAATTTTGTTCCCCAGTACCTCCACTTGCCCTGCCCTCTTCCCTACCCTTTATTCCCATCCTCTATTCTACTGGTCTCCATACTGATTTCCATAGTGACTGTACTAAGTTATTGTCTCATCAACAGTGTGTAAGAGTTCCTTTTTGCCTGCATTCTTTTTTTTTTTATTGTAAACAAATGGGATACATGTTGTTTCTCTGTTTGTACATGGAGTAAAGGCATACTATTTGTGTAATCATAAATTTACATAGGGTAATGTTGTTTGGTTCATTCTGTTATTTTTTCCCTTCCCCCCACCCCTCCCACCCCTCTCTTCCCTCTATACAGTCCTTCCTTCCTCCATTCTTGCCCTCCTCCCTAACCCTAAATCTAACCCTAACACTAACCCCTCCCACCCCCCATTATGTGTCATCATCCACTTATTAGCGATATCATTCCTCCTTTGGTTTTTTGAGATTGGCTTATCTCACTTAGCATGATATTCTCCAATTTCATCCATTTGCCTGAAAATGTCATAATTTTTCATTCTTTATGGATGAGTAATATTCCATTGTATATATATATATACCACTGTTTCTTTATCCATTCATCAATTGAAGGACATCTAGATTGGTTCCACAATCTGGCTATTGTGAATTGAGCAGCTATGAACATTGATGTGGCTGTATCTCTGTAGTATGCTGATTTTAAGTCCTTTGTGTATAGGCCAAGGAGTGGGATAGCTGGGTCAAATGGTGGTTCCATTCCAAGATTTCTAAGGAATCTCCACACTGCTTTCCAGAATGACTGCACTAATTTCCAGCCCCACCAGCAATGTATGAGTGTACCTTTCTCCCCACATCCTCACCAACACCTGTTGTTGCTTGTATTCTTGATAATCACCATTCTAATTGGGGTGAGATAGAATCTTAGGGTGGTTTTGATTTGCATTTCTCTTATTACTAGAGATGTTGAACATTTTTCCATATACTTGTTGATTGCTCGTAGATCTTCTTCTGTGAAGTGTCTATTCATTTCCTTAGCCCATTTGTTGGTTGGATTATTTGCATTCTTGGTGTAGAGTTTTTTGAGTTCTTTATAGATTCTGGAGATTAGTGCTCTATCTGAAGTATGATTGGCAAAGATTTTCTCTCACTCTGTAGGCTCTTTCTTCACATTGCTGATAGTTTCCTTTGCTGAGAGAAAGCTTTTTAGTTTGAATCTATCCCAGTTATTGATTCTCGCTTTTATTTCTTGTGCTATGGGAGTCCTGTTGAGGAAGTCTGGTCCCAAGCCGACATGTTGAAGATCTTAACATTGTAAAGGCCATCTACACTAAATCCATGTCCAATATCATTCTAAATGGTGAAAAACTGAAAGCATTCCCCCTAAAAACTGGAACAAGGCAGGCATGCCCTCTTTCACCACTTCTATTCAACATTGTCCTCGAAACTCTAGCCAGAGCAATTAGACAGACCAAAGAAATTAAAGGGATACAAATAGGAAAAGAAGAACTCAAACTATCCCTATTTGCTGATGATATGATTATATACTTAGAGGAACCAGGAAATTCCACCAGAAAACTTTTAGAACTCAAAACTGAATTTAGTAAAGTAGTGGGATATAAGATCAATGCACATAAATCTAATGCATTTTTATCCATAAGTGATGAATCTTTGGAAAGAATAATTAGGAAAACTACCCCATTCACAATAGCCTCAAAAAAAAATAAAATACTTGGGAATCAATCTCACAAAAGAGGTGAAAGACCTCTACAATGAGAACTACAGAACACTAAAGAATGAAATTAAAGAAAACCTTAGAAGATGGAAAGATCTCCCATGTTCTTGGATAGGCATAATTAATGTTGTCAAAATGGCCATACTACCAAAAGTGCGATACAGATTCAATGCAATTCCAATTAAAATCCCAATGATGTACCTTACAGAAATAGAGCAAGCAATTATGAAATTCATCTGGAAGAATAAGAAACCCAGAATAGCTAAAGCAATCCTTAGCAGGAAGAGTGAAACAGGGAGTATCGCAATACCAGATCTTCAACTCTACTACAAAGCAATAGTAACAAAAACGGCATGATATTGGTACCAAAATAGATAGGTAGATCAATGGTACAGAATAGAAGACACGGACACAAACCCAAATAAATACAATTTTCTCATACTAGACAAAGGGGCCAAAAATATGCAATGGAGAAAAGATAGCCTCTTCAACATATGGTGCTGGGAGAATTGGAAATCCATAAGCAACAGAATGAAACTAAACCCATATCTCTCACCATGCACGAAACTAAACTCAAAATGGATTAAGGACTTCAGAATCAGACCAGAGACCCTGCAGATTATAGAAGAAAAAGTAGGTCCAGATCTTCAACATGTCGGCTTAGAACCACAGTCTTTTAATCACAGGAAATCATTTAAAAGAAAAACTTTAGTCATCTGCTAATCAGCCCTAAAATCAGGGCTATTGTTCCTTAAATATGTTTTCATCTATATTTAAACTGACTAAATGTAATCTCCATAGGTTCCTTACCTTTATAACTATATGGAAAATATGATGAGTCTTACAGGATGGTATAAAAGTAAAAGATCCCCCAGATATGTTATACTGTACATTCTACAGGACATGTGGATTATACACTGCATAAATAGATGGCTCATGAGAATTGTGAAGAAATAAAGAGGACCAGATATCAGAGTATAGCCCAGAAATTATGTTAATATGGTTAATTTTAGAAAATCCATGAAAGGCATATAACCACCATGAAAAACATGTGATCTTTGTTGTGAAAATATGAAATAATAGACCTGGATATTAAAGTTACATTGATCACATAATCTGAGAGGTATATGCTAGGCATTTTTCTTCATTCTATTTTGTTTCCAATCTAATTAACTCAATAGCCATTAGTGATAAGAACAGTTTTCATTGATTGCTGTTGACAGATCAGAATCCTGGGGAGAGAGAAGTAAATAGGTCAAGAAAAACTTTAAATATGAGAACTTGTTCAGTCTACTTCCCAAGTCCATATAAGCATCCTCTCTATAGACTATATTCCAAAGAGCTTTTCAATGTAAAGGTTCAAGATATAAATCTACAGATTCTCAGGCCTAATAAAATTTTAATGGTTATCTAAGATAGCCTTCCATTTTGATGGTTGAATTCTACTCTAAAACAGACATATTCATTACCTCCAGTGATGGTTAAGTCGTTTGGTGACCTTTTACTTTCATGTAGCTTTTCTCTGATCTTTACTGTTATTTACTATAACCAGGTGCCAAATATTCTTCCAAGTAATGGACAACCAATAGTATGACCATAGATAGATATGGTTCCCATTCTTATGAAACTAACCCTCTAACAAATGAGACTGTAATAGTAATCGACAGTTATTTCAGATTCAGTGGCCAAAGTCCTCTTCAAGAAAACATATGTAATCACAGTCATGATGAGAAGAAGCTGAATGAATAAAGAAAAAGGAACACTCTACAAGAGAAAAATTTCCAAAGGCAGATAATTAAATTGACATATTTCAAGAAAAAATAAAATGTTTGTGTATCATCTAGAACAGGGTGGGAAACAATTAAAAACCATCAAAAAAACGTTGGAGATGTAAATGTCATACCTGACCATATGGATTCAATTGAATATACACTTTCATTCTAAGAAGCAGTATCATTCAGAAAAAAATGCTGTCATAAAAGAGCAATAATGGAAGCAGGGACACTAATTAGAACTAGAGAGAAAAGCTGGCTTGGACTATAGTCATACCAGTGGAGATAGAGAAAAGTAGGTCGTATCAAGATATATTTGAAAGTTGACTATACCTGATCCACAAGTCAATCAATTTGCCTTAATTATATTTAGTTTCTTATTTAGTCAACTCAGTAACTATTAAACATATGAACAATTACCATTAATCTCTTTGAATGTGGATTAGGTATAGTGAGGAAAAAATTAAAAGAAATCAAACAATGAAGATGTAACTTTAGGATTTAATTTGATCAGACAGCAATGCCATTTACTAAACTTGGGACAACTTGGGATGAATAGATTGGGAAGGGTGCTATTTTGTAGACTAATTTGGGTATGCCATTTAAACTTAGCAAATGAAATGTATCTCTTTGTATTTTTGTCCAATTGGTTCTAGTTCTACTGTTCACGCTAATGGAACAAAATAATTTTACATCTTCCACATAGCAGTTTTTCTAATAATATTACATTTCTCATCTGGTTTTCTTCAGAAGACACTTTCATCACTGTTCCCTTCAAATATGATTATTTGATTATAAATAACCTAAAATTTTGAATAGAAAGTTAAAAAATGAACAAATTGGTGATATTTTAAGAAAATATCATTGGTCTTGTTCAAATTGCACCATGCACGTTTCCCTAAATTAATAGGTAATAAATATGTGTATCTTACTGTGCACCATTTTATCTTCTCCAATACAGTTTTCCCAAGTAAAATGGAAAGATTTAGTATGGTAAGTGTTGGTACGGTAGTAGTAGGGAGAGCAGCAGTGCCCAAGGAGGATGGCATGAGATGTGAATAGAGGCTGCCCTAAAGTGTGGAAGCCAGGGTGTGGTTTTCAAAATGGGAGGGGTGGAGAGGTTGAGGCCTTAATTTATTGAGATTATGGTGAAAAAAGTGATTAATGATATATGTTTTAGAAAATCTAAATTTTCTTCTGTGGAAGAAAGTGGGACAATATATGGAATTGCTAAAAAATGAAAAAAAAAATGGGAGGGGTAGTAAATGCCTAGAATTTCACTCTCCTCTTTAACTTAGGCATTATTTAACCTTCATTCATTCACCAGAGGAATTTAAAATATCCTTAATAATAACGCTTTACTTTTTACCAACAGAAAACAAGAACTTTTGTGGGGAATTGATTTCTGTCTATAATACTGCAAAACATGCTCAATGGAAAAAAATTTAAACCATTTTTGTGTGGGAGTTACAAGACAGAACTAATGCCTGTTTGGGGAGCTATAGGAAAATTGAATTTGTTTTCAATATAAAGAGTAATCTAATAATAATGGCCACCAATCAGTTCATATGTTATTTTGTATGAATGGAAACTTCATCTAACTAGATGTATAAGCAAATTAGATCACCACTTTGGAAAAATAGATGCAGGAAAAGCAAGTAGAAATTGAGGAGTAGATTATCTTTAAAGTCCCTTTCAAGGTAGAAAAGTTACCTTTAAAGTACCTTTCAAAGTATTATCGCTAGAGAAAAATTTCCTAAATTTATACTACATAAATGCTGAGTTTAAGTTCACAATTTAGGGTTGGTGTTGAAAAGAGTTGTAGAGGTTTTAACCAGTATATATTTAATGTAATGATACAGATAATAGTAATCCAAAGTCCCCTGACTTGAAATAAAAGTTACAATTAACCCACATCCCAAATATCTTTTAATACCCATGAAATATGCTTTTATTTTAATATAAAGAGTCTCACGGTAAAAATCTTTGAGTCTAGTCCATTGATATATAATTTTTATTTTGTAGAATTTTTAAATTTTTATAAAAGTTTCAGAGATTATAAAGAGAGTTTACATATATCTTTTTCCTAGCTTTGGTTCCTTCCATTGTTAACATCTAACATTACTAAAATACATGTAATAATGCTAAAGAAACTGACATCAGTATATTCTTAAAAACTACACTGAAGATTTTAATTATATTTCCCGTTTTTCTGTTAAGGCTCCTTTTCTGTACTAAAATCCAATTTAGAATACAATTCATTTAATCATCATGTCTCCTGAGTCTCCAGTCTGTGACAATTTCCTAGTTACTTTGAGGAAAATTAGCCAAAAATTTCACAGAATATGCTTCAAATAAGAACTGACTAAATTTATAAAATTTACTATTAGAGTTATATGTTTTGAAAGTCATTGTCAGAGATGAAATGTTTTTGTTAAAATAACTATTGAAGGTCATGTGATAGCCATATCGTATTAGTGGTGATGTTAACCATGATCATGTGAATAAGATAGTTTATCAAGATTCTCAACTACATAGGTAATATTTTTCCTTATTTATCATATCTATTTTTGGGAAGTGGTATTACTAAGTTTACCCCATACAAAAAGAGAAGAGAGAGGATAAAGTTATGGTGTGATTTATTTATGTGTACTATTTGGATCAATTAACTTTGAAGGACTCTAGTGTGGAAGAAAAATGGGACCTTATATGGAATTGTTTTGATCTGCTGAAGAAAATCAATGTTTCCCAAAATAGAATGAAGTATTCTGCATTTTCTCTAAAATTTAAAACATTGACTCAAAATTTATACCATATTTAAAAACACATAAAATTACAAAAAATTGCGTGAATTACACAATCTAAATAAATTTTGTGTTCACATATATTAAAGAATTTATTGTTTTATTGAATGTTGAACTTTAGGTTAAAGTATTTTCAAAACATGAAATTGTTTGATGTTATGCAAAAATGTACTCTCATTTTATGTTAGGCAAAATGTATGTGCATCTGAAAAAGGATGCATTCCCGTACATGGAAGAAATTGACTATGAGAATTATTTTACATAGGAAATAGAAATGCAAAGTATTCCCAATGTGACATACTTAACACAAATATTCTCTGACACACATACACATGAAGAGAAACACATTATCTTTCCATTTCATATTTAATAATTATAAGGAACTAATCTAGTCATGTAAGTATGAACCAAGTTATGGTCAGCTTACTATTTACAAAAATATTAATTTTGCTTAGCACTTTTTCTATTTTTTTGCAGTCATGAAACCCAATGAAACTTTTTATCAACTGTTATTTCCTACATAAAGCTGTAAGAATGTAAAATTGAAGAAAAATCACTTATTTAAGACTTAAATCTTCTAAATTATGAGAAGTGAATATAAGAAGAGTATAACCAAAACTAATAGGATACAAAGTAAATATTAGAAATTTTGTTGACAGTAAATCAAGACATATGTGGAAGTAACACAAAGCAGACATTTAATAGTAAGAAAGGGAAAGACTTCTTGTGCTCTCTTGGACTTTATTGTGAATAATACAACTATTACTGTGGACAGCAAAAAGACCATCAAAGGTGATGAGAGAGAACAGCAGCAGTTTGCATATCAATAAATAGTGTAAGTTGCAATCACAATAAGTGAGAAAGATAGTCCTCAAAACAAAATATTTTGTGAATCATAATTTTCTTCAAAATGGTCAACAAGATTACATGTAATTCTGCTCTATATTTTATAAATATTCCTTGATTTTAGTTAGCTCATGTTTTGCAAAGTTAGGATGTATTTATGGAATTTTTTGAAACCAGTTGAGGTTAATTTGCTCCATTCTCGTTTAACTGTAATCACATGAAAAACTCGAATATAAGTACAAAACAATAAAACTCTACAAAAAATTGTAGAATAAAATCTGGATCCAGGACTAGATGTACAGTTTTGGCTTGACAACAAAAGCACAATGCCAAAAAGGAAAATTAATAAAGTGAAATTCATTAAATCAAAAACATTTCTCTGTAAAAGACCCTTTTCAGAAGTTGAAAAGTCAAACTACAAATGATAGAAAAGTCTACAAATCATATATCCACCTGACAAAGGACTTGTACATACAACATATAAATACTTCCAAACTCAATTGAAAAAAAATTTAGTCAGAAAAACTGGAAAAAGGCATGATGAACAAATATTTCACCAAAAATTGTACAGGGGTGGCAAATAAGCACAAGATAAGATGTTCAACTTCATTCAGTTTAGGGAGATGAAAATTAAACCAATGAGAAGAGATGTCACTACACACTAATCAAAACCGCTAATTTTTTTTTTTTTTTTTTTTTTTTTACTTTAAAATGCTGGTCAGGATCAAAGAAATTAGGTCACAGGGTTTTACTGAGTTGCTTAACGTCTCCCTGTAGCTGAGGCTGACTTTGAACTCCAGATCCTTATGCCTCAACCTCCTGAGCCTCTAGGATTTCAGGTGGGCACCACTGTGCCCAACTTGAGGATAAACTTTCTAACATACATAAAGACATATTCCCCAAGGTGGCTTTTATTTGAATATAAAGGTGGTTACTGCATAAGTCTAAATGCAATATGTGATGTAAATAAATGGTTCTGAGGCAACTTATTTTTTTATTTTTTTCAGACAATGTGACATTATAATTACCTTCTGGGCCTTTATTGTCTTTGTATTTTACCATTTTTTTCTACCTGAATTGTATAGCCCACATGCAGGACCAGCACCATTGAAACATAGACAGAGTTCCACTATTGTCCAAGGATTTCAAATTAAAATATTTATGAGTTCATTGTGCTTTATATGATAACAAATGCAATAACAGACCATTTATTGGCTGGTGGTGCATCTGTTACCACTATAATTCAAATCTGGAAGGGAATATAATCTTGAGCTGGAAGAGGTAACTGCTGTCAGATGCCAAGTCCATATTTTTCTCTTAATCTGGTCTGTAATAGCATTTTTACCCAGGGTGACATGCTTAGAGAGGGAAAAATAAATCAAAAATGTTAAAAATGTTTTGTTGAAAGACTAACCAGAGCCAAGAGAAAATCCTTCTTGTTCTTCAAAATAGAATGGAAATAACAAAAATGAGAATGAAAATAGGATATAAAATTTAACTAAGCATTTACAAATGAAAATAATTCACAAATTAGAAATATTTTAAAATGGTAAAATTGATCATTCATAGAATATACTTAAATAATCACTTTTGCATTTTTTAAATGGTGAGAAAAGACTTCCTTTTTAAACCAAAACCGAAGTCATTGACTTTTGTCATTTCTGGTTAAAATGTGTTTCCCACATCTGAACAAGCATAATATTTGCTTGAACAATGACAAATTCACAGTATTTTGTTGTTAAAAATTGATAAAATAGCTGGGTTCAGGTGGTGCCCACCTGTAATCCCAGAAGCTGGGGAGGCTGAGGCAGGAGGATTACAATCCTCAGTAACAGGGAGGCGTTAAGTAATTGACTGCCCCTGAGTTCTATCCCTGTACCTAAAAAAATAAATAAAATAAAATATGTCCTGGTGTAGTTCGTATGTCTGTAATCCCAGCAACGTCCAGAGACTGTGGCAGAAGGATTAGAAGTTCAAGACCAGCCTCAAAAACTTAGCAGGGCCCTGTCTTTAAATATATATATATATATATATATATATATATATCTATATATATATATATATACACACACCCATACATACACACACACGTGTGTGTGTGTGTGTGTGTGTGTGTGCACACGCATAGGGTACAAACATATGCATATAGGGCAAAGGGCATAATTATATAGGTGTGTAGGAATAATAAATGGATACAACCGATACATATAAATATTGAAACTTAAGATTTCCATGATTACAGAAGGAGACTACAATAAAACTAAGAATGTTTTCCTCTCCAGGGCCTGTGACTAGTTTTCAGTCATAGATGCCAAATACGGGAACACACATATACAAACTATTATAGTCACTTGATCCTAAACAATTTAGGAAGTCCAGGGGATTTGCTTGTTTTCAGTCTCAGCCTGCAGCCTATAGTCATCTGACTAGGCAATAAGAGGGAGGATGGACTTGCGAAGGGAATAGCAACGACTAAAAGGAATTTGAAAGAATGAGTGAAATCCATGTGGACAGACTAGAACTGGCAGGAGGTTCTCAAGCCTCTATTTCTCCAAATTCAGTCATGAGGTTTTCCTACAGGATAAGTGCTGCACTAAACAACAGCAGATAACTGATAATATACATTAACTGCCTATTGCCTGGTGATCTGATTTGACTTTATGACCAAAAAAACACAGGGTTACTATTTCACTACTTCCTTCCAATTTTATTTTTAAAAATCTGGCTAAAATAAAGTAAAATGATAACAGCAAGGGATTTCAGGTGAAATGTAGTTCTATCTTTCCCAAATGGACATAATAAAACAACACTAAAATTCATCCCTTACAATCTCACATTTAATGTACAATTTTACCCATACTTCATATGGTTTCTTTTTTATTTGTTCTTTATAGATATGCATGACAGTAGAGGTTGTATTTTGACACATTATATATACATGAAGTATAGCTTATTCAAATTAGGATCCCATTCTTGTGGTTTGTGCAT
This sequence comes from Sciurus vulgaris, assembly GCF_902686455.1. Classification (NCBI taxonomy): domain Eukaryota; kingdom Metazoa; phylum Chordata; class Mammalia; order Rodentia; family Sciuridae; genus Sciurus; species Sciurus vulgaris. Next base: position 49,162,947 of record NC_136472.1, read on the forward strand.
GATGTGGAGTTACACTGGTCATGTATTCATTTATGAACATAGGAAAGTTATGTCCGATTATTCTACTATCTTCCCTATTCCCATACCCCCTTCTTCCCTTCCTTCCCCTTTGTCTAATCCATGAATTTCTATTCTTGTCCCCACAACCCTTATTGTGTGACTTGACATGATTTCTAAATAAAGACAATAGTGAAATCTTGCTTCTCTACATTATAAGGCCCCTAACTGTCCTTTATATAACTCTCTTTCCAAAATAAGATACAAAATTTCACTTATCCATCCTTGAATGATGTTCATCTCTTTTCTACCCAAGTCACAGTCCTCTATTTGACATCTGATGAAGCAAATACTATGATAAAAGATTTACTGCTGTTAATAGTTCTCATGTTAGGCATTCAGCAAATGTAGGAGAATAAGAATAAAACGTTAATCATGCACAGGTGTTTGTATCTCCAAATAAGAAAAATATTCATAAATATCATAGTTCTCATTTCTACCATTGGTCATGTGGGGCATGTTTGATAGTTATAATCACCTTGTTTGTTCTGTTCCCTTTTATCTTCAGCAAGTGCCTTAGATAATTAATGATTTAGTCGTACCATAAGAATTCCCCCTACAAACAAACCAATTGTTTTCATTTTCCAGTAATTCCATTCACTTGCGTGTGGGAATACTAAGAGAAACCGAGAGGACCTTCTGCATTCCAGGTGTGCTTCTCTTTATCCATGTTGTGTTTTAGCAACAAAAATTTATTTTGATAATTAGAATCAATTGTCCCATCCAGAAAATCAATCTTCTCTTTGTGGATTAACTAATATGAACAACTCAAAGAAGCCAGGTAATGTTCTGACATTTAGTTTGATGAATCGTTGTTGTAGACCTTTGTAGAAACATTTCTTCCTTAGAAACCAAGACTTATAGAGAAAGCATCTCAAAAGTGGTTAAGATAAGCAGCAACAATATCATTACTCTAACTCTAGCCATGGTAGAGAGAAGAACAGTTGTTCCTCTTTACCTCTTGGGCAACATCAAGGGATTTAAAGGAAATGTAGTTCTATTTTACTTAGTTGAACTACTTCTTATTTTATCATTCCAGGATTCACTGAATTTGTGAATCTTGACAATGAGAGAAATAGGCAACTATATGTTGGTTGCCAGTGTAGACCACATACTACATTCTGGAGAGAACTACCTCTCCCCCGCAAACTTTAGTCATTCCCCGTGGTATTTTAAAAGACGGCCTTACCATTGTATCAGGTCAGTTACAGTTAGGTGACGGGAATCCTTTTAAGAGCAACAAAATGTCATGATCACCTCATTAATTTATGTTCAGTAAAATAAATTCCTTGTTCATGAACTATGCTGAGTGGAACATCAGTATGGTTAACAAAGCACCTCGAAGTTCATAGGTGGTGAGTTTTGCAGAAGCATATAGCAAGAACAGCAAAACTCTTTTCTGGAATAAGTTCTATTCCCTTAAAATCATAACTGTGCTGCTGGTGGATGTCCTGAAGGAGCATTGCTAAAGAGTGTCTTTCCATAGATTTCACAGACACCATTGTACATTGTACCATTCATGGGACAATTGTTCTCATTCCTTATTCAAAGGTATTTGTATAACAATTGGCTCTTGTCCATTGTGTACGACTTGCAGTAGGGGTTGATGCCTTTCTAAATCAGAATCTTTTTGTTCACAACAATTCTGGTCAGTGGCTATGGAAATGTGTAAAACCTGTGAGACCCTTCGCCTGGAAGGAGGCCTACGTGGCATTCTGTCGGAGATAGACACGCCTTCAGGCCACTCGGAGACTGAGGCCTCATCCTCCTTTACTGTGTTCTATGACCAAGATGTTCTTCTGTGGTCTATAAGACAGTTCTTCAGTGTCTGTGAAACTGTCACCTTCTGTGTTCACACAGTTGTTTATTACTTTCTATTATAGGATAAGAACTGCTTACGCAAGGCTTGACCTTTAAGATGTATGGCTAGTTTTAAACTGCAAGTCTATAAAGACAGTGTTATAGTGCAGTAAAGGGAGAAGCAGCTTCCTCTGTGACAAGTGCTCGCCATCTCCCCTGAATAAAGCTCTTCTCAGATCTCAGAGTGTAGACTGAGTCTTTCCCATGATTGAGGTGTTCAGGCCACCATCTGGGTTGTGGGGGTGAGCTGGTGGTATCAGGCCTTTCTCCAGCATTGCGGTCCAGGCAACAAAAACTTATATAGGAGCAGAGAGCAGTCAACAATGATAGAGAAAATCTGTAAAAGAATTATATTTTCTGCAAAGTATTTGAAACACAGAAACAATACATATGTATGTGTACTATATATATATATATGCACTTATTGGCATATACTTTATGTAAAAATATGTATATATGTTTTAGATGTATATAGACATATATTTACATGTAAATTATATATGTATCTAGAGACATATTAACAAATATATGCATATGTGTATTTACATATAAACACATATGTGGCAAATACGTGAATGCATGTGTATGTTTCATAAATATTTACATACAAATATATACATTAGTTGGACTCATAAATACATATATACATTTATTTGTACATAAATGTCTGTATACTTTGTTTACAAATGATTAATTCTCAGATTTAAACTTGAATATCTAATAAATTTTGCAATCCTTTAGATGAGCTAGATTATATCCTACTTGTTATAGACTGAAATGGGGGTTCACACCAAAATACATATATTGACCACCTGACCTACAGTACAATATGTAAACCATAATTAGAGAAAGTTCTTTGAGTGAAAATGAGGTCCTTAGTGTGATAATTGAGTATTTTTTCCTTATTTGGGCATACACAGGGAGATATCAGATACATGCCTATGCAGAGAGCAATCATGTGAATACACCAGCAAAGAGGTGGGTCAGTCTATAAGAAAAGGAGAAAGATACCAAGGAGACTAACTTTTTAACACTTTAAATCTTGAATGTTTAAGTTCCCAAGCTCTAATCATATAAATCTGTCTTTTAAACACCACCTATTTTATTATGGCAGACCATTACAATCTGATATACTAACTAACTGGTATATTCAATTGCCTTGTAAATAAAGTTCATCATCCATACCACAACGGTCATCTCTCCAGAATACAATCTGATCATCTTATTCCTTTATGTCTTTCCAATGTTCCTCTTTATTTTTCAGAGGTGACCCAAACTCCTTGGAAAAGATACAAGCCCTTTCACATTCTGGACCCTCAGCTTCCCTTTTATATCTCTGTCCTTCTATATCCTTTTTCTGCATCCACATTGAATTAGTTTTCATTACAGAAATCTCCATGCTCATTTATCCTTTTGCCTTTGCATATGCAGATCCCAGGCTGGGACTCTAGACCACCTACCTCACCTGTCTTATAAATGTCCACTTAACCTAACCGCAGCCTAACTTCATTGTATGAGTACTTATTAAACACCAAGTAAGCCTTAATTATTGTGTTAGGAATGAGGGTTGAACAATGATTACAATTTACTTTCTATATTCATGTTATAATTGGAAAAATGTTCATACAATATTCATAACTTTGTAGAAAGCATTGCAATATAACAAACAAGATGGATATATGAGAAGAGGAAGAACGACAGTGTTTAAAGGTAGTGGCTTTCTTATGCTGTCTGTAAGAGGCTCACTTGATATTTTTAATTTGCTTTATTGATATTTTATAATTGCACACATTTATGGAGTCCAATTTGATGTTTAGATACCTTGCAGATTGACAATTCAAGGTAGTTAACTTACCCATCATCTCATACGATTATCATTTCTTTGTGGGGCAAACATTAGAAATCCTCTTTTCTGACTCTTGTGAAATATGTAATACCTTATTAAAAGAAGTTACTTTTGAGCTAAAATTCAACCACTGTAAGGGGCATAAGTGTGAGGAAACATGGACATTGGAAAGGACCCAGGCAGCGGGAATAGAATGAGCAAAGACATGCAGGTTAAGAACAGCAAGAAATAGTGTCATCTGGCCTGACCACACTGGAAGATAAATGTTCAGTGACAGAGACAGATAGAAAGGTAGGCAGAGTCAGCTTTGCTTTCTAACCATATCAAGATCTGGCTTCAAAAGAACTTTCCTGCGAACATTTTATCAATTTTTCTTCCTTTAAGCACACCACACTCTCTAGACATCCCTGTTAGAGCACACATCTTTGTTATCATAAATGTTTCTTTGACTCTGTACCACTTCCACTAGAATGGTATCCTAGAAAAGAGGTGCCTTAGTTTATCAGATTTCTCCAATATTAGTTGCCATGTGTGGCAGAGTTAAAGTTTATAATTGTGTGTTGGATTAATAGTGTTTAAGTGAAAGCTAAGTTATACGTCACAATCTATCTTTTATCTGATATCAAGGTGCCAGTTCTTTCCATCTCTGTTAAACTGTCATTTACAACATATTTGTATATACACAAATACATTTATAATTTGAATGTGGAATTTTTTTCTCTTACAAAATGGTTTGAAAGTATTATTGACACATGAACTCAAAAACCTTGGAGAATATCTGTACATAAATATTTTTTAAATATTTTAGCACATCTCTAATTGTTTTCAATCTGACCATATTTACTGTGCATGTGTTTCAAAAATAAAGAAAAGAGAATAGTGCATAATGGGCTATTTGAATTCAATTATGAGCCATTTTATTCCCAGAGGGTTGACTTTAAAGAGAATTTTATAAAGGCTAACAAGCAAGTACCTCTACTTATTAATTAGAGTTCTTGTGAAATTTGTCCAAAAATATGAGTCTCTTTTGGAAGGACAAAATGAGTGTTCTGTATGTAGAAATCGTATTATGGCTAAACAGTTGACAGGTCATAAAGTATGATTTCATTGCATAAAGTTGCAATAAATTTCAATTTCATATTCACAATCTATCTTTATGTGATATTGTATTTGATTACTTACCAATTGTTCTTGTCAGATGAGCAATAGCTTCTTTCCTTTAAATTCACTAATTAACATTGGGCAAAGGCAATTTTCCTTGAAACTTCCAAACACACAAATCCAATATGCAGATTTTTTACAGCTACTGAATATAAATAAGTCTCCCATATCAGTTTCTAACTTTTCTCACATAAAATTGAAAAAGCATTTGAAATCTTATGAAAAACAAGAACCAAAATGAATCTATGAAAACCGTAGCTGTAGTTAGAAATTAGAAACTGAATTATGATGATTATCTGACTCAATTTAACTTTTTCTTTGGGGTTATGTTTATTTGAATTAAATTGATTTTCCAACTGATACATAGGAACCAAAAATACATATATTTACGGTGTATTACATAACATATTGATATATGTTTATATTGTATAATGTTTAAATCAGGTTAAATATATATGTCTCCTCAAATATTATTTTTTTAGCTTCTTGTGTGCATTTTTTTCTTTTTCATCTTCAGAGCATGAGAGGGCACAAGATATATTCACAATATAGATAGATCCATGTTGGTCCACTGTCTTTTTCAGCTACACTGATTTCCTTTAGTGCTTAAGTTCATTGCCATTTAATGTACTTTCATAACCCGTCTCTTCTATCCAGCATATTGTTTCTCTTCCCCTTGTGCTAAGTCATCACTACAACAGCTCACTTAGCTCAACCCCAGTATCCCTTCCTGACGACACCTTATCTGGAGAAGATCAGGTTATACTTCTTCTAATACCAGTGTTTTGTCCTTACCCTCTGCTCACACAGAATGCATGGCAGAAAGTTTCAGAGATATCTTCTAAATACAGAACACAGGGATTCTAATTGTAGCCTTGTGGCTTGTAAGTAGTGAAAGGCACTATAGATAATCAACTGAAAATTTTGTGGCATAACAGAAAGCTTCTAGAAATGATTGCACTCAGATCAAAGCTGCAGGTCTTCCATTTACTGGTTCTGCAAATATTTAGGTAAGTTATACATCTATGGACCTTGATTTCAGCAATACTAAGACGGGTATACTACTTAAAATCAGCAAACTACAGAGATACAGCCACATCAATGTTCATAGCTGCTCAATTCACCATAGCCAGATTGTGGAACCAACCTAGATGCCCTTCAGTTGATGAATGATAAAGAAACTGTGACATATATACCCAATGGAATATTACTCTGCCATGAAGAATGATAAAATTATGGCATTTGCAGGCCAATGGATGAAATTGGAGAATATCATGCTAAGTGAGATAAGCCAATCTCAAAAAACTAAAGGACGAATGATCTCGCTGATAAGCGGATGAGGACATATAATGGGGGGTAGGAGGGGTTAGCGTTAGGGTTAGGGTTAGGTTTAGGGTTAGGGATGAGGAAGGTGGTAAGAATGGAGGAAGTAAGGACTGTATAGAGGGAAAAGAGGGGTGAGAGGAGTAGGAGGGTTGGGGGGAAGGGAAAAAATAACAGAATGAATCAAACAACATTGCTCTATGTAAATCTATGATTTTTAATTAAAATTTTTTTTAAAAAAGACAGGTATATTAATAGCATCAAACTTATACTTTGAGTATTAAACTAGTATGTGACACATAAATACCTGTGAGTGAACATACTATAGGTAAGATCATAGATTATTACCTGGCACATAATTTGAGCCTAATAAATTGCATGATACATGTACTTATGGTAATGTAGGTAACCTGTGATAAATGTATCATCAGTTGTATGGCTTTTTGTCTAATGTACTTAACTCATATAGTTCAATTCCCAGGACCACAAAGAAAAAAGAAAGAGACAGAGAAGGAGGGGTAGAGAGAGAGGAGTAGAAAGAGAGAGGAAGAAGAGGAGAAACAGAGATGATACCACAGGACATTAAGCTAATCAAAATAAGCCCAGCACAGAAGACAAACACGGTATTATCTCACTTATATGGAACCTGAAAAGATTTCCCTTACAGAAAAAAGAGAGTAAAAAGGTGGTTACTAGAGGCTGGTGGGAGAAGGGGAGGGATTGGGGAAAGGAAAAATGTTAATCAATGGTAAAATGTTTAGTCCCACTGGAAGAACAAGTTTTAGTGATCTATTGCACTGCATGGTGATGATAGTCAATAAAAATATATTTCATAATTCAAAATTGCTAAAATAGATTTTAACATTCTCACCACAAAAAATGATTAATTGATGAGGTGATGGATTTTTTAATTAACTTGATTGAACATATCTATAATATAAACATATAACAAAATATTGCACTAAATCATACACATTATTTTTGACAATTAAAGGTAAGTTTTAAGGTTCCGTGTGCTGGCGCATACCCATAATCCCAGTGGTTTGTGAGGTGAGGCAGGAGGATCAAGAGTTCAAAGTCAGCCTCAGCAATGGTGAGGTGTTAAGCAACTCAGTGAGACCTTGTCTCTAAATAAAATACAAAATAGGGTTGGAGACATGGCTCAGTGGTTGAGTGACATGAGTTCAATTCTTGGTACCCCAAAGTAAAAGTTTTAAAAATTATTATCTTAAAAAGGACTTTAATACAGTCCCTTAGAGTAACATTTGCAAACATGAAAGTTCACATAGCTCTGAGGTGAAATTTGTGCAATTCTTTATCATGATAACAATGAAAAGAAAAAGGATTGAAAAATCTGTCCCTGATTCATTAAGATTTTGTAATTACTTGGTACTCTAACCCAAACCTCAAAAATATTTTTTAGGGAGTGCTTTTCATTTAATTCTGTTGGATAGAAGAAGACATGGTATTTTACACTTTTAGGAGGACTGAAAATGCATTTAACATATTACCATCTATTCTTTTTCACTTCAAAAACTTATGAAGTCATAAACCACCACATGTGGGATAGCTGCACTTGCCACTTCTGACATTTAAAATTCAAAGACTGTAGAGCTTTGCTGAGAGAAAGCACAGGGGAGGCTTTTCTCTCCAGCATGTGCAGGATGGGTCAGCAGAGACAAGGCCCCATTAGGAAGCCATAGGAGGCCCTGAGTCGTGGCCTCATTTATGACCTTTGCTGGTGGAAGGCCTCCTGGCAAAGTATTAGCTTGCCCTTTCCTCTACAGGTAGTCAGTCGAATTTAGATGGTTCCTTAGATTTACTGACTTACTAACTCTTAAAAATTCCATATTTGAATGACTGATAAAACTTCAGTTGTTGTCCAGGTGTTTTCTGAACGTTACTGAGGTGGGTCAACCATTGTCTCCAAATGTAATGATTGTGGCAGTTGGAGATTGAGAAAACTCTAGGGACATTTCATAGATTTTTGTCACATAAAATTTACTTGAATTAAAAACATGTGACTGAAATTTATTAAAAGATATTTAATAGCCAGAGCCTGGGAGGGAGTCAAAGTCAGTTCCTAGCCCAGTTCTGTTCCCCAGTCGCCTGCCTCCTCCTCTTCCAACATGACAGATGCCACTGTGTCTTTCGCCAAGGACTTTCTGGCTGGTGGAGTGACCTCAGCCATCTCCAAAGACTGCGGTAACACCCAGCAAGCAGGTCAAGCTGCTGCCACAGGTAGAGCATGCCAGCAAGCAATCACCACAGAAAAGCAGCACAAGGGCATTATAGATGGCGTGGTTCATATCCCCAAGGAGCAGGGAGTCCTGTCCTTCTGGCATGTAACCTGGCCAATGTCATCAGATACTTCCCCACCCAGGCTCTCAACTTTGCCTTCAAAGATAAATAAAAGCAGATCTTCCTGGGTGGTGTGGACAAGAGGACCCAGTTTGGAGCTACTTTGCAGGGAACCTGGCATTAGGTGGTGCTGCAGGGGGCCACATCCTTGTGTTTTGTGTATCCTCCTGATTTGCCTGAACCCATCTAACAGCTGATGTGGGAAAAGCCAGAGCTGAAAGGGAATTCAAAGGCCTCAGTGACTGCCTGGTTAAGATCTACAAATCTAATGGAATTAAGGATCTGTACCAAGACTTTAATGTGTCTGTGTAGGGTATTATCATGTACCGAGCTGTGTACTTTAGTATCTATGACACTGCAAAAGTAAGGCTTCAGATTCCAAGAATACTCACATCTTTATCAGTTGGATGATTGCACAATCTGTCACTGACGTTGCTGGGTTGACTTCCTATCCATTTCATACTGTGCACCACACATGATGATGCAGTCAGGGCACAAGGAACTGACATCATTTACACTGGCTGGAGGAAGATTGCTTGTGATGAAGAGGGAAAACTTTGTTCAAGGGTGCATGGTCCAATGTTTAGAGGCATGGATGGTGCTTTTTTGTACTTGTCTTGTACAATGAAATCGAGTGTTGGAGGCCGCTGCCCTGTAGGGCCTGCAGTGGTAGCTGGCCTCGCCCTATGGCGCCGAGAAGCCCAGCTGCAAGTGCTTTCTATTGGCTGACTGATCTCCTCCGCGTCCGTGCTTAGCTCGTGATCAGTACATGTCCTCATTACCCACCATTAAGTCTCCACGAGCCAAACGCCTGACCCATTAAGGTGATTGACTGTTATATCCCATAAAGGTGCGTATTTTGGGGCGGTGGGGAGAGCAAGCAAGGCAAGTAAGGCAGAGCAAGCAAGGCAAGGAGGGCAGGCAGCAGCTGTGGGACAAGAAAAGAGGAGAGGCGGCCGTGGTGCGACAAGAGAGGAAGAAGAGAGAAGTGACAGCTGCACGAGAGAAAAGAAGGAGAGAGAAAACTACACAACAAGAGAAGGAGGAGAGAGAGAGCTGCGTGACAAGAGAAGAAGAAGACGGCGGCGGTGGAGGAGGAGGAAGAACCAGGCACTCGGCTCAGAAGCTCTCCCATAAAAATAAAGACCTTAAAACTTCATTTGAGAGCCGAGTCTTTATTGTACTCGCTGGATGAGGCAATCGAGAAGTTCACATAGTTATTTCCTAGGTTTTCCCCTGCTGTGAACAGGCATGTTGTATTATATAGCATATCTTGAGCATTCTGGGTAGATTCTTGGCTGTTTATCAATGACAACTATTTACTGGTTGAAAATGGGAAGCATAATATTCATTCTGGCCAGTTTTCTCTTAAAACCATTTCCATGATGATGATGACAATAATGATGGGACTCAATTATATTTTTTATTTCAGTCACTCCTGATAAATAGCAAATTTGAAGAAATAAAAGTATCTTTGAAAAAGATATTTAAAAGATGTCAAGTGCTGTATCTAGTAATTTGTATACATAGTATTTAATATTATAATCTTGAGACATTGATATTTTGAATCAATGATTTCTGATTAGTTGTAGCAATTGCTACACATTTCTGTGACTATACTGGAAATTGTTTAGACTGTGCAATTTCATTAACTGAATTGGTATTATATGAATTTTATCTCAGTAAAACTGCTATAGAATTAGTTTGAGATATTGCCCTTTCCTATATTTGCTGGACAAAAAAATAACATATGCATCCCATTGCAATGTTATTCTCTCTGGAACTTCATTTGTTCCACACCCTACATCATTCCATTCAACACATGTAGACAATCCTTCCCCAGACCCTCTCCATTTGTTATTGCTTCTGAGATCATTTAACCTGACTTTCTCTATTAATGAAATGCCCTTCTTGCGCATAAAAATTGTCATAACATGAAAATTGTGAATCTACTATGTGCCCAGTATTGAACAAGTCACTGGAGACAATTTTTTTTAAAAATAATGCATAAGTACAGAAAAAAAAATAAATTGCTTTGAAGTGTGCTTGAAGGAAATTCTGTCATTTAAAATACTTTGGCACTTTATTAAAGTATTTCTTATAGCTGTTTTAATCGCATATTTCTAATTGTTTGCGTTCATTATGAAACTTGCTGGAGATTCTGTGTTCTTCCAGTCTATAAATCAAAGTATGTTTCTATGAATTTTAGGCATTGATTCAGGAACAAACATTTACATAAAATCTAAACTCTCAATTCTAAAATTCCATAAGCTATTGACATATTCTTTCATCCATTAACTTTGTTCATTCACACAAAGAATCACTTTGATTATACACCCTGTGTCTGGCAATGAATTAAGCAATAGCAACATAGAGATGAATAAAAAAGCGTATAAATGTGGATGCAATGGCTTGCACCTTTATGGATGAGGAAGTAACTTCGTAGAGGTTTACTAGCATGCCCAAATTTGTAGCCAATAAATGTTGAGGCTGGAATTTTTATCTGAAGCAACTGTACTCACTGCTTTCTTAATTATCCTCTGTCTTCTATTCCCAGTCGAGCTCACTCCCCTGGCCTACTGACTTTCACATGTGCATTTCACAGTGCTTGTGGTTTAACACCTTAGATGAAAATAATAATTTCAATTATTGACCTTCTAAAGAACACAATTTCACACCATCTAATTCACTTAAGAACTCAGTCATACAGACAAATGCTATTTAGAGAGAAGATGTATTGAACTTTCATGAAAAGGTTTGGAATACATTTGTTGTTAATGTTTCAATATTTTAATATCTCTATATGTCACCAGTCTTTCTGGAATACCATAGAAAACATGACATACCACAATCTTTACAGATTTGCTTAATATTTTAATAATTGGAATCATAGAACTTGTTGATCATGCCAAATCTAGATTTCATACAGCATGAAAGTCTTCCAAGACAGTCAGGCATGATGGCACACCCCTATAATGCCAGGTACCTGGGAGGCTGAGGCAGGAGAATCACAATTTCAAGACCAACCCGAGCAAATTAGCAAGACCTTGTTTCAAAATTTAAAGTAATAAAAGGACTCTGGAGGTAGCTCAGTGGTACAGTATCCTTGGTTTCATTCTCAGTATGATAAACAACCAAGCAAAAACCTCTACCTAATCTAAAATAACTCTATTCTTTTGTGGCTCCCCACCCTTATTGTGCGTTAATATCTGCATATCAAAAAAAATTTGACCTTTGTTTCCTGGATTGGCTTATTTCACTGACAGACATATATATGTCTGCAGGACCAGTGTGATTCTACATCATATACAGTCAGAAAAATGAGAAATTATAATCCATTTATGTATGATGTATCCTGGTGCATTCTGCTGTCATGTATAACTAATTAAACTAATTAAAAAAAAACCTCTCAAGTTAAAAGTAAAAGACACACAATAAAGTAATCACAATTCTCAAAAAAGTGAGAAAAATTTGTAAGAGCCTTAAATATGGCTTATTGCCTTTAATTATTTTTGGGGAACTATTTGAAGTATTTAGTTACCCCTCATGAAAATTTGAGAATGTAGAAGAAATCATGTCTTTGTAAGCAGAGCACAAAGTCAGATATAAAGGAAATGCATTGAGAAACAAGCTACCACTGAGAAACTATCACTACAGCTTGTCCTTTTTGTATGAAAATAGTAAGCTTATTTTGAATATGGACACCTATTAATGTTCTGAAGTAAACATAGCAGAATGTTGAGATCTGCACTGTTAAATATTTCTGAGGTTTATGATGTAAATGATAAGCTCTCAATAAAGTTTAGTAATTATCTTTAGCTATTACAGCACACTCTATTAAGTGATTTACAAAGGTAAATAATCTTAATAATCTAGAGTAGAGCTTTTCTCTGTAAAATCAGAAAGAGAACAAATGCACAATTATAAAATTAGATAAGAAGCATGCCATCTAATTAACAATTCTTTCATAGAAAATAAGATTCATAGCAATAATCTGATTTTTGGATTATGCTCAACAATGAAATAAAGCAGCACAATTTGCAATTACAAAAGACATCCAAACTGATGGATTTCTTAAGCAGACTTTCTCACTTTATTTGTGTGGTTGCACTGAAATGAATCTCATTTTCTTTTAATACAAAATATAAAACTTTTTTCTTACCCATAAATGCCTCTGTAATTGTAAAATTCAAAAGATTATATCTGTGCCTGCATGACTTTTATGAGAAATATTTTCCTCTCACACAGGTAAATCAAAAGAAAAGTATGGATTTGAGATTTTATGTCACTATTAGTAACAAAATCTAAATTGATTTGGCATTTTTTTGTCTATTAAATTCATGAGAATGCTGAACTCACTCTTTCCTCACTTTTATTTATTTCTGTAGAGAAAAAAGCATTGGCAGGAGAAAGTATGTGATTTCAAGTCAGCAAACATATTCTTGCTTTACTCTGTGACAAGAATAACTAGGTATTTGATGGTGCATGTATCACAACTTCCATGTGTAAGCATGAACAAGAATGTGCATATCGGAATGTTTCAGTTCCAATTTAATCTGTGCCTCACCCCCCTGTGACACTGAGTATAAAAATTAATAGTTATAAATGTCAGATAAGTCATCTGTAACACTATGCAACAGGATTACTGTAAGAATCAAATAAGAGAGATTACTTGGCTGCATTTTTTTTTCTACCATCCTTTATTTCCTTTGTGAACAAAGATCACAGTTGCAATTACATGTTTCATATAACTGATTTCTTGTGTCTGAGAAATGAAATAATTTAACAAAACAATTATCTGTTGGTTTTGTTGATTATATCAACAGGATTTAACAGTTTCAGGCACAAAATAAGAGTTCATGAATAGCAGTTATTATTTTTTATTGTTCCTCCATAAATTAGTGAGGTTAGGAAAAATATGCTTCCAGAAATAATGGATGCTACCATTATGAGAAATTAGGGTTTATTCTAAAGAACTGTTTATTCAAAATTAGTTATTTAGCATATCATTTGTACTGAACAGTGTGCCTGGAATGTAATGAAAGAAATACTTATAATGCATCTTTTATTCAATCCAGGAACCATTACTCCTTTTCTTGGAATTACCTACTCCATAGAGACAGAAATGATCCTGTAAGCAGTCATAATTTTACCACATAATGGCACCTGTACTTCCTTAAAAATAATGATGGGCAACTGACCCTACTAATCAAGCAACATCTCTCTTAAGAGATGTTCATTTAGTCTATGTCAAAAATTGGCTGAATGTTTTAAGTCATGTCTCAGATATTTTGTGACATTTTCAGAGAAGGCCAGTTCTTGGAAACAGAAGGCAAATTCAGATAAGAAAGAATGAACAGTAGCATACAGGACCAAGAGAAGACTGAAGGATGACTAAAATTTTTCAGTCTCCACTTCCAACCCTCTTGTAAGGACCAACTGTATTCTTACTCTTCGTTTCCCTGACACACCTTATATACTGAAAGATTTCAGTAAAGCAATAAATTACAATTCCAATAGTTAGTTTTAGAACCTTTTGTTTCTAATCAATATAATAACATTCAAATTTGTTAATTCATCTTCAAAGGTAGGAATCCCATTATAGGAGAATAAATGTCCACAGTCCCTTTTCTATAGCATTTCAATTTTTAAAAATCCAAATTACCTTCTGCTATTATTGCTGTTGTTAGCATGTATGTTATTAAAACACGAGGTTATCACTGTTTGCTGATGATATGATTCTATATTTAAACATCAAAAAAATTCCACCAAAAAAATTCTAGAATGAATAAATAAATTCAGCAAAATAGCAGGATAAAAATCAATACACATAAATCCAACACCTTTCTATATATCAGTAATGAATCCACTGAAAGAGAAATAAAGAACACTACCCCATTCACAATCACCTCAAAAAAATAAAATAAAATACTTAGGAATCAATCTAACAAAAGAGGTGAGAGACCTCTACAATGAAAACTACAGAACACTATAAAAGAAATTGAAAAAGACCTTAGAAGATGGAAATACCTCCTAGGCTCCTGAATAGGCAGAATTAATATTATCAAAATGGCCATACTACCAAAAGCATTATACAAATTTAATGCAATTCTTATTAAAATTTCAATGACATTCTTCATAGAACTAGAAAAAGCAATCATTAAATTCATTTGGAAAAATAAGAGACCAAGAATAGCCAAAGTAATCCTTACCAAGAGGAGTGAAGAAGGAGGCATCACAATACCAGAGTTCAAACTATACTATAGTAGTAAAAAAAAAAAAAAAAGCATAGTATTGACACCAACCAAGACACATAGAATAATGTACAGAATAGAAGACAGAGACAAACCCACATAAATACAGGTATCTCATACTAGACAAAGGTGCCAAAAACATTCACTGGAGAAAAGATAGCATATTCAACAAATAGTGTTGGGAAAAATGGAAAGCCACATGTCACAAAATGACATTAAACCTTTATCTCTCACCCTGCACAAAATTCAACTCACAGTGGATCAAAAACTTAGGCATTAGAACAGATACCCTGTGACTACTAGAAGAAAAAGTAGGCCCAAATCTTAACCATGTTGGCCTAGAATCTGACTTTCTTAACAAGACCCCTAAAGCACAAAAAGTTAAACCAAGAACCAATAAATGGGATGGACTCAAACTAAAAGCTTCTTTTCAGCAAAAGAAACAATCAATAATGTAGAAAGGAGCCTACAAATTGGGAGAAAACCTTTACTACATGCACTTCAGATAAAGCATTAATCTCTAGGATATATAAAGAACTCAAAAACTGAACACCAAAAAACTAAATAACTCAATCCAAAAATGGACTAAGGAACTGAACAGATACTTCACACAAGAAATATAAACAATCAACAAATATATGAAAAAATGTTCAATATTGCTAGCAATTAGAGAAATGCAAATCAAAACTACTCTAAGATTTCATCTAACTCCAATAAGACTGGCAATTATCAAGGTTACAAGCAATAATAAAAGTTGACCAGGATGTATAATCAGAAAAATGAGAGATTACACTCCATTTATATATAATCTATCAAAATGTATAAATGTATTATACTTTAATGTACAACAAATTAGAACAATTAAAAATATTTTTAAAAGCCTACCCACATAATAATTGGCATAAAATTTTAAAAAATCATTAAGTGACATTTTTGCATCCATAATTTTCCTTTTGAAATATTAATCACAATTATCATTGGCTTTATTATAAGACAGTCAAGATGATTTACTGGATATAAAGTGAAAATACTAAGTTAGTGGTAATCTTGTTAATATTTTAATTTGGACACATTGAGGCTAGTGGAGAATGAAATGGTAGTATATAGATGAATTCTGTTCAACTCAAGATTAAATACAAAGAAACAAATATGTGGAGAGGTGCAGAAATTTCATTCAATTCAACACACTTTGCACCTTACCAAATTCACCATTTATTTCTCTTGTGTTGTGAATATTTTTAGACATTTGTTAATCATTACAACCAAGTAAGTCATATTCTCTAAACTTATATATTTTTAACCTACTGAAGTTAATAATTTCTACAGAAGTGTCTAGGATTCAGGAGAAAATAAAATTGTGAAACCTTGTGATATTGCATTTGATGTGAATAGAGTTCTTCATTTGCTTTTCTTTCTAATTAGAATCAACTCAGGGGATCCAAAAGAAGATGAATATTACATACCATGAAATTCTACTGAAGAACAGTATTTTAATTACATTCAATGAATTATTAAATATTTTTCAGAAAGAAAGGCTACAGCGTTTAGCTAGTGGAAAAATCATGAGAAAAGGAATGTGGCAGCTGCATTTACATCCAGCAGTGCCATTAAGTTGTTGGGTGTAAGGAGGAGTTTACTCTGAGAGGAGGGGATAAATGATTTCAAAATCACTTCCAACTTTGAAAATCCATTATATAATGTGAAACATTAAACTCTAAGGTAAGGCCACAATCAAATACTACTTTTAGCTCATCTATTTAAAATAGTCCAGAATTACTCCTTCATTTACCTTTCTTCTTTTTTTTTTTTACTTACAATAACTGTGTGTTTACTGAAGCAACTTTAAATTAGACCAAATAGTTTAAAACAAACTCATCAATTACAGATGTGGCTCCAATATTCACTTGCTTTCTGAGCCTTCCCTTGACTATTAATATAATAACGCACTGCCTATTAAGCCCCTTGCCTGCTGGATTAGGTTGAATACCTTTAGTTTACACATCCCTCCCAGCTTTCGCACCTGTAATTTTAACTAGTCTTGCCTCCTATCTGTGTAATAATCTAACTGCAGCAATTAGTGCTCTACATTTAAATCAAATTTAGTGTCCCCAAGAGAAGTTGAGGTACCTAATGTTAACTTGCTTACATTTATGTACTTTAACTTTTCTTTAATTGGGGAGTTTAGGCTATTTCTGATGGAATATATGTGAGATGGTCATGTTTGTTCAAATTGTCCATGTAGAATTAGACACAGTTACTGTAGAGAATTACTACAGTTCATAAGTTAACAATTTTACCCTGGATTATTTTGCTCATTTAATTAAAGTCACATACATTTAAAATTTTTGCAACATTAAAGTTCTGTTAAGAAAAGAATTGATGATTTACATAAATCTTTCTGCAATCAGGAACTTATTTAATTTCTTAGAAAATGAAGAGCTTGATCATTTAATTGCAAACCAGCTCAATTCTTTTTAAAGTATATACACATTTGTTAAAGTATATATATACTTTATATACATATATACATATATATGTATATTTTCAAGTGCATATATATATTTCTTCTATACCTATATATGATATTCTGTATACATTATACACTGCTATACTATTCTCTATACATTGATATAATGAAATTATGTGACACAATAATATTAGCAGTTTAATTTCACAGGGCTTTAATTGTAAATCAGTCCATTTAAAATGAAAGATTTCCAGCATAATACCTACATGAAAATTTATGTAAGACACTCTGACAGCAATGTTTTCAGAAAAATAAAAATCTTTGAAATTACTTTTCTCTAGTGCCCTCACACGCTTAGCAAAACATTATGGCCCAATAAACCACTGAACATGCTTATAGGTATTCCGGGTTTATTGCAACATATTCCTGTCCTCTATCACTTTGTTCACTCTTTTACTGAAACTCTACAGAACAGGCCCATGGCTCTGTCACAAGTGTTAGGTCAAGTCGAGATGGACTTTCATTATTAGAGCACAGGATTTTTAATTAAAGATCTCTTTTTCTTGACATTAAAACACATTCTCAGGACTACATAAAATCTTGAATTAAACAAGGTAATATACTCGAGGGAACAACTAGGTATTTTGGTAATGAAAACCATGAAATTTTAAACTTTATAATTGTGGTATTTTACATTTTAAAATATTCCATTTATATTTTTCTTGCTATAATTAAGCATGATATTTGAGTAAATAGAAAATTTGCTTTTGCTTTTACTTTTGTATTTTAAATTTTGGTCATTAAATATTTTGTCACCACTAAAATGAGCTAATTGCCATCATTTTTTAATGAAATCTCTTTTTGTTTTTGCAAAGTGGAATATATGAATCATATGAAAATACTTTTATTTTAATATTCAACAAAAAATGTAACTTTAATTATACAATCACATTGGAACCTTCTCCCATGCCAATAAACTTTATTCAAATATTTAATAACATTCTAACAATATCAAATACAAAATTATATTTTATTTAATTTTTAAAAGCTCTTTTACTCCATAATCATGAAGATATATCATATTGCTATAATCAAGTATAGTTCAACTAATTTTACTCATATTACTTGGTTTCACAAAAACAACCTAATTTTGGAAAGTCAGACACTAAAGTATATCAAGCTAATGAATATTGGTATATACACAATGGAGTTTTACTCAGCCATAAATGAAATTATGGCATTTGCTGGCAAATGGGTAGAACTGGATAATATCATGCTAAGTGAAATAATTCAAGGGTAGAATGATTCTCTCACATGCAGAAGCTAGATCAAAATAGGGGGAAAATGGGGTGTGTGGAATCTTGTGAAAAACAGAAGTGAGATCAGTGGAGTAAAGGAGGGAGATTGAGGAGGAAGGAAGAGGGTGGGGAAGGAACAGGGAACAGTGGAAATAACCTGACCAAACTTCCCTATGTACGTAGATAAATATAGCACAGGGAATCTCACCTTTGTGTACATCCATAAGGCACTCACTCAAAAAAAAAAAAAAAAAAAAAAACGCTATAAATAAATACAAGCAAAACCATAAACTAGAGGAAAGGGGAAGTACTGAGGACTTAATTGGGGCAAACTATATCCCATGCTTGCATAATTATGCCAAATAGTGTGTATAACTACAAAGCGCTAATAAAAATTAATTAAAAAGCTAATCAAAATGCAGCCCCTAAAAATATAAAAAAATTTTAAGAGTTATTGCATACTGAGAAAATAATAAATATTGCAACTTTCCTCTTCACAAAGACTCATTCTCATTAGTAAAATTACCTTTTATTTTTACCACTCAAAAATATCAAATAATTTATTCCATAGGATTTTCTATTAATACATCTAGAAAATCTTGGTAGTATTTAGGAAGAAGTTTTCCATAAGAATATTACCCATTCATGTGAGGTTTCTATCACTACTTTAAATCCTTGGCCTTAGCAAACTTTAGAACCACAGTCTTTTTTTTTTTTTTTCTTTCTTTTTTAGAAAAAATTTATTGATAAATAATATTTACACAGAATCGTGGGTTTCACTGTGGCTATCCACTCTTGCACATAACATAGTCGGGTCAATTTTGTTCCCCAGTACCTCCACTTGCCCTGCCCTCTTCCCTACCCTTTATTCCCATCCTCTATTCTACTGGTCTCCATACTGATTTCCATAGTGACTGTACTAAGTTATTGTCTCATCAACAGTGTGTAAGAGTTCCTTTTTGCCTGCATTCTTTTTTTTTTTATTGTAAACAAATGGGATACATGTTGTTTCTCTGTTTGTACATGGAGTAAAGGCATACTATTTGTGTAATCATAAATTTACATAGGGTAATGTTGTTTGGTTCATTCTGTTATTTTTTCCCTTCCCCCCACCCCTCCCACCCCTCTCTTCCCTCTATACAGTCCTTCCTTCCTCCATTCTTGCCCTCCTCCCTAACCCTAAATCTAACCCTAACACTAACCCCTCCCACCCCCCATTATGTGTCATCATCCACTTATTAGCGATATCATTCCTCCTTTGGTTTTTTGAGATTGGCTTATCTCACTTAGCATGATATTCTCCAATTTCATCCATTTGCCTGAAAATGTCATAATTTTATCATTCTTTATGGATGAGTAATATTCCATTGTATATATATATACCACTGTTTCTTTATCCATTCATCAATTGAAGGACATCTAGATTGGTTCCACAATCTGGCTATTGTGAATTGAGCAGCTATGAACATTGATGTGGCTGTATCTCTGTAGTATGCTGATTTTAAGTCCTTTGTGTATAGGCCAAGGAGTGGGATAGCTGGGTCAAATGGTGGTTCCATTCCAAGATTTCTAAGGAATCTCCACACTGCTTTCCAGAATGACTGCACTAATTTCCAGCCCCACCAGCAATGTATGAGTGTACCTTTCTCCCCACATCCTCACCAACACCTGTTGTTGCTTGTATTCTTGATAATCACCATTCTAATTGGGGTGAGATAGAATCTTAGGGTGGTTTTGATTTGCATTTCTCTTATTACTAGAGATGTTGAACATTTTTCCATATACTTGTTGATTGCTCGTAGATCTTCTTCTGTGAAGTGTCTATTCATTTCCTTAGCCCATTTGTTGGTTGGATTATTTGCATTCTTGGTGTAGAGTTTTTTGAGTTCTTTATAGATTCTGGAGATTAGTGCTCTATCTGAAGTATGATTGGCAAAGATTTTCTCTCACTCTGTAGGCTCTTTCTTCACATTGCTGATAGTTTCCTTTGCTGAGAGAAAGCTTTTTAGTTTGAATCTATCCCAGTTATTGATTCTCGCTTTTATTTCTTGTGCTATGGGAGTCCTGTTGAGGAAGTCTGGTCCCAAGCCGACATGTTGAAGATCTTAACATTGTAAAGGCCATCTACACTAAATCCATGTCCAATATCATTCTAAATGGTGAAAAACTGAAAGCATTCCCCCTAAAAACTGGAACAAGGCAGGCATGCCCTCTTTCACCACTTCTATTCAACATTGTCCTCGAAACTCTAGCCAGAGCAATTAGACAGACCAAAGAAATTAAAGGGATACAAATAGGAAAAGAAGAACTCAAACTATCCCTATTTGCTGATGATATGATTATATACTTAGAGGAACCAGGAAATTCCACCAGAAAACTTTTAGAACTCAAAACTGAATTTAGTAAAGTAGTGGGATATAAGATCAATGCACATAAATCTAATGCATTTTTATCCATAAGTGATGAATCTTTGGAAAGAATAATTAGGAAAACTACCCCATTCACAATAGCCTCAAAAAAAATAAAATACTTGGGAATCAATCTCACAAAAGAGGTGAAAGACCTCTACAATGAGAACTACAGAACACTAAAGAATGAAATTAAAGAAAACCTTAGAAGATGGAAAGATCTCCCATGTTCTTGGATAGGCATAATTAATGTTGTCAAAATGGCCATACTACCAAAAGTGCGATACAGATTCAATGCAATTCCAATTAAAATCCCAATGATGTACCTTACAGAAATAGAGCAAGCAATTATGAAATTCATCTGAAAGAATAAGAAACCCAGAATAGCTAAAGCAATCCTTAGCAGGAAGAGTGAAACAGGGAGTATCGCAATACCAGATCTTCAACTCTACTACAAAGCAATAGTAACAAAAACGGCATGATATTGGTACCAAAATAGATAGGTAGATCAATGGTACAGAATAGAAGACACGGACACAAACCCAAATAAATACAATTTTCTCATACTAGACAAAGGGGCCAAAAATATGCAATGGAGAAAAGATAGCCTCTTCAACATATGGTGCTGGGAGAATTGGAAATCCATAAGCAACAGAATGAAACTAAACCCATATCTCTCACCATGCACGAAACTAAACTCAAAATGGATTAAGGACTTCAGAATCAGACCAGAGACCCTGCAGATTATAGAAGAAAAAGTAGGTCCAGATCTTCAACATGTCGGCTTAGAACCACAGTCTTTTAATCACAGGAAATCATTTAAAAGAAAAACTTTAGTCATCTGCTAATCAGCCCTAAAATCAGGGCTATTGTTCCTTAAATATGTTTTCATCTATATTTAAACTGACTAAATGTAATCTCCATAGGTTCCTTACCTTTATAACTATATGGAAAATATGATGAGTCTTACAGGATGGTATAAAAGTAAAAGATCCCCCAGATATGTTATACTGTACATTCTACAGGACATGTGGATTATACACTGCATAAATAGATGGCTCATGAGAATTGTGAAGAAATAAAGAGGACCAGATATCAGAGTATAGCCCAGAAATTATGTTAATATGGTTAATTTTAGAAAATCCATGAAAGGCATATAACCACCATGAAAAACATGTGATCTTTGTTGTGAAAATATGAAATAATAGACCTGGATATTAAAGTTACATGCATTGATCACATAATCTGAGAGGTATATGCTAGGCATTTTTCTTCATTCTATTTTGTTTCCAATCTAATTAACTCAATAGCCATTAGTGATAAGAACAGTTTTCATTGATTGCTGTTGACAGATCAGAATCCTGGGGAGAGAGAAGTAAATAGGTCAAGAAAAACTTTAAATATGAGAACTTGTTCAGTCTACTTCCCAAGTCCATATAAGCATCCTCTCTATAGACTATATTCCAAAGAGCTTTTCAATGTAAAGGTTCAAGATATAAATCTACAGATTCTCAGGCCTAATAAAATTTTAATGGTTATCTAAGATAGCCTTCCATTTTGATGGTTGAATTCTACTCTAAAACAGACATATTCATTACCTCCAGTGATGGTTAAGTCGTTTGGTGACCTTTTACTTTCATGTAGCTTTTCTCTGATCTTTACTGTTATTTACTATAACCAGGTGCCAAATATTCTTCCAAGTAATGGACAACCAATAGTATGACCATAGATAGATATGGTTCCCATTCTTATGAAACTAACCCTCTAACAAATGAGACTGTAATAGTAATCGACAGTTATTTCAGATTCAGTGGCCAAAGTCCTCTTCAAGAAAACATATGTAATCACAGTCATGATGAGAAGAAGCTGAATGAATAAAGAAAAAGGAACACTCTACAAGAGAAAAATTTCCAAAGGCAGATAATTAAATTGACATATTTCAAGAAAAAATAAAATGTTTGTGTATCATCTAGAACAGGGTGGGAAACAATTAAAAACCATCAAAAAAACGTTGGAGATGTAAATGTCATACCTGACCATATGGATTCAATTGAATATACACTTTCATTCTAAGAAGCAGTATCATTCAGAAAAAAATGCTGTCATAAAAGAGCAATAATGGAAGCAGGGACACTAATTAGAACTAGAGAGAAAAGCTGGCTTGGACTATAGTCATACCAGTGGAGATAGAGAAAAGTAGGTCGTATCAAGATATATTTGAAAGTTGACTATACCTGATCCACAAGTCAATCAATTTGCCTTAATTATATTTAGTTTCTTATTTAGTCAACTCAGTAACTATTAAACATATGAACAATTACCATTAATCTCTTTGAATGTGGATTAGGTATAGTGAGGAAAAAATTAAAAGAAATCAAACAATGAAGATGTAACTTTAGGATTTAATTTGATCAGACAGCAATGCCATTTACTAAACTTGGGACAACTTGGGATGAATAGATTGGGAAGGGTGCTATTTTGTAGACTAATTTGGGTATGCCATTTAAACTTAGCAAATGAAATGTATCTCTTTGTATTTTTGTCCAATTGGTTCTAGTTCTACTGTTCACGCTAATGGAACAAAATAATTTTACATCTTCCACATAGCAGTTTTTCTAATAATATTACATTTCTCATCTGGTTTTCTTCAGAAGACACTTTCATCACTGTTCCCTTCAAATATGATTATTTGATTATAAATAACCTAAAATTTTGAATAGAAAGTTAATAAAAATGAACAAATTGGTGATATTTTAAGAAAATATCATTGGTCTTGTTCAAATTGCACCATGCACGTTTCCCTAAATTAATAGGTAATAAATATGTGTATCTTACTGTGCACCATTTTATCTTCTCCAATACAGTTTTCCCAAGTAAAATGGAAAGATTTAGTATGGTAAGTGTTGGTACGGTAGTAGGGAGAGCAGCAGTGCCCAAGGAGGATGGCATGAGATGTGAATAGAGGCTGCCCTAAAGTGTGGAAGCCAGGGTGTGGTTTTCAAAATGGGAGGGGTGGAGAGGTTGAGGCCTTAATTTATTGAGATTATGGTGAAAAAAGTGATTAATGATATATGTTTTAGAAAATCTAAATTTTTCTTCTGTGGAAGAAAGTGGGACAATATATGGAATTGCTAAAAAATGAAAAAAAAATGGGAGGGGTAGTAAATGCCTAGAATTTCACTCTCCTCTTTAACTTAGGCATTATTTTAACCTTCATTCATTCACCAGAGGAATTTAAAATATCCTTAATAATAACGCTTTACTTTTTACCAACAGAAAACAAGAACTTTTGTGGGGAATTGATTTCTGTCTATAATACTGCAAAACATGCTCAATGGAAAAAAATTTAAACCATTTTTGTGTGGGAGTTACAAGACAGAACTAATGCCTGTTTGGGGAGCTATAGGAAAATTGAATTTGTTTTCAATATAAAGAGTAATCTAATAATAATGGCCACCAATCAGTTCATATGTTATTTTGTATGAATGGAAACTTCATCTAACTAGATGTATAAGCAAATTAGATCACCACTTTGGAAAAATAGATGCAGGAAAAGCAAGTAGAAATTGAGGAGTAGATTATCTTTAAAGTCCCTTTCAAGGTAGAAAAGTTACCTTTAAAGTACCTTTCAAAGTATTATCGCTAGAGAAAAACTATTTCCTAAATTTATACTACATAAATGCTGAGTTTAAGTTCACAATTTAGGGTTGGTGTTGAAAAAGAGTTGTAGAGGTTTTAACCAGTATATATTTAATGTAATGATACAGATAATAGTAATCCAAAGTCCCCTGACTTGAAATAAAAGTTACAATTAACCCACATCCCAAATATCTTTTAATACCCATGAAATATGCTTTTATTTTAATATAAAGAGTCTCACGGTAAAAATCTTTGAGTCTAGTCCATTGATATATAATTTTTATTTTGTAGAATTTTTAAATTTTTATAAAAGTTTCAGAGATTATAAAGAGAGTTTACATATATCTTTTTCCTAGCTTTGGTTCCTTCCATTGTTAACATCTAACATTACTAAATACATGTAATAATGCTAAAGAAACTGACATCAGTATATTCTTAAAAACTACACTGAAGATTTTAATTATATTTCCCGTTTTTCTGTTAAGGCTCCTTTTCTGTACTAAAATCCAATTTAGAATACAATTCATTTAATCATCATGTCTCCTGAGTCTCCAGTCTGTGACAATTTCCTAGTTACTTTGAGGAAAATTAGCCAAAAATTTCACAGAATATGCTTCAAATAAGAACTGACTAAATTTATAAAATTTACTATTAGAGTTATATGTTTTGAAAGTCATTGTCAGAGATGAAATGTTTTTGTTAAAATAACTATTGAAGGTCATGTGATAGCCATATCGTATTAGTGGTGATGTTAACCATGATCATGTGAATAAGATAGTTTATCAAGATTCTCAACTACATAGGTAATATTTTTCCTTATTTATCATATCTATTTTTGGGAAGTGGTATTACTAAGTTTACCCCATACAAAAAGAGAAGAGAGAGGATAAAGTTATGGTGTGATTTATTTATGTGTACTATTTGGATCAATTAACTTTGAAGGACTCTAGTGTGGAAGAAAATGGGACCTTATATGGAATTGTTTTGATCTGCTGAAGAAAATCAATGTTTCCCAAAATAGAATGAAGTATTCTGCATTTTCTCTAAAATTTAAAACATTGACTCAAAATTTATACCATATTTAAAAACACATAAAATTACAAAAAATTGCGTGAATTACACAATCTAAATAAATTTTGTGTTCACATATATTAAAGAATTTATTGTTTTATTGAATGTTGAACTTTAGGTTAAAGTATTTTCAAAACATGAAATTGTTTGATGTTATGCAAAAATGTACTCTCATTTTTATGTTAGGCAAAATGTATGTGCATCTGAAAAAGGATGCATTCCCGTACATGGAAGAAATTGACTATGAGAATTATTTTACATAGGAAATAGAAATGCAAAGTATTCCCAATGTGACATACTTACACAAATATTCTCTGACACACATACACACGAAGAGAAACACATTATCTTTCCATTTCATATTTAATAATTATAAGGAACTAATCTAGTCATGTAAGTA
Source organism: Sciurus vulgaris (assembly GCF_902686455.1). Lineage (NCBI taxonomy): Eukaryota > Metazoa > Chordata > Mammalia > Rodentia > Sciuridae > Sciurus > Sciurus vulgaris. The sequence continues at coordinate 49,189,092 of NC_136472.1, forward strand.
TGAACCAAGTTTTATGGTCAGCTTACTATTTACAAAAATATTAATTTTGCTTAGCACTTTTTCTATTTTTTTTGCAGTCATGAAACCCAATGAAACTTTTTATCAACTGTTATTTCCTACATAAAGCTGTAAGAATGTAAAATTGAAGAAAAATCACTTATTTAAGACTTAAATCTTCTAAATTATGAGAAGTGAATATAAGAAGAGTATAACCAAACTAATAGGATACAAAGTAAATATTAGAAATTTTGTTGACAGTAACATCAAGACATATGTGGAAGTAACACAAAGCAGACATTTAATAGTAAGAAAGGGAAAGACTTCTTGTGCTCTCTTGGACTTTATTGTGAATAATACAACTATTACTGTGGACAGCAAAAAGACCATCAAAGGTGATGAGAGAGAACAGCAGCAGTTTGCATATCAATAAATAGTGTAAGTTGCAATCACAATAAGTGAGAAAGATAGTCCTCAAAACAAAATATTTTGTGAATCATAATTTTCTTCAAAATGGTCAACAAGATTACATGTAATTCATGCTCTATATTTTTATAAATATTCCTTGATTTTAGTTAGCTCATGTTTTGCAAAGTTAGGATGTATTTATGGAATTTTTGAAACCAGTTGAGGTTAATTTGCTCCATTCTCGTTTAACTGTAATCACATGAATAAACTCGAATATAAAGTACAAAACAATAAAACTCCTACAAAAAATTGTAGAATAAAATCTGGATCCAGGACTAGATGTACAGTTCCTTGGCTTGACAACAAAAGCACAATGCCAAAAAAGGAAAATTAATAAAGTGAAATTCATTAAATCAAAAACATTTCTCTGTAAAAGACCCTTTTCAGAAGTTGAAAAGTCAAACTACCAAATGATAGAAAAGGTCTACAAATCATATATCCACCTGACAAAGGACTTGTACATACAACATATAAATCACTTCCAAACTCAATAATTGAAAAAAAATTTAGTCAGAAAACTGGAAAAAGGCATGAACAAATATTTCACCAAAAATTGTACAGGGGTGGCAAATAAGCACAAGATAAGATGTTCAACTTCATTCAGTAATTAGGGAGATGAAAATTAAACCAATGAAGAGATGTCACTACACACTAATCAAAACCGCTAATTTTTTTTTTTTTTTTTTTTTTTTTTACTTAAAATGCTGGTCAGGATCAAAGAAATTAGGTCATTCATGAATTGTTGGTGAAAATGTAAAATGATATATTCCACAGAGCCACTATGGAAAAATTTGATAATTTCTTAAATGGCAAAGCATGTAACTGCCATACAACTAGATATTATTCACAACTGGGAATTTTTCCACATAAGTGATATTCACACAAAATATATATGCAAATATCTTTAGCATCTTTAATTGTCATCATCCAAAACTGAAAGTGACCCAAATATCTTTCAATGGATGAATAATTAAATAAACAGTGATACATTCATACCATGGAAGTCTACTTAGTAGTAAGAAGGAACGAATAGATAATGAAACAACCTGGTTAAATCTCCAGAAAATTGTGCTGAGTGGAAAAAAATAAAATGTCAATCCCACTTCGATAACATTCTTAAATTACAATAAAGGAGAATCAGTTAAAGTTTACTAGGGACTGAGGACGGGTCAATTGGTAGAGGAGTAGGTGCAGGTATAAAGCAACATGAGGGATCCTTTTGTGTTTAGAGACTTTGAGTCTTCACTGATCAATATCAATATCATAGTTGTAATACTGTACTATACTTTTACAATATGTCACAAATGGAGGAAACTGGGGAGATTGCTTGCATTATTTCTTACTACATTCTAATATACAATTATCTCAGAATAAAAATCCAAGTTTTAACCTTAAACATGTGATCTAAACAATTGAGCAAGATGGTTAACATAGAACATTGAAGGACAACATTTCCTTGGTTATAACCATAACAAGGGAAATTGACAGCTATACCAGTGGGAAGGAAAATTTATCTCAGTCATGAAATGACTGCCTGAAGTGGAAAGCCTCTTCCTTTCAGACAGATAAATATCAAGGATCATATTGTATTAGGCAATAAATCACTGAAACTCTCCTGGATCTCTCCAGGCTGCTTGGAAGTGGAAGAAATAAGGGAAAAAAATAAATTCAGTCCTGTGGCTCCTTGCCCAAATCAACCTTCAAATTTCAAATGCTAAAATAAAATTCCCTTTTTGATAAAATTATCTTTAACAAGCCACTTCAGGTCTGAATCTACATCCTTCTTTGTAAAAAAATAATTTGAGGGTGCCCAAGGCATTTTCATGTGTAATTGCATTTTCTATTGGAAAGTATCTATAATTTTTCCAGGTTGTAAATATTTCCTTGGACTGGTTAAGAGTATTGCAATGTGATTTACTGCTTTGTCAAGAAATTTTAAAGACATTATAAATAGTGTATAATCCTATTTTTTGTAACTTTTCCATTTAGGGAGCCATGTACAGTGTTCATAAGATCGTGAGAGTGATAGCAAAACCTGGTGTTATTTTTCTAAGACCCTATGAAAAAGGGATTGTTTATGGAATCCTCAGTTAAAATTGTAAAATGCTGACAAAATCAATAATAAATTAACAACATTAAATAAATAATTTATAGTACATTGACATATATATTATAGCAAATAAATAAATGAAATAAACTTTTAAAATGTTGGATATACCTGTGTCAACTAAAGGGTGGTAAACCATACCAAGTTCATTATCATAAAGCCTTTTAAAATACTGTTTCTATTTTGAAAGCACACATAAAACTTTGTTTGTCAAGTCTACTTCTAAGAGTTCAATTTGTAGACATACCATATGAGTGTTACATTATGGGAATACATTTATTTGTCAATATTATTTCCTTATGAGATTGATATAGCAATGCAATGAAATGCCATGGGGCAATTAAAGACTAAAGTAGATCTATTTGTGCTGTTATAAATATGTCCAAGAGATACTTGTAAGTAGAAGAGGCAAGTTGTAAAAGAGAATGTTTAGAAGATGGCGGACTAGAGGGTGGCTGCATTTCAAGTTGCTCCAGGACTCAGGATTCAAAAGAGGAGATATTGAGAGACTTGGGACCAACTCAAAGCAGCCAGGTGAGTCTCTCCCATTGGGGAGGCGTCCGGAATGGGGCAGTAGTCCCGGAACTCAGGAAACTTTGAGAGGTAGAGTTGCCCAACAAGACACCACTCCCCCCGCTGGAGCAGTGAACTCGGACAACTGGGAGCATCGTAGAGGAGGCCGCTCAGCACAGCGCTTGGACTCGGAGCAACCTCTGGGGCTCCGGGCAGCTGCCCAGAGGAGGATCCGCACAGCGAGCTGTTTGGACTCAGAGCAACCACTCCTGAACACCAGGGCCTGCCTGGAGGAGAAGCGCAGCGGGTCGCTTGGACTCGGAGTGACTGTATCAGAGCTACAGGCAGTTGCCAGAGGAGGAGCTGCGCGGCGAACTGTTTGGACTCAGTGAGATCGCTTCTGAACACCGGGGGCTGCCCGGAGGAGGAGGAGGAGGAGGAGCGTGGCGGGTTGCTTGGAATTGGAGTGACTGCATCAGAGCTCCGGGAGGCTGCTCAGAGGAGGAGGCGAGTGGTGAGTTGTTTGGACTCAGAATGACCGGTCCTGAACACCCGGGGGCTACCCAGAGGAGGAGAAGGAACAGGACGGGTCACTTGGACTTGGAGTGACTGTGCAGGGCTACAGGTGGTTGGCGGGAGGAGGAGGCACACAGTGAATGCTTGGACTCCTAGTGACTGCACCGGAACACCTGGCGGCTGTCCAGAGGAAGAGGCGTGCGGCAGGTTGCTGGGACTCAGAGTGACTGTACAGGGCTCCAGGTGGCTACTCAGAGGGGCTGCATAGCCAGGCAATTAGGTGCACAGCAGGGTCCCAGGACCTAGGCAGCTTCTTGGTGGAACAGCCACACAGAGACATTCTTAGGGGTGGAGCGAAGGTTCCAGGACTGCGGGAAGATTCTCTGAGGAGGGGCAGCCTAAGGAGACTCATCTGCGAAGGGTGAGGCTCCCAGGCCCAGGAGGTAGGTCCAGGCCCCTGGAAACATTGCACAGGAAGGCAGCCCAGCCCAGGCGGTAGTTGTAGATTGAGGGGAACCTCTAGGAGGGAAATTGACCAGCGAGACGTCCCCACCAGGTGAGTCTACCCTGCAGGGTGAGGTTTTCCCACAAGGACAGTAAAATCAGAGACACAGGCCCAAACAGGCCTTGCCTCAGCTGGCAGGCTAGATCCCCTTTGGAAGACCATTGGACAAAAAGTGGAGGCACCTCTGCCAACTAGCAGGGAATATACCCCACCTGAAGGCCACCACCCATAGAGAGGCAGCTTCCTTGTGGAGCACCGCACTATCAACTTCCTCCAAGACTTCAGCCTACTGAAGGCTAAGAGGGGATATACTAGAAATCTTCAGGGACATTATAATAAGTAGAGGAAATCTGCAATATCTTAATCCACTGATACCTGAAGAATATGAGAAAACAAGGGAAGAAAATGTCCCAAACAAACTAGGTGTTACATCAATAAAATCCAATGACAGCATGGCAGAAGAAATGACAGAAAGAGAGTTCAGAATGTACATAATTAAAATGATCAGGGAAGCAAACGATGAGATGAAAGAGCAAATGCAGGCATTGAATTATCACACCAATCAACAGTTAAAAGAGCAAATAAAGGAAGCAAAAGATCATTTCAATAAAGAGTTAGAAATATTGAAAAAAAAAAAGCAGAAATCCTTGATGAAGGAAAAAATAAACCAAATTAAGAAATCCATAGAAAGCATAAGCAATAGGATAGAACACCTGGAAGACAGAACCTCAGATATTGAAGACAAAATATTTAACCTTCAAAACAAAGTTGACCAATAGAGAAGATGGTAAGAAATCATGAAAAGAATCTACAAGAACTATGGGATATCATGAAAAGGCCAAATTTAAGAATTATTAGGATTGAGGAAGGCATAAAGAAACAAACCAAAGGAATGAACAATCTATTCAATTAAATAATATCAGAAAATTTCCCAAATCTGAAGAATGAAATGGAAAATCAAGTTCAAGAGGCTTATAGGATTCCAAATACACAAAATTACAACAGACCCACACCAAGGCACATTATAATGAAAATACCTAACATACAAAATAAAGACAGAATTTTAAAGGCTGTGAGAGAAAAGAATCAAATTACATTCGGGGGAAACCAATACGGATATCAGTAGATTTTTTAATCCAGACCCTAAAAGCTAGAAGGGCCTGGAACAACATTTTTCAAGCCCTGAAAGAAAATAGATGCCAACCAAGAATCTTATACCCAGCAAAACTTACCTTCAAATTTGACAATGAAATAAAATCCTTCCATGATAAACAAAAGCTAAAAGAATTTACAAAAAGAAAGCCAGCATTACAGAACATTCTCAGCAAAATATTCCATGAGGAAGAGATGAAAAACAAAGAAGCAAATCAGCAAAGGGAGGAATTATCCTAAAGGAATTGTCAAATAAATGAGGAACCAAGTTGTGTCAAAAATAAATAAATAAATAAATAAATAAATAAATAAATAAATAAATAAATAAAATAAAATAAAATAAAATAAAAGAACCAAATGACTGGGAATACAAATCATATCTCAATAATAACCCTGAATGTCAATGGACTGAATTCATCAATCAAAAGATATAGACCGGCAGATTGGATTAAAAAGAAAGATCCAACAATATGTTGGCTGCAAGAGATTCACCTCATAGAAAAAGATACCCATAGACTAAAGGTGAAAGGATGGGGAAAAACATACCATACACATGGACTCAGCAAAAAAGCGGGAGTATCCATCCTCATTTCAGATAATGTGGACTTTAAGCCAAAACTAGTCAGAAGGGATAAAGAAGGACATTTCATACTGCTTAAGGGAAGCATAAATCAGCAAGATATAACAATCATAAACATCTATGCCCTAAACAGTGGCTCATCCATGTTTGTCAAACAAATCCTTCTCAATTTCAGAAACCAAATAGACCATAACACAATAATACTAGGTGATTTTAACATGCCTCTCTCACCACTGGACAGATCTTCCAAACAAAAATTGAACAAAGAAACCATAGATCTCAATAACACAATCAACAATTTAGACCGAACAGACATTTATAGAATATACCATCCAACCAAGTGCGAATACACTTTCTTCTCAGCAGCACATGGATCCTTCTCTAAAATAGACCATACATTATTCCACAAAGCTAATGTTAGCAAATACAAGAAGATAGAGGCACTACCTTATATTCTATCAGATCATAATGCATTGAAGGTAGAAATAAATGAAAGAGTAAAAAACAGAAATTACTCCAACACCTGGAGATTAAAAATATGCTATTATATGATGAATGGATAACAGAAGATATTAGGAAGGAAATTAAAAAAATTCTTAGAGGTAAATGAGAATAAAGAAACATCATATCAACAACTCTGGGACACTATGAAAGCAGTACTTAGAGGAAAATTTATTTCATGGAGTGAATTTAATGAAAGAAGTAAAACTCAACAAATAGAAGACCTAACACTACAGCTCAAAGCCCTAGAAAAAGAAGAACAGACCAGCACCAAAAGTAGTAGAAGACAGGAAATAGTTAAACTCAGAGCTGAAATCAATGAAATTGAAACAAAAGAAACAATGCAAAAAATTGACAAAATAAATAGTTGGTTCTTCGAAAAAATAAACAAAATTGATAAACCTTTAGCCACACTAACAAAGAGAAGACGGGAGAAAACACAAATCAAAAAAATTTGGAATGAACAAAGAAATAACACAACAGACAAGATTGAAATACAAAACATAATTAGAAGCTATTTTGAAAATCTGTACTCCAACAAAATAGAAAATTTGGAAGACATTGACAGGTTTCAAGAAACATATGAATTGCCTAAACTGAACGAGGAGGACAAACACAATTTAAATAGACCAATTCCAAGTAATGAAATAGAAGAAGTCATCAAAAGCCTACCAACAAAGAAAAGTCGGGGACCAGATGGGTTCTCAGCCGAGTTCTACAAAACCATTAAAGAAGAGCTAATTCCAATATTTCTCAAAATATTCCATAAAATAGAAGAGGAGGGAACCCTCCCAAACTCATTCTATGAAGCCAATATTACCCTGATACCTAAACCAGACAGAGACACATCGAGGAAAGAAAATTTCAGACCAATATCCTTAATGAACATCAACGCAAAAATTCTCAACAAAATTTTAGCAAATCACATACAAAAACATATTAAAAAATAGTGCACCATGATCAAGTGGGTTTCATCCCAGGGATGCAAGGTTCCTTCGACATCTGGAAATTAATAAATGGTATTCACCATATTAATAGACTTAAAGTCAAGAATCACATGATTACTTCAATAGATGCAGAAAAAGCATTTGATAAAATACAACACCCCTTCATGCTCAAAACACTAGAAAAAATAGGGATAGTGGGAACATTCCTTAACATTATAAAGGCCATATATGCTAAGCCCATGGCTAATATCATTCTAAATGGTGAAAAACTGAAAGCATTTCCCCTAAAACCTGGAACAAGGCAGGGATGCCCTCTTTCACCACTTCTATTCAATATCCTCCTTGAAAACTCTAGCCAGAGCAATTAGACAGACCAAAGAAATTAAAGGGATATGAATAGGAAAAGAAGAACTCAAACTATCCCTATTTGCTGATGATATCATTGTATACTAAGAGGAACCAGGAAATTCCACCAGAAAACTTTTAGAACTCATAAGTGAATTCAGTAAAGTAGTGGGATATAAGATCAATGCACATAAATCTAATGCATTTTTACACATAAGTGATAAATCTTTGGAAAGAATAATTAGGAAAACTACCCCATTCACAATAGCCTCAAAAAAAAAATAAAATACTTGGGAATCAATCTCACAAAAGAGGTGAAAGACCTCTACAATGAGAACTACAGAACACTAAAGAAAGAAATTAAAGGAAACCTTAGAAGATGGAAAGATGTCCCATATTCTTGGGTAGGAAGAATTAATATTGTCAAAATGGCCATACTACCAAACGTGCGATACAGATTCAATGCAATTCCAATTAAAATCCCAATGATGTACCTTACAGAAATAGAGCAAGCAATTATGAAATTCATCTGGAAGAATAAGAAACCCAGAATAGCTAAAGCAATCCTTAGAAGAAAGAGTGAAACAGGGGGTATCGCAATACCAGATCTTCAACTCTACTACAAAGCAACAGTAACAAAAATGGCATGGTATTCGTACCAAAATAGACAGGAAGATCAATGGTACAGAATAGAGGACATGGACACAAACCCAAATAAATACAATTTTCTCATACTAGACAAAGGGGCCAAAAATATGCAATGGAGAAAAGATAGCCTCTTCAACAAATGGTGCTGAGAGAATAGGAAATCCATATGCAACAGAATGAAACTAAACCCATATTTCTTACCATGCACGAAACTAAACTCAAAATGGATTAAGGACCTCGGAATCAGACCAGAGACCCTGCAGAATATAGAAGAACACGTCATGTCAACATGTCAGCTTAGGACCAGACTTCCTCAACAGGACTCTCATAGCTCAAGAAATAAAAGCAAGAATCAATAACTGGGATAGATTCAAACTAAGAAGTTTTCTCTCAGCAAAGGAAACTATCAGCAATGCGAAGAAAGAGCCTAGAGAGTGGGAGAAAATGTTTGCCAATCATACTTCAGATAGAGCACTAATCTCCAGGATCTATAAAGAACTCAAAAAACTCTACACCAAGAATGCAAATAATCCAACCAACAAATGAGCTAAGGAAATGAATAGACACTTCACAGATGAAGATCTACAAGCAATCAACAAACATATGGAAAAATGTTCAACATCTTTAGTAATAAGAGAAATGCAAATCAAAACCACCCTAAGATTCCTTCTCACCCCAATTAGAATGGTGATTATCAAGAATACAAGCAACAACAGGTGTTGGTGAGGATGTGGGGAGAAAGGTACACTCTCATACATTGCTGGTGGGGCTGCATATTAGTGCAGCCACTCTGGAAAGCAGTGTAGAGATTCCTTAGAAAACTTGGAATGGAACCACCATTTGACCCAGCTATCCCACTCCTTGGCCTATACACAAAGGACTTAAAATCAGCATACTACAGAGATACAGCCACATCAATGTTCATAGCTGCTCAATTCACAACAGCCAGGTTGTGGACCAACCTAGATGTCCTTCAATTGATGAATGGATAAAGAAACAGTGGTGTGTATATATATATATATATATATATATATATATAATGGAATATTATTCATCCATAAAGAATGATAAAATTATGGCATTTGCAGGCAAATGGATGAAATTGGAGAATATCATGCTAAATGAGATAAGCCAATCTCAAAAAACCAAAGGACGAATGATATCGCTAATAAGTGGATGATGACACATAATGGGGGGTGAGAGGTTTTAGTGTTAGGTTTAGAGTTAGGGTTAGGGAGGGGGGCAACAATGGAGGAAGGAAAGACTGTATAGAGGGAAAAGAGGGGTGGGAGGGGTGGGGGGGAAGGGAAAAAATAACAGAATGAATCAAACAACATTACCCTATGTAAATTTATGATTACACAAATGGTATGCCTTTACGCCATGTACAAACAGAGAAACAACATGTATCCCATTTGTTTACAATAAAAAAAAAGTAATAGTGTGCTTCAGGCAGTGGTGAAGTAATAGATAATAAAACCAATATAATAGGAAAAAAAAGAGAATGTTTAGCATAACATGAAAACAAAAGGGAGTGTAATTCAGAGCTATTCACCTAGGCTGGCTCCACAGTTTGGCTAATGTGAATGGTGCTGCTATAAACATGGACATTCATAGATAACCATAGTATGATGACTTTAATTCTTTAGGATAAATACCAAGATATGGCTTGGTCATGTAATGGTTCTATTCCTAGTCATTTGAGGACCCTGCATAGAGATTTCCCTAGTGGTTACACTAATTAACAATCCCACTAACACTGTAAAAGTGTTCCTTTTTACCCACATCCTTGGGAGATTGTCTGAAAGTATAGCAGTCTAATATATTTCTGGATTTTCTAAATGGAATTTGAAGTATTGTAGGAATAGATTAATTATAAATATTTGCAAAGGTACTATATAATAGTTTTAAGTTAATAGAGTCATTTGTTTCTAATGTAGTTTACTTGCTTGAGGGAATGAAGCCATATCATTACTAATCTATATCCCCAATTGCACCTAACACAATGAGCAGCTACTAAAAAATAATTTACTGATGACTTGTGACCTGCTGATTTTACCATTTAACTCTTTATCTCCTTAAAGCCTACTTCAATCTCATGAAAGAAATCTATAAACATTGGAGATCTAGGATTGTAATTATATGTTTCCATCAATAGTTTTATATAAAAACATGTTCAAAATAATATATTTTGTATATTTGCACCAATAAATTTATATTAAAATATTTATTATGCAGATATGCATTATAGAAATATTCATTGTACAAAATATTCATCATATAGTGATATAGCAAAAACAAAACAGAAAGCAATAAATGGTTATCTCATCTCTTAAACAATCAACTTTCTCTTTTATTTTGTCCCATTATAGTGTTTATTGGTATGCACCTAGGTATTTGGAAGCAGTGATAAGATAATGGTTATAATTTTTATTCTACATGAAATATTATAATGCCTATTGTGTGTATGGCAGAGTTTTATAAATATTATCAGATTAAGCAATAAATATATTTAAATAGATATACAAAAAATTACTAAGATTTGGATAGTTTATATGTTGTTATACTTTAATGAAAAATAGAATAATCCCTAAAACCAGAGTCCGTTCCAATTTATAGTTATATTCTAATAGTCGATAAATTTAGTATTTTAAGAAACTGCAGTTCACAAATAGGAATTTAAAAAATGTGTTAAAATACATTCAAGTTGGTATTAGACATGAGTTAAATGATATCTGATGATTTTATTTGGGCATTAAATACTGAGATTTTTATCCCAATGCTTGTACTTTGCTTCTCATTTTCTTTAGATTTTTATGAATGCTTTCTAATTTTACAAAATAGTGAGGTTCATCATGCTGTATTCATAGATGCACTTAAAAATTGCCCCAATTCATGTCATGATACTTTCCCTTTTTCTCCTTCTTCCTTTTTCACTCTCTGAACACTTCTCATCTGTCTTCTATTTATTCACATATTTATGTATTCTTTTCCTTGGGTGCATCATAACAATGCATAAAAGTGAGACACATTTTGCTATATCCATACAAGCATGGTTGGTTTTATTCTCCAATAATTCTTACCATTTTCCTCCCTTCCTCTCTCCTGCTCTGTTCCCTACATCTCCTCTATTGATCTGTTTTTTTGTTTTTTGTTTTTTTGTTTTTTTTAATTTCAGGAGGTTCTTCTTTTTTGTTCTTCTTTTTTCTCTGGCTACCATGTATGACAGAAAACATGCAGATCTTGACTTTCTGAGTCTGGGTTATTTCACTTAGCATGATGTTGTCTAGTTTCATCCATTTACCAACAAATGATATAATTTCATTCTAGTTTATGACTAAATAGAATTCTGTAGGGTGTATGAGCCATATTTCCTCTATCCGTTCATCTGTTGACAGACACCATTACTTGCTATTGTGATGTGCACTGTTGTAAATATGAGTATGCATGCCTTTCATTAGTATGCTATCCTTAATTCTTTTTGAAAGATATTTAGGAGTGATACAGCTACATCATATGGTAGTTCCATTCCTAGTCTTTTGAAAAATTTCTCTACAATTTCTATGGTGGTTTTAATGACATACAAACCCACCAACAGTGTACAAGGTTTTTTGTTTACCAACATCCTCACTACCACTTATTTTCATTTGTATTCTTGATGATTACAATTGTAACTAGAGTGAGGTGAAATCTCAGTGTTGCTTTGATTGTATTTCCTGACTACTAAAATTGTTAAGCATTCCTTCATGAATTTTGATGGCCATTTGAATTTCTTCCACTAAGAAGTGTCTATTTAATTCATTTTTCCATTTATTAAATGAGTTATTTGGATTTTTTATAATTTTTTAAGTTCTTCACATATACTGAATATTAATGCTCCATCAAAAGGAGCTAACAAAGATTTTTCTCCCATTCTGTAGGTTTTCTCTTTATAGTTTTGTTTCCTTTGTTGGGCAGATATTTTTAATTTGATGCCATCTGATGTGTTAATTCTTGGTATTACTTCCTGAGCTTTAGGAGTCCTATTGAGGAAACCATTGCCTGTGCTTGTATTTTGGGGTTCTCCTATGTTATGTCCTAGCAGTTGCAAAGCTTCTGATCTAATTTATAGGTCTCAGATCTATAACTCTATGTTTAAAATTTGTGCAAAGGGAGTGATAAAATCTAATTTTATTCTTCTACATATGGATAACAAGTTTTCCTACATGTGGATTTAGTTTTCTCAGTATAATTTGTTACAAATGCTTTTATTTCTCCAGCATAAGTTTTTTTTTTTTTTTTTTTTTTGCAACTTTGTCGAGAATCAGATCATTATATCTGTATGGATTCATGTCTTTGTCTTCTATTATATTCCATTGGTCTTCAAGGAGGTAAAAGACTTCTACAATGAAAATTACAGAACAGTGAAGGAAGAAATTGAAGATCAAAGGAATATTCCCTATGCTCTTGGATAAGAAGAATTAATATTTCTAAAATAGACATATTATCTAAAGTCTACAGATTCAATGCAATCCCCTTCAAAATTATAATGACGTTCTTTACAGAATTATGGGGGAAAACTCCTAAAATCCACATGGAAGCACCATGTGAAAGACTCAGAGTAAACAAAGCAATCCTGAGAAATAAAAACAAGGCTGAAGGTGTCATGATGCCTGAACACAAATTACACTACAGAACATGGTCTCATTTTCTTGATTAAATTGGCATTATGTGTGTAAAATGAACCCATATACACCAGGCTAAGAAAATGCCATATTAAATATGAAATCTCTGATATACCAAACAAAACGAATAATTATGGCATGGGAAGGATAAACCATGAATTCTAGATTTGTGGCTTGTTAGATTGATTCATTGAGTTAATCAATTAATCTCAGAACCTCAATTTCTTCAATTGAAAATTGAGAAAGTGCATGGAATTTGTCACCTATGATCATTTTAAGAATCTCTAGGACTAAATCATTTGCAAATTATGTCTTATATACATTTTTTCTTTGACTTCCTGCATCTCTCTTTTTTTTAGTTTTTCTAATTAGTTATTCATGACAATAGAATGCATTCTGACACATCAAACATAAATGGAATATAACTTCTCATTTTTCTGGTTGTACATGATGTAGGATCACACCAGTCATGTAGTCATATATTTTCAGAAAAATGGATTTAAAATGCCTAGGACTTTTCATTTGCATTCCATTTCAAAGAAAGAGAAAAAACAAGTCTCTCAAATATGGGAAGCTATCATTTGATACCCAAAAGTGCACTATACAAATATAGAATGTTACTTGAAAATTATTATAATTGAACTTTCTGCAATCTCAATTAATAGCTACATTTTGATAAGTATTCATACATCATGAAAGTTGATAAATTAATGCATTTTTAATTCCTCAAGATAGTTTTATATATTATTCTGACAGTATATATATATAGCTACACTGGAAAATTTCCTGTAGCATTAACAGCTTGCCTTTTTACTCTTAATTCATTTTTTTTTTTTTCAAAACCCATCTGTATAGAGAAGACAGTGGCTAATATTTGTAGAACCACAGATGAGGAGAAATCTCTACAGATGTTTAATTGCCAAAATGATTAATTTAACATCACATTATACTCCATCTCAATAAATTCATATAGTGCCAGGTGGGGTAGTGGTATATACCTGCAATCCCCAAAACTCAGGATACGGAGGCAGGTGAATCACAAGTTCAAATCCAGCCTCAGCAACTTAATGAGTGTTCAAAAATTTAAAAATAAAATAAAATGGACTGTAGATGTGACTCAATGGTAAAATGCCACTGCATTCAATTCCCAGTACCCCAAATTAATTAATTAATTAATCAATCCATATAATGCAGTATTTCTGTTAGTATCCTAATATAGGGAAATTGTCAGGAGGGGTGGGAAGGCTTAGCCTCTAAATTCTGCTTAAATAGTATTTATTTTTTTTAGCAAAATAAAATCAATGTATCATGGTTTTAATATTAAATTTCTGATATACTCTGGCTATAAGCAAGACTGTACAAGGTTGTGCACTTTCATATTTTGAACTGCTTGTTTATATTTCTGGACAGAAAGTTTAGCTCAGGCTGTTACAAGGATAGCCACAGAACAGTTATCTTAAATTGCAAACATTTGTTCTCAAAGTTCCAGAGGCAGGGATGTCCATGATGGTAATGCTGGCATATCTGGTGTTTGAAGATTGCCACTTTCCTATTGCAGTTTCACATGGATGAGACAGAGTACATACATTCAAAAGAGAACACTCTCTAGTCTCTTTCTCGTCATAGAATGACATTGTAAATGTTTGTATCAAGAGGTGATGCTACTTGGAAAAAAGTAAGTAATTTGTGGTGACTTTGAAGGGTATCTTTAATCTCTGCCCCCTGGCTGTCTTGTACTCTGCTTCCTGGCTACAATGAGGTGAGCAACTTTTCTCCACCATAATGTTTTGCCTCACAAGAGACTCAGAAAAAAAAGTCAAGTGACTCTGGACGGCAATCTCTGAAACTGTAAATAAAACTTTCCTCCTTGTTGTTTGTCTCATGTATTTTGTCACAGTGATGGAAAGCTGAAAATTGGTACCAACAAATGGGGCCATCACTGTGACTATATCTGACCTTGTGTTTTAGTCTTTGGAACTAGTTTCCAGGAAATGTTTGGAAACATTTGAAAAGTAGACCAGAGAAAGTTGAGATCATGAGTAGAGCTTAATGGGTGATTCTGGTAGGAGCTCAGAAGATTGATGATACTTTGGTGGTAAAGAAAATAATTTTTAAAAATAGGTAGAAATGAGACAAAAAAGAAAAAAACAGACTATAATTTCAACTTGAAAGTCTTGTCCTAGAATTTCTAATACCTTTAGTTCCCAAGTCAGTATTCCTCACAGGCCGGTCACTGCCCAAGGCAGTGTTTCCCCAAGCCTTGTCACTCCCAGATTTCTGGAAAATCTCCAAATCTTTACTCACAATCTTAAAGTTACTAGAAATTCACCAACTGATTAAAATTAACCTGTGCACTATATTAACGCACTAATACATGTACTTCTAGAATATATTGAGCAGAGTGAGATATGAAATCTATATTAATAGTTGCTTTTTCTGCATCTATTGAAATAATCATGTGATTCTTGACTTTAAGTCTATTGATATGGTGAATTACATTTATTGATTTCCGGATGTTGAACCAACATTGCATCCCTGGAATGAAACCCACAAAGGGGCCAAAAATATGCAATGGAGAAAAGATAGCCTCTTCAACAAATGGTGCTGGGAGAATTGGAAATCCATATGCAACAGAATGAAACTAAATCCCTATCTCTCACCCTGCACAAAACTCAACTCACAATGGATTAAGGACCTCGGAATCAGACCAGAGACCCTGCATCTTATAGAAGAAAAAGTAGGTCCAGATCTTCAACATGTCAGCTTAGGACCAGACTTCCTCAACAGGACTCCCATAGCACAAGAAATAAAAGCAAGAATCAATAACTGGGATAGATTCAAACTAAAAAGCTTTCTCTTAGCAAAGGAAACTATCAGCAATGCGAAGAAAGAGCCTACAGAGTGGGAGAAAATCTTTGCCATTCATACTTCAGATAGAGCACTAATCTCCAGAATCTATAAAGAACTCAAAAAACTCTACACCAAGAATGCAAATAATCCAACCAACAAATGGGCTAAGGAAATGAATAGACACTTCACAGAAGAAGATCTACAAGCAATCAACAAACATATGGAAAAATGTTCAACATCTCTAGTAATAAGAGAAATGCAAATCAAAACCACCCTAAGATTCCATCTCACCCCAATTAGAATGGTGATTATCAAGAATACAAGCAACAACAGGTGTTGGTGAGGATGTGGGGAGAAAGGTATACTCATACATTGCTGGTGGGGCTGAAAATTAGTGCAGCCACTCTGGAAAGCAGTGTAGAGATCTTAGAAAACTTGGAATGGAACCACCATTTGACCCAGCTATCCCACTCCTTGGCCTATACCCAAAGGACTTAAAATCAGGATACTACAGAGATACAGCCACATCAATGTTCATAGCTGCTCAATTCACAATAGCCAGATTGTGGACCAACCTAGATGTCCTTCAATTGATGAATGGATAAAGAAACAGTGGTATATATATACAATGGAATATTATTCAGTCATAAAGAGTGATAAAATTATGGCATTTGCAGGCAAATGGTTGAAATTAGAGAATATCATGCTAAGTGAGATAAGCCAATCTCAAAAAATCAAAGGAGGAATGATATTGCTAATAAGTGGATGATGACACATAATGGGGGGTGGGAGTGGTTAGTGTTAGGGTTAGTGTTAGGGTTAGGGAGGGGGGCAAGAATGGAGGAAGGAAGGACTGTATAGAGGGAAAAGAGGGGTGGGAGGGGTGGGGGGAAGGGAAAAAATAACAGAATGAATCAAACAACATTACCCTATGTAAATTTATGATTAAACAAATGGTATGCCTTTACGCCATGTACAAACAGAGAAACAACATGTATCCCATTTGTTTACAATAAAGAAAAAAAAAAAAAACAGCTCTGAACAGTAGGAAAGACATTGACTGCCGAGGCGTCAAACATAACTAACTACATAAAACAAGGGTGGCCTAACAGATGGATTTAAAATGGACTTAAATTGTACATAGCAAGGAGACAAAAGACTGGCATAAAAAATTAATTAAAACGAGCTGTTTAATAAAAAAAAATAGTTGCTTTCAGGCCAAGATTATTCATTAATCAGGTAGAGAAGACTTCAACCTAATGGTTCAGATCACTTCCAGATCACCATAAACTATCTTGTGATAGCCAAAATGATCTCATTTTTACATTCCTCACCATGCCAACTCCTCACAGTTTCTTTAAAAACATTTTGAGACCCAAAAAGAGCTTTTCCCTCTTAAGTTAGCTTGAATTCTGTCTTGAATGCTGCTCTTTGCCTTTCTAAATGAATCTTTTATTCTATTGGACACATCTTGAAATTCCTTTCTCTGATATTTGTCAAGGATCCAAATTCCCTGAGTTGAGATTCCCAACTTTGGAAACTTCTTCAATTCCATCTATTGACAATAGTAATAAGAACAGTAAAGACTTTACTAATGAGGTTTCAGGTAGAAATGAGGACTCTACTAGAAACTAGACCAGAGATTATTCATGTCACATTTTAGAAAAGAATTTGTCTACATTTTGTCCATACCCCAAGATGTTGTGTCCAACTGAGTTTAAAGTTGAGGGACTAGTTTATCTTAAAGAAAAATTTCAAGACAGCATAGCATTCAGACTGCTGCCTGCTTTTAAATAGGTTTTTATGAGAATCTTGAAGAAAAAAAAAGGGTCTAAAAGGCTTGAGAAATTCATATTTCATCCATAAAATAAGCTTGTATAAAATTGGGGCCAAGGAAAGTGTGGTTGCTAAACAAATTAGCAGCATTTAAAAGAAGCCAAAATTTTGCATAAGGACAGTAGAAAAGATGCTTTTAGGGCATCTCAGCAACTGGCCTGTGATGCAAGCCATTTTAGGATCAATAGTATAAAAGTATGAACACTTCATTTAAGAAAAGAGTCTGTGGGTACCTTGCTCCAACATGGCTAAGAACTTGTCCCCCACCCCAAGATTTATTTTACCATGTTTATCCATTTGGGCACTGAGAGACAACTGCAGTCTTGATCCAAGGGATCCCATTGTCAGCAGAATTTGTCATAATCTAAGTGGGACTGGTTTGGCAGGTATGCATAATAAAAGAGTTCTGGGATCTCAGCGAACATCCATGAAATATCAAAGGAAAACCTATGTTCTGTGCCATGATCAAAATCCCTGCAGGCAGTCTCTAAGAGAGGGATATGTAAACCTATGATAGTGAAGTCGAAGATGCAGCGAAGACTCCAAAAAGTTAGAGATGGAAAGGGTCAATCTTCTAAGGGAAGAATATCATATTTTGGATTTTAAATGTCCCAATATCTTGTGTTTTGGAAGCATGGTGCCCATACCCTGCCACTACCAGAAGGTGATGCAAACTTAGGAGGTGAGGCCTCTTTGAAATATGTAGGTCATTAGGGATGTGTTCTTTATGGGTGTATTTAATTTCTGGCCCCTGTTGTGTTCTGTCCCTATCTATTTCTATCAACTCTATTTCTATCTACCTCTCTCTCCTGCATGGCACCCATGAGGTGAGAAACGTTAACTTCTGTCACACTTCTCCAGCATGATGTTCTATCTTACCACAAGTCCAAAAACAATAAAGTCAAGTGACCATGTATTAAAATATCCAAAATTGTGAACCAAAATGAATCTTTAGTTCTTTAGTTTGTGTCTGATTTTTTTTTTTTTTTTTTTGTTGCAGCAATAGAAAGCTAACACAGGCACTAACCCTTTTCACAAAGGTTTCTCCTTTATAACATGACTACTTCCCAAAGATTTCACTTAAAAATATATTCACATTGATGATTAGACTTAAAAACAACCTTTAGTTAATAGCATTAGGGATAGTGTCCCTGTGTATACAGAATAAATTCTTCCCAGAAATAGAATGTTCTTGTTGGTCTCACAGTTTTAAAGAAGCACTAAAAAAGAACAATTTATGCCAGCATCTTTTATCCTAAGGGTAATGGAAGCCTTAGAGGTTCTATAGGTTCGGTAATGTCCAATTCTTATGAACACTACCCCTGAAAGCAATTTCACCACTTCTTCTCTAGGAATAAGAAATGCAGACTCAATTTCCTATTATTTCTCCTGAAAGGAAGACTTTTTCCTTTTCTGCTTTCCACAATTTGTTGTCCTTCATCTCCTTATTGGTATGTCTAATTTCTTGCTTACTGAGCAAGAACTTCATTTTCACAATTTTGCTTTTAAATAAAATTTTGCTTTTCATGGTTGAGTTGTTTTATCAATTTTGATAAATCATGAACATTATAAATAAATAAAAAATTCTTCCCAGAAGTAAATATCGTGTGTATAAGGGAGCCAGTGAAGTTAATGGAATTATTGAGAACCCACATATGATGTTTATGTTTCTATTTGTTGTTGATTACTTTAGTTTTATACATCATTGTTCATTAACATATATAAACTTGAATTATTATAGGATTTAATAATGTTTTATGTCCTTAAACATCTATTTCCTGATTTGCGTACTTTGCAAAACTCTCTAAACACAAGCATATAATTTTTTCAGATGGAACTTGAATTTTCAGGAAAGTACTTTATTGATAAGTTCATTATCAATACATAAGAGAATCTTTGAACATCATTTATTAAAGCTTCTCTACTTCAAAGAACTCTTATAGACATTAGGAAAATGATATACTTGATGTTTTCATTCTTAGTTCATTTACAATTATGATTTTTCCTAATTAGACTCCTTAAAAGTTTTAACATTTGCCACAACACAGTAGCTAGAGCATTATAACATAAGACAAAGAAAGCTGGGTATAGAAGAGAAAAAAATGTAAGGCAATAATGAATGATGATGTTGATCACTTTTAATAATGTCTTGAATAATGTAATTTTATTAAATATAAAATAAAAATCTTGATAATATTAGATTATGGTTTGAATAATGGCACAGATCACATAGAAATCTTTAAAAATATATAAATTACCTACAACAACAGGAACAATAAAATCACCTAGTAAAGGAAAAATCAAGGAATATAAAATGTGTCCATTGCAATTGTAAAAATCTTCAATGACTGAAAATGAGTTATTTTTACATGAGGTGATAAATATGCATAAATGATACTGTTAGTAAAGGTCAATGAATTAGTGAAAGAAGATATTTGTTTGTTTATTTTACCTAAAAAAAATGCAAAATAAATAGCTGGGACTTCTAATTTCAGATCCTACCTAGTAAAAGATTTTAATTTATCACTCCTATGCTTGAAACAAGGAAAAAAAATGGATAAATTGAATATCTGTGACTTTTCTTGGACCATACCATAACTGAGGTCACAGGAATAACCACTCCCCTAATATCTAAAGACACAAGTAAATGCAGAAAATCGAAATCACAGTCACACTAATTATTCCAACAAGAGCTCCTCAAGCAGTATCGATAAAGACATTAAAACACTGATTTTGATTGATCATGGAGGCTGTATACAGACTAACATAAGTGAGATTCTCCAGATGCCAAGGTTCATTAGCAACCCAACACTTTCTCCAACAGGTTCTCAAAATGAATAAGAGATCCTTTAAGGATATGATCAGGAAAAGTAAAGATTAATCATTAAAACATACACCTAAAACCTTCTCTGTGACAAAGGCCTACTCTTGGCACACAAGCAAGGTACTGGTTTCATAACTACAGATTACAAATGTGAAAAGAACAATCTCTGAAGAGAATCCTTAGGAAATCCAAGAGTCAATATAAGAACAAGGACACCAAGGAGTTAAAGCCTAAGACACTTCCACTACAGCAAATAAGACCTAGCCCAATCTCTGTACTGATCAACTACTTTTACTAAGTACTTTACTTTTACTAAAACCCAAAGCAACCTGTCATACTTTCAACAAAAATTATACAACATGTGAAAAAAATATCTGAAGAGACAATGTAAGGATTAATATGATTCAGGTATTGACATTGTCAGAGAATTTAAGATAGTTGTGATGAATATGTGAAGGGTTCTAATTTAAAAGTGGATACCATAAATGAATAGATGAATAAAGTAGACAGAGGTATGGAAACTCTTCAAATGTATAAATAGGTTTATGTACATGTATCTGAGCCCCATTTTTGTAGAGATATATTTCTTGATCTATTATCTGAAAGGGTCTAAAAGCATTGACATTGTACTCAACATTCAGTGGACTTAGCACTGGGATCTTGGATTCTAGTACCAATCTCCAATATGAGGAAACATCGATCTTTGGAGAAATAACTGACTTTAAGACTGGAAAAGAAAAACGTATGATAAACCACTAATATGTAGTAGTACCAGAGACTAAGTGTTAGGTAGATAGTCAGTCATGAGTTGGTGGGTAGGGGAGGACAATAAAGGGAGATAACTTATAGAGAAGACATCAAATACATATATCAGCATGAGTCCATAAGTCACAGAACTGGGAATTACAAGATACTTTATCAAAACAATTCTGGAAAACAGGATTTAGTAAGTAAAATCTCCCCCAGTCATTGTCAATTATAAAACCTTAAGGATCTCTTCTGACTTCATCATTGTGAGTTTTAGGAAGAAAATTGGTTGAGGGCCAAACAAAATAACATACCAAGGGTAATAAACCACTTATGAGTCACAATGGGGACTATGAAAGATTAAGGCAAGAACAAAGTGATTCCAAACTCTTAAAAATCTAAATTCCATAAGCGGTACTCTGCTCTCCCTGGAACACTCTACTCAGTGCCTTTATCCTAGCTCTAATAAACTTCTGTTACTCTGCGCAACTCATTTAAAATTCTTTCTGTGGGATGGCAAGGACCAGTCTCCATGGACACCTGTGGTCACTTCAGCTCCACAGGACAGACTCTACAATGCAAAGATGTGCTAATTTTTTTTCCTAAGCACAACAATGCAGGTATGTCAAAGACACACAGAAGAATCACCTTTTTTTTGCCAGAGCTGAGAGAATTTAGGCAACAAAATAAATAATTATTTAATTATAACCCAAAGTATAAAATAAGCATCCATGAGCTTATGCTGATATAAACGAGTGAATAAATATATAAATGGAGAAAATAGACTATTCTTTTGTTTATTCCAGTGGAAGAATCCTGACATTTCATGTGGACAGTTCACTCACATACCGAGTGTGAGCTGTGCAAGATGACTTCTTTCCAAAGAGTGCTGTACTCATGTAGTTGAAGGAATAGAAACTATAGTGGAGAGAACTCTGACCAACACTCTGTCAGCCACTTGATCAAGATGAAAACCAAAAGTGATAAACCATGTTGACAGTATCCTTAATCAGATATGATGAAAATGTCATTTGGGCTCCTGTGATTTTGTTCCCCAAAGCCCCGTAACCTTTACCTAGTCTAGTCATGAGAAAAATATCAGATGAAGACAATAAAGACAATGCATAAACACCCGACCAGTACTCTTCACAATTACCAAGGTTACCAGCAGCTAGGTAGGTCTAAGATGCTGTCAGAGCCAAGAGAAGACAAAGGAAGCATGGTGATTAAATTTAATGTGGTATCTTGGACGGGATCTAGGAAGAGAATAATGGGCAGTAGATTAAAAACAAAAAAATCTGAATGTCACAGGGAATTAGTTATTAGTTAACAATTTTGGAATGGTTATAATATAAACACTGAAATTTTATCAATGTTGGTTTCCTGCTTGCAGCAAATATGCCACAGTTATATAAGATGATAATAATAAAGGAATCTGGGGCTTCAGCATATGGGAGCTCTCTTGTGATGTTTCTATTAATTTAAACCTACCCTGAAATGAAAAGGTTTGTAAAAGGATTCTCCCCACTAAAATATTAGTAGCCTAAAATCAATTATATGGATCTGAGGGATTATATATTATATCTCTGGAACCCTGACTGTTTGAAATTTGGGTAAAAATAAACAGCTTTCTTGTAAACAAAAATAAAAGAAAGTTGAATTCCTAATTAAGACCAGCAAGGAGTGATTACATTGTGCTGAGACATAAAAATACAGTAAGTGGAAATGTTATATTAAAATTTTAAAGGTACATTGAGGACTTAAGAGAGCCTGTGGGAATTGTTGAGAAATTTTTGTTTTTTAAAAACTTTGGGTTGTTGAGCAACAACGATACATAGTTAATGAAACAACACTTGAAAGCATTTTTATGACAAAAAGTTCAAGTTGAATCAAAATCCGTTTACTTATGAATTAGAATATAACATTTGACACAGAGAAAAAGGCCTGAAAATTTTGAAAAATAATTTCTTCCTTGAAATACAATATAAAGAAATTTAATTATCTGAATTTTTGTTAATGACAAGAAAGATATTCATGCCAATAAAAGAAAAAGTGATTTTCTTTTGACACTAGTTACCACCTGCTTGTGTCACCTGTATATACCTATCAAAAATTAAGAAGAATTATATGGAGCTATTTTGAATATAAAATGTTCAAAGTCTCTTCTCATGTGATATAAGTCTACACATAAATATAATTTCTATATAGATTGAAATATGGAAATTGGTTCTGAAGTATTATAGACCGATCGTGGATTATCTGGAACACAAGAGTAGATTTGATTCCAGCATTTATGAAGAAAACAAAACAGAAAAACTAAAAATTCAGGTTAATAAATAAACTGTAGGCAATAACAAAGAAATGATGTGGACTCAAGTAAACCTGGAGGATGTCATGTTAAGTGAAACAACAAATAAAGTGTGATGTCACTAGTGTGAAATCTAAAACTATTGATCTCACAGAAGAGGAATATACGAGAGATTGGAGTGGTTAGTTGGGGTGGAAGAATGGGGAGAAACTGGTCAAAGGAGGCAAAATTTTAGTGAGACAGAAGGAATACCTTCAAAAGATTTTGTATACAATGTGATGAATATTAGCTTGCATTTTTTTTTGTTTTTGAAAATGAAACAGAGTGGAAGTAACTATTGTCATTACAAAAATTATAACTATGTGAAACGATGTATATGTTAATTAGCTAGATGCAATACTTCAAAATATAAAGTACATGTTAATTACATGTAATTTTAATTGTAAATATAAAATTTAGAATGAAATTTTAAAAAGAAATCATGTCAAAATGTTATTTTATGGAGAATTTTATAAAATACATTATTGGAAAATGTAGAACAAACTAATAATGGAAAAAGGCTGAATTACTTCAGAACCAGATTAATAACTCTATATTTAGAAAACTATACTAATGAATAGGTTGTATAGATCACTTAATAGAATCTTATGTATTGCATTTGGGGATTTAAATAGATAAAATGCAATTTATTAAATCCAAAGAGATATACTACTAAATTTCACCTAAATAACCATAAATATTGTGAACATGAAATTTATTATCCAAATAGGATATCTATAATGCAAAGGTGATAGGCACAACTTAGTGTGCTCCTTCTTGCAGCAGGACATGTGGTCATCCTGGAATGAACAATAATAGTGCAAAAGCAATACTTTCCTTGGTTTTAGCAACATGGCTGTGAAACACCTCCAAGGACCGTCCCAACATCAAGTTCTGCTCCAGGTGGCAGCAGTCACATGGAGATTATGGGAATGCTGCACCTGGAGTTATACAAAGGGAGGTTCCTTGCACTTACTGTAAGCCTGACCCCTTTAAGGGTTTAATCTAGAGCAACTTATTTATTATTCAATGAATCTGAAATGCTTAATATCCCCCTTTTACATATGAATAAATAAAGGTAAATTAACCAAATGACCTGATTAGTGATACACAGCCAATACTGGAGATTTTGAACCTAGACATTCCGACCTTTTGTTAATTTCTACCCTATGCTCTATCACATTGTTTTCTTCCTTCAGTATAAATTTTATTTAATAATCAAGACAACTCCTTGAGAGTATAAAACTTTTAGGATGCATGACATTTTCAGAATATATTCTCTTCAAATAATTTCCATTGCATTAATAGAGGATAGGCATGCACAATGAACAACAGTGAGTTCAGAACATTTCAAAAAGAATGAGTTACAGTGACAGGCTTTGTAATTCAGAACTTTACCACTGTGATTTTGTTTGAACTCTAACATGAAATGAAGGCACCACATTTCATTTTAGAACTTTACTCAAGTATTCAGTAGTCTTACTTCATATTTTCAGGTTTGTTGAAAATGAAAAGAACATTCATGTGAAAAAAAATCCATACCTTCCCTCCTGCTGAAATAGACATTCAGCCAACAAAACTTTGTGATAGGATTGCTTTCCAAATAGTAAAAATATTCTCTGAATAAAATATTTCCCACAAGGGGAATTCTAAAGAGCCCCAGTTTTAAAAGTCATATTGAACATGAAGTAAATGCAGATATAGTATTCTTGAGCCAGCAATGTTCTTCTCCATGTCCATGTGTGTTCACCAACTCCAACATCTTGCAAATCATCCCTAGAGAAAAGAGGAGACTTGGGAGAAAGTTTGTACAAGAAATGGTGGGACAGAAAAGGAAGGTAAGGAATGTGTTAAAGTTAAAATATTTAGTATGAGGATTCTCTGAATAAATAGCATTTTCTTGTATTAATTTGGGAGGTCTGCATTTATTTCCATATATCAAGATAGATTATTATTGAATTTCTCTCAGCATTTATTGTGTGGAGTTCAGCAAATAGTTGTGAGAATCCACTGAGAGTGTCGCTTCGGATGTGGTAAGGATGACCCTCAAGCTTTCATCGCTCTTTTATTTTACAATAATAATAATTATATAAGATAGTGTTAGATATTCATAGGTGCATATATATGACAATATAATTTAATATAATTTGGTCTGTTTCATTCTCCGGTACCTCCCCTTTCCTTCCCCTCCTGCCTCTTTGGGTTCCCTTCCTCTATTCAACTGATTCACTTCTATTTTCATGAAATTCCCCATACTTCCCCATTTTTTTTCTAACTTCCACATATCATAGAAAACATACAACTCTTGACTTTCTAGTTTGCCTTATTTGTTTATCACAATGCACTCAAAGTTCCATTCATTTTCTTCTTTTTGACTGAATAAAACTTCATTGTGTACAAATACCACATTTTATTTATTCATTCATCCGTTATTGAGCACCTAGATTGTTCCATAACAAGCCTACTGTGAATTATGCTGCTATAAACACGAAAATGTATGTATCTCTATAATATGCTAACTTTAATACTTTAGGATACTTACCAGGGAGTGGTACAGCTGAGTCATATTGTGATTTCATTCCTAGTCTTTTGAGAAATATCCATAATGATTTCCACAGTGATTGTACTAATTTATAATCCAACAAAAATATAAAAGTGTTCCTTTCTCCCACATATACTCCAGCATTTATTATTATTTATATTCTTGATGGTTTCCATTCTAACTGGAATAAGAAGAAATCTCAGTGGATTTTTTGACTGGCTTTTTCATAATTGCTAAAGATATTGAATATTTTTTTCATATATTTGTTGGCCATTTGTATTTCTTCTCTTGATAGGTGTCTGTTTAGTTCACTTTCACATTTGATTAGAATATTCTCTTTTTGGGGTGCAATAAGTTATTTGCATTCTTTGCATATTCTGGATATTAGTCCTCTGTCAGAAGAATAGCTAGCAAACATTTTTCCCCTTCTGTAGATTTTTCCCTTCATGCACTTAATTATCTCCTTCACTGCACAGATGATTTTTAATTTGATTCAGACTGTCATCTTGATTGTTAATTCTCTATGATTCTCTGACACTATTAAGGATTTTTATTTTAAAATGTTTGTTGTTATGGTTGTTATTTTGAACAGCTTTTGGGGCAAAGAATCTGATACTTGTATGCAATTCCCAATACCTAAGAACAAAGTTGATTTAAGTAAAAAGTACACAAGAGCCCAACAAAACATGTACTCAGGATCTCTATAAATATCTACCAGAAATTACTCTGGTGGGGGAAAGCCCTGAAACTATAATGTTTAGCAGCAGTTTTGGGCTATTTTTCTATTTTGGACATGCTGCTGTGTTGGTCAGCTTTTCATTGTTGTGGCAGAAATATTTGAGAAAAACAACTTAGAGAAGGAACACTTTATTTGGGACTTATGGATTCAGACATTTATTCCATGGTTGGTTGACTCTTTGTTCTGGGGCTGAAGAGGAGGGAGGACAACAGGGTTGAGGGACATGGCAGAGGAGTCTTCTTAGTTCGTGGCAGCCAGAAAGTGGGCAGTGCAGTTACAAAATCCCCAAGGCATAAACCCATGACCTCCCTCCTCCAGTTACCCTCCTCCTGCCTAGAGTTACCAGCCAGTAATACATTCAAATTATTAATCCATAAAATGAATTAATCCACAGCTTAGTTAGTCACAGCCCTCATAATCAAACCATCTTACCTCCTGCAATAACACAGGAGCTCTGTGGGGATACCTCCTATCCAGACCATAACATCTGACTTTTATTGACTTTCATTGTCTCCTCATGTTCAGGGAGACATAGATAATGAACAGGAATACCCCATAGGTGTCCTTGAGTGCAGACCATGTTTAACACTGCTTCGTGTTTCTGATATATTCTTTCCCTCATGTGTTGTGAGACTACAAAAAGGAGGAAGAACATTCCTCATGTTCCCCACTAAACTGTCTTATATTTAAGGAACATATGAAGCAGAGATTTAGTTGGTAATCAGGAATAAAATCTGTTACCTTTATGATTACAAAACTTAATGACATTGTTTCATCATTTCTCTGTGGCAGGAAAAGGATCAATACCTATATAATAGGTATAGCTATAAAAACAGATCATCTAATACAAGAACAGATGTGGCAATATTTCTCAAAAATCATTGTGCCACCATTTCTTCTTCATAAGTTATAGCTTCCCACAAAGAAAATAGTAAATACAGTGTTGTTTATAAAACATTAAATTATCACTACATTATGTTTAAAAAATTAGAAAACAAGGGCTGGGGAAATAGCACAGTTGGTAGTGTGCATTCCTTGCATGCATAAGGCCCTGGGTTCAAACCCCAGCACCACACACAAAAAAAAATTAGAAAACATATCTGGAACAACTGACTTTGTTATATTCAGATTCTGCTTTTAAGTCTGTTTTGTTTTTTTTTTTTTTTCCCCCCAGGTGCTGGGGATTGAACCCAGGGTCTTATGCTTGTGAAGCTCTGTTTTTAAGTCTTAATGAACTCTGATAAACACTGATCTGATACTGAAAATTTCCTGATGGACAATACATTATTTTTTTTTCAAGCAGTTACCTAAAGTTTAAGAATAAAACAGATTTTCTCTACAATGCTCATTAAGCACATTTTTTTTTTTTTTTTTTTAAGCCAACATCTGTTCTCTTTGGCCTAAAGACACAAAATTAAGAAGTTGTTTTTGTATGAAATCCTCCCTGAGCCAGGTGGAAGTCCCAGCCATTCACCATTATAGCCAAGTTTGCCCAGCATCCAACCACCAATTTGGAGTTTCCCAACTACAATTCCCAGAGTACCTAACCACAGATCAGTTACTAAGATAGAAAATGAAGACAAAAAGAGAACATGGTAGTGGAGAGTTTTAAAAGGAAAAAAGAAATCTGCAAGATCTTTCGTCTCTTTTTTTCTTTGTGTGAACATCCTAAAAAGGTCTTAAGAGAGATTTTCATTATTGATCTACATTGCAGGTATTTTTTGTGCTAAAATCTTTTTATACTTTCATTTTAGTAACTTTGAGGGTAACTGCACAGTTTTGTACTTTTTGTACACTTCTCTTCATTAGAAGCCTGAGTTTCTGATCATCACATCCAGGCTCTTCCCTCATTAAGGGACTGATTTATTCTGTTCATGGATACATCAGTCATTTGATTCCTTTGTTTCCTGGGTGTGTTAGCCTCTCATTGGCACACTGCCTGAAGAGATAACAGGATGGATGGAAGTAAGTGGAATGAAAATCAATTCCTGACCAATTCCCATTAAATGATAGAGACAAACTTCATTTATGAAGTGGAGTTTAGGGTTCAGGATAATTATCAGGGATGATCCTTGGGATCAATATCTATGGAAAAGAGAAGAAGGAAGCAGGATTAAGCAGAGGGTGCAGCTGAGATGTAATCAAGAATGCTTCAGAGGAAGCCACAGAAATCTAGAGCTGGAAAGACCCCTCAGAGTTGTCTCATGCTTGGCAAGAAGGAAGTCATTATACCACCATTGTACCTAGTCATTGTGTGTTTTCCATGCAGAGGAGGACAGGACCTTGAGTGAGAGAGCAATCCCCCTGGGACTGAGAGCAGAAGGCTGCACTCTGCCAGTACCCCAGAAGCACAGCAATAACTAATTTTTGTAGCGGGAACTCTGGATGGTGCATCTCCATGACTACTATGAGTGCTCCCACGTCATTTTCTATCCTTCACTTTTGATTCCTTATGGTGCAGTCAATATCAATGTTTCTTCAATTAGGAATTATTTTGAGTCATGACAAGTCTATCAGAGATACCGATAGTTGATTTAAAGTACTGTAATTATAAAGTCTCTAAATATATTCAAATTTAAAAAACTTATATTACCTCACAAAATTATATAAGTAAATTAAGTGTAAAAGATAAGTACAAGAAAACAACAAGGAATACCTTTCAAATTAGCATTATAATTAGATAATATTTTTATTTAATAGTTGGAAGCTAAATTCTCAAAATAGATGTTTCTTGATCTGATTTGAAAATCTTTAATACAGAGAAAACTAGCAGCCATAAGTACATTTAAGAAAATGGTATCATATTTGAAACTTGTTTTGAAACACCCCTTGAAAGCTTCTTTCAATAGAGTGTTACATGGTAGCATTCCAAATGTCTTTTCCTTTACATATAAGTTTTCCATTTTGCACTGAGAATAAGGAACAGGAAAATTACATAATAATCACTAGTGTTTACTCAGTATATGCTATTCTCTCTCTTAAACACTTTATCTGCATTGACCTAATTTACTAACACAAGAAAAGTATATGGTAGCTTCTAATTAAAACACATTTAAACATGGAATATTAAGGTCCAGAGAACCTTAATAGGTAGTAAAAGATCTCAGCACATCATTGCATTTGTTTCTGTATAGGTGTGCATGTATTTTTAATTTTAAAACTTTACATTTTACAATTGAACTAAATATTAAATTACGCTGTGCATTTCAATTGTCACAAAAACCATAATCACCTTTGTTATATTTTAATATAAATAGGATCATAAGCACAAAATAGGATCATAAACATAAAATTTTCTATTTTCACAATATTTCAAATTACCTAATGTTTGCTAGAATATTTTATAAGCTCAGATAAGTTAAAAATGTAAAATAGGTATTTTATAATTAATGGAACACATGAGATATAAATAAGAGGGAATCTAATGCAAGAGTGAGAATCAAAAATCTCCTAATTTTATATATGAAAAGTGAGTCTTATTAAATTTGGTAACCTCTGCCACAAGTGACAGAGCAAAAATTAAAAGCATTATTTCAGAACTCAATCTCTTAATAATTATTCCACATTTTCAAACATTTATTAAGAAACAATATTTCTGAAAATTGAACATCCTGAATTAGTAAAGTTGGCGTGAAGAGGAAAAAACAGTTTCTATTTTTAATGCCATAGAAAGTCAAAAAGAAAGCAAACAACTCATTGCCATCAAATAGTTTGCTGAATGGTAAACTTAGCTTTAGGAAAATTACAGATAACCTACAGAATTGGAGAAAATATTTGAAAATCACATATGATAAGTGGTTAATATCCAAAATTAGAAGGAACTCACCTCATTAAGAGGTAAATCAGTAATCCAATAAAAGTGGGTGAAAAACCTGAACAGGTAATTCTCAAAAGAAGACACAAATGGCCAACAAAGATATGAAAAAAAAAAAGATCAACATTGCTAATAACCAGAGAAATAAAAAATAAGTGTAATGAGATGACACCTCATATTTGTTAGAATGGTTATTATCAAAAAGGTGAAAGATAACAAATGTAGAGAAAAAGGAACCTCATTCAGTTTGGGGGGGAATGTATATTGGTACAACCTTTTTGGAAAACACTGAGGCAGTTCCTCAAAAAATTAAAAATAGAAACACTTCCACTTCTGGATATATTATCCAAGGGAAATAAGGCTATGTCAAACAGGTATGTGTCCTCCATGTTCAATGCAGCATAATTAACAAAGATCAAATGAGGAATCAATGTATGTGCCATCAACAGATGAATGGATAAACGTGTGTATGTGGGCGGGTGTGTATGTGTGCACATAGCATAATACTATTCAGTCCTAAAGCAAATCTTGTCATTTGAGATAGTACATGCTATTGTTTGGATATCAAATGTTCACAAAACCCTGAGTGTTACAGACTTGGTCTCCAGGATGGTAACATTGGGAGGTGGAAGGTGGTGGAACTTTTAGCAGGTGAAGCCCTGTGGGAGGTCCTTATGTCTTTGGGAGCATGCCCCTTGTATAGGACCTGTGAGGCATCATCATCATCACGTGGACTCAGGGATAGTTCTAGTTCTCACTGCTCTGCTACAAGTAAAGTTAATAAATTTACTTTACTCTTAAGTCCAATTGATTTCTAAGAACCTGTTCCCTCAAGTATGTAACACTTGATAATTTACTCAAAAGATTAATGTTTTCAATTATTAATAATCCTAAAAGAAAACAATGAAAACTTGTTTACCCCTTTTCCTTCTACTGATCTGTTGGGAAGAATGCATGTGCTGAAGTAAGCTTTTAGGTACCAAAAGTTCCTGCAGATCTCCAACTTAGCACTTTCTTAGCTGGTTCAGTGAATGTTACTTTAGAAAAATACATAAATGCTACCAGAGGTCACTGCTTTAATAGCACTTGGTTGGCATTAAAGCACACTCCAAGAGTTCTTCTATTACTGTATCTTAGTGCTTCAGCAAGATAATCATTGCTTCACTTTGCTAATAGCCTTATTATGAGAAAATACATTGGATATTCATAGCTCATACATGGACTAGGAAATGACCAATGGCAGCATAGTTGGGAAATTAAAAAGGGAGAATTTATTTAATTTGCAAATGCACTAAAAGTGCAGGTGCTGAATCCCAATGCCCTCCACAGCAGGTGAAACAAAATAGCTCATAGATTCTGTTGAATTATGAACACTCATGCTCCTGCTGGATATTTGCTTATGCACAATTGAGAATTTTGCAATGATTTCAAAGAGGAATTTGAATAGTATGACTTTGTACATTAAAATATTGGAGAACATACACCCTAATCTAGAACAATACAACCTAGGCTTGATCATTCTCCTTCTTAATGACTGACCTCCCTGTCCCTGCTGTTATTGCAATAAATCACCGAGTGCATCTTAAAGCAGGAGATGGAGCCATCTT
This sequence comes from Sciurus vulgaris, assembly GCF_902686455.1. Classification (NCBI taxonomy): domain Eukaryota; kingdom Metazoa; phylum Chordata; class Mammalia; order Rodentia; family Sciuridae; genus Sciurus; species Sciurus vulgaris. Next base: position 49,221,341 of record NC_136472.1, read on the forward strand.
TATTCACCAGCTGGTGGACCAAGGGGCAGGCTGCAAGTCTACACCCTTTGACTTCCTCCAGGGTTTAGAGCACTCCTTTTCTACCATAAGTAAAGCATGCCAATACATTAATCATAAGTAGCTGTTGCTATGATTCGGAACTACAAACATCCATCATGAGATCCAAAATCATAAGCAGAGGGGAAATGGATCAAAATGACCCTGGTTGAGTACAGTTACTAATTTCTGGACAAACATTAACATTCTATGTGGTTAGGGTATATTTCACAAGTACAGTGTACAAGAATAGACAGAACAATTTTGCCACTTTGTGTCACCAAACATGCTAAGCAACTGTTGATAAGTACAGGGGCAGGTTTTTCCCATGGGAGAAGCATTTTTTACATGACATGTAGTCTCAGGGTACAATGGAGTCTGTTTAGTCATTGCCCATATAGCCTGGCTCATAACACTGCCTCCACTCCCATTCTCCCCAGGTTCTAGTAACCAACCTTCTTTGCTTGACTTTTCCACCTTACGCCAGCCCTCATACTTCTGCCATCTATGCCACCATGTAGTCCATATTTGCAAGCAAGTATGCATCCTTCCTCATTGGTTCCCAGAGTTACACAGCCACGTACAAACATATTCATATATCCACATACCCCTATGGAAGGTTTGCCATGGTTTTCCAAATTATGGTCGTTACATAAATGTTCTCACTGAATAATGTGTAGACATTCCTATTTGGTATAAATTTGGATAACATTTAGATATACATTGATAATACTTGGGGATATTTGCTAATTTTCTATTGTTGCATAACAAACTGCCACAAAGCACCTTAAAACAATGCCAATTTACTATTTCACAGAGTTGTAGATCAGAGGTCTGGACAAGAGTAACTGTATTTTTATCTTAGAGTATCACAAGGTCAAAGTCAAGTTATAAATGAGTATCTGGAGCCTCTGAAAAGTTTGCTAGCACATCCAGTGGTGAGAAAAAAGATTCTATTTTTTTGCTACCTGTGGGCTGAGGATTAGAGTGTGCTCTGAATTCTATTGCATTCCTTCTCACATAACATACCTCCACCTTGAAACTAACCACCACATATCAAGTTACTTCTGTGCTTAGAATATCTGTGACTTCCTCTTCTGTTATAAGCTGGAGATGGGGGAGGTTGTTTTTAAGGAATCACCTGATTAAATCAGACCAACCCAGAAAATCATCCTGTCATGTCAATTGCAGTACCTAGAAAACATAATCATGGGAACTCTGTTTTATATATAAAACATTTACTCAGAGGTACTATAATTTACCCATCTTTACTATATTCAGGGCTATCCTTTCCTATCTCCTCATTAGACATGTAACCCTCACATCCATCTCTCACTGAAATGCTTTCTTAGCCACAAAGCCCTGTGTCCTCTTGCTCTGCTTGCCACTCCAGATCCCCTTGGCCATCAATCACATTCCTTTCACTGTGTGCTTTCCCATCACAGTCCATCTTTTAGTTTTGTGAGTTTTACCATCTCCTTCTCACCACAGAGACTTGGCACATGTTTCCAAAGCCTAGGATGCATCTAAAACACACATAAACATATACATATGAACACAAAATTTATCATTATTGTAAATCACTTGCCTTCCTTCAGATCTAGCTAACATCAATTTTTTATATGCTCCTTCATTTTCTATGAAGGTAATTTCCCCAGCTAAAAGCCTTGATAGGATCATGACTATTCCTCATAGTTACTGAAATTTAAGCTTTATTTGTATGTTTGATTGTCAATAGTAGCCTTTTCTGCTAAATGATGCCTTCTAGAGATTCAGGGATCATATTCTTTTCTGTTTTTTATTTTTTACTGTGTCCCTTATCATTACCATTTGAACTCCTGACATTTACCAAACTATTGGTGTATTAGAAGTACTAAGCAAGTATTTGGAGAATAAATAGACAAGGAATACAAACTGATATAAATGCTTATAATAAAAAAACCAAAGTGTGAATAAAAGATAAATTAAAATATTTTGAAAGTAAATTACAATTTGGAAAGGGTGATGAGAATGGAATGAAAGTAAATAAGTTATATGATGCCACACATTTACCAAATCCTAACTGAGAATTTTATTTTAGTGCTTCCTGATGCCAAAGGAAAAGGAGACTCATGGAACAAAATGTATAGATTCTTCAGAGAAAGCATAATTATTCGTTGTTCTTAGCACATAAATCTAAAAGTATGCCTTCATTTGGGACTTTGCATAGAATAATGAATTCCCAGAAACTTCTTCTCACCGGTTTTGTAATTTGGAAATAGCTTCCCTTAGTATAATAATTGCTGTAATTAACATAGCATACCTACTCTGTGCTAAGAACTTCTCAAGAGTTCTATATCCATTATTTCATTTAACCTTTACAAACTGTTGTCAGAAGTGCAGTTATTATCCCTTATTAAAATGAGGACTAAATTGGAGGCAAGTTTAAGTAACTTTACAAAGGGTTTATAGTTAATAAGTATCAGATGTGGGAATTTTTCCTTATTGTGTAATGTAATCAAAATAACCTTTACTACTAGGGAATAAAACAATATGGATGAAAAACTATCCAGTTGATTAGCAATTTACTTTTAGTTTCTATTGCCCAAATATGTTATACTACATTGTATAACAAGCAGTTGAACAAACTCCCCTACATTTCATCATTTTTACTTCTTCTTCATCAGTTTGTTTCTTTTTGGATCAGTGCTAAAAATTGTAAAATGGAAAAAATGCATTAAATTTAGTGCATTAAATTGCATCAGTATTTACATATTCTTTTATTTTTTATTTATATAATCAGTCATACATAAATGGAATATAACATCATTCTTCTGTTTGGGCGTGATGTAGAATCACACTGATTGGTGTAATCACATATGCACAGAGGGTAATAATGTCTGGTTCATTCTACTATCCTTTCTACCCCCAAACCCCTCTTCTTCCTTCACTACCCTCTGTCTAATTCAAAATACCTCTATTCTTCCCTAGACTTCCAACACTGAATTGTTAATTAGCATCCACATATCAGAGAAAACATTCTGCCTTTGGTTCTTTGGGATTGACTTATTTCACTTAGCATGATATTATCCAACTCCATCCATTTCCAGCAAAAATCCCATAATTTCATTCTCCTTTAAGGCTGAGTAACACATTTTCTTCATCCATTCATCTGTTGAAGGGTACCTATGTTGATTTCATAGTTCAGCTATTGTGAATTGAGCTGCTATAAATATTGACGTGGCTGCATCACTGTAGTATGCTGATTTTAAGTCCCTTGGACATAGACTGAGTGGGATAACTGGGTCAAATGGTGTGTCCATTCCAAGTTTTCTAGGGAATCTCCATACTGCTTTCCAGAGTGGTTGCACATACTTGCATTCCCATGAGCAATGTATGAGTGTACCTTTTCCCCTATATCCTCACCAACACTTATCATTGATTGTATTCTTATAATTGCTGTTCTGACTGGAGTGAGATGAACTCTCAGTGTAGTTTTGATTTGCATTTCTCTAATTGCAAGAGATGTTGAACATTTTTTTCATATATTTGTTGATTGATTGTATTTCTTCTGTGAAGTCTCTGTTCAGTTCCTTAGCCCATTTATTGATTGGATTATTTGATTTTTTGGTGTTGAGTTTTTGAGTTATTTATGAGTTATTTATATAGCTTGGAGATTACTTCTGTATCTGAGGTGCATGTAGTAAAGATTTCCTCCCATTATATAGGCTTTCTCTTTACTTTATTGATTGTTTCCTTTGCTGACAAGATGCTTTTTATTTTGAATCCATTCCATTTATTGGTTCTTAATTTTACTTCTTGTGCTTTAGGAGTCCTGTTGAGGAAGTCAGATCATAGGCCCACATGGTAGAGATTTGGGTCTACTTATTCTTCTATTAGGTAAAGGATCTCTGTTTAGTGTATAAATCTTTAATCTATTTGAGTTGATTTTTGTGTAGTCTGGGAGATAAGGTTTTAATTTCATTTTACTACATATGAATTTCCAGTTTTCCCAGCAACATTTGTTGAAGGGGCTATCTTTTCTCCAATGTGCCTTTGTCTAGTATGAGATAACTGTATTATGTGGGTGTGTTTGATTCTTTTATTTTTACAAAAGAACTTTATGATTGCCTTGTCATTGGAATGTTAATGTGATATAACTGTATTTATGTGGATTTTTCTCTGTGTCTTCTATTCTGTACCATTGGTCTCCATGTCTGTTTTGGTGCCAATACCATGCTGTTTTTGTTACTATAGCTCTGTACTGTAATTTAAGGTCTTGTATTGTGATGCCTCCCACTTCACTCCTCTTGCTAAGGATTGCTTTGGCTATTCTGGGTCTTTTATTTTTACAAATGAATTTCATGATTGCTTTTTCTAATTCTTTGAAGAATGTCATTGTGATTTTCATAGGAATTGCATTAAATCTGTATAACATTTTTAGTAGTATGGCTTTTTGTCATTCATGATAAAAACTAAATTCACAAAAAATCTTTTAGTGATTTTGTTTTTGTTCGTTTGTTTAGTTGGTTGTTTGGTTTTTGGTACTGGGGATTGAATTGAGGGGCACTAGACCACTGAGCCACATCCCCAACCCTTTTTTGTATTTTATTTAGACACAGGGTCTCACTGAGTTGCCTAGCACCTCGCTTTTGCTGAGTCTGGCTTTGATCCTCCTGCCTCCAGCCTCCCAAGCTGCTAGGATTACAGGCATGCACCACTGGCGCTGGCTCTCTTAGCTTTTTGAAATGTGCAGTGCACTGTTTTTTGTAGTTTTCCTTCTCCAGAACTTGATTCTGTATAGCTGTGACTTGGTACCCATCAATCAAACTTTCTGGATTCTTCCCTCCCTACTCTTTCCTGTCTCATTATTCTAGCCTCAACTTCTATGAATCAACTTTTTTTGTAATTCACATGTAAGTGAGATCGTGTACTACTTGTCTTTTTATACCTGGCTTACTTTACTTAACATAATGATCTTCATTTCTGTCTGTGTTCTCAAAAATGACAGAATTTCACTCTTGTGGCTTTATAGTATTCCACTGTACAAATGTACCACATTTTCTTTCTCCATTCATCTTTGATGGGCATCTAGATTGCTTATAGAGCTTAACTGTTGTGAATAGTGCTGCAATAAACTTGGAAGTGCAGGTTTTCTTAAACATAGCAATTTGTTCCTTTACATACCTGGTAGTAGGATTACTTTATCATATATTAGTTCAGTTTAAAATATTTGTGGAACTTTCCTACCATCTTCCATAATATTTACATATTATTACTTACCTTCTCTTCCTAAAGTCACAATATGTCCTCATAACCCAAACAAGAAAAAAAGAATACCTTTTCTGTAGCTGTCACCCACCTGTGTAGGTGTCACACACCTGCTGCCTTTCAGCACCTCTCTGCTGTTCTGATCTGGGCTCTGTGCAGTCATAACACAACTCCCCTAATTGAGTAAAAGAAGCAGGTATGTTTGGCAGCACTACCGCACTTCTTAATTTTGAAAAAGTTATTTCAGTTAGAAATGGAAACATACATTAAAAAATTAAGAAATACACAAGGCAAATGTAATTGATGGAATATATGAAGGGAAGAAAAAGCAGGGCCTGTGGAGCACAGTTATGAAGGCAGAAGAAAGAAGAGAAAGAAAAGATCTGCAAAGGAGGAGGAAACCCAAGCACAGCAATCGGCATTTGAGTTGTTCTTTATGGATTACCTTCCACTTTATCAATATTTTATTTAATCCCTCAGAAACTTCTATAAAGTAGCTGTTTTACTCCCATTTTACAATTGCAGGAAATGAACACTAGAGTTTAGTTAACCCATAATAATGGTATAGATAATATCTGAACGGAGCTTCGTCTTTAGATCTCATGGTTCACATAGAATAATTCCCAATCTGCAAACATAGATCAAAAACTTACCCTAGCTACACGTTCTGCAGGGCACTGCACCCCATAAAATATCTGTTGAGTTGAAGGAGCTCACAGCTAAACAATCACAGAGAAATGCACAGACAAGGTTTGGTTCAAGGCAGCTGGTGGTAAGTGCTCTGATAGAGTTTCAAACATACCGAGAAGAATGAGGCGTATAAACTCCTGTCTGCATCTGTGCAGGCGTCTGAAAAGGTGAGAAATTGGAGTAGGCTTCAGAATATATTTTCCTTAGGTTTATATGGGAAAATAACCTTCTAGGCAAAGGGAAGAGCTTGAGCAAAGAGCCAGAGGCAAGAAATGGAATGAAGGATTTGGAAAAATGTTTTTAAGTCAATGAGACTAAATATCTAACAACATGGAAAATTAAATCAGAGATGATGTTAGAAAGTAGAGAACAGACAAAATCTGAAGAGTTTGGAAGGTAGGCTCAGGTTTTGAACTTAACTTTTCACCCAGAGCCTGCCCAAGGCTATTTTTTAAACCCAAGAGAGAAAATAACTATGGCAAAACAGGAAGTTATTTTGATTCATTTAAGGATATTCACATCTTCCCAATGTTCGATGCTTTCGAATGTAGCTTCACAATATCTGAAGCATCATAACAAAAGATTTAGACAAGCGTGTTCACAATGCCACAAATCTAAATTCCTCCAGTGCAAGATTCTTTAGAAATATGTAATGTGCAGAGAAAGAATTTAAAATACCCATCTGAGAATGATAAGATATTGTGAAATCAAAGAAATCTCTCAGTTAAAACAATAAATAAAACACTCCATCTCCCAAAAAATTAAATGTGGGCACCAGATACCTCATAAATACTGGTTGAGCAATAAACAGTATAAATAATTTAGGGCATAACCATCTTGCAAAATGAACAATTCATTCCTCTCCCTCCAAGTACCACATCTCAGAATAGCCTGGATAATACAACTATACACATTTGATAAAGAAGCAGAAATTTTTAAGTGGAAGGAGTTGACTGAGTACTTTGACCCAATTTTCTTGTTTTTGATTTATTCACTCTTCCCCTTTTCCATTGTCATCACTTTGGCTTGAATTACTTTCATCTCTCAGTTAACAACTTCAGTAACCTTAAACATCTCTCTCTTTTTCTCTCTTTTTCTATTCTTGTTTCTGTCCCTTTTTTCTCTTGATAACAGGAAGTCAGAACATAAGCCAGATCACATTACCATGTGTGTTAGTCAACATTTGGTTACTGTAAGGAAACACCTGAGATGATCAAATTAAAGAGGAAAGGTTTATTTTGACCCCTTTTTCAATAGGTTACTTCATTTTAACCCATTTTAAAAGAAAATGTATGAACAAAACTATGAAATTATTTCATAGTGATTATAATATAACCTGTAATCCTAGATTTATTGATTGATCTTTTAATTTTAGGGTATGGAAAGAAAATAGTGATAAACCTTTACTATCAGATTTGCACACCTATAATGCAGTAGTTGCCAAAAAGAGAGGAAAGAGAAAATATTCAAATCTTAAATCATAATCTACACTAACTTATTAAATTTTAAATACCATACATATATTGAGTAGGCCTTTATAGAATGGTCTGAAAAGTTGTGCCTGAATTCCCTGTAACCTACATGTGCATCATTTGAATCATTGTGGTTTGTTCATTTATTGCTTTTACAAACATATGGACACCTCCCCTCAAACACTGGGTTTCAGTAGAGAAAAAAAAATGAGTCTTTGCTACTATTTGAATCACTAATTGAGTTGAACAGATGTTTAAAATAATGATTAATAAATAAGTACATAATTGCATCCACTATGGGTCTATAAATCTCAGATGTGATAATTGTTATTAAAAAATACTGGTGACTATGCAAACATATTACAGTGGCACCTAATTTAGACCTTAGATATAAGCTTAGGTTTCCCTTAGGATAAAACATTTAGAAGATTTAATGAATCTAATTATTCAGCATCACCATATTAAGAAATTTCATTTTCTGCAAAACTGTGGCTGCTACTGTTTATACACAGGTCACAAAGGCATATTAATTTAGAGATAAAAGTCTCATAAATATTTACCATGCATGTACAAATTATAGATGATATACATGACATACTCACCAATGGTATTATAGAGCATACATGTAAATATGTGTATAAATACTCCTGAATTTCTCTTTAAAATTATTACTCAAAAGAACTGAAAAAGTAAGAAAGATTGAGAATACTCTCTACTGAATAATATTCTCAGTTATGAAATTTTTTTTCCACTTATAAGCTTAATTATTTATTTGTTATAAAAGGTAGAAGTTAGTTGGGTGTACTGGTGCAAGCCTGTAATCTGACTGACTCAGAAGTTGAAGTGGGATGATTGCAAGTTGAATGCCAGTCTGGGCAGCTTAGTGAGATCCTGTCTCAAAATAAAAAATAGAAAGTGCTAGGAATATAGCTCAATGGTGAAGTACCCCTAATATTGCCATAAAAAAATAAATAAAAAGTTAGAATTCACAAATTTTTGCAGAGCATAAATTAAACACAAATTAAATATTTGATATTTTCCAGGTATTTGCTTTGGATTTTGCTATCAGATCTTAAATTAATTTTTTAAAATTAATAAAATTTTAAACTTTGCAAACAGGATGAAAATATATCAGAAAACTGATAACTTATAGTTAACATGGCTGGCCTTTACTTTATTCAGAAAAAGAAAGCAAAATCTAAAAAAGCAAATTAATAACTCTCTGCATCTACCCAAGGCAAAAAAAAAACCTGTTTTGAAGGCTCAAAGACATTTTTTTGGAAGTATAAAAGGCACCAAAATCACCTTCATGCTTAAAACTTTTTGAGAGTATGTACAGAATTCTTGACATCCTTCCAGATAAGTGGTATTTATGTAAGTTATTGAAATTTTTAGACAGATACGTTTCTGGCAGTCTAATCTTGGCTTTTGACCTTCAATAAAATCAGAAAACTACCCACACTGTGAAAATTAACATCGAATGTGCTTGCAGTTGCTGTCTCTTATTTTTGTAGTTACAGTAGTCACTCTGGTACTGATTTGCTGAACATCTTGATTGACAGAAGAGAAATATAATAATTCTAATTAATGTTTTATTGATTTAAGTGTCCAGGTTTAATGACTTCATGGATTGTATACTACATGTGTATGGCACTGTGCAGATCACAAAGCAAGAAAACAATATAGTTACTGGATTCTTTAGTTGATGGAAAATTACATTCATCTTGAAAATATTTATTGAGCACTCACTATGTGCCATGACTCTATGAATAGTACATGCTGGATATTGAAGTGAATATGCTATGTTGTCATGAAAAAACTTAAAACAGAGAACAAGAAGTAATATGTTAGTATGAAAAATAGATGACTCATGAATATTTGAATATTTACAGACATTTAAGATCATTATTTTCTTACTTTTACTCTGCTTAATTTATAAAGAAATTGAAGTATGATGTGTGATACCACATAAACCAAAATAAAGAACATTTTATGTTAGACAAGATGCAGGACATGGGATTTTTAGAACCGTGAAACTACTCTTTCAGCTATAACAATGATGGATGCGTGTCATTATACATTTTTCCAAACTCATAAAATGTATGTCACCAAAAATGAACCCTCATGTAACTTAGACAATTTGGGGGTGTTGATAATATGTTGAGGTATATCATCCATCCACTGTAACAGAGTCCACTCTGATGAAGGCTTTACGTGGTGGGGAGGCTGAATGTGCATGGAGACAGGAGACATAGGCATATGCATCTCTGCTCCTGCTACTCAAAACCTGAAATGACTCTAAAATACAAAGTCTATTCAAAAATTGAAAAATAAACTACAATGAAGAAAAGTAAAAGTTCCAGTATACACATTAACTATCAAAATATCTCATGAAGTTTCCAGGAGTGTGCCGAAAGTGTGACTTTTGACAAATGCAAAGAAGTCAATATCAATATCACTACTTCAGTATTCCATAAAGTCAGAAAAAGTTTTCCTAACAATCAGGAGTATTTTCCTTTAACCCTCTCTAAACCAGGCTAAGTGTGTATGGATGTTTCTCCTCATTTTAGATTTGTTCTGATAAACCCATCATGAATTGGAGATACTATAAGTTGAAAATGTATTTACTATATCTAACCTACTGGCCATTATTGCTTAGCAACACTGTACAGTCTTCTGTATCCATGGTCTCTGTCAGCAGAGCCAACAATGTCAAATAGAAAATATTAAGAAAACAATTGCATCTGTACTGAGTATGTACAGATCTTTTCTTGCCATTATTCCCTATATTAATTATTTGCATAATATTTATATTGTATTGGATATTTAAGTAAATCTAGAGGTAGTTCTAATGTATATGGGAGTTAATTATGACATTATTATATGAAAATACTATGCCATTTTAATTATGGAAATTGGAAATCCAAGGATTTTGGTTTCTGCCAAGGATTCTGGAACCAATCCCCTTCAGTTATTAAGGGACAACTGTAAACTGTGCAGTGTTATTTTTTTACCCTCATTATTACATAGCTGTCAGCATCTTCAGACATGACCATATCACAGACTGCTAAATTGTGAAAAGACCATAATATCACAGTCACTTCCTGATGAAGTCCAGAAATTCTGTCAAATCCTTATTAGGTTTCGACCATCTATACTTGCTTTTTGGACTATGAACTCTCTCCATAGACACTAACTTAAATAGGAAACAAACTCATTGACCCTGAAACTTGTTTAATTTTCAACCTTAAAGTCAAACTTTTTGCACTTCCAATGTGCTTGCTGAATTGTGCTTGATAATTCTAGATGATTAGCCATTTCTACAGAGTAGAAATTGCACTGAGTGTTAACTCTGCAGTGTGGATATCATGGTGGTTCAAAGAGCAAAGTCAGATACAAACTTGCAAGGTTCACATCCAGGATGTAAAGATAGCTTCCTAGCTGTGAATTTGGGCAAATTACTAATTTCAGATCATAGATTATTTTCATCTATGCAATATAAAATAATAGAAAGCAAAGGAAGAAGGAACACAGCAAAACAAACTCCTGCTTCAAAAACTGTCATGTGTCCCAAGGATTACTAAAGATTATTTTTCAAGGGTGCAAGTGAAAATATTTAAAAAAAAAAAACAACTTCTGAAATTCATAATTTTATCAGATTTTTATTACTTATATTTTGTATAGTAGCCCCCCCCTTATCCACAGAGGCTATTTTCCAGGACTTCCAGTGGATGCTGGTAGTACTAAATCACACATTTATCATGCACTATGGCCAAAACTTTTGTGCTTTTAGGCACAACAGCAAAACTAGTATTTACTTCTTTTTCCTTCTTACCAGTTTAATGAACAGAGGATTCATTCTTATTGTAGATATCGGCAACATCACCCTATGATTTTTTTTCCCATTAATTATTGAGAAATTTTAATTTCTATTTAAAAGAAACACTTTATAAATTCTTTTCAGCATTTTCAAATTTCTAGCATCACTGTTCTTGCACTTTGGAAAAATTTTTAAATGAGATGAGATTACCCTAACACAAGCACTAGGATAACGTGACAGTCAACTATCACAGATGACCAAGCCAACTCCTAAGTGACTGACAGGAGGATAACATGCATACAGCATGGACTGCTGGACCAGAGGATGGAGTCCTGGATCCTGAGCGCAGATGGAAAGGGATGGGGCTACTCAGAATGCCATGCAGTTTAAAATTTATGAATTGTCTATTACTGGAAATTTGCCTTTAACATTTTGGATCACATTTAATGATGGGTAACTGAAATCATGGAAAACAAAACCATATATATGAGGGAGCACTGTATAGTGATATGCAAATAGGAATAAAGAAGAAAAACAACTGTTGTATAAATATCTGCAAAGAGATTGATAAAAGGATATGGTACATATGTGATTGGTGATATTTACAGTGATATTTTAAGTTTAAACAAAATTGAGGAGACCTTTATATAAGTTACCATTTGAGAACATTAAACTATTTGCATATAGAACGTTAGTCTTATACTCTTATTTTTATATAAGAACATTGACACCATTTTGACTGCAACATTTTTTCCAGGAATATAAACTACCCAAGCATGAGAATTTGCTGTGTTGGTTGAACTCTGTGACTGAACTTGTAATAGCTAAGTATGAAGTGACTAGCTTGCAGTTTCTCTAAGGGAATGATGTAAAATTGTAGAGTAAATGTAAACAAAACTTTCAGAATTACAAAGGTTTGAGCACTATCTTTGACAGCCATGAAGTAAATATTGCTCACTTCCATTTTGCTTGCATATCCTCAACCTGTTTTGTAACATTGTTGATACTTTAACCTCTTTCCATCCACCTTCCTCTGACCCTCCCCTCTCTTTCATGAACGGTATCCACTCCAACCATGTAAGAGGTTGATTATCCAGTTTCTACAAATAAGCAGGAACATGTGGTATTATTTCTCTGTGTGTCTGCTTTAGTTTACTTAATATAATGACAACTAATTCCATCCATGCTAATGCAAGAATCTCATTCCTTTTTAGGGCTGAATAATATTCTACAGTGTTTGTATACCACATTTTGTTTATCCATTCATATACTGATGGACCTCTAGGTTGATTTTCTATCTTAGCTATTGAGAATGATGCTGCAATAAACATGGAAGTATCAGTATTTCTTTTGTATAATGAGTTCATCTTCTTTGGATGTATACCCAATAGTAGGATTGCTGGATCATATGATAGTTCTATTTTTAAGTTTTAAGAATCTCCATAGTGTTCTCTTTAACAGCTTTACTAATTTAAATACCACAAATATAAGACTTCTCCTGTATCTATATTCTAATACATTTGTGTTATTTGGGTCTTTTTTGATGACAGCCATTCATTGTATTTTAGACTTGCATTTACCTAATTATTCATGATATAGAAAATTTTTTCACATACTAGCTGCAATTTTTATGTCTTCTTTTGAGAAGCTTCTATTTGGATCTTTAGCCCATTTTTAAATCAGACTGTTTAGGTTTTTATGGTGTGCAGTTTTTTGAGTTTCTTATATATTTTGGAAATTAATCACTTTTTAGCTGAGTAATTTGCAAAAAAAAAATTTTGTTTTTTGGCAGTACTGGGGATTGAACCCAGGGCCTCATGCTTGACAAGCAAGCACTCTACCAACTGAGCTATATCCCCAGATCCTGAAAATATTTTAATATGTAGGTTTACTCTGCTTTCTCTTCCTTTGCTATGAAGAATCTTATTTTATACAATTACATTTTTCTATTTTTGCTTTTAATGCTTATGCCTTTGTGATCCTATTCAAAAAAATCTTTGCCTGCATCAGTGTCTTAATATATTTTCCCTGTTTTCTTTTAGTAATTTCCTTCTAGTAATTTCATATTTTCATATTTTATATTTAGGTCTTTAAACTATTTTGAGTTGATCTCTATGTATGTTGAATGGGATCTCATTTCATTTTTCTACATATGTATATTTGGTTTTTCCAGCACCAGTACTGAAGAGATAACCCTTCCTCCATGGTAGGTTCTTGATGCCTTTGTCAAAAATCAATTGGGTGCAGGTAGGTGGACTGATTTCTAGGTTCCATATTGTTACATTGTTCTGCGTGTTGGTTTTTATGCCAGTACCATGCTTTTTGTTTACTATAGCTTTGTAATATGTTTGGAGGCCAGGTATTATGATGTATCCAATTTTTGCTTCCCCTCAGAACTATCTTGGCTCTTCTGGGTCTTTGGTCGTTTCATGTAATTTGTAGGATTTTTTACTCTTTTCTGTGAAAAAAAGGCATTAATATTTTGATGGGAATTGCACTGAATTCATAGAGAATTTTGAGGACTATGATGAATTTATCATGAATCATAGAACATGTGTGCAATGTGTGGATCTGCTTGACTGCATAAAACGGATGGGACTTATATCTTTAAAATCTCATGACAGTATAATCTCAATTTATCAATGATATAAATCCCAAGTTGACATGTTTATTCAATAACAAAACTGTTTACCTTCTTTTTGATATCCATGCAGAAGATTATGTAGTTTGAAGGTGATTTTAGTATTAATTTTTCCTCAATACTCTAAACAAGTTTCAGTTCCATGTAAAAATATGAAATGAAATAATGCTATCATCACTCCAACTCCACAGAAGTCAATGGTTTTCCTGTCCCCTGGGTATGTAGTTGTAATGCTAGGTGAGTCTTCATAGTGGAAAATCTTGGAGAAGCAGCTGGACACAGTATCTAGAATCCTCATTTATGCAAAAGTGCCCTGGAAAAGCAACACTTTTAGAACACTATAGGGGGCTCTGAGTACCCTACTCAGAAAAGTACACATTGCATTAAAGTCAAATTTTTGTATGCAGATTTAGGAATATTCTAAAACTCCCAAGCCTCTTTCCTCCAAACATCATGAGAATTAAACATTCAGTAACATAAGATAAGTATCTGGTAGTATTCTGTAATTAAATCCTGGTCGTTTTAGAGAAGTAATCAATGCTTCTGATCGAAATTGCAAACTATTTTTCCTTGTTTTCCTATGAAAAACTAACTCACCAGAATAAAGGGTCTTTGATCATCCTCAAATTTTATTTTGAATGTAGTCGTGTGTCCAGTATGAGCCTTGTCTTTATATCCCCTATTATATGTGGGCAAATATAGTGTGATAGTTAAGATCAGCAGCTCTGGTGTCAGATCACCCAAGTTTCAAATAATAACCCTTGTTATTCCCCAGGTCCTTATAAAAAGAATATAATAACTATATCCAGATTTTTGTGGGTTTTTCTTTGTGGAAATTTGCGATGTAATTTGCCAATTATATACGGTAAATATTTCATATGTTAAATATCCAATAACTGATGACTATAATAATTATAAGAGGAAAGTTTATACATAAGAGATTACAATTAAGGATTTAGCTCGTATAGAGCAACCATTGGAAACTTAACATGTCAAGTACTGTTATATTTGTACTTGAAAAGTAAACATTTTAATAAAGTGCCATAAACATGTGCAGACCTCTTATCTCTGAGGTGAGGCAATTAGAATGAGTGAAATAGGGGAAAAACGAGAGAAAAGCTGGGGTAATGGCAGCCTGTTTATTATAAATGGGTGAAAAATGAGCTGAGGAATGATCCCCATATTTGAAATTTTGGCACATAAAGAGGTCTTAGGAATTTAAGAGAATACATTAGGTTTTTATTTCTTTAAGATTGATCACATTTTCTTTTTAAACATTCACAAGCTTCAATCTGATAAATCACAAAAATTAAATGAGACTCCAAGGCGAAGCTGTAGATGATACAATAGAATTGGAATAATATAAATAGGGAATGATTGGAGAAGAAAGCTTATATTGACACTTACTCTGCTTTTGCTTTCCCTACACCCCACCCTAGCCAAAATTATTTAAAGTTTTGGTTTTCTGATATACATTGTGTTTAGAGAAGATGTAGTCTCTGTAAACTTGAACAGGTATCATTCCACTTTTAACACAATTGTACTTAATATAAAAATTCACATTATTCAGCCCACTATTTATGAAATGCTTCAAAATTGCACATAATGAGTTAATGCAGTCGCAGGGTGTTATTTCAAAATTTAGCTAGGCAGCCAAAAAGCAAAAAAAAAAAAAAAAAAAAAAAACTGATTTTTTAAAAAAATTTATATACATTACAGGCCCCAAAGAGATATATCAAATTGTCTTTCTTTTGCAGAATGTCCCAGGGAACCAAGGCTACAAATCCTGTCCACCACAAGTAGTCATAACTTCATAGCCAAAATAGTCAAGGTGGATTTATTATAGGGAAGCTCGATTTTGTACTTTTTTCTTCTGATTCTATAAATTCAGAGTCTGTTGGGTTGACCCTATGGAAGTGAGAGTCATTCTTATTTTTATTTTACCTGAGGATGAAAGTTTAATGACCTCTATTTCATATATGATTGTAGGGTAGTAAACAACTTACTCATAAATATTGGCAATAAGCCTCTATTTTTGCTATGTTTGTTTAGTTTTAGTTTAATTTAATTATGGAAATTATTTGTAACTGCTGCAAATTAATTGCATCTTATTCTGGATTCCTACCTCCATTTTTTTCTCTCATACTTTACTACAATTAGAATGCTTTCATCCCCACCTAAATTTATATAAATTCTACTTGCAGATCAGTAAATTTCCATCTCCCCAACATACCCTCTGGGTCTACCCAAATTTTAAATAATATCTCATCCCTCTCTACAGTGTTGATTGCAGTAAAATTTTTTGATGTACTGCTTGGGAAAAAATCATGAATGGCTATTGAACCCAATGGTGTTTAACCACGGAGCCATGCCCCCAGCCCTCTTCACTTTTTATTTTGAGACAGGGTTTCACTCATTTGTTGAGGCTGGCCTCAAACTCCCCATTCTTCTGTGTCAGATGCCTGAGTCACTGGGATTGCAGGCATGCACCACCACACCCAGCTAATTTATGTGCAAGTGGACATGTTGTGTTTTCTGAATGAGGTTGTCAACTCTTCCAAGGCAGGATCAAGCTCTACACTTCCTGTGTATGCCACAGAGAACAACTACTGTTTCTTCTATTCTTCACAATTCGGAGACACATTTACCACGTACCCAAAGGTATTTCAATGACAGTCGCTCATTTAACAAAGGCCCTGTTCTCAGGTTCTGAGAGTTCTCCACCTTAGACCAAAGGGACAAACAGAAACTCCAATAAAAGCCTGGAGATCGAGAGAGCTGCCCTAGCCTGAAGTCACTGTCTGTTTCTGTGGTGATCCTGTGGCTGCAGTTAAATGATGGTAACGTGACCTCCCAACACAGCAACCTGCCTCATGCCCTTTTGTGCACCTACACCTGATTTTGGCCTCAAGAAGAACTGGATGTGTTACTTCTTCACTCCGTTCTTTGGACAGGCTTCAGGAACACTTGGTTCACCTCAAAGAATGTAGCTGGAGTAGGGTAAAGGTGACATAGAAATATAGAATGTTGCAGAAATGGCTGGGCAGAATGGAATTCACGCCGAGGGCCAGTGTTGCTAAGCAAGAAGCACTGCCTGTGTTTAAACCACTGTAGAGGAAATTGGAGACCTGACATTCTCAATAAGGGCATGTATAGCTGGGAGCAGCTCTTGTAAACTCTGATTTTAAAAATCAATCCTCCCAGAGGAATCATGGATTTATCTTTCATTTTCTGTACAGAAAAGTATATGACAAAATGCTGATTATATGAAATGACGGCTGAGGAATATGAAGTAAAAACGAAAGCTTAAAAATAAAAATATTTCACAGATATTCCTGTCAGATAATTAAAAGTAATAAAAATATTTAAATTTTTTTGAAAGGATTTTGATGTTGGGGTACTTCTACCTTTTTACATTTTTTTGTTGTTGTTGTTGCTAATTAACTTATTCTTTTTCTTTCTTAATACAGATGTCCAAGTGCTCATGATTTAAATCTCAGACTGACTATGCCCTACCAGATCCTTATGCTGTCTGGAGCCCTACACTTTGACGTCCCAGATTCACCTTGATGTCCCAGATTCACGTTGAGACAGTCAATATGAGACCACCAGTTTCCTCAGCTGCATATTTTTTTCTTTGTTTGGTTTTGCTATTTAATCACACAGTTCCACCTTTACCCACTTTGCCCTCAGGATTCAGATTGTAGGAAAACTCCAAGGAGAAATCTCAAAGGATTCCATTCACTAACTGGATTACTTCATTTCTGGTGAAGTGGCCCCTGGAGTCTTCCTGTAAAAGAGCCATCTTCACACTCTACCTTAAGTCCAGCACTTCAACATCTGCTGACTCATTTCCTGTCTGTATAAACTCTTCATGTTTTAAAATGATAGAGTCTATTAAGTCTTATCTACTTAGCATCAGTTGTTTAGCAAAAGTCTGACTTAATAGCACAAAATTAATTACTGAATGATTGAAATCTTTCCTGAACTCCCTGCAAGTTTTATTCCTTACTACATCAATTCATTGGTTCAATTATTCAATAAACAAACTTTGATCAGTTGCAAGGAACCAGGCACTCTGGTAGCTGCTCAGAACACACTGTTGAATAAAAATCAGAAACTGCTTTCAGGTTACTTTCAAGTTTAGGAAAAAGAAACATAAATTGACACTTACAAGGTATTTTGAAATTGCCTGGATAGAGGAAAGCACAAAAGATATTGGAAGCACATCAAAGGAGCGGCTAGCACAGTTTGGGATTGTCAGAGAATGCTTCCTTAAGATTCAAGACCAAAATCAATCCTTGAAGAATATATAAGAATCATCCAGATGAAGAAAATATAAAGAGAAAAAAAGAGAACTTCCAGAAAAAGAAGTGGTTTTCACAGAGGCCACTAAATTGCAAGAGTGTGTCTCCCATTAATGTTGCAATTATTATTTTAATAGGAGTGAAGATAGAAAGCACAGGGAACCATAGAGAAAGAGATGGTTGCAGAAGTGTGCAGACTCAGTGTTGATAATTCACTCTCTTATAGGTTAGATGTGAGGTATCCCACAAAAGCTCTTGTTTGAGACAATATAAGAAGGTTTAGAAGTGAAATGATTGGGTTATGAGGGTCTCAACTTAATCAGTGTATTTATTAACCTCCTGATAGGAATTAACTGGATGGTAACTGCAGGCGAGTAGGGTGTGGATGGAGGAGGTGGGTCATGTGGCTGTGCCTTTGAGGTACATATTTTGTTCTTATTGAGTGAAGCATTTTCTGCCTCTGGGTGCAATGTCTTGAGCCAATTCCCTCCACCACACTCTTGCATTATGATGTCCTGGCTCACTTCGAGCCCTGAGGTTTGGAGTTGGCTTCCTATGGACTGAGACCTCTGAAACTGAGCCACCAAATAAAGTTTTCCTCCTCTAAAATTGTTCTTGTCAGGTCTTTTGGTCACAGCAGTGAAAAATCTGACTAAAACACAGTCCTTTTACCATAACTCTATGCATGGCATGTACTCATTATCAAACTGTATTTGTTATAAGATCAGTTCCATTACTAATCTATTTGTGTCTTAATAATATGACTGCATGACTTTTTTTTTTTTTTAATATACTAGGGATTGAACTCAGGGATGCTTTGCTACTGAACTACATCTCAGTCCTTTCATATTAAATTTTGTTTATTTATTTATTTATTTATTTATTTATTTATTTATTTATTTATTTATTTTTGGTCTTGGCATTGAACTCAAGGGTACTTTACCACTGAACTACATCTCCAGCTCTTTTTATTTTGATTTCAAGATAGGGTCTTGCTAAATTGTTTAGGGTAAATTGTTGAGGTTGTCCTCAAACTTGCAGTTCTCCTGCCTCAACCTCTTCGGCAGCTGGGATTATGTGCATGTACCACATACCCAGCTCATGTCTGTATTTTAATCACTTTTCCACTTGTAGTTCTTAGGTTAGTATATAATGCTATATTTTATAAAAGATCTAATTAATTGCTTTGCACATATTTAGAAGCTTTAAAATATTTCAATATAGTTACATGGAATTTATTTAGCATTTATTTAAGGTCAGTATTTGAATCAGAAACAATAATTTAATACACATGAAGAACCAATGTGATCAACTGCAATTAGGGAAACAATATCAGTGCATTTGACTGGAAATAATTGTTTCTTTGTCATATGAATATCATCTTGTGCCTTTTTAGCATGATTTATTTATATTGCTATCTTTATATCCAACAATATGCAATTTATGTAAATGTACCAAAGTACCACATTGAATCCCATTAAAATGTGCAATTATTATCTGTCAATTAAAATACTACCTGTTTGTATATCCTAAAACAATATCTTAGAAAATTAGGATCATACTTTAGATTTATGATAGAGTAAAAGTTATTTATTCTCATTTTTTCTCCTTCTAACTCTTCATGTTTTGAAGCCAATGCCTTGATTTCAAGAATGTCTTATCACATACACACCATTATTATATTGGCTTTTAAAGAATATTTCCAAAATTTTCAGTATGAAAAATGATATTTATTGAGCTAAATTTATATGCCTTTTAATAAAGCACAACACTGTATTTAAATTAAGAACTAGGAAAGAGACCTTGACTTATCCATCCATGCATGTCCAAGTTACTATGTGTGGTACTTTCCCAACAGGACACAATCAACAAGTGTAATCAAATTGTATGTCAGATTATTTGGTGTTTTCATGAGTGTGGGATGTTGTGTCAATATTTTAAAGCACATGAGAAAAATGAAGTGAGTAATTGTAGAAAATTCAAAATTAAGGTGCTAGATACAAGTTGCTAAAGACCACATTATATTTTCAGTTAAAAATATAATGCCAAGGACTGATTCCAGGCAATATTTTCAAATGTCCCCTGTTTATTTCTCTCTTTCTCTTGCTCAGTTCCCAAGTCCATTTGGTGCCTTCTCCCTGGTTCCCTTATCCAGTGACCAATTGAACCCATGCTATTCACTGTGATGTTTCACATAAAGGTTCCTGGTTGAGGTTCTCAGTTGAATAATTCGTACCTCCTTTCCTGTCATTAAGGTTTTCTGGTGGTATACAGCATTCCTCTACAACTCAGGAGTACAAACTATGCTAAGAGAAACATTCTAGTTAAATATTTTATAATATGAAAGAATAATATAGAAATTTCAAGATATTTGGGAAGGTAAATAGAATAAGTATTTATGGAAAGAGACTTTTATAGAGATTAAAGAGCTTTCGTGGGCTGGGGATATAGATCAAGGATAGAGCTTGGCCTCGCATGCATGAAACCCTGGGATCAACCCCCGGTACCCACTCACCAAAAAGAAAAAATTTACCTCTCCTTCCTCCACTATTTGTTACTAACATTTATTCAATGAACCCTCTAACACTGTTCAACGCACGTCACTTGCACTAGCACATTTAAGTTTTATAACACCCTTGTGCTGTAGACATTTTCATTAAACCCATTTTATAGATGAGAAAATTTAATAAATTCCCCAAGAGTTACACAGTTTGTGAGTGGTGGAGCTGAATCAAATTAGATAATCTAATTCAAAATCCAAGCCCTTGTCCACATAACTAATTAAAATAGTCTGTTTTTGTTTCTGGGGCATATCAGGTAAAAGGGATATGGGATGAATAGATAAGCGCTCACAGTGTAGCAGAGAAAACCAAACTCTAAACCTGTATTACTGAAGGTGAACAACCTTTATACAAGGCTTTTGATTATTTTATGTTGTTCATATACTTTTATTTTGGGGGGTACTGGGGGTTGAACTCAGGGGCACTCAACCACTGAGCTATATCCTCAGCCCTATTTTGTATTTTTTAAAATTTATTTTTTTAATATTTTAATTTTAATTAAAAATCATAAATCTACATAGGGCAATGTTGTTTGATTCATTTTGTTATTTTTTTCCCTCCCCCCGCCCCTCCCACCCCTCTTTTCCCTCTATACATTCCTTTATTCCTCATTCTTACCACCCTCCTTATCCCTAACCCTAAACCTACCCTAACCCTAACACTAACCCCTCCTACCCCCCTGTATGTCCTCATCCACTTATCAGCGAGATCATTCGTCCTTTAGTTTTTTGAGATTGGCTTATCTCACTTAGCATGATATTCTCCAATTTCATCCATTTGCCTGCGAATGCCATAATTTTGTCATTCCTCATGGCGGAGTAATATTCCATTGTATATATATATGCCACAGTTTCTTTATCCATTCATCAACTGAAGGGCATCTGGGTTGGTTCCACAATCTGGCTATAGTGAATTGAGCAGCTATGAACATTGATGTGGCTGTATTTCTGTAGTATGCTGATTTTAAGTCCTTTGGGTATAGGCCAAGGAGTGGGATAGCTGGGTCAAATGGTGGTTCCATTCCAAGCTTTCTGAGGAATCTCCATACTGCTTTCCAGAGTGGCTGCACTAGTTTGCAACCCCACCAGCAATGTATGAGTGTACCTTTATCCCCACATCCTCGCCAACACCTATTATTGCTTATGTTCTTGATAATCGCCATTCTAATTGGGGTGAGATGGAATCTTAGGGTAGTTTTGATTTGCATTTATCTTATTACTAGAGATTGTGAACATTTTTTCATATATCTGCTGATTGCTTGTACATCTTCTTCTGTGAAGTGTCTGTTCATTTCCTTAGCCCATTTGTTGATTGGATTATTGTATTCTTGGTGTAGAGTTTTTTGAGTTCTTTATAGATTCGGGATATTAGTGCTCTATCTGAAGTATGATTGGCAAAGATATTCTCCCACTCTGTAGGTTCTCTCTTCACATTACTGATAGTTTCTTTGCTGAGAGAAAGCTTTTTAGTTTGAATCTATCCCAGTTGTTGATTCTTGCTTTCATTTCTTGGGCTATGGGAGTCCTGTTAAGGAACTCTGCTTCTAAGCCAACAAGTTGAAGGTTTGGGCCTACTTTTTCTTCTATACGATGCAGGGTCTCTGGTCTGATTCTGAGGTCATTGATCCATTGTGATTTGAGTTTTGTGCAGGGTGAGAGATAGGGGTTTAATTTCATTCTGTTGCATATGGTTTTCCAGTTTTCCCAGCACCATTTGTTGAAGAGGCTATCTTTTCTCCATTGCATATATTTGGCCCCTTTGTCTAGTATGAGAAAATTGTATTTATTTGGGTTTGTGTCCATGTCCTCTATTCTGTACCATTGATCTACCTGTCTATTTTGGTACCAATACCATGCCGTTTTTGTTACTATTGATTTGTAATAGAGTTGAAGATCTGGTATTGCGATACCCCCTGGTTTGCTCTTTCTACTGAGGATTGCTTTAGCTATTCTGGGTTTCTTATTCTTCCAGATGAATTTCATAATTGCTTGCTCTATTTCTGTAAGGTACATCATTGGGATTTTAATTGGAATTGCATTGAATTTGTATAGCACTTTAGGTAGTATGGCCATTTTGACAATATTAATTCTTCCTATCCATGAACATGGGAGATCTTTCCATCTTCTAAGGTTTTCTTTAATTTCTTTCTTTAGTGTTCTGTAGTTCTCATTGTAGAAGTCTTTCACCTCTTTTGTGAGATTGATTCCCAAGTTTTTATTTTTTTTTTTGATGCTATTGTGAACGGAGTAGTTTTCCTAATTTCTCTTTCTGAAGATTTATCACTTATGTATAAAAATGCATTGGATTTATGAGCATTGATCTTGTAACCTCCTACTTTACTGAATTCACTTATGAGTTCTAAGAGTTTTCTGGTGGAATTTCCAGGTTCCTCTAAATATATAATCATGTCATCAGCAAACAGGGATAGTTTAAGTTCCTCTTTTCCAATTCATATCCCTTTAATTTCTTTGGTTTGTCTAATTGCTATGGCTAGAGTCTCAAGAACAATGTTGAATAGAAGTGGTGAAAGAGGGCATCCCTGCCTTGTTCCAGTTTTTAGGGGGAATGCTTTCAGTTTTTCACCATTTAGAATGATATTGGTCATGGGCTTAGCATAGATGGCCTTCACAATGTTAAGGAATGATCCCACTACCCCAATTTTTTCTAGTGTTTTGAGCATGAAGGGATGCTGTATTTTATCAAATGCTTTTTCTGCATGTATTGAAATAATCATGTGATTCTTAACTTTTAGTTTGTTGATATGGTGAATGACACATTGATTTCCGGATGTTGAACCAACCTTGCATCCCTGGGATAAAACCCACTTGATCGTGGTGCACTATCTTTTTAATATATTTTTGTATGCAATTTGCTAAAATTTTGTTGAGAATTTTTGTGTCGATGTTCATTAAGGATATTGGTCTGAAATTTTCTTTCCTTGATGTATCTCTGTCTGGTTTAGGTATCAGGGTGATATTGGCTTCATAGAATGAGTTTGGGAGGATTCCCTCCTCTTCTATTTCATGGAATACTTTGAGAAGTATTGGAATGAGCTCTTCTTTAAAGGTTTTGTAGAACTCGGCTGAGAACCCATCTGGTCCTGGACTTTTCTTTGTTGGTAGGCTTTTGATGACCTCTTGTATTTCATTGCTTGAAATTGATTTATTTAAGTTGTGTATGTCTTCCTCATTCAGTTTAGGTAATTCATATGTCTCTAGAAACTTGTTGATGTCTTCGAGGTTTTCTGTTTTGTTGGATTACAGATTTTCAAAATAGCTTCTAATTATGTTTTGTATTTCACTCGTGTCTGTTGTGATATTTCCTTGTTCATTCCTAATTTTAGTAATTTGAGTTTTCTCCCTTTTTCTCTTTGTTAGCATTGCTAAGGGTTTATCAATTTTGTTTATTTTTTCAAAGAACCAACTATTTAGTTTGTTAATTTTTCCGATTGTTTCTTTTGTTTCAATTTCGTTGATTTCGGCTCTGATTTTAACTATTTCCTGTCTTCTACTACTTTTGGTGTTGGTCTGCTCTTCTTTTTCTAGGGCTTTGAGCTGTAGTGTTAAGGTGCTTATTTATTGATTTCTACTTCTTTCGTTGAATGCACCCCATGAAATAAATCTTCCTCTCAGTACTGCTTTCATAGTGTCCCAGAGATTTTGATATGATGTGTCTTTGTTCTCATTTACTTCTAAGAATTTTTTTATTTCCCTCCTGATGTCTTCTGTTATCCATTCATTGTATAATAGTGTATCATTCAATCTGCAAGTATTGGAGAAGTTTCTGTTTTTTATTCTGTCATTTATTTCTAATTTCAGTCCACTATGATCTGATAGAGCACAAGGTAGTATCTCTATCTTCTTGTATTTGCTAACAGTAGCTTTGTGGCATAAAACATGTTCTATTTTAGAGAAGGATCCATGTGCTGCTGAGAAGAAAGTGTATTCATTCTTTGTTGGATGGTATATTCTATATAAGTCGGTTAAGTCTAAATTGTTGAATGTGTTGTTGAGATCTATGGTTTCTTTATTCAATTTCTGTTTGGACAATCTATCCAGTGGTGAGAGAGGTATGTTAAAATCACCTAGTATTATTCTGTTCATGATTTCTTACCATCTTCTCTGTTTGGTCAACCTTGTTTTCAAGATTAAATATTTTGTCTTCAATATCAGAGGTTCTGTCTTCCAGGTGATCTATCCTATTGTTTATGCTTTCTATGGTGTTTTTAACTTGGTTTATTGTTTCCTTCATTTCAAGGATTTCCGTTTGGTTCTTTTTCAGTATCTCTAACTCTTTATTGAAATGCTCTTTTGCTTCTGTTATTTGCTCTTTTAATTGTTGATTAGTGCGTTCATTTAATGCCTGCATTTGTTCTTTCATCTCCTCGTTTGCTTCCCTGATTGTTTTAATTATGTACATTCTGAACTCCCTTTCGGACATTTCTTCTGCTGTGCTGTCATTGGGTTTTATTGATATAGTATCTAGGTTTGTTTGGGACATTTTCTTCCCTTGTTTTCTCATATTGGTCAGATGTCAATGGGACTCTGTGATATTGTAGATTTCCTCTATTGGCTTATAGTGACCCTGTAGATTTCCAGTGTATCACCTACCAGCCTTCAGTAGCCAGAAGTCTTGGATTAATTTGATAATGCAGTGCTTCCGAAGAACGCTGCCCCTAGCCCGCTACTGGTTCCAGGGAGAGAGACCTGGAGAGGTCTTTTGTTGCACAGCCCTGGTTCCAGAGGCTGCTTGTAGGTCGGAGGTCTCCACTGGCTTGGGGACTTGTGGCTGGCTCTGTGTAGACAGGCTCTCACTGGGCGATTTGTCCCGAGAAGCTATCCTAGAGAGACGCTTACCGCTGGAGGGGGGATGGGGCTTTTTGGGGAAATCCCTGTTGCCCTGTGCTGGTCACTGAAGCAACCTGCGGGCGGGCCGGAGCTGGCTGTGCTGCTTCTGTGCAGAAGGGCTCTCACTGGGGGGCCTCTTCCGAGAGGCTGGAGGATCTGTCCCTGTGGGCGGAGCCCACCGCCAGACTGCACCGAGCTGCCTGGGGGAGACGCTATCTGCCCTGTCCCACTCTAATAAGCCACTCGAATCCGGGCCTGCCACCCAGCTTAGCTTCGCTGGGTGGGGGAGACTCACCCCGTGGTTTTATTTTAGTCCGAGGCTCTCAATGCCTTCCCTTCTTGAATCCTGGGTTCTGGGGCAACTGGAGATGCAGTCGCCCTCTAGTCCGCCATCTTGGATCGTCCTGTGGAAAAAGCCTGCAGCTGGAGGGGGACAATGCTGCCTGGAGAGGTCTCTGGCTGCCCAGCCCTGGTCCCAGAAGCTGCTTGTGTGTCGAATATCTCCTCTGGCTTAGGGACTTGTGGCTGGCTCTGCATCGAGAGGCTCTCACTGGGCGGTCTCTTAAATTTATTTTTATTGTAAACAAATGGGATACATGTTTTTTCTGTTTTTACATGGAGTAACAGCATACCATTTGTGTAATCATACATTTACATAGGGTCATGATGTTTGATTCATTCTGTTATTTTTTCCTTCCCCCAAACCCTTCCCACCACTCTTTTCCCTCTATATAGTCCCTCCTTCCTCCATTCTTGCCCCCCTTCCACCCCCCATCTGCTTATCAGCGAGATCATATGTTCTTTGGTTTTTTGAGATTGGCTTAGCATGATATTCTCCAATTTCATCCATTTGCCTGCAAATGCCATAATTTTATTATTCTTTATAGCTGAGTAATATTCCATTGTATGTATATATATATATATGGATATATATATATATATATATCACAATTTCTTTATCCATTCATCAATTGAAGGACATCTAGGTTGATTCCACAGTCTGGCTATTGTGAATTGAGCAGCTATGAACATTGATGTGGCTGTATCTCTGTAGTATGCTGATTTTAAGTCCTTTGGGTGTAGGCCAAGGGGTAGGATAACTGGGTCAAATGGTGGGTCCATTCCAAGTTTTCTAAGGAATCTCCACACTGCTTTCCAGAGTGGCTGCACTAATTTGCAGCCCCACCAGCAATGTATGAGTGTACCTTTTCCCCACATCCTCGCCAACACCTATTGTTGCTTGTATTCTTGATAATCGCCATTCTAATTGGGGTGAGATGGAATCTTAGTGTTGTTTTGATTTGCATTTCTCTTATTACTGAAGATGGTGAACATTTTTTCTTATGTTTGTTGATTGCTTGAACATCTTCTGTGAAGTGTCTGTTCATATCCTTAGCACATTTTTTGATTGGGTTATTTGTATTCGTGGTGTAGAGTTTTTTCAGTTCTTTATAGATTCTGGAAATTAGTGCTCTATCTGAAGTATGAATGGCAAAGATATTCTCCCACTCTGTAGGCTCTTTCTTCGCATTGCTGATAGTTTCCTTTGCTGAGAGAAAGCTATTTAGTTTGAATCTGTCCCAGTTATTGATTCTTGCTTTTATTTCTTGGGCTATGGGAGTCCTGTTAAGGAAGTCTGATCCTAAGCTGACAAGTTGAAGATTCAGACCTACTTATTTTTCTATAAGATGCAGGGTCTCTGGTCTGATTTCAAGGTCCTTGATCCATTGTGAGTTGAGCTTTGTGCAGGGTGAGAGATAGGGGTTTAGTTTCATTCTGTTGCATATGATTTTCGAGTTTTCCCAGCACCATTTGTTGAAGAGGCTATCTTTTCTCCGTTGCATATTTTTGGCCCCTTTGTCTAGTATGAGAAAATTGTATTTATTTGGGTTTGTGTCCATGTCCTCTATTCTGTACCATTGATCTACCTGTCTATTTTGGTGCCAATACCATGCCGTTTTTGTTACTATTGCTTTGTAGTATAGTTGAAGTTCTGGTATTGTTATACCCCCTGTTTCATTCTTCCTGCTAAGGATTGCTTTAGCTATTCTGGGTTTCTTATTCTTCCAGATGAATTTCCCGATTGCTTGCTCTATTTCTGTAAGGTACATCATTGGGATTTTAATTGGAATCGCATTGAATCTGTATAGCACTTTTGGTAGTATGGCCATTTTGACAATATTAATTTTCCCTATCCAAGGACATTGGAGATCTTTCCATCTTCTAAGGTCTTCCTCAATTTCTTTCTTCAATGTTTTGTAGTTTTTATTGTAGAGATCTTTTACCTCTTTGGTTAGATCGATTCCCAAGTTTTTTTTTTTTTTTTTTTTTTTTTGAGGCTATTGCAAATGGAGTTGTTTTCTTAATTTCCCTTTTAGCTGTTTCATCGCTTGCATATAAAAATGCTTTAGATTTATGTGTGTTGATTTTATAGTCTGCTATTTTGCTGAATTCATTGATGAGGTCTAGAAGTTTTCTGGAGGAGTTTTTTGGATCCTCTAAATATAGAATCATGTCATCAGCAAGTAGTGACAGCTTAAGTTCCTCTTTTCCTATTTGTATCCTTTAATTTCTTTAGTCTGCCTAATTGCTCTGGCTACCTATTTTGTATTTTAATTACAGACAGGGTCTCACTGAGTTGCTTAGCACCTCCTTTTGGCTGAGGCTGGCTTTGAACACAGGCTCCTCCTGCCTTAGCACCCCCCCCCCCCCAGCCACTAGGATTACAGGAGTGCATCACAGCACCCAGCTTGTTCATATACTTTTATTTTGAAATACTCAAAGCAGCACAAACATTTACTAGCAGTATAACATAAAGATACAAATTAAAATAATATATAAAAGAATTTCTCAAACCTGTTACAAACAAATCACATTTCTTGTTTTCTCATTTTTTTTCTTTGAGACTGCCACAAATTCTTAGAATTATTTCATATTTTACTCTTTTGCCACTTATTTAACATAGCCTATACATTATGTGCAGAATTTGACTGTGACCCAATAAACTTTTGGGGGACTTCATCCTTGTATCCTGGGAGGTAATCTATGCCATATCTAATAGGAGTTTTCTTACTTACACTGGGAGATTACCGCAGTGGATTTTATCCCATCATCATATCCACATCAGAAAGACCAGCAATGGGATGAAGGTTGGGGGCTTTGAGTGGTACAGTTTCAGTCCAGCTGGAGGCTGACATCATTCTTTCAATTAATGGTACGTAATGAAGTCCCAGTAATAATGCTGGATCCTGATGTTCAGGTAAGCTTTCATGGGTAGCATTACTCATGCTTATGGTCACAGATCCATCCCAGGAGCCTGACATGTTCTGAGGACAACAAAAGCTTCCTGTTTCTTACCCTTGCAGACCCTGGGCTGTGAGTTTCTTTCTTTGGCTGATTTTGATTTATAATGTTTTCTATAAAAAGCCTTAACCCTGATTATCACTCCTTTGGGGATGTTCTGAATTTACAGAGTGTGTCTGAAATGAGGGTATATCTGAGAAATGAACCCTCAGGCTTCCCTGTGTGTCTAACCCTGTGAAGTTATTCAGAACACACAGAACATGCTTACCCTTTTCAGTTTGGGACAATTAGGAAGTTCCTAATTTTCTAATATTAGGGGTAGGTCATCCTCTAATGACAATTTCAATGCATTTAATGTGTCTTTTCTATAAATATAAATATCTATGTCTTTTGATTCCCAAGAAAATAATTCTTCCATAAAGATTTCTCCTATTGTAACTAACTTCTGACAAATTGAAAGTTGTTTTTCTTTGGCCCCAGTTGTCATATCTACATATTTATTTAGTTAATTTTGGTTGGGATCACCTCTGTTGTTTTAATAGTTTTATTAAAGTACAAGTTATACACTATGAAGTTCATATGTTTAAAATGTACATTTTGGCTATTTTTTTTAATTCTACAGTCATGCTTCTGTATGGAAAAAAAGCCTTCAATCACTTAAAATAAGGACAATTTCATTATTTTATTTCAATAATCCTTAGAAAAGAAAAAGATAAACTATAGTATTCACTCTATTCCAGACATAGCATCATATAAGATATTCTCTCTATTCTTTTGACAGGTACTTTGGTGGCTTGGTCACTGTATTTCCTTTTCCCAGAATTTTTGTTCCTAATTTGTAATTGTCAGATTGCAACATCTCACTTTTAGCTTTTTTTTCGTCTTCTATTCTTACTACTATCATCAGTAGCCTAGCAATGAACACTTTCTCCTTTAAAAGGTGCTACAGTTCAAGGGACAGTGACTGGCATACAAATAACTATTCAAATGGATGGAGCAAGAAATCAGGTTATGTTTCCTGAGACATTTATTTGACATGCTTTGAAGTCTTGCAACGACTTCCTCTTAGTGATGTCCTGCTCAGTTGCAGTTCTTCAAGGGAACCTACAAAGAACCTTTCCACTACTTTCAGTCTTTAGACTTGCATTTCCTTATAGTTTGCTGTGGGGCTCGTTGTCCACTGATGTAATTGGAAAAACCAAAGCTCTAAAGTTCCTCTGCCTACAGTTACTTTGATGAATTACTCCAGGGCATAGAAGAAGAGCTACAGCACTGTCAAAAATTGGCTTACCATCGCAGCACATTTTCTAAACAAGAATAACAGCACCATCCATTTTTTGAAATACCCTTGAGTTTGAATTTGACCTGTTTTTCAGAAGGTGATTCTTTTCTTTAAAAATATTTTCTTTCTCTGCAGTGAAAAAGAACCAGCAGTTTCTCCAACATATTCTGTAAGCTGAAATATAATTTATAGCAACATTTATTCCTTTCTTTAATTTCCACTGGTATCCTATCTGGGCACAATTTATAACCCTTTGGGTCATTGCATTACTCCTATAACTCCCTGATTTTAATGTTATGCATATTGTCCAAGATATGTACATTACTGTTTTGTTAGAAATTCTAAAATACAGCTGTTGTCATATTTTCCCTAGCTCAAAAATGGGTCCCTATTCCCTGTAGGACAGATTAGACTTTATTTAATAAAGAATAAGATGTGAAAACATGAATTTGTACTTCTACTCTGTTAGTTAGACATTTTTTTTTATTTAAAGGGTATTTTATGTCCATGCAACTCAGTTTCTCTTTTGACAAAATCAATTTATCCCTTCAAAGGTACTGAGAAAGTTAATTAATGCTAATGTATGACCAGTCTCTGGGAAACAGCAGGTGCAAAATAAATGTTTTCTGCATTTGCTTAATCTCATTTTCAAGCCTTTCACACTCACTCACCTCAAACTTTTTAAATAAATATTTTATGAACATCTATTACATGCTATATAGAGTTATCAGCTTCTTTGAGGGATTTGAGAAAGAGACATGTCCTCAAAAACTATCAGTAATCTTAAGTAACATAAAAATAGGAAATTAACATGAAGAGATATGAATGGGTGTATTAAATATATGGGTGGTAGAGTTAACAAGATTTGGTGATTTATTGAAGGAGATATGACTTTAAGTAAAAGAAAGGGCAATAAAAAAGAAGACCCTAGAGTTTTTGGATTAACCCAGTTGTTAATTGGCAGGATTTTGTTTAGTATTTTTTTTTTGTTGTTTGTTTGTATTTTCTCCCTTTTTCTGTAGCATGCTTTCTTGCCTTAAATGGATTGAAAATTTCTTAAGCTCATAAACAATGCTACAGAATTATTTTGAACCCACCATGCACTCTGTATAAAAAGCACACACTCAGTAAATATTTAATGAAGAAGCAAGTGCTTAAAAAAAATTAATTTGGTGTAGCGACATGTTTAAGTATCCCTAAGATGGCAGCTGGCATTGGGCTAAGAGGTGGCGCATAATTAGTGTTAACATGGCGTGAACTACCTTTGCCTGATTGATTGATGTCTCTTCTGCGCTAGTGGTCAACAGATGTTCCTCATTCTTTCTTGATTGGTACCATGGCTCATGCTCCAATGGTGCTACTTAATCCTAAACTGATTGGCTGCCTTAGTGTATATAAGACATTCTCTTCACCTGGGAGGAGATAGCAGGATGGAGAACTAAGAGCACACCTCTAGATTGCAGGACGGAGGACTAGGAACACACACCTCTAGGTCGCAGGTTGCAGGACGCAGGACGCAGGCTGCAGGCTGCACACCACATGCCGGCACCTCCAAGAAGCCACCCACCTCTAAGAAGCAGTAGACCTCTGAAAGCGTAGCCTCTCTGAAAGCATAGCACTTCTAAAATTAAGCAAAGTCTCTCTTCCTCTAAGCAAAGCCTCTCTTCCTCTATAAACTAGCAAACAAGCAAGCAAGCAAGAAAGCAGCCCACTAAAGAGAAGTAGTTCATTCCCAGTCGGCCTCCGATTCCTTCCCGCAGGATTATTGCTGTGGGCAGCAACAATTTGGGGCAAGTAAGTTCTGCCAGGAACAAGTCTTTCCTTGCTAATAGTTAATCAGTTCAATCTCATTAAATAATACCACATAAGCGTAAACCCCTATGGTGAAGAGAATTACTTTAACAAAATTCCAAAGATGCACACATCTTTATTTCAGTCATTTTAATTCTGTCTCCCGAAGATGTGGCAAAACCAAAACTTACTGATGTAGGTTCTATGTTCAGTTTTTTTCCTTAGAATCTTCAAAATTTTTAAATGTGGGCAGATATTTGGAGAAAAGAAATGCAAGAAATGGTTTGCACACAGGAAAGCCATTTCCTGAATTGAGTAACAGTTTATAATATATAATTTGTAAATAATTATTTACTAAGATGCTATAATTCATATGCATAAATGTATACATATAAAATATACAAATGCATACATTATGCATACTATTTAAGCTACTAATTAAATTGTAAAATTGTTTGATATATTTGTCTTAGAGGAGGTTTTGTTAAATTTGAGTTATTTTCTATAATCTAATATAACAAGATAAACCAAACACTGTAAATACGTGTAGTTTTACTCATTGTTGGTAGAAACTAATAACAGGTCATTTGGAAAAGAAATATATATATAGGGTAGATGAAGCAATTAAAACAGCTCTTGGTTTCCATTCAGATAGGGATGTTGGATGGGACTGAATGTGGCAGTGACCAGCAGAAGTGTTTTAGTTATCACAGTGGACCTTACTTCCCAAAGGTAAAGAAATGCTCTCTGATTACCACTGCCAGTTGTTGCTATTCTGATGTGGCCCACAAATTAGTGAAGAGCACTGTGCACCATGCATTAACTACAGGGAACAAAGGCACCATGCTTTTAAATGATAATAGCAACGTGAATATATTGTAAGCCCCACCCCTCCCCCATACAGAAGCTTTTGCTTCAGGGGAGAGGTAACAGGTATGCAAACAAATAATGAAATGTGATAGCATAGACGGCAGGCCCACCAAGGATAATCCAAGCTCCTATGGAGTTCTTTCTGTTGTGTCTAAACCTGGTCTCACCATGTTCCTCAACACTGATTCAGGATGTTTCTCTGCATTATTTGGAGTTGACTTACAAAGCTATGTGCAATTTATAAGAACTTTGTTGTACAGGGAAGAAGAAAGTTGGGGAAAGCATAGATCCTCTCATGAGAATGTAAATTTGAAATGAAAAACTGATTGGTTGTTACTCTGAAAAAAAGTAGCATTCTGCACTGAGAACCTAAGGTCTTGTTGAAGCAACCTATTACGAGACAAATAAACTGAGTGAAAAACAACTAGAAGCCTGAGATGAACACCAACACATGAAAGCAAGCAACTTGAGATCATTTAGCAATGGAGTAAACCTTTCCTAAATATCTGTTTTCTGTCAAATAAGTTGGATAAGTGAAAAGTTGATTCCATATTTACAGAGGGGCATCTGTTATGTCACAGTACCCACACCTCAGATCTTCTTTTGTCAAAAGCTGTGCCAGGAGGCTGCAAATTAGTGCAGCCACTCTGGAAAGCAGTATGGAGATTCCTTAGAAAACTTGGAATGGAACCACCATTTGACCCAGCTATCCCACTCCTTGGCCTATACCCAAAGGACTTAAAATCAGCATACTTCAGAGATACAGCCACATCAATGTTCATAGCTGCTCAATTCATAGTAGCCAGATTGTGGAACCAACCTAGATGTCCTTCAATTGATGAATGGATAAAGAAACTGTGGTATATATATATACAATGGAATATTACTCAGCCATAAAGGATGATAAAATTATGGCATTTGCAGGCAAATGGATGAAACTGGAGAATATCACACTAAGTGAGATAAGCCAATCTCAAAAAACCAAAGGACAAATGATATCGCTAATAAGTGGATGATGACACATAATGGGGGGTGGGAGGGGTTAGTGTTAGGGTTAGAGTTAGGGTTAGGAAGGGGGGCAAGAATGGAGGAAGGAAGGACTGTATAGAGAGAAAAGAGGGGTGGGAGGGGTGGGAGGGGTGGGGGAAGGGAAAAAATAACAGAATGAATCAAACAACATTACCCTATGTAAATTTATGATTACACAAATGGTATGCCTTTACGCCATGTACAAACAGAGAAACAGCATGTATCCCATTTGTTTACAATAAAAAAAAAAAAAAAAAAACTGTGCCAGTTCCTTGGCAGACTCCTCGATATATTTGATCCTCTGTGGGTTTGTCCTGCTTCTCAATTTTCCTTACAAATATTCTTAATGGTAAAGAATCTGAAAATGATTTTCACAGATATATTAAAGAATGGTATATGCTGTACTGAGCCAGAGCTGAAAATGTCTGCTGTCTCCATCATTCTATCTGCTATGCAGTGACTCGGGCGAAGCTCACATCACATGTTCTCAAAAGCCCACAACGTCTCCCTACATTTAGGTTGTCCTTCTGTAGTGGCACCCCCTCCTCCATTGATGCATCTTAATTAAGCTTCTCCAGGGACCCTCACCACAATTGTTCTTGTTAAGAAAATATTAATCAAGATCTCTGCAGAAGTGTTCAATGTGGTTAGACATCCTAGTTCCTCTTGTTCTGCTCTGTCTTGCAAAAAGTAAATTTAAGCATGGACTTGATGAATGTACTCTGCTTTTGTGGTATACCCTGTAAAATCCCCCTGACTGTTCTAAGAAATGGGACAATAGGCAACTTCTGAGAACTCAAAGAAAGAGAAAAAATATATTTTTATATAAAACCTCCAAGCCCCTCCTCCCACTAGATATAAAGTTCAAAGAATTTCCAAAATCTTTGTCCAGAGGCAATAGCCCCTCTGGAATCTGCAGTCAATAAACTGGCTTCCTGAAAATTCCTCGGGTGTCCAGCCTCCCTCTTCTATCCTCCATCACCCCGCATCCATATTCTCTTTGTCAGAGGAAATAGAATTTTGGAGTCAAAAGAACTTTTGGAAGTAATTGACTCTTCCCTTGGCTGAGTGCCATGAAAAGAAAGGAGTTTAGTAGATTCTAGGAATAAGAGCGAGAATTTATAGAGAAACGATTCAAAGGTGTCAAGAAGTTAAAGAGAATAGCTTTTAGTAGGTTCTATATAATTATTAATGTATTTAGGAATGAAGATATACTTTCGCCTTAACTTAAATAAAAGTGTTTTTTCCTCTAAAGGTAGGAATCGAAATAACTCTTAAAGAGGTTGGAAGGTTAGGAGGAACAAGTTATTTGGTTTTAACCTTGTAACTTTGTAAGTGAAATAATTGAAATTTACTATATTCTTTCAGTTTTTGAGTGGAGTAATGTGGGAAAATTTTTGTTTCTAATATTAAAAAGGAAAAAAATATTTAATTTAGACGTTTTTTAATGTTGTTTGTAGACTAGTCTCACTTCTATAGAATCACCTGGAGAGATTTGTAATGGCCCTAATCCTACATCCTGTCCCCTAGGAATTTGTATTCATTACATTTGAATTGAGGATGTGTCACATGCATTCCTTTTTTTTGTAACATTTTGTTTTTAGACATACAAGACAGTACAGTGTATCTTGACATATTATACATACACAGAGTATAACTTATTCTAATTAGGATCCCATTCTTGTGGTTGAACATGTTGTGGGGTTATAATGGTCATGTATTAATACAAGAACATAGAAAAGTTACATCAGATTCATTCTACTATCTTTCCTATTCCATCTTTAAATGCTCAGCAGGTAACTTTGTTATGCCTCCTTTCCTTTCATCTCTTAACCGATATATCAGTGGGTTAGAGAGATCATTTGCCACAGTTTGCTTTGTTCTTATGACAGGGTCTCGCTACTTTACAAAGTAATGTACCCTTTAAAATCAAAACAATTATTTTACTAGTTCCAGATAGTCACTGTGCAACCTAGCAGAGAACAATAATATCTGTGTGCTAACTCTTCTGCACACATAATGAAATGATAAACATTTGAAACTTCACTTTCAGCCAGATTAAGGAAAACAGATCAAGCCTCTATAGGTACTTCTGACCACCTTGAACCCTCACGTGTACCAAACTCAGTACTGTGATCTTACAGTCATTCTCTCATTGTATCTTATGGAAATAGACAAAGGTCACCCAAATAAAAACAATTCAAGCAATTTATTCACATTTTGTATATATGGCTCTCAACCATTTTAAGGGACTTTCAGGTGTGTCTTATCTCTATTTTAACTGGCAAAGAAACTGAGGCATAGAGAAATTAAACTTTCTTAAGATGCTAAGTTTGAGTAAATGTAGGAGTTGGGATGTGAAATGAATTTCAACTGACTTAAAGTGTTTTCTCTTAAACATTTCTTTACCTGTTTTATGATCAGAAATGATAATATTTTAAAAAATAATAATAAATTATATCTATGGGTATCATCCATTCATGTTTTTAACTTTTAATTCCCATTTCAAAGGCTTGACTCTATCCCAATGTGCACTATGACTTGTGCAAACTAAAAAGCTTTTCAGAACAAAAAATAAAAAAAATTAAAAAAAAAATCCAAAACTTGAAAATTAAATATCTAACATTTTTTAATTAAAAAGACAGTTTGGGATTTTTTGGAAACTCAGTATTTTTCAGAAATGAAAGCACATTTTAAACTTTCTTAATTATATACCATTTTTCTTTGAGAGTAGCTTCATCTTACTACAGATAAGTCTGTCTTTTTTGGATAGACGGTTTATCTTTGCAGGCACACAAAAGAAAAATAGCCTATTGATGGAATTCTGAAGAGTTAGTAAGAAAAGAATACCTTCATATATAGCACTGTATATTTTTAATATAACCTTAAAAGACTCTTTTATCTTTTCTTCTTTTACAATTAGAAAATAAAAAGTTGTTATACAAAAGTTTCATTTCCTCATACAATTTAATTGACAGTCTCTGAAAGTAATCACAAAATATATTCCTAGAACTATCTGAATCATTCTGTAATATTGTTAATGTCAGTTTTATAGTCAGGGGAAAAATAAAGTAAAATGGAAGAAATTCTGCTTAGATTTATATGTTCTCATTGAAATTGACAATGAAAAAGTAATAGTGTGCTGATTTACATTTTTCATTCATTGAGAAATATTTATCTTTTTAATAACATCATGAACAAAGAGACTTCAAACAGATAATGTATTCAACAAATTAATATAATTTTAAATTAGATATATTCAAGTGATTTTCTTTCAGTTAAGATGATCTCATTTTATTAGTTTAGGAAATAAAATAGAACTTAGTACTTAGACATTCAAAGGCATTTTCAAAGATATATACATATATGGCATTATTATATATATGTATATATTTATAGGTATGTGCATGTGTGTGTGTGTAAAAATTACATATTTATATTTATAGATTAAATATATACAATCCCTTGCCCATAAAAGTAAAGTCATATATCTTTACTTCTACATTTATTTCTGTTAAACTGAAAAAATTTAATACTTAAGAAGAGTTCTATTTTTAAAATGGCATTTTCTTATAAAAATTTTTATCAATTTAGGATAATTGAAATATGTACTTTAACATCCATGAAGTGATTCATTTCTTTCATCTGGTCATTTTTAAATTTATTTCATTAGCTTTCATAGAGCTTATTTGACTCCAGAGAACAACTTTCGACTTTAGCAGCAAAGGAACTGTTTGCTTTGAAGTATATACAGGTAGTTATATGTCTAGTCATTCTAATTTTAATCTTTTTTTAAAAAAGTGAAGGCAAAAAGTTCTATAATATTAAATTGAATTCAAGTAAATTATTTAAAGGAGAAGCATGATAATTCAATTTTCATAGGATATAAAATATAGAGCAAAATTTTTTAGTTTAAAAATGGTTCATGGTAACTCATAATTTAATGATTTAATAATGCCAGTCTGTTATAATAATACTTATTATGTTAAAATAATTGTGATAATAGATGATGAGTCTTTCATTTAAAATTTTGCTTTAAAGCTAGAGTTAGCAATAAGTACTATAAAAAGTCTATTCTCAAGAGTAAATCTGAAAATACAGGATTTACTTCAAAGAATAGCATAGATTATCCTCCGTATATTAAAACAGATTTGTTTTAATACTTAGAACAAAAGCATTTTCTTCATATATTAGTATTAGCATAAATTGAAGCTAATTTAAAAAGTATTTGGTAAGCATTTTTGGTATTTGCACATGATATTAAGATTTCAACCCATCTCTTTTCATCCTTCCTTTGGGACATACATTCTATAATTTGAGTTGTGCATGTGTTGAAAGAAAGGAGGTAACTGAAGTTTGGAATGAAAAAATGGGAAGGGAGAGGATGACATAGGAGGAGGATGCACTTTTGAAATGCAACTCCACAAACTTAACACAAGAAAATAAGTTTGCCCTGGGGTGAAAAATGGCATAGTACTTACAGAAGAGGAGTTGATGAGAAGGGTCATGGATGCACTACTATCATCCAGTGACCATGGTTTCAGTTAGGCTGATTCAATTTACCATGGAATAGAAGTTGAAATACATGACAGAAACAATTCCTTCTGGAAATGATGACTACCAACAGAATGGATTTCTAAGGCTGACTTTGGAATTCAATGCTCACCTTAGGAATTTATAAAAAATGATTGCTATGAATTTAACACAGAGAGAACACTAAGAAACAAATTGTGGATATACATATTACCAACACACAGTTTCTATTATACAATTTTTTGGCTATAATTTGAAGCAGGGTTACATAAAGATATATTCTTTTTTTTTTAAATTCATTGTACACAAATAGGGTACAACTATTGTTTCTCTGGTTGTACAAGAAGTAGAGTCATACCATTCGTGTAATCATACACGTATCTACGTTAATGACGTTTGTCTCATTCTATTGTCTTTCCTTTCCCCCACCCCCCTCACCCCTCATTTCCCTCTACACAATCCATCCTTCCTCCATTCTTCCCTTACCTCCCCCCACCCCATTATGTATCATCATCTATTTAACAGAGAAATCATTTGGCCTTTTGTTTTGTGGGATTGTCTTATTTCACTAAGCGTGATATTCTCCAACTCCATCCATTTACCTACAAATGCCATAATTTTATTCTTCTTTGTGGCCAAATAATATTCCATTGTGTATATATAACACAGTTTCTTCATCCATTCATCTATTGAAGGGCAGCTAGGATGGTTCCACAATCAAGCTATTGTGAATTGAGCTGCTATAAACATTGATGTAGCTACATCACTGTAGTATGCTGATTTTAAGTCCTTTGGGTATAGGCCAAGGAGTGGGATAGCTGGGTCAAATGGTGTGTTCATTCCAAGTTTTCTAAGGAAGCTCCCTACGGCTTCCCAGAGTGGCTGCACCAATTTGCAACCCACCAGCAATGTATGAGTGTACCTTTACCCCCACATCCTGGTCAACACCTATTGTTGCTTGTATTCTTGATAATAGATATTCTAATTGGGGTGAGATGAAATCTTAGAGTAATTCTGATTTGCATTTCTCTTATTACTAGAAATGTCGAACATTTTTTTCACATATCTGTTGATTGCTTGCAGACTTCTGTGAAGTGTCTGCTCATTTCCTTAACCCATTTATTGATTGGGTTATTTGCATTCTTTGTGTAAAGTTTTTTGAGTTCTTTATAGATTCTGGAGATTAGTGCTGTATCTGAATGTGTGTGGTAAAGATTTTCTCATACTCTGCAGGCTCTCTCTTCACATTGTTGATTGTTTCCTTTGCTGAGAAAAAGCTTTTTAGTTTGAATCCATCCCAATTATTGATTCCTGGTTTTATTTTTTTGCTTTGGGAGTCATGTTAAGGAAATCTGGTCCTAAACTGACATGATGAAGATTTGGCCCTACTTTTTCTTCTATTAGGTGCAGGTTCTCTGGTCTAATTGCAAGGTCCTTGATCCATTTTTGAGTTGAGTTTTGTGCAGGGTGAGAGATAGGGGTTTATTTTCATTTTGCTGCATATGGATTTCCAGTTTTGCCAGCACCATTTGTTGAAGAGGCTATCTTTTCTCCATTGTATATTTTTGGCACCTTGTCTAGTATGATATTCCTGTATTTATGTGGATTTGTCTCTGTGTCCTCTATTCTGTACCATTGGTCTACCTGTCTACTTTGGTGTCAATACCATGCTGGTTTGTTTTGATATTATTGCTCTGTAGTATAGTTGAAGTTCTGGTATTGTGATACCACCTGCTTCGCTCTACCTGCTGAGGATTGCTTTAGATATTCTGGGTCTCTTATTCTTACAAATGAATTTCATGATTACTTTCCCTATGTCTATGAGGTACATCATTGGGATTTTAATTGGAATTGCATTGAATTTGTATAGCACTTTTGGTAGTATGACCATTTTGAGGATATTAATTCTGCCTATCAAAGAACATGGGAGATCTTCCCATCTTCTAAGGTTTTCTTTATTTCTTTCTTTAGAGTTCTGTAGTTCTCTTTGTAGGGGTCTTTCACCTCTTTTGTTAGGTTGATTCCAAGTTTTTTTTTTTTTTTTTTTTTTTTTTTGAGGCTAGTGTGAATGGGTTAGTTTTCCTAATTTCTCTTTCAGAGTGTTCGTCACTTATGAATAAACATACATTAGATTTATAAGCATTGATTTTATATCCTGCTATTTTACTGAATCTATTTATGAGTTCTAGAAATTTTCTGGTGGGATTTTTCAGCTCCTCTAAATATAGAATCATGTCATCGGCAAACAGTGATAGTTTGAGTTCTTCTTTTCCTGTTCATATCCCTTTAATTTCTTTGGTCTGTCTAATTGCTCTGGCTAGAGTTTCAAGGGCAATACTGAGTAGAAATGGTGAAAGAGGGCATCCCTCTGTTGTTCCGATTTTTAGGGGGAATGCTCTCAGATTTTCTCCATTTAGAATGATGTTGGCTGTGGGCTTAGCATAGATAGCCTTTACAATGTTGAGGTATGTTCCTACTATCTCTATTTTTCCTAGTGTTTTGAGCATGAAGGGGTGCTGTATTTTGTCAAGTGCTTTTTCTGCATCTATTGAAATAATCATGTGATTTTTAATGTTAAGTCTGTTGATATGGTGAATCACATTTATTGATTTCCAAATGTTGAACCAAACTTGCATCCCTGGGATGAAACCCACTTGATCATCGTGCACTAACTTTTTAATATGAAGATATGTTCTGATAATAAATAATTTAAATTAATTGGGTTCATTTGGGTTATGTCCTTGTTGTATGAAAGCATGAAGTTCAGATAACCAGATCTGAATTTCTCTAGTATTAACTAACATGAGTAGGATGTTGGATTTTTGATTTTCATTTATCTTATAAAAGCCTGAGTAAGGGATTCACTTCTTGTCCAGTGTTCTGCCATGTACATAATTAGTATTTTGCCTAGCAACATTCCCAGCATGCCATCCACTATCAACAAATTGTTATTATTGTTTTCCGTTCTTCAGAGAAACTGGATATTGTGTAGCACTGTGAAGAACCAGCATCATTTTGATGGAAGACTGTTTTGGAAGAGGAAGAATAATTGGCTTACTGAGCCAATTTGGGTTTATAATGTGAGTTTAAATAAATAGAGAATTTAGATTCTACTTATTCTGGTTGATATTTAATCATCAAAGAAAAAAAATCTGCTCAAAGATTTAAAAGGCTGAATTAATTCTCTTTTTAAATATATTTTAGTAGCAGTCAATTTTCTCTGGACCAGGATCC
The DNA here is from genome assembly GCF_902686455.1 of Sciurus vulgaris. Taxonomy (NCBI): domain Eukaryota; kingdom Metazoa; phylum Chordata; class Mammalia; order Rodentia; family Sciuridae; genus Sciurus; species Sciurus vulgaris. Next base: position 49,263,007 of record NC_136472.1, read on the forward strand.
TAATTTCACAGATAAGCCAAATTTAAAGGTGAATTTTAGAAAATATAATAGTTCTCAAAGGACTGTCATCCTGCACAATGTTAAAAAAAGCTCTGGATGTTAACAATGGATGCTTTCAATTATTAATTACAAATTCTGACAATTTTCGTGTTGGTTAATTAAATTTAAGCTAATCTAGCCCTTACTATAGGTTAAATCTGAAACAACTTTGTCATAAATATGAAAATCTACCTTTTACTTTTCCTAAAATTTACTTTCTTTGAATTTAAATAATAAATGTGTACAAGAATACAAATATATCCCTTTGAGATAGCATTTCAAATAGCTTTGATAATTCTTTTCTTTTATGGAATTTACTCAAATGCAGTTACCAGTCAATCGCCAAAGAATGAATTGAACAATGTATCTGGACAGAGAAGAGAAAACTATTTTGACAAAATTGTCTTTAAAGCAATTCATAAAGCAATTGATAAAATAAAAATTATAAGCAATTTTCCAAAATGAAATATTAGAACCAATGAATTATTAAAATATTCCCTGACCCAAGACTGTTGGACATATGAGAAAAAGCACAGGTTTGTTTTACAAAATGTTATCATTGGGAAGACTTGAGTAAGGAATGCCTTGGATATACTATTTGTTACAATTGCAAGTGAATTTACATGTTTCTCAAAAGAAAATAAAAATATGATGAAAAATTGAAATTTATCAGAAAAAAAGAGCAGGCTTAGTAAAAAATCTAAAGAATTTATTAATCAGCCATATAAACATTAACAATAATAAATAATAATATTAATAAAAGAGTATACAATGTATACATTACAAAGATCTTACCATGTACCTGGCAGAGCTCCATGCATTTACATGTACTATTTCAATTTAAATCATTTTAATTCTACTTTTAGCTAGGTGATCTCCAGCAACTTTCTGCTACTGTCACAGGTTTGTCCTGCACTATGTGTATAATGCTGACTTAGCTTCCCTTGTATTTCACTCACCTTTTATTTTGTTGGTATTTATATTGCAGCTTTTCTGTACACTACTGGAAAACTCAAAAACAAGTAAAGCAAGAGAAGGAATCACCCTGGACAAAACATTTAAGGGACACCAAAATTTCCACCAAGACAAGTAATAAGTTCATGGATGTTTCTTTTTGTTGTTGTTGTTGTTTTTAATGAGAACAAATACAGTATTGATCACAGTGGAGTAGACGCCTGAGCAAGAAAATGATAATCAAAACCATAGAACAAAATAAGTCCTGCAACTTTTGGTTTGTAGAATTTGTGTATCTTTGTGTGCTGTTAAAAATTAGGAAGGAAATTGAAAAATAACAAGTTAATTATCCTCAAGAAAGAGAAACTATAAATAATAGAAGTTTGATCCTGTATGTTGTTGGAACATTATTTCTGAAACCCTTCATATACTTACAGTTTCTAGTTCCTTGAGTAAATTATTGCTAATCACATTACCTTGGTAAGCACATATTATAAAACAAACCACTAACACTGTAAACCATCTAGAGGAGTTTGTGGTTTTTTTTTTTTTTTTTTTCTGTTTTCATAAAAAGACTGCATGTCTTTTTAGTTAGGGGCTGCATTCTCTTTTGGGAAAATGATTTCTACAACCAAGGCCTTTTTATGACAGTGCATATGAAGATTTTTGAGTCTTTGACCCTGAAGCACAGTAAAGAAAGATGTAACCTCCAGTATGAGACTTTAACATTAAGCCTTGTCTTCCTTTCCCACTCAGAAATTATATGCCTTCAGTGTGTTATTATTTACCGTTCCTATTTCAGGTTCAGTCACTGAAACTGGCTGGCCATATTTCTCAGTGTCATTTTCTCCAGATGTTGTTTGTGGTATTTGTGAGGCACCAAATAATTGGGTGCATGAATTCTGATAAGTTAATGAAAAATATGTTTAGGAAGAGGCAATGAGCATTTGCTTTATCAATAGCTACTTGTCACTATGTGTAAGGAAAAATGGAGCTCAGCTCGGGACTCGCAGCAGTTCCAGCCCTTCCAGGGGAACTGCCATTCCGTAGCCATCTCAGTTGCGGCTCAACAATAGCTCCCAGAAAAATCCACAACGGCAACAGGGCCTCATGCAAGAGACTTTATTATGCAGATGAGTAGCACGAGCACTCCGGGGTGAAAAGAAGGGAAAAGAGAAAGATGGCGGGGACTCTTCTCCCAGATATTGGAATCTCCCAGGCTGGAAGGAACCAATAGCAGAGGAGAATACTTGCAAGCTGACTGATGAACCAATAGCTAGCTAGCATGTCAGGACCTAATGTGGGAAGAGGAAATGGCTATAGCGTAGGCGGGAAATTCCTGTAAGGTAAGAGGCCAGGGGAGCACAGATTCACAAGTGGTTGGGAGGCGGGGCAAAATGCTGCACCTGAAAGGGCGGGGTATCGGCTTTGTATTCTACTATGCATGCTTGGAGTTTGGTGGCAATGATGGCTTCTGCTTCTCTTTCCTTCTCCTTACCCTGACGTATTATTCAATCATTTCTTTCCTCACTGACTGTGAATTGTAAAGATATATTTCCATGTTTTGACCTATATGTATCTTCTTGGATTATGAGCAAAGAAATTCTGCCACTTGGTTCAAGATGTATTTATTCTGGTATTTACAGATTTTTCCAGGCCAAAATAACACTAGCGGTAAATGTAAAAGTCTCCCCATTTTTTTCTCCCAAATAAACATTAGAGGGGCTTGGAATGTGGCTCAGAGGTAGAGGCACTGGGTTCCTAGCATGTGTGAGGCACTGAGTCCAATTCTCAGTACCACATAAAAGTGAATAAATAAAATAAAGGTATCGTGTCCATCTACAACTAAAAAATCATTTTTACAAAAAGAAACATTAGGTGTGATAGGCATTTGCATTCCACCTATTGATGCAATGTTCTGATTTTATTTTTTATATAAAGACCTGTGGATATTTTGGTGGTTTTCAATGAAATGAGAGTCTTTCTATACACAGATACAGCTACACAGCTACTGGTGAAAAACAACTTAATCAATACTAGAGATTAACAAAAAATCCCACCCTGTAAACCCATAAATCCCTCTTATAGTAAACAAATAAATGTGTTTGCTTAGAGTATCAAAATAAATACTAATAGAAGTTATATTTGCAATGCTGTAATACATAATTTAATAATATACAGCATAAAGTATAAATAAAGTATAAATATTTATGAGTTGTTTTTCAATAAAATAATGTGTTGCAAAGATAATACCACTATGAAAAGAAAGACCTATGAAGTGTCATAGCAATGTTAATTCCTGTCACTGTTTTTACTTTAGGAAATCAGTCTTTAATCCATCTGGATGACAGGAAAATGCTCAAAGATCTCTGATTTACTGCTTTTGGTTTGTTCTATGTGAAGAGAAAAAAATGAAACAACCTATTGATTTTCACTATCATACAAATGTTTACCCTGGATTTGGGCTCCAAAAAGTGAGTATATTCAGAGTAAATCAAATAACATGTTCAATCCCCACAAAATATTTTTAGGTAAATACTATACTAATGTCTCTCTCTCTCTCTCTCTCTCTTTTTTTTTTTTTTTCCTCTTTATAGTCTGGGGAAACAAAACCACATAATTCTATCTAAAGAACATGGTTGTCTAGAAGAAATCAATATATGAATGTATTAAAATATAAATAGTAATAAAAAATGAGTACAGAAGAAAATTAAATATAGAATAAAGTCTAGGTAATTGCAACAGAAAGTAAATGGTATGGACAATAAGACCTCAGAGAGGGAGACATCCTCCTGGAGAATATTGGGCATGTAGATTCTAAGGTTAAGAACATTGCTTATTGGATCTAATTTCTTTCTTCATCTTGGTGGAGTATTTCCTCAGCTAAATACATGCACACATGCACACTCCCCACACACACATAGGAAGATATAAAATTGGAAATTTACATATATGCAGACATACTATATGTTATGTGTTTAAAATTTTACCTCAGATAAATAGATCAGTAGATAGATAGATGATAAATAGGTGATATAAGGGCTATAAAACAGATGGTCCACTTTCTGCCTAATATAAGAGGTCCTGGCTGACACTCCTACAACTATATATTCACATATTCATATATGTGGGTACATATATATATATATATATATGAAATCAATACTATTAAAGATTGGAGATAAGGAAAGGAAATCTACTAAGTTATTGGCTTGGAGAATGCTATTTTTCATCTTTGGGTTTCTATTTCTTCACATGACAGATGGAAATGTAATGGTGTCTCCCTCAAAAAAAGAAATCACTTAAAACAGGAGGAATACCTGGAGTAGCTGGGATATATGGGTATTGAGTTCCAAAAGCAAGTCATTTTTTCGAGAATTGAAATGAATCACTTTTTCTAGTCTAGTATATAATGTTGTCAATAACAATTCTTTTTTTTTTTTTGGCCAGGGATTGAATCCAAAGTCACTTAACCACTGAGCCACATCCCCAGACCTATTTATTTATTTATTTATATTTGAGACACCATCTGGCTAAATTGCTTAGATCCTCACTAAGTTGCTGAAGTTGGCTTTGAACTTGCAATCCTCCTGCCTCAGCCTCCCAAGTCGTTGGGATTACAGGCATGCATCATGCCTGCCTGTCAGTAACATTTCTGACTAAAGTGATTTTATCTGTTCATTGATCATTTCCCATCTCTATTAATTTGTCATGTCTTCCATACTTTGATCCATATGGTAATATGTCTAGGTATGGATTTTTTGAAGTCATCATGTCCAGGGCTCAATTTTAATCAGAAGCCTTGTCTTGGTTTTGCATTGAAGAATTTTCTACTGTTATTCTTAAACATTATTCTTTTTAAATTTTTTTGTTCTTTTAGTTACAAATGACAGTTTATTATTCTTAAATACATTATCTCTCTTCCACTTTCCATCTTTTGGTTTCTAAGTGTTGAAGTAATAGAATAGCCTATTCATAGAAGTAGAGTTAAAAATATATTACCCATAGATCTTTTTTAAAAACCTCTTGAAAGTTTCTAGTCAATTGAGACATATACTAGTCAAGTGAGACATTAATAAAAGCCAGATATTTTTATTGAGTACATGCCACATGACAGTTGTCTTCTTCTAGGTTCTAGAAAACAAAGTTTCAACTCAGGAATTTCACATTTTACTAACAAAATACCTATAAGTTGTTTTATATGAAATGCATCCTTTGTCTTGATGTGCAAATATTGGTGGTGGACATTTAACTTGTCTAATCAAATTAATGATTAACCATTAATCAAAATTAATCATTTAACGAAACCTTTGTATTATTGCAGGTCAGAATCCTGTTCAAACTGTCTTTTGTTTTTAACTTTTTAATCTCCCAGATCCCGGTAATTGATCTTTCCCAGACAATTGTTTTTGTCTTGGCTTTGTAAAGTCCTGTATTGCTTAAACACAGCTTTGTGTTTTGCCAAAGACCCAATACTGAGATTCAAATTCCAACCACTGAAGTAACCCCAAACATCAATTTCTGTCTCTTATCTAGACCACAATTCTCCCTTTGGTTTCAGCTCCCTGCACTGCATTCTGAAAAGTGTTTCCAGGTCAAAAGATGAGGCAATCATTAAGGTTCACCCTCATTTTATTTCCCTCTCTTCATGGATCACAGCACAATGGTGCATGTTGTCCAACATCTGGAAGCAGTTTCCTTCTTTTCCTTTTTTCAGTTTGTTGCTTATCACAAGAAGGTTATCCCATAACTAGTTACTCTTATAAAGCAGAATTCTCCATAATTTTTTTATGTTCCATAGGCTATAATATGTTTTTTATAAAAGATTTGATAATACTACTTATGCTTATTTCCTGAGAAAAGAGTATGGGTATCATGGAAGGAGAACCAAAAAATATAGGTTGATTTTTAGATAGCCATGTATAAACATAAGAACATTAACATAATTAGATTCCAGAATTGCTTCTGGATTTTTAGTTTAAATTTTAATTGGTTCATTTCCATTTAGTCATAGTAATTTTATCACATTTAAAATTAATTTATTTGATAAGTATGTAGCTAGTTTTAAATTTAAGTTTGGTAAAATATTAGGAAATTTGTGATGCTGAATAAACTGGAAGTAATCACAACTGTGGCATCTATATACTTCACTTTTAACATTTCTAGTTAAATAAATATCTCTTCTTGATGTCTCTAAAAAAAAAAAGATATCATAAATTGAAACCTGATTTAACCAAGCAATGACTGACTTCAATTTTGTATCTGTATACCAGTGAAGCAGAGGTTCTGAAATATTTATGGGAATAATCTGATTGTGCCACCTTCTATCTCTAAAGTCAATGACTTACCTTCTCCATAGTGAGGAAAGCTTCTTTGCAGATGCAGACCTGAAAGCATGACCAGTAAGGAAAAGGTATAGGTTTAAAAATATCTAAGGATATTAGAAGAAGAGAAGGGGAGTGAGACACCATGGATGGATGGTTTGTATCTGGAATGTTCCTCTAAATCTCATGTGTTGAAGGCCTGGTCCCCCAATAAATCAATGTTCAGAAGGGAAGCTTTGGGAAAGTGAATGACCTCATCAGTGGATTAATCCATTGGATACTAAATGCACTACTAGGAGGTGGTGGAAGCAGTAAGCAGTGGGGCATCATTGGTGGAAGTAGATCACTGGGGCTGTACCCCGAAAGTGTATATCTTAGCCATAGGCCCCTTCCTCTCCTTCAATTCCTAGCTGCCATGAGCTGAGAAACCTTCCTCCAAGCCCTTCTGCCTCACTCAATTTATCTGTTTCTCTTGACATGGGATGGGAGGTGGGGGGAACTTTACTAAAGACTTATTCATTTATACTGTTTTTCTCTCTTGTGAAGAGAAACAGATGAATTGATTGAGGGAAATCTGAATGTGCAATAAAATTTGTTGATAAAGTTATCTAATTAACTAATGTTTGATTTGCTATGTCTGTCAGTTAATAACAGAAAAACATACAAATCTCCTAATATGGCTATGGATTTCTTAATTTTTTCTTATGATTATTTTGCCAACATCTACTTTGTTAGTTTCCAAAATTGTTAGAAAACAGCGAACGGAGAATTTCACCATGTCTCATGGACTGAATATGGAAATAGGCTCTCCTGGGAAAGATTGAAAGTCAAGATTGAGCAGAAGTGATATGATATGCCCAGGTTTCTCATTTTTCTATGGATATGTGTGGAGACAAGAGGGCTGCTGGACCCATGAGGAGGTTGTGCTTTAGAGGAGAGACCCCATGCCCCTCTACTCTACCTTTGTTCAATGTAGATATAAAACAGTCTTGGGTGAGAGATACAAGTCTAATGAGTAATGAGAACAACTAAACAGGCAATTGTCTGAGAATACCAAAAGCAGTAGTTGATAACTTCAAAAACAAAAAAGTATTTGGGGTTTTGAGAGAGATGGATTCTAGAGAAATTAAGTTCAAAACAGTTCCTCTTACTGTGGAAGAACATATCCTTGATCCTGGTCCAAGCATTCTGAGAATAACTAGCTGTACAATATGTGGAGCCTGGTGTTGGATGAATATATGAGTTCTTTTATTCAAAAATTACTTAGATTTCTAGAACAGTGACAGAAGAACATTGAATCAAGTCTGCCACCCTTCTTACATCCAGCCCTGTGGAAATACACTTTGAAAATCTGTAAAGCTGGCCCTGTTTCTGAGTCCCACATCCGTAGGCTTTTATATGCTTTTATAGAAATACAGTTTCTAAATCACTATTTTTCCATTTTGTCATCAGTATTCCTCCATATTCCTAGAAATATTTTACTAGGAGTGCATTTCACCTCATGGTATTTTTTTGTTTGATAAAAATGAACATGAAAAGCATTTTGTTTGTTTTGCATTTACTTGGTTATGGAGATTTTTCATTCTGGAAGTTTTTACTGTTGTTAACTTTGTTCTGAATTTATATACTAACAAAGATTTAATAAACTTTATATTTTTAATTTCAGGCACAGGTATCTACAAAACCCCCAAATTTTCATATTTCTACTTGAAAATATATTGTGCCTGCAAATAATGTGACTTCTTGAATAAGCAAATAATATTAAAACATTATTTTTTTGTGACTACAAAACATTAGAAGGGTTTTACAAGAAAACAAAAAATCCTGTATACCCTGTTTAATTTTCAACATGTAAAGAGTTCAGGAGTCATCATTACTGTTCTTAAAGACCAGAAAAATATGAACAAATTAAAAATCCATGATTTCTTAGACACATCAGAGAACATAAGCTTATGACACAAATTTCCACTCAAAATATGGGGAAATTGCTTCATCCACAATGATACAATTAATTTTTTTTTTTTTTTTTTTTTTTTTTTTTGTAGTGCCAGGGATTGAACCCAGGGCTTTGTGCTTGACAGGCAAGCACTCCACGAACTGAGCTATATCCCCAGCCTGAAACAATTAAAATCTACTTACAGGGAGCAGAAGTTATTGGAACCATACCCCTTAGGAACACTTAACTGGTCAATTTGGTGAATTTCTGAGTGTGAGCTGGCGTGATACTTCCAGTTCTTTTTGTCCAGTGACCCTAATATGTTCTCATAATGAAGATTGTAAGAAAGTTCCTCCTTGAGTTTGGGAGGAGAAAGGGAACAGTAACCTTCAAGAAATATGGTCAGCACATCTTTATCGCAAAGTCTGTTTTTAGAGGGACAGATTTTTTCAAGGCCTTAGGATATTTAGGAATATAGCATATGACCACGTCAAATGATGCAGGAAAATATTTGACAAAATTCAACATCTATCCAAGACAAAAATTCTTGCAAGTCAGGAAAAGAAAGTAATTTCCTAAGATGGGTAAAGTACATGCATTAAAAAGCCTGTAGTTAATTTTAGACTTTATGGTGAAAAACTGGCACTGTCCCTGTAAGATTAGAAACAAGAAAAGAATGTCCTTTTCTCACCACTCAGTCCTATTCAATATAGTACTGAGAGTCCTACCTAGTGCAACAAAGCAGAAAACATCATTAAAGCAATTCATACAGGAAATAGAATTGCCTTATTTGTTGACGAAATAATTATAGGTGTATGAAGTCCCCACAAAGCTATAAAAGTTATTTTGGAAGTGAAAAGTGAATATATTAAGGTTGCAGGATACAGGTATATTTTTAAAAAATTATATATTTCTTTTTAAAAGAGCGTTATTCAGTGGTCTTCCAAGAAGTGGAACCAATAGGAAACACACACACATTCAAAGTAGCTATATTATGGGAATTGACAGCCACAATTATGAAAGCTGAGAAGTTCCATAATACGCTGTCTACAAGCTGGAGAACCAGGAAGGCATGAGCAAGTGGGTGGGGATGGGGTCCCCTGACATAATTGCAAAGGTCTCCAAATCAGTAACTCCAATGTCCAAAGGCAGAAGAACATCTGATTCAGCCCAAATGTGGGCATTCTAAAATATACCGGCCAAGGGCTAAGTATGTAACTCAGTGGTACTGTGCATGCTTAGTATGTTCAAGTCCCTGGGCTCAATCCCTTGGCACTGAAAATTAAAAACAAAATAAAATATACCTGGCTGGTATACAAAACTAGAGAGGTCATCAAAAATAAGGAAAGTTTGAGAAACTGTCACCATAAATAGGGCCCTAACGAGATATAAGGGCAAAATGTAATAGGAAATACTGGATGGGATCCTGAGAGAGAAAACAAAGATGTTATTAGGGAAAATTAAGAATAAACAGAAAATGGACTTAATTTAGTAATAATGCATCAAAATTGGTTAATTAAGCCTGAAAAATATACCATACTAATTCATGGTGTTAATGATAGGGGAAATTGAGCATGCCATATTTGGAAACTATTGCACTATCTCTGCAATTTTTCTTTAACACTAGAACTATGCTAAAATAAAAAATGTATTTAAAAATATTTTAGAATTGATATTTCCTAATGAAATAATGACCTTGCAGGTGAGTTAATTTTTTTGCATTAACATTTCTAAGGGAACCATCCTTATCAGAGATTCTATTTAAAGCAGCTATGAGGTACTGGCCAAGACCTTATTCAGAACATTTCACCAAATGTTTCACTGGATATTATTGATTGCTAACTTTACAGCATATTTTGTGTCAAGCTAAAAAAAAAAAAAAAAAAAAAAAAAAACGAGTGCAATGTTTGCTGAGTGCTTGAAATTTACAGCAATCTGTGTTAATAATAAATTTGAAATTATTACCCTTGGCAAAATTCATTAGTTCATTGACTGAAAGTGGGGAAAATGCCTTATTTTTCTTCCTAAAAGGCTGTAAACTTTCTGGTACACCTCAAAATGTCTAGTCAATATCACAGCTGACTTTAGAGAAATCTATGTTCAACTGTGTTCACAATATAGATGTTTTGAAAATATTTACTTCATATCTGCTACAACTGATCATCTATGAAAACTAATAAACTGTTTTCTAAAGCATTTTCAAAGATTTGCTAATAATAAGCTCTCTTAATCTACAAGTTATGAATCCAATTTTTAAAATTATTGCTTTCTGACTGCATTCTTCCCTTGAGCCTTCTATTGCAATCACATTTTCTCTAAAATGTTAACATGCAAAATTTCAAAATAAAAATATAAAATCATAATTTATATTAAAACTTATTAAACTTATTAACTTATATTAAAACTTAGGTCTTACACAAATGCTGTGAAATGATTGCCAAAGCTTGTTTTGTTTCTAATGAATCTTTGGAAAACTGAGGCTGAATGTGTAGGAAATTGAAGTGATTTCCATTTTTTGGAGCATGTGCTTTCTTTTTTCACCGTGCTGGGAATTGAACCCAGGGCCTTGTGCTTGCAAGGCAAGCACTCTAACAACTGAGCTATATCCCCAGCCCAAGTGTGTCTTTTTAAAGTGTTCTTTTTTCCCTGAGGAATACACTACAGTAGATAAGACATGCAAATGAAATTATTCCTGGCTATTCTTGTTCTCTGCTCCTGGAATGAAGAGAAAATCTGGAGACTAACTATGAGAAACAGTGAACACATGTTCACAAGTCTTCAGCAGATCTCTCCCTCATTTCAGCAGATAAGCTGCAGCAGTAGGGCTATCCAAGAGACAAATTGCAAGTAACTGATCTACTTAATGCATGTTAGCAAAATCAAGACTTCCAGTGCTGTAGAGAAAGCACACTTTAGTAAAACTAAACATATTTAGCAACTTTTTTTCTAAATTTGGAGCATTTGTTGGCATACACAATTGGTAATTGTACATGTAAGAAGTTATTTTGTTCCAGTGAACATCTGTTTGCAGATCCAATGTGCTGGCTAATGAGAAGGAAGATAGCAGAGAAATGCTAACATCTGTCCTTTGAAGATTTGAATTTTATGCTTAATATACAATACACAAACTTCCACTGTTCCCATGCATAATTTCTCTGCTCCAAGAGCATTTCTTATTTTAAAGATTGAGAAATGATATCCATATGTATTCATGAGCAGTTACTACGTTCTCATCTCTCAGGAAGGTGCCTATGAATAATATTGAAATATGAGACTTGATCTCTGCCTTTGGTGAGCTTATAGTATATTTAGGAAAATAAAGCTAAATAAATAAATCAAAAAATGAATGCCTCAAAACATAATTGTCTGCAAAGGACTCTGAGAACAAATGATAGGCAATTTCCAAATATGACAGCTGGGTCTAAATGCTCAATATGATAGAATTGACAAAATGAACTTGAGCTAATTAACCTTTCTCAGTACAGTTTTCTCTTTGATACAAAGGAGATAATATTGCTACTACCTAACTTATTGGATTCAATCTTGCGATACTCATTTAGCATCCAGGTGCAAGCATCAGACAGTGAAGTAGTTTTATCCACTCTCATGACCTTCAGATGACACAAATATATTTGCTTCAAGAGGGAACCTAGTGGTGAGCTCATGGTGCAAGCCTATGATCCTAGCACAGGGATGGGAGGTTGCGGAGATGCCTGAGGCAGGAGGATGGTGAGTTCAAATTCAGACTCAGCAACTTAGTGAGTCCCTAGCAACTTATTGAGACTCTATCTCTAAATAAAATATAAAAAAAAGGGAGAATAACAGGTGTTTGATGAAACGTGCCATTTTTTATTTCTTTCTTGATAAATCCAACAAGTCTAAGAATAGGAAATGATCAACAAATATTATCCAAAATAAATTATGACCCAACATTCAGTGTGTTCTAGTTATTATCGCAAACAGATTTCAAAACAGTGCATCAGCAGTGTTTTAATCGTTTTGCATTGCTGCGACAAAAAGACAACAATAATTTAGTGGAGAAAAGCTGAATTTGGCTCACAGTTTTAGAGGTTCAGTTCATGGCCGACCAACTTCATACTTCTGGGCCCAAAATGAGGCAATACGTCCCAGTGCAAGGGCATGGTAGAGGAAAACTGAGGACGTGGCAACCAAGAAGCAGAGAAAAATCTCTGCTCACCAGGGACAAAATATAAACCACAAAGGCACACCGCCAGTGACCTGCTTCCTCCACTCACATTTTAAATGCCTACAGTTAAACCCAGTTAATCCATATCAATGGATAAATCCACTGATTAGGAATGGTTCTTATAATCATTTCTTCAGGATATTCTTGCATTGTCTCACACTCTATATTTTGAGTCATATAATTATATTTTATTTAATATTCATATAGCAATTCTACACAAATTAAAAACATTAGAAAGTCTTTTTGGGAGGACAGCAAGTAAAGTGGTAAGAGCTAGACCTAAGGAGAAAATGAACTACCAAAGGTTAGAATAGAGGAGTTAGGAAGGAAAGGAGTTTTTGTTCTTTTGTTTTGTTTTTGAGTTGCAGAAAACATTTAAATTTATTCCTTCTTTTAAGTTTTTTTCTGAGTACAAAGTAAACTATATTTTGAATCAAATTAAACTTTGCAATTGCAAATTATAAAATCCCAAACTTTTCTATGTCAAAAATCAGGAATATCCACCTTTACATTAAAAACAAAACAAAACAAAAGGACATAATCAAAATATTGAAGACAAGGTTCAACAATTATAATGTAAAATCTGGACTGAGTGACCAAAATTTTAAATTATCAATAGAGCTCAGTTTGATGGATCTCTCAGTTAACTTCAATTTGAAACTCCAAAAATCTACTACTTACCAATGGCAAATATAACAGTGATACTGTTCATATCATCAAATTTGAGAACTATAATCCATGGCAAATTAAAAACTACGAACCAGACTGACCAAGAAGCACACACAAAAAAATTAACCTTTAAAAATTCTTCAGAACACCAACATTTATAAAACCTTCCTCAATCAGTAGCTAATTATGTATTGTTATACACTGACTTGAATAGTTGCTGTGATGTGAATGCCCCTATCAAAATGATGAAATATGATCCCCAATATGGACAACATGTTCATGATTGGAGCTATGAGAAAAGAAAGTAATTATGAAATCATACATTTTAAAGAAAATATTATAAAACTATGTTGTCAGCTTAGTTTTTTCATAAGTGTGAAAACCAGAGAGCACAAACTTCCAAAACTTCCAAAATTCGAGTTTTCTTGGGCTTCTTCTAAAATACCATATTCACCTGGGTATTGTGTAGAAGCCACTCTTTCATCCTTTCACTCACCCAATACAGCCCCTTAATTAGCCTATTTGTAGGCCTCCCTGTAAATTGGGGAAAGCACCCATTTCAGGTGGATGAGTAAAACATGTTTGCCACAGAGACAGTTTTTCAGGAGATGACAGGGAAGCTTTTGTAAAAATAAGTTCTAGTATTCTACAGCACAATGGGGTCACTATAGTTTATATACACTTTCTGAATAGCTAGAAGAGAGGATCGCAATTCTCCAACCCCAAAATAATGAGATGGAAGTGTCAATTACCCTGATTTTATCAGTACACACTGTATACATAAATTGAAATAATCGTGGAGTGCTTTGAATAGGTTCTCATTTCACATTTTTCCCAAGGATTTATATAATCGACCCACAGATTTGCTTGTGTTTCTGGAAGTGGTGGACTGGCCTTCAGTGAATGTCAGCAGTACTCTTCTGACAAACACAGTGGGTTTTTTCCCCCTCTACTCCTCTGAATGTCCCTTTCTTAGCATCTGCTGACTCTGCCTAATTGTGCACAATTGTCTGCTAGCCCTTTTGATATTATATCACCTATTCTTAAAAAAAAATACTGTAAGATCTGAAGTATAACAGGTCTCCTTCCCTATAATGAGATTAATGGGTATGAATTAAGTTTTTTAGAACTAAACCTTTGCTGTCTTGCATTATCTTTTATGCAATTTAATCAATTCTTCTAGACTTCCATGAATAACTGTGTTGAATGTTTTTTACTTATATTTTTAAAAACTATTATTAACCCAAATCAAATAGCTCCCAAATTAACACATTATCAAATTATTTCCACTTAAGAATCTGTTACTTTTAGATCTTCTCAAAACTGTCTGAGGGTGTCAATTGCACTTAATATTAAATTAATCCCTCTCTTCTTCTAGGCATCCAGCTATATAACATTTCTTGATTTCCCTTGCAATAAAGCATGGTACTTAACTTAATTCCAGCCATGGAATGTGAGGAAAGACATGGAAGTCATTTCTAGTCCTGGCTCATAAAATACTCCCAATTCAGGGACCTGATAACCTTTACCCTTTTGCTGGAATTATACAGAGTAGCACCATCAACCTGGAGACCACTCAATGGTGACAAAGTTGGAAGGATCTAAAGTCTTCAAATCACCAAATAATTGGAGGAGAGATAACTGCCTACGAAGAAAACCTGTTTTAGACTGCAGGTAAACTTGTGTGGGCAATTATTCATTTGGGGGGTTTACCTGTTACAGAACTGGTAATAAAGTAAGTTATGGTTCTCATTATAAATAAGATTATGAGATAATCATCCCAAATACCAACTGGCGTAAGATTATGCATAACTCTAAAAATGCATTATTTGGCTGAGTTGGATGGTGCTCACCTGTAATCCCAGTGGCTCCAGGGGCTGAGGCAGGAGGATTGAAAGTTCAAAGCCTGCCTTAGCAAAAGCAAAAGTGAGGTGCTAAGCAACTCAGTGAAACCCTGTCTCTAAATAAAATACAAAATAGGGTTGGGGATGTGGCTCAGTGGCTGAGTGCCTCTGAGTTAAATCCCTTTTACCCCCAAAATATAAAAATAAATAAAAACATGTTATCTGGATAAAATTATTAAACCAGTTATTTATTACCATATGACCAGAAGGATTTGGAGTAACAAAACAAAGAGTGAAAGAGACAGGAAGATAAGGATGTAGGAGAGAAATGCAGGTTCATTTAAATGCAGGTTAAGTGGAGAAGGTGGATTAGATTAATGTGTGCCAGTCACTATATTAGGCTTAGGTGTTTAAAATTATTATAAGCTACTCTCACATTTTGGTGGATATATATTATTATAAATGAGAACTTTTTTTAAAACTAAGGTGATGCCATAACTTATTGATTCTGTTCTAGTCAGAAATTCTAACACAAAATTGAAAATTTGGGGACTGGTTTAAGTTTCACAATGGCCAAAAGGTTAAAAGTGAAAAAGGATGTTCAAATATTTTATGACTCTTTGAAAGATTAGCCTTTCATATACCATGGGATTTAGATTCAAGTCAGTCCTTAGTGTGAGAAGTATGCCATTTGTCACAAATGTATCTTTCTCAACTTTCTAGACCTTTATATCTTAATGTTCAGTACATGTTCCCTTTGACTGATGGCATTTCAAAGAAGCTGAGGTTTAGTTTGAAATATATAGACATTTTCTGTTTTGAGGACAGAGGTGATAGTTTTAAAAAATGGATGCCCACAAGACCATTAAATTCAGAAGAATTAGAAAATTTCAAGTGCTTAAAGATATGTGTGTGTCCACTGGACAATTCAGAATAACCTTAGTAATAACTTACAAGACTGAATAAAGGTTTGAATCATTTAAACACATAAGCATGTACTGTGAATGATTCATTTCCACAGTGAAGCCTTTCCTCTCCCAAAAAAAAAGTTTTACAAGATTACATGATATGTCTATCTCCTCCTAAAAATCGTGATATTTTAATCTAAAATTACCAACAATATAGGAACTCTATTTTCTAGACCACATGTATCTTTATAAAGTATTGCAAACATGCACCCAATTTAAAGATGCACCCAATTTAAAGTGCTAGAAACTTTAGGAAGAGAATTGACATTTTCCATTGTCGTCTAAAATCATCTGCCATTATTTGCCATTTCTGGGCATTGAGTAGATCATCAATTCTGTCTTTTTCTTCATTTAAAAAAAATAAATGAAGACAAGAAAATGATCAGATCTCAAGTTCTTTTGTAAAGCAACTGCCAAAATAATAGAGAGCATATATATTCTCATGAACCATTTTAACCCATTTGATTCTTTTCCTCTAAAGATGAAAATACTGGCTTAGTCTTTTGTTGTGCTAGATAAAAGACTGCTTTCAAGAGAAGTGGTTTGGCCTCATGTATATGATAGTACTATCTTAGTACTCCACTGCATTTCATTGTAAAGCAAAGGACCTAGAACTTTTGCAGCATGTTGGAAATATAAAAAGTGCCCATAAAACAAGCAAATGGATTATTTTTTAATGACAAGAATAAAATAAGGGCTAGACTTGTTCAGATTATTGTCCAGCAAAGACTATGTAAACTCTAACAAAGGGAATATTCATACTTTTAAACATGTAAGTGAAGTCAAATTTACCTGTGATTGTCAAAGACATCAATATATATATATAATCTATAAAAGTGAACTTTTGACAATACAATAAATTCAATAGTTTCATACATTTATGTAGCTATATTCTCATTACTTTTTCCTATTTAATATTTTGGTACACCTACTATTACTGGCTATCAATCACTGGTATGTTTTTTGTAGTCATTGTGTTACTTACACATCGCAAGAACTCTAAATTGGAACTGTTATCATCCCCACTTTTACAAATTAGGAAGGTGTTTGTTTTGCTTTTGTAACAAAAATACAGTGCTTCTTAGTGTTAGAAAGCACACTAAGCACTTTAGAAACATTAATGACATTAATAACATTCTGAGGAAGGACTATGATTAACTACAGTTTTCAGATGGAAAAACCCAGAGACAGAATTATCAATTATTTTGCACAAAGTCATACTGTTACTTACTGGTAGTGTAGAAATTTACCTTATTTAATTCTGGCACCATACCAACATTTAGAGTGGTTAAGTTAATTGAGCACGAGCAACTAAAATTTGATGAATAGAATTTAAAAGAATGTCTATTGCATTATCTCCTTCAGGTGTGAATTAGAGGAGCCTGTCCTGAGCCCTGTTCTTTATGGGGCGCTTCATTGCAACTTCTCTCATTAAGCACATTTCCAGGCCCCTACACCACCTGCTTCTCTTTCAGAGCCATACTACTACCAACTAGCAATCTAGAATTCTCATTACCAACCCAAGCATGCCTGTTACTTCATCTAAGTTTGCTAGTTCCTCCAAAGGACTCAATACTATAAGATTTGATTTGCAGGTACAAGAGGAATCTGCACATAACTTGAACATATAAGCTAAAGATTTCCATAATATAAAAGATTGCTTGTGGTTCATGATACATCCAGAGATGAGTAGTATAGTCTTGAGCCTAGCAGCCACATCTCCCTGTGCTGTGGTGTTTTGGTGTGGGACTTACAAAGTTGGAGCAGTCTAAATTTGCATATGGTATTCCAAAAAATCACAAAGAATATTTATCAATGTCAGAAAATAGAATTAATTTATCAGTGTCTTTCTGCTGCATCCTCACATGGTGGAAGGCAGAAGAGCATAAAGGGCCCAGTTAATTCCCTGCTGTCCTGTAATAAGGTCACTATTAATGAGAGCTCGGCCCTCATGATGTCATCACTGATAAAGACCTCACCTCTAATACCATCACTTAGGGTCCAACATATGAATTTGGGAAGGACATACATTCAAACTGTTGCAGGTACTGTCAAGACTTTTTCTAAGCACTTATTTGCTTGAGGGAAAATAGTGATTTGAAGCTTCCAGACTGTTTCATGAAGTACATAATTTGTGAAATTTGACAATTGAAATGCTCTTCCTACAAATTTTCTATGATACTGTGTTTTTGTGGAGAGCATCTTAACTTTTAGTATTTATTTTGTCATGATAGCAATCCACCATATTAAAATAAACTGTAGTATATTATCTGATCTCAAATATGCCTCCAATTTCCAACAAAATATAATTGTACATAATGGATATTATATTAGCTGAAAGGGAAACAAGATTATATGAAAAGTAAGAGTCAAATTTGCCAAGAGTAGCCACAAAAACTAGGGAAGAAAAGACAATTGCACAAGGTCAAACTTTATTTTTAGAGATATAACTCAAAAGAAAAAAAAAAGATCTTTTCATTCTAAATTAATATGCATTCATTTTGAAAATGGGCTTTGAAAAATCTAGTCACACATGAGTAAAAACAATGCTAATAGGCAACTCAGTTGATTAAAGTCATACACTTTAGAAAAGGAAAGAACTACTACTGAAAAAGTTCAGAAACTTTTCATATTTTATTAAAAGTTTTCTATACGATTGTTTTAAAATAACTTTTAATGGAAGATTTTTAAAATGGAAGCTCCAGTGATATCTAGTTCTTCAAAAATATTGCAAATTATGTAGGGCGAAGTCAGATAAAAATGTGAAATTGTATTTCTGGTTTTGCTCTTATTATAGTCTTCGAGTATTCTGCTATGACATGGTCCAATTTAACTGTCTAGTAAAAGACAGTAACACCAATAGTGAAGAACACTGGCCTTCCTATTCCCTGGTCTTTGCAACAAAAGAGATAATGTCTCATATTTTAGTAAGGGGCCACATGTGGTTTATTTTATGGTTCATCTCCTATAAATAACTCTCCTTTTTCTGACCATGAGTATGTAGACATTTGACACTGAGTAATAAAAAGAAGAATGGAAGGAAGAAAGAGAGGTAGAGAGTGAGGGAAATGAGGGAAAGGAAAAAAGAAAAAGGAGAAGAGATAATTCAATAGTTGCCTTCTCAACAATAGAAACAGTACACAATCAGTCATTTGGATATCATGTCTACACGATCCTCAGAATCTTCAAGATTAAATAAGAGTTGTATGTTATGCATCTTTTAGTAATCACTGACCAAGGCCAAAAGAAAACAGCATGTGTGGTATAACCAGAAAATTGAGTTCTGCCACCAGAGTAAAATGCAGATATCAAGGTAAAATTAGTATGATTTTTCTTTGAAATCATTCTTAGATTTGTTCTATATTATAGAACACTATTGAAAAGTGAAATACTAACAAGATGTTGATTTTTGTATATAATTCATGAATACCCATAATTCAAACACTTGAATTGTTCACTCCAAGAGTCCTGGAGGCTTTCTTTATTGTTCGGATTTTTTTAAAAAAAATTTTACCTGACTAGGCTATTTCAGAAGACCTGTCTTTATGTTCAGAAATTCTTCCTTCTGCTTCATCTAGCCTGTTAGTGAGGTTTTCAACTGCATTTTTTATTTGACATACTGACTTCTTCAGCTTCAAAGATTACCTCTTTGCTGCATTTCCCCTTTATATTATGAATTGTTTTCTTAACTGTGTTGCATTGTCTCTGTATTTTCTCTTACCTCATCAAGTCTCCTTAGAATTATTCTTTTCAATTTTTTTCCCTGACAGTTTGTTCATTTTCTTTTCTTTGGGGGGTCTGTGGCTGGGGAGCTACGGTGTTCCTTTACAGACATCAGTTACCCAGCTTCTTCACACTTCCTGTGTCCCTCAGCTGGTATTAGCACGTGATTCATATTTGTTTCTATTGAATTCATAGGGTGACTTTTGTGGAAAGAGGTTTTCCTCTGAAGATTTGTCTCACTGGATAAGAAATTTAAATTACCACCTCCACATCTGTTTTCTGACAGGAGCAGTGGTCTTCTCTGGCTCTTGAGCCTCAGATTGACTCCTAATCTGATTTGCATTTATATTTTGACTGTAACCTGTCACATGAGATAAGTTATAGAATGCTGCAAATGACATTATTTGGGAGCATTTTGGAATTTGGAATTTTTAGATTCAGGATGCTCAGCTTCCAACACTAAATTCAACTGTGGTAGAAAAAAAAGAGCTTTACTAGCAAAATAATCATTTTTGGAAATAAATAATTCAAAACATTATGATTTCTCCCCTTTAACTGTACTAAGTTGATGTCTCTTAACCAAGTGAATTGGCATTGATGATAGTATGTATATTTTGTGAATTCCTATAATTTTATGTCACCTTGGCATCGATTCTGAATGATTTTAACCTCAAACCAACAGCAGTGTGTAGTCGCCCTTGACAGTTTTCAGTTCCATACCTCATCCTAGTTTGTCAATATGTTTGATTCCAATATTTGTCATATACCACCGCCTCTGGGTGACCTCCTGTCTCTGGGACATAAAGATACAAATTACTTGACTTGCCTAGCTTATGTTCCACGCAGACCACTCAGATAGGCTTCAGTGACCAAGTCTCAGTCACAGCGTGACTTCCGAAGCACACACCTGCTCATTTTCAACCCACCCGTTAGAACTCTCTGCAGGAAACCCACTTGAGCAATGCCTTGACCTCAATTAAGGCCTTGGCTCACAGGCTAGTCCTCTCTCCCCACCCCACCTGCTGGATGAATGCACTGCCTTCCCACTGGCCTTTGTTCCTGCTCACCTCATGGATCTATGAGTGCTACATTGTTTCCACGATCTCATGTTTTTGTTTTGTTGTGTTCTCTGGGTATCACTTGTTGGATAGCATTAGACATGGTCAAGGCTCTGCTAAAAATGACAATCTTGGCTAAAATAAACTGGCCACAGATTAGACAAGAACCACAAGGTTTCTGTCAGTGTAAATATGTTTGCCACAAGAAATACACATAGTCACAAGTTGAATTATTGAACATTAGGCTTTCCAGCAAGGCTAAGAAGTATCCCATGAAAGGAAAGTTGTAAGTATACATGACCAAATATCCTGAATCCAGGAAGACTTGGAAGGTCTTGGAAACCTTTTTGATGTCAGTAAAATTTAAGCTGACTTTAGGTGGACCAGGAAATAGAGAAGAAAAACAAACAAACTCGTATGAGGGACAAAGGAAGTGTGTGTATATATGTGTGAGGTGAGGTGTGAGGTGGGTCCATGCATGCATGCAGCCAATGACTTTCCGGCCAGGGAAAACATGTATAGCAATGATTTTGATTACTTGTCAGCAAATTTTTGATCTATAACATAATGTAATTTTGATGAAATGGAATTTTAATCAAAAAACTGGTGCACAGGGTGATTAGGTAGTTAGTAGGGAAACCAACTTACTGATCAACAGCTATATATTAAAGATATTACTTTTCATAAGGCTTATGCAGTCTATCATCACTCTTATTGTGAGATTAAAACCTCATTTTCAAGACTATGAAATCTATAATAAAAGTTAAGATTATTCAGTTAGTAAAGGAACATTCACCAAGGAAATACAATTCTATCCCCCCATTGCAGAATCTTGTTGAATGTAATTATTTTTATTTACTTTTTAAAATTTTTTTATTTGTTCTAATTAGTTATCCATGACAGTAGAATGCATTTTGATAAATCATTCATAAGTGGAGTATAATTTCTCATTTTTCTGATTGTGTACATATTGTAGGATCACATTGGTCATGCAGTTATATATGTACATGAGGTAATAATGTCTGCTTTACTCACCATCTTTCCTACCCCTATACCCCTTCCCCTCCCTTCACTCCCCTCTACCTAATCTAAAGTAAATCTATTCTTCTCTAGCACCCCCACCTTATTGAATTAGCATCCTCATATCAGAGAAAATGTTTGGCCTTTGGTTTTTTGGGATTGACTTATTTTGCTTAGAATGTTATTCTCCAACTCCATCCATTTACCAGCAAATGCCATAATTTCATTCTCCTTTAAATCTGAGTAACATTCTATTGTAAGTGCATTGTATTTATACAAAATATCAGGTTTAATTTTAACATAATCATACAAGCATAGAATGTAATTTGCTCCATTTCAGTCCCTACCACTTCTTTCCATCTCTTCCTCCTTCCTCCAATCCCTTTCCTCTAATATACTGATCTTCCTTCTATTTATTTATAACTTTTTTTAAAAATTAGTGCTTTATAAGTATATATACATGTGAAATTCACTATGCTAGATTCATTTGTGAACATCACATAGTTTGCCAAAACTCCACTGTGCATGTGTACTACATTTTCTTTATATAGGCATCAGTTGATGGGCTCCTGGACTGGTTCCATAACTTGTCTATTGTGAGTTGCACTGTTATAGACATTGATGTGGCTGTATCACTACAGTATGATAATTTTAATTCTTTGGGATAAATAGCAAGGAATGGGATAGCTAGGTCATATGGCAGTTACATTCCTAGTTTGTCAAGGTATCTCCATACTGCTTTCCAGAGTAACTGTACTAATTTTCAGTCCCACCAACAACGTATGAGTCTACCCTTTTCTCCACATTCCCATTAGCATTTACTATTACTTGTATTCTTGATAATTGCCATTCTGACTGGAGTAAGATGAAATCTCAATGTAGTTTTGAATTGCATTCCGAAAATTCAATTCAAGAGTTGGGGGAAGAGAAAAAGAGAGATTTGGAGAAAGCTAGAAAGCTTTGCAGGTATTTATGAATTAAGGACACATACAGGTCTTGAAACATTGTATTCATCTTGGAGATTCTTATTGACAATGGATTCTCAGTTTGTCAGCTTGTTTAGAATCTCAATGGCTCTAGTTTGAATAAATTCATTATTTTCATAACTGTCTCATGTTGCCAACAGCAGATCTAGATGCTCTCCTACTATTAAATAAACACAGCATATTTCTTTACATAATATTTGCATTAACATGGGGGCAAGTGCTGGGGATTAAACCCAGGGGTGCTTTACTACTGAGCTACATCCCCAGTCCTTTTAATTTTGTTAAGATAGCATCCAGCAAAGTTGCTGAGGCTTAAACTTGTGATCCTCCTGCCTCATCTTTTAAGTTTTTGTGATTACAATAGTGTACCACCACACTATTTACATTGATTTTTACTTTATTCATCTATGACCTGTAGTTTTGCATGCACAGTAGTATACATAGGATTGTAGCACAGTGTTTAAGATTCAGATCATCAACGTTGCAATTAGAAAAGACCTTGCCCCACTCTTTCAGGCAGTTCAGGTTGATGCCAACACAACACTCTCCCTCTCCAAGGACTCCCAGAAAAACTTTTGACAATCCTTTCTCTTGATTTATTCATGTTTCAAGGGCTGGAATCAGACCAGTCTTGACTTTCTCAAGTGTGAGTCAGGCATCCATTCTCTGCAGTTTCCACTGCACGAAACTTTTCTAAATTATCCAAGAGGAACTTTTTGTTAAACATGGAGTCAGAGGGCACCCCACTCTCACTAATCAACATATGCGGATTGGCAGTGCCTCTACAGCTCTGCAAACAGAGCTCTTCACCAATAACCTCTCCTCAATTGTTCTGTTTAAGTGGATGAAGGGGTTTATTAGTGTGCTATGGAACAGTTTTTCCTTCATTCTCCTTCATCCATTTACACAATTTGCATGGACAGAGGAAATTCATTCTGTCTCACACTTCTGCATTCCCCAAATACCTAAAGCTGAATCAAGAAATACTTTCTGCTTGATATTACACAAAGTTTGACATTAAGTTAAGCCATATAAATTTAAATCTTTCAGAAATTTCTAAAATTACTAGATAATTTAAAAAATATAAAATTAGATAAATAATATATGTTTCAGTAGGCCTTCTATAAATACTACCAATGAGTCCTAGATCATATGTTTTTGTGAACAAAGGATGGAAAAAATGCCTAAAGAAATTTTTGGAAATCAATCAAATGAGAAATTACAAAGGAAAAGAATGTTTATAATCAAACACCAAAAATAGCCTAAGTCGACTTTGCTAAGACTTTGCTTAGTTTCTAGTGAAAGGTGGTCCATGTTATTTAAAGTAATTATTATTCACTTCAAAGTGATGTTGAAATAGTTAAGCAGGAAAACTACAGACATTAAGAATGTTTAATAGTTTCATTCTGCTGCATATGGATTTCCAGTTTTCCCAGCACCATTTGTTGAAGAGACTATCTTTTCTCCATTGCATATTTTTGGTACCTTTGTCTAGTATGAGAAAATTGTATTTATTTGGGTTTGTGTCCGTGTCCTCTATTCTGTACCATTCATCTACCTGTCTATTTTGGTACCAATATCATGCTGTTTTTGTTACTATTGCTTTGTAGTATAGTTGAAGGTCTGGTATTGCAATACCCCCTGCTTCACTCTTCCTGCTAAGGTTTGCTTTAGCTATTCTGGGTTTCTTATTCTTCCAGATGAATTTATAATTGGTTGCTCTATTTCTATAAGGTACATCATTGGGATTTTAATTGGAATTGCATTGAATCTGTATAGCACTTTTGGTAGTATGGCCATTTTGACAATATTAATTCTGCCTATCCAAGAACATGGGAGATCTTTCCATCTTCTAAGATTTTCTTTAATTTCTTTCTATAGTGTTCTGTAGTTCTCACTGTAGAGGTCTTTCACCTCTTTGTTAGATTGAATCCCTATCTCAAACCCTGCACAAAACTCAACTCAAAATGGATCAAGGACCTTGGAATCTAGCCAGAGACCCTGCACCTAATACAAGAAAAAGTAGGCCCAAATCTTCAACATGTTGGCTTAGGATTAGACTTCCTTAACAGGACTCCCATAGCACAAGAAATAAAAGCAAGAATCAATAACTGGGATAGATTCAAACTGAAAAGCTTTCTGTCAGCAAAGGAAACTATCATCGATGTGAAGAAAGAGCCTACAGAGTCGGAGAAAATCTTTGCCACTCATACTTCAGATAGAGCACTAATCTCCAGAATCTATAAAGAACTCAAAAAACTCTACACCAAGAATACAAATAACCCAATCAACAAATGGGCTAAGGATATGAACAGACAATTCACAGAAGAAGATCTACAATCAATCAATAGGTATATGAAAAAATGTTCAACATCTCTAGTAATAAGAGAAATGCAAATCAAAAATACCCTAAGATTCCATCTCACCCCAATTAGAATGGCAATTATCAAGAATACAAGCAACAATAGGTGTTGGAGAGGATGTGGGGAAAATGTGCATTCATACATTGCTGGTGGGGTTGCAAATTAGTGCAGCCACTCTGGAAAGCAGTATGGAGATTCCTTAGAAAACTTGAAATGGATCCACCATTTGACCCAGCTATCCCACTCCTTGGCCTATACCCAAAGGACTTAAAATCAGCATACTACACAGATGCAGCCACATCAATGTTTATAGCTGCTCAATTCACAATAGCCAGAGTGTGGAACCAACCTAGATGTCCTTCGATTGATGAATAGATAGAGAAACTATGTTATATATATACAACGGAATATTACTCAGCCATAAAGAATAATAAAATTATGGCATTTGCAGGCAAATGGATGAAATTGGAGAATATCATGCTAAGTGAGATAAGCCAATCTCAAAAAAACAATGGACAAATGATCTTGCTGATAAGGGGATGATGACACGTAATGGGGTGGAGGAGGGGGGCAAGAATGGAGGAAGGAGGCACTGTATAGAGGGAAAAGAGGGGTGGAAGGGGTGAGGGGGAAGGAAAAAATAACAGAATGAATCAAACACCATTACCCTATGTAAATTTATGATTACACAAATGGTATGCCTCTACTTCATGTACAGAGAAACAAGATGTATCCCATTTGTTTACATTAAAAATAAATTTAATAAAAATAAAATAATGTTTAATAAGATTAAACATGGAGCATAATGCAATCTGAAAAATAAAACCTCTTAATTTTGTAGATTCATAAGGTAACGAAGTATACCAGCTGATTATAACCATATGTAACATTATATTCCTGAGAATTTTTATGATTTTATAAAGGTTACCAAGTGCATACCTGGATTTAATGTTACATAATAGAGTTTGGAGGCAGCATTCTCTACTCAAGCACATTAATATGAATACAATGAAGGGTGTGAATATTCACAAGTGGGGCAAATAAAATGATGAACATATTCACATTCATCTTTTTGTCAATAAGTTTAAAAGTCCTTTAATTACCTGAGGCTTTTGAATTTCAAAATTATAGATATGTGGTCTTGGTCTGAAACAAAATACTTTGCTAGCTGACTCTAAAGCACAAAGCACTTGAGCTACAGGAACATAGACCATCTTAGGGCCATGTAAACTGAAAACAGAGTGATTGTCCACCAAAGAGTCACTATTTACACACTGGAAAGAATTTGAACCTCCTTATCAATGAAATTGATAAAGACAATTCCTCCTTTTAAGGGGAAACTTTAGCACATTCTGTGAACATTATTGGAATAAAATAGGAAGAGAAAAGCAGAAGAGAGTGAATACACAGAAAAGAAAGGGAGAAATTATTTTCTTAACTACTTCCTAAAAATATTTCATCAATTTCATAAGAAAGGGCCATGATTGAAAATTAACATTATTTATCTACCCTATATGTCATAGGTTTGAATGCATGAATGCTTCTGTTAACTCTCATAAGCAGCACAGCGTCCTTAATCTACAGTGTGAGATGATTCATCATCAGGGAGGCCTGAGTTGAAAATCTTTATATTTATTAGGATCATATGGAATTCTTCTCAATTTTGCAACTAAATCTAAAATGCCAGAGTAGACAGATTGGGTATATAGATTTCTTTGAGCACTATCTATTGTCCTGCCAGATTTCTTGTCGTGTGTGCCTATTTCAAAAGCATAGATTAGAGATAATACATAGTTAGATAATTTCTCAACAACAGGGTAATTTTTATCCTGTCCAATTCCAAAAGAGATTAATGCTTAAAATAAAAGCACACTTAGGCAAGACTGCAGCAATAGACATAAAAAAAAAAAAAGTGTATTAAATTTGGTATGGGAGAGGTGAAGAAACTCCATATCAATTTGTTCTGTCTGAAAAGAGAAAAAGTAAGTGTGAAGATTTAGTCATGACCTTCCAAGTACTGATGACAACAATATTTTTTCATTTAAAATGATAATTTTAATTAAATAACTATATGCATTCAGAAAAATAAGATCAAATTCATTAATATGATTTAGAAATTCCCACATTTTATAATTATCATTGAATTGTTTGTATATAAATTTTTGTGCACAAGGTACTCGTCTCTGTCCTGTAAAATAGTCATAAGCATAGATGATATAATAAATCTGAGTGAGGATGGTCATGGACATTTGCGACATTCTTTATTTTTATTTTGCCAAAAAACTTTAGGAATGAACTGTAAAAATAAATCTGAGTTGCAGACAGTTGAGGTTACTAGTCTAAATAGATAATGAAGCTAATGTGGCTGACTTCTTTTTACAATGGAGAAAAATGTATGGGAAGTTCATTTATACTGTTCATTGGTAAAAATATATTATTAATTAGCTATCAACTTTTTTGTGATAATAACAACAAAAATCAGTGAAGTGTCTTTTGTGATTCTTTATATCTAACTAATTTTTGCTTTGTTGCCCTGAGTGTGTGTGTGTGTGTGTGTGTGTGTGTGTGTGTGTGTGTGTGTATAATAATGGGGATCAAATCCAGGGCTTTAAATACACTAGGCAAGCACTCTACCATTTAGTTACATCCTAAGCCCTTTTTAAAATTTTATTTTATAGTAAGTTCCTCAGTCTGACCTTGAACTGGGGATGCTCTTGCTTCAGCATTCCAAGTAACCGGAATTATAGGTATATGCTGCCACACCCAGCTATATATAATTAGTTTTTAATAAAAGAAAAAGTACAGTTTGTGTTTCTTTAGATCAAAATAATTTTAATTTAAGTATCATTTTCCAACATGCTTAATAGAAAAAAGGAATAAAGAAAAAACCTTAAGTATACTTATATCATTTAATACCTTTCATATTTGCATGTACCCACTACCTGAGTTTCTTAGATAGTTCACAAATAACCCAAGAGATATGACATACAGAAGTGACAAGATAAGAAACCATATATTTAGAGAATAAAATTTACTGGAAGATTACAAAAAAAGTTAATTTTATTATAAATAAGATATATTTTCAAGTAGACTGAAAAATCTGCATGATCCTTTAAGGTAAAGTTCTAGTCTTCAAAGCCATGGATGAGGGAACTCAAGTCACACTCCCAGAAAATGGCAACTTTTGGGGTGACTAAGCAGGACTTGAGATCTTTCCATAATGTTCTTCCCTCTCCCATCCTCAGTCAAAGCAAATTTTGAGATACTACTGCATAAGAAAAATCATGGGTTAGCAATGAATGGAAAACTCCTGCTTTTACTGTTTGTAACAGTTTAAATAAAAATGTGAAAAATCTTCTTGCTTCTTTCTTTAACTAAGCTGTTGCCCTAACATCCCTTAAATCACCATCTCCCAGAACTCCTACAGGCATGAGTTTGCTTTTCTCTACAAAAAAATAAATAGGCAGAAAAGTTTTAGATTTATAACCCTAGATGATATGATCTTTCAATTTCTCTTAGTGTTCTGAGGACCAACATGGTATATGAGCTCAAAGAATATTTATTATAGTGAATTTTCCTCTCTTCTCTCTCCAAAAATAATCTAGACCACAAAAGAAAACATAATCCTCTTACAGAGTGCTCAAGAAATCTTAAATTGAAATGTTTTCTTTCTTGATAACTTTATAAAATCAGAATGTTCTTGACAATTTTCCACTCTAGGAAGCAATGGCAGTTATCAGAAATAGTTTAGGGCTATGGGTGGCCTTTTCTTTGACACAGGTGCTCTGGGGAATCTATTTAATTAGAGGTAGATGATGGAGAGCTGAAAGAAGTCTTGGAGTTGCATTGTCGTAGCTAGTTCATTGTTCTGGCTTAGACTCTGTTTATCTGCGAGATCCCATTACATGTATAAATTTGTACTACTCACTATAGGCTATGATTGGATATTGTGTATCTCCCAAAAGGAATATTCAGAGGCAAGATGATTAGACCGTGAGAGCCATAACCTAATCATTCCTTTGTCCTTTGAGTGAACTGAGGGCGTGATAACTATAGACAGGTAGAATGTAGCTGGAAGAGGATCACTGAGAGTGGGCCTGGGAAGGTCGTCTCCTCCTTGTGGCCCCTAACCCCTTCCTCTCTCTGCTTCCTTGTTGCCATGAGAGGAGCAGCTTCTCTCTATCCCATCCCCTGCTCCCATGATGTTCTGCCTCACCTTGGGCCCAGAGCAATGGAGTCAGGCATCTATCACTGAGACCTCTGGTGCCATGAGGCAAAGTAAACTTTTCCTCCTTTAAGTCATTCTTACCAGGTGTTTTGGTCATGGCCACATAGGACCTGATGAAAACATTATATAATAATAATGAAGAACTATTATAAGAACTTACTTGAAAATCAATTATTTAGAAGAAAAATCATCATAAGGAAGGAGCTCTAAATAGAATATAATTTACTTGTTTTAAATACAAACTCTTAAAATTGAAATAATATGCCACTTGCAATTAATAGCTCAAAGTTTTACAAAAAAAAACTAAGTATAGTTGAATATTTTTATAAAAATCCTTATTAGTTTTTTAGAAAATATAGCTCTTTATAATTACAGAGTTCATTGCCTTGTCAGTGTAAATAAAACCCATCACCGTATACAGACTGTGTGTATACCCACGTATTTGCAAATTTGGGAGCAATATGAATTATTTACCATTATAAAATTTCCCTTAGTTTGCATGTACAATAGTTGTAAATACTGTGTCTAATTGTGAATAACCATAAATTGGAACACAAAGAGAAGCAAAAAATGGAAATCAGCAAATGCATGGAAGAATTGTTTTCATCATGCTATCCTAGGGAAGTTGTTTGACAGTTTAATTAATTTGTTTTCTATCTTAAGCAAGCATTTCCGCCTCTCAAATCATCCTTGACCTTCAAAACAATGTGTTATTAATGTCAGCAGGAACACCATGCATCTTCACAGCATGCATGTCATCACCTTTTATTCAAGGACATATGGCAAATGGTATAGAAAATCATTTCCTGAGGGTCTAAACAGGAGTTATTCACACCACTCCTTGGCACATGAATACCTCTTGCCCCAGTCTAAGAATATGTAAATTTTCTTTCACTGGATATAAAAGCCCTGTTGGACATAAGGGATTCATTTTTTGTCCAAGTCTGCCATTCACATGGCAGACCTCCTAGAATTCCTAAATCCTACCCACCCAATGACAAGAGGCATTTCTAATCATTTAGGCTACCGCATAGATACACACGGACTTCCTGAAACTCCCAGATAGCTATAAAAGTCCCACTAAAGAATATTGTCCTAGAGCAGGTCAAGTTAGAGCTAAGAACTATGATAATTTAGACAATAATGTTCCTATGACTTTGCTTAAACTAGAGCTGATGAGACATCATTTGGGTCAGCCCTTTAAGAATGGCAAACATTTATCAAGACTTTTGAATAACAGGAGCTGTTGCAGATCAGTGTTATGCTATATTTTTCCTGTGGTGACCAAGCAAAACTTTATCTTCAGGGTGATTACAAAATAGCAAAGATTAATCATTTTTCCTATTGTCTCATCAGCTTGCTTTGAGAACCATGAAATCAAGTAGCTCTAGAAATTCAAGAACCCAGAATGCACATTCCCTTCTTCTTTGCATAGAATTCCTGACAAACTATTCAAATGAGGTTCACCTTTTTCTAAATATCAATAGTATGTTCTTCTGAGACTCACATTCTAGGTAGCCATAATTAGGTAAGATGTAAAGAGCATGACATGAAATTTGTTTGCCATTGGTCATATTAATAATGATATATAAACTATTAATGAGATAATAATGTAAATAAAGGAGAACTTTATGTTTATTTCTTAAATACTAAAAATGTATGGAAGAAATGCCACTACAGTTCTAGATATTCTGACATCATTGCAATGACAATGAAATGCAGGACCAAAGACTCTACTTTTTGGAGGAACACTATAATATATCTGGCAGGTATGCATTGATTTAAACAGCCTCCTCTGTAATTGTCCTTCAGAAAGATTGCTTATATGTTCCTGTTCCAAGTAAGATTGAATAAACACACCCTTCCTCGTATCTCATACATTTTGGAAATATTAAATGTACACAGACTGCATGGAAGAGCTATTTGGGGACTCTTTGAAAAGTAAAGAGTAGCAGGCAGAATGAGGAACAAGATCAGTGTTTTGAGTTCCACTGAACCAGGAGAAGTTTACCATTTTTTCCCCAATTGATAGTACTCCAACCTGAATTAAATAAAACTCTACACATGGGACTGGGTAATAAAGTGATAGGGAAAGAATCATGAGAATCCCATTTCCAGTTCTCGGAGGTAGAAATAGGTTTCATAATGAAATCTATTATTCATTTTCTTTTCTCTGTTCCTTCAAGTCCCATCCAAGCAGTCCAGCAACAGGACAAAATGTTGGATGAAAGGGAAACATCTCTGGTCACAGTAGATGTAGTCCCAAGAAGATGGAGTAAGCCCCTATTTCTCTGGCTGCTTCTTCTTTTCTCTCTTCTCTCTCTCTCTCACCTGATAGTGGGTCCTCGCCACTTATTGGAAGTATGCAGCTGAAGTATGGAGCTAAATTAAGGTAAATAAAACTCAGCTTCCTTGCCAGAGGACAAAACAGAGAAACCTAAGAGGACCAGAGGAAACTGGAGCAATCACAGAAATGAAAGCACTCAGGAAAGCAACCTCATAAAGTTGTGAGCTGTGCATGTACACATCTGACATAGAAGAACATAATGAAGACATTAATAGCTGAGCCAAGGGGTGGATGACTGCCAGTGGTGCAGACACGGAGCAGGTAACAGCACTCCAAAACTTGGAAACAAAGCTGACACTAAAACTAAAACTCACACAATGCCGATTAAAATTTTTAACTGAATCCAGTTGCATCAATTGCCTGATAAAATTAACTATAGTATTATAGTGTATAAACAAGAACCTGTGTTCTATATCATATTCTTAAATGTCCAATGTATAAGTCAAAATCACTTACATAAGGTCCAGGAATATCACAACTCATACAGAAAAAAACAACAAATAGAAAACAAAGTCTATATGACACCAATATTGGAAATATAAGAAAAAACGTTAAAATTGCTTTTATAAAAATTCTCTAAGAGTGACAGCTTAGAAATAAAAATAAATCTTCAAATAGAATGTCAGCAATAAATTGAAGATGTAAAGAACCAAATAGAAATTTCAAAACAATAAGTACAATAATTGAAATACAAACTCACTTGATGTCTTCAGTAGTTGGAGATGACAGGGCAGAGTTAGTGCAGTTCAAGGTAGATGAATAGAAGTTATCCACTTGGAAGAAAGAGGAAAAGAGACTTGGGAACCTGAGACAGTACCAAAAGGTTTAATATTTATATCATTGGGGGTCCAAAATAAGAAGAGAGAATGTATGTATAGTGCAGAAAAATGTATTTTAAGAAATTATGTGTGAAAATTCATTAAATTTAACAGAAGGCAAGAAAGTGAAAAACAAAACTAATAATAATAATTATTCAACACTACCAAAGCGAGAAACCAAAAACATCCATGTCTAGCTCCATCATATTCAAACTGCTAGCTATTAAAAGTCTAGAAAAAATGTTTGAGAGTAGCCAGAAAAAACAGGGACACAGTGCCTTCAGAGTGGTGATTATGATTGGAGGTGATTTTGTCCTCCCACCTATGCATTTGGAAAAGTCTAGACATTTTAACTGTCACACATAATCAGGGAATTGAAGCAACTGACATCAAGTGGGTAGAATCAGTGAATGCTGCTTAGCTTTCTACAGAGAACAGGAAAGCCTCCCATAACAGAGAAACTTATTTTGGCCCCAAATGCCAATCCTGCTAAGGTGGAGAAACCCTACTAATGGGGGAGCAGGAATTCAGAGTGGCTGAGAATTTCTGATCAGAATCTGTGAAGGACCAGAAGGAGGTAGAATAACTCTTTCAAAGCACAGAAGGAAAAGAACTGACAATTCAGAATTCTTTATCAATACAGAATGAAGATGAAATACAGGCACTCCAAAATGGAAGAATTTCTTGCTAACAGATCTGCTCCAAAAATTACATAAAAATCTATCAAATGCAGAAATGATAAATTAAAAAGTAATTTTAAAGGTGTTCAAACAACCTAAAATAAACCAGCAAGGGGAAATAGAGAAATCAAGATGAGAGAGAGAACAAAAATAAAATGTAATACCAAGTAAAAGAAGCCAGTCTCAAAAGTTACATAATGGATTATTCTATTTAATTGAATTTTTGAAATAAAAAGATCACATTGCTAAAGAACATTTCAATTATTTTCAGAAGTTAAAATTGGGAAAGAGGTATAAACACAAAGGGTTATCATGAGGGAATTGGGGGAGGTGATTTCCATACCTGATTATTGTTGTGTTTATACAACTTTATATATGTGCTAAGATTTATAGAATGATACAAAAAGAAAGGACCAATTTTACTGTGAATTAATTGATTAAAAATAAAATTTAATACCTATGAAAAAAAACAGAATGTACTAGTAATATATCAAAATGTATCATATTTTATGTACTATGGAATTCTATTCAGTCATAAAGAACAAAGAAATTCCATCATTTGTGACAACACCGATGGATTTGGAGGACAGCATGTTAAGTCAAATAATTCTGGCATAGAGAAATGACTGCTACAGGATCTCATAGAAGTAGAGACCAGCACAAGCATGGTGACCACCAAAGAAGGGGTTAAGAGAGATGAGTCAATG
Organism: Sciurus vulgaris; assembly: GCF_902686455.1. Lineage (NCBI taxonomy): Eukaryota > Metazoa > Chordata > Mammalia > Rodentia > Sciuridae > Sciurus > Sciurus vulgaris. The sequence goes on from NC_136472.1 coordinate 49,296,878, forward strand.
GGAAGATGTTTGTGGAGGTATATGTAATTGCAGTGAGATAAGTAGCTTCAAGAGATTTATTGCACAGTAGAGGGATGATAGTTCATGTATTGTAGCTTTGAAAAATGTCAAAAAGTGAATATTAAATTGTTTTTACCACAAAAAGGTGACAACTACGTGAAGTAATAGGTATCTCAATTAGCTAGATTTAACCACTCTCATATGTGTATTTATTCAAAATATCACGTTGTAAATGATAATGAAAATTTTTATTTTAAAATTAAATAATAGAAATATGCAAAATAAAAAAGACTACCTTTCTAGACAAAGAATATTTTTGTTCCTATCTGTAAATCATCTAACAAAAAAGGAAAAGATGTTACATAATCACTGCAAATGCCACTATGACTTACACTCTTCATTTTTTGCAGGGGGATTTTTTTTTAATTTATTCTAATTAGTTATACATGAAAGCAGAATGCACATTGACACATCATATATAAATAGAGTGTAACTTCTCATTCCTCTGGTTGTACATGATGTAGAATCACACCAGTCATGTAGTCATATATCCACATAGGGTAAGAATGTCCAATTCACTCTACTCTCCTTCCTTCCCCCATCCAGCCTCCCCTCCCTTCATTCCCCTATGCCTGATCCAAAGTTACTCTATTCTTCCCTAGCCACCTCCCTTGTGAATCAACATCTGCATATCAGAGAAAACATTCAGTCTTTGATGTTTTGGAATTGGCTTACTTTGCTTAGCATGATATTCTTCAACTCCATCCATTTACCATCAAATGCCATAATTTTATTCTTCTTTATGGCTGAGTAACATTCCATTGTGTATATATGCCACATCTTCTTTATCCATTCATCTGTTGAAGGACACCTAGGTTTGTTCCATAGTTTAGTATTGTGAGTTGAGCTGCTATAAATATTGAAGAGGCCATGTCACTTTAGTATGCTGATTTTAAGTTCTTTAGGTATAAACTGAGCAGTGAAATGACTGGGTTAAATGGTGGTTCCATTCCAAGCTTTCTGATGACTCTCTATACTTTCCATAATGGTTGTTACCAATTTGCAGTCCTACCAGCAACATTTGAGTGTACATTTTACCCCATATCCTCACTAACAATTATTGTTGCTTGTATTCTTGATAATTTCCATTCTGACTGGAGCAAGATGAAATCTTAGAGTAGTTTTGATTTGCATTTCTCTTATTGCTAGAGACGTCAAACATATTTTCATGTTTGTTAATTGATTGTATTTCTTCTGTGAAATGTCTGTTCAGTTTCTTTGCTCATTTATTGATTAAGTTATTTGGTTTTTCGGTATTGAGGTTTTTTAGTTCTTTGTATAGTCTGAAGATTAATGCTGTATCTGAGGTGCATGTCATGAAGATTTTCTTTTATTCTGTAAACTCTTCATGTTGTTTACTGTTTCCTTTGCTGAGAAGCTTTTCAGTTTGAATCCATCCCATTGAAGAAGACCTTAGAAGATGGAAAGACCTCCCACGATCCTGGACAGGCAGAATTAATATTGTAAAAATGGCCATACTACTAAAAGTATTATACAGATTTAAGGTAATTCCTATTAAAATCCCAATGATGTTTTTCACTGAACTACAAAAAGCAATCATGAAATTCATGTTTAAAAAAAAGAGAACCAGAATCGCCAAAGTAATCCTTAACAAGAAGAGTAAAGCAGGAGGCATCACATTACCAGACCTTAAACTATACTTAGAGTCATAGTAACAAAAAAGGCATGATATTGACACAAAAACAGACACATAGACCAATGGTACAGAATAGAAGACACAGAGACAAACCCATATAAATACAGTTGTCTCATACTAAACAAAGGTGCCAAAAACATTCACTGGAGAAAAGATAGCCTGTTCAACAAATGGTGCTGGGAAAATTGGAAATCCATATGTAACAAAATGAAATTAAACCCCTATCTCTCACCCTGCACAAAATAGGTGCTAGAACAGAGACCCTGTGCCTACTAGAAGAAAAAGTAGGCTCAAATCTTCACATGTCAGCTTAGGATCTGACTTCCTTAAGAAGAGTCCTAAAGCACAAGAAGTAAAATCAAGAATCAATAAATGAGATGAATTCAAATATTTTTAACAGTAAAAATCCACCAAGAATTGTGACAATATTCAAGGCTAAATATTTGTGATTTGCTCATATATTGACTCATGGACCAGAATGATCTACACATTATACATAAAAGCCATGACTACTTTTGTATATTCATTGACCGTTCCAAATTCAATTTTTTTTCAAAGCAATATATTTATAAAACAATATGGCACAACACAAAAAGAATTATCTAAGAATTCCAACTCTTTTTCTCCCAGCTATTGGGCCATATATTTTAAGTTGGAAAGTATTATTAGAAATATTATATCCTATATATTATTATATGTATTATGTATTACCATATTATTCTAATTATGATATGATTATATAATATATTATGTATTAAAAGGTATATGATATATATAATTATATATAGTGCTGAAGTGGAAATTATATATAGTGCTTAAGTGGAAACTATACATTGTGATACACAATGATTAACATAATGAAGCTAATTTAGCACATCCATCCATTACCTCATACGGTTTCCTTTTTTATGGGGAGTGTTGGTGTTGGTGAGAGGAGTGGACATCTCTCTTGAAAATTCTCTGATGCTGTAATTACATTCCCAGGAATTGGTCATATGGGAAAATTTTAAGAGAAGCATAACAAAAAATAAAAGTATATCATTTGCAAATTACTTCTAATAGTATAAGCTCTAAAGAGATGAAAGAGAAAGAAGGAAGGAAGGAAGGAAGGAAGGAAGGAAGGAAGGAAGGAAGGAAGGAAGGAAGGGAGGGAGGGAGGGAGGGAGGGAGGAAGGAAATAATAAAGATAGAACGTCACACTGATATCCAATAAAAAATAAATCTTGATGTACTGCAAAAGTAGAACACAATATAAAAAATTGTAATTATGAAGTCGTTCAAGACACAGGAGAATGTGTTTATAATGTGATTTAAAAGTAAAAATACAGTTAACAGCTGCAAGTATAAAATGCACATGCAAGTGGATGGAAATCAACTTTCATCTATAAAAGAATTGATGCCATTAGAATATCAAAATTATGGGAGTACTTCTCTTTGTTTTGAGAAACATTCATTAATTTTATATATTTTTACCTTCAATTAAAAAAGGAAAATATTTCAATTTAAAATATTTTTAGTTGACTACTTTATGAACTTTCTTAAGGAGACTATGCTACATTAAAAATTGTGATCAAGATAAGAAGTTTACTTTTAAAGTAATTCTTCAAAATAGAGTGTCTCAATAGGGGATCAACAGACAAAAGTCATTTTTAGTAAACAAGAAAACAGTTTTAAACAACATAACATTCAAAATTGCATTAATGAAACATTTTCCCACGATAACACACAGTCGAGCATATCCACAGCAAAACAGTTAAGTTGTAAAATACTAACTAACTGGAAAGAATGAATTAAATGAAATTTAGAGACTATTTTCCAAACTCAATCCTGAGACACAACAAACTAAAAGAATTTCTACTCCCAGAACTTTGTTAAAAGACCCTATACATGTGGAAATGGAAAATAATATGCAGAGATTAACCAAGTTTTGTGAAATACAGAGCAGAGAAGATTCAAATCCAGAACAGAGGGGACTGCAATTTAATATATGTATACATTTTTTAAGAAAAAACCTGAAAGTTTAATAAAAACTCAGACTTCTGCCTAAATGTCCACTGTATAAAAGTCCAGGTATATTTAATTATTCTCTCTTTTCCGTAGTTGGTGAGATAATTCATCACCATGCCTCTAACTATTATTCCTTAATAATTTGTATTTGAAGAACTTGTACTTATCAGGCAAATCCTAAAGCTTTAAAAGACACTTTGGGTCCAAGGCATCCAGCCTAGTCAAGGGCCTGATTGTACTGCCTGGTGAGACGTGTGGGCCTGGGTCTCCTCTGGTTGCCTCGTACGAAGCCCAGCTGAGGAAGAAGCTGAAGCTGAGGAAATTAAGTCTGGTTCAGCTGCAGCTTTGACCCCTAACAAAAGAAAGAACATGGATTATGACTGAACACTGAGCTATGTTTCATGGGACAAGTTAATTGTTCTAAAAACCCTCTCTGAGGTACATATGATATTCTCCACTTCTTAACTGACAAAATGAAGACTCAATTTCTTAAGCTTCCTAACATTTCTTAATCATGAAGGAGTAAAAATCTGGCCGTTTCTCTTCTAATTATTTCACTGACATCTAAGAGAGAGAGAGTTGAGTTTTGTTATGATTGTTGTTCTCTTGCTTCATTTTAAAATGTTGAAGATGCAAACAACTAAAACTACTTAAAGTAATAGACAAAAAGTATTGCTCGGACATTCAATGTCCATTAATGCATTTGCTAACAGCCTACTTATAAATACTATAATTCCAGACTAGGGTTTCTAACTGGGCAAAACCAAAAAGGCAGCCTCACATCAAAGCTTTGGTAGAGAATCAATGTGGCACAGATGGCATGAGCCGTGGGATAGAGTGTGCAACATATTCTTCTGTAGAAACACTGCAATCCAGCTGTGAAACATACTCATATTTGGAGATAGAAGGCAAAATGAAAGGCATAAACTATACTTAAAGTCAAAGAGAATCATTCCTCTCCCCACGTTCCCTTTTATTCTTGGCAGTTGCACAGAGCAGCTGAATGAGCAATACATTCCAGCTTCATGCAACATAGATACCCTTGGCAGGTACGACACAGGTCTGCTTGTTTTTTATTTTTTAATCATGAAACAAAAATACAAGAAAGATTGCAAAAATAATTTTTATAAAATGATCAAAATATTCTACTTATTTATATTCTCTCCTTAGTTTATTCTTTGGTAAGGAAATAGTGCTTTTATTACTAATGCAGGTCAATGATATAACATACTTACGTTCTTTTTTATCTGATTAATTACAACCATAGCAATCAAGCGATTTGGCAGCTCAACCAGGGTAAGTCTCTTACTTTAATAATTATGGCAAAATTGAGAAGTGGAGAGGGTTGATAAGGAAGTTATAGAATAAGACCTTTGTCAAGGTCTAACTCAAAGAACAAAATACTATCATGATTATTAACTTTAGGCTTGTCCAGGTGGCTGCATTAGGAAGGGGCAGGTATGACATCATACCATTTCCAAACACAGGCCTTGAAAACCTTTGTGTACTTCCACTTGTGCTCATATTTCTGCAATTATACTTCTGCAAAGAGAAGAATCTGTCCCACTGTTCACTGGTCCAAAGTGTGTGAGATATACAAGAGGCCTACCTTCAGGTCTGACTCTTTAATCAAAGCCTTCCAAATGAAGTCAACCTAGACCAGACAGACCACCCCACCCCTGGGCCAAATTACCTGCAGAAACCATGAGTCTGTGGGCTGGGGTTGTGGCTCAGCTGTAGAGCACTCACCTGGCATTTATGAGGCACTGGGTTCGACTCTTAGCATCATATAAAAAAATAAAGATATGTGTCCATCTACAGCCAAATATATTTTAATAAAAAAACAGAAAGAAATCATGAGTCTGTTCAGCTGTGCTCTGTAGAGCTGCACCAGCTGACCTGCAGTTTTATGAGAACAGATTGATATTGTTCTAACCTAAACTGTCTTAAGACGAGTTATTACCCAACATTTTAGTGATAGCCAACTGACACCCATGCACATGGTTTGATGCAGTGGAAAAACAAAGCCCACTTGGCGAGGCACACACGTGTACATACACGTAGAAAGAAAGAGCACATAGAAAAAAGTGCTGGATGGAGAAGAGGGTCATGAAAATAAACTGCATTCAAGACATAAAGGCAAATGTAAATGAAGCCAAAAACTTTAAAACACATTTTTGGAGAAACAAAATTGGTCTCCTCATGCTTACCCTCTGGCTGTCTCAGATCTCTGTGAACTCTACTATTCTGTAGGATTTTAGAATTCAGCATGAGTCTGTATTTTAAAAGCAACATTTCCAGTGAATTTTGAGGTAAATGACATCTCACCATAATCTAGTGAACAAGATTAAGCCAAAATTCAACTTCATATATACGGTAATGCCCAGCTGCAATGACACCTGATACATGGGTTGCTAAAAAGAAAAGCAACCATCAAGTCCATGATTAATGTTAGATTTCTGGTATTATGCCTCATTTCCACATCAAGGATCAAACTGACTTTATGGAAATATTCAACTTTCGGTGAATTCTATAGCTCTATTTATTGCCATCTCATAAATTCAGAAGAGGCACATATCAATGGAATTGACAAATCATTCCTGTGGAAGTATTTCACTATTATCACTTTTTTAATTTTTTAAGAGAGGTTCACGTAGGCTTCTAGCCCCCAACCCAAACAAAACGTCTTTAAAAGAAATTGTCAATTATAGTGATTTTTACCAATGAACTATTTCTTATAGTTAGTAGAAGTAACCATTTTGAATGCATTGTGGTCATAGTAATTTTAAAATTTTAATTAACAAATTTGACATATCTTGAAGTTCTCTATTAAAAATGTTTGAGTAATAAAAATACAGATGAATAAATTAAATAAAACATGAATATCAATGAAAACAACAGATGGTCAAAGAAGCAAAGAATATAAGGTAGTGGGGGTGAGAACAACAAAGCTACAAATTTTGGATTAAATACCTGTGAATATGGAATTTTCTTTAGTCCTCCAGTGCAACTGTCAAAAGATTGTCTCTGTTTTCATTTTGTTTTGAACTAGGAATACCTAACTCTATATTTATCAAACTGTGGTAACTGTGAACTATCTGTGGAAGAAATGATGTATGAATGTTTCTACAAGTGCAAATAGATCGGAATCTGTGAACAAAAGTTTGTTAAAAAAAAAAAAAGAGCAAAATAGATATTTGGGAAATTAGTATTGTCCACCCCTAGGATATGTATTATGTAATTCCAATGCCTTCAAATTTTATTCACTATAAATTAAATATATTGCTATATATACACCAAAATAAACTTCAATTTTTCTATCTTCAGTAAATAAACATCATTCTAAGCATCCTCTTACACTATAGGATCAATCCTAGGGAGATAACTTTTCTAGTATTTCACGACAAATATTTTCTGTTATTTTCTTCTCAGTTTTGGAAGTGTTTATAATATTTTTTATGCCGTTTCTTACTTATAACTACGTTTGATATCATACTTGTAGAATATCCAGAAAAAGTATAATAAAAGCTACTAGAACTAAAAAGTATGTTTAGCATAGCTGCAAGATACCAGGTTTGTTTCTTTAATTGCATACTTATATGGTAGCAAAAATAATTGGAAATTAAAAATTTTAGATCATACAATTTACAATAGTAGAAAAATATAAAGAACTTAAATTTAAGTGTTTGTGAGACTTTTACATTGAAACCGTTATGGGGCACAACTTGAGAACAGACTGATCACCACTGAGCAGTTCAAATTTGAGAGTCTTTATTAGCCGTCAGGCTAACTGTCTCTCACAATGCCCCAAAAATGGCTATTGGGAGAACAGCCCCAACCATAGGGTTGCAGGGATTTTTATACCATAAATCAGTACATCAATCATAAGTGTCTGTTGCTATGATTCAAAATTACAAACTAACATCACAGGATCTGAAATCATTAGCAGAAGGGAAGTGGGTCAAAATGATTTTACTTAGGTATAAACTAAAGAATGGTTACTAACATCTAAACAATCACTGTTGACATCACTGTTAACATGGTACATTGTTTACAAAACTAGAAATTTAAAAGAGAACAATTTTTCATCATATAAGAATTGCCATTTTGTCATTTTGTATTGCCAAACGAGTCATGCCAAGCAACTGTTGACAGGCACAGAGGCAGGGTGTTCCCTTGGGAGAAGCATTTCCTACATAACATGGAGTCTCAAGGTAAAATGGAGTCTGTTTAGTCATTGCTCATATAGTCTGGCCTATAACATTTCCATGGAGTCAGATATGTCAACCCGTGACAAAACAATAAAGCACTGAAGACGATCATTAAAAAACTAAATAAATGGAGAAATAACCTTTGAACTTAAGGGCACCTGAGGAGGTCTCTCCAGAGGTGGAGTCCTCTACTGGGACCTTCCAGGATCAAGAAAGAATTTAAGGACATGACAGGTTTTAGTAAAGAAAGGAAGAGTTCTATTAGAAAGTGAAAGAGAGAGTTACACATTCTGAGGCAGAGTACAGTCTATCTCCAGACTGACAGACACTGCCAGAGATTAAAGCTTTTAGTAGGGTACATAATTGGGTGTAATACATAAGATCCAAAGACACTGGTCTTCCCTCAGGATTGGGAAGGATTCAGCAAGATCATGCTTCCCCATTAGGGAGTCTAGTCTGGCATGTACATTACAATTTATATCAAAGCTTCAATGGAAGGTGGTAATCATGTTTAGATAAGTGGTGTCCCTCAAAAGCTCATGTGTGAGACAATACAATAAAATTTAGAGGTGAAATAACTGGGTTATGAGAGCTTTAACCTAATCATTGAATTAATCTTCTAAAAGGGATTCACTTGGTGGTAACTCTAGGCAGGTAGGGTGTGGCTAGAGGAGGTGGGGCATTGTGGGGTGGGCCTCTGGAGTGTATATTTTGTTCCTGGTGACCCAAGAGTGCTCTCTCTTCTTCCTGGTGTCATCCTCCATGAAATTCTGCCTCACCTTGGGTCCCAAGGAATGAAGTTTGGCCACCTGTGGACTGACATCTCTGAACCTGTGAGTCTCAAAATAAAGTTTCCTCCTCTAATTGCTCTTGTCAGGTCCTTCTGTTCACAATGGCAAAAACTGACTAAAACTGTGGTCAACTGTGTAATCAGGCCAGAGGGTCATGATCAATCAAATGTTAGCCCCGAGCTCCTTGAGATTAATAGTTTTATTCTAAGTCTCATTCCTGCTTAGCTACATCCCTTTAAACTTCTAGGGAACTGGAGAGTAACAAATAAATTTATAGTCTGGTCATTGGGCTCATACATGTTGGTCCCTTTCTCCCTTTCTGTTCCTTTCTCCAGGTCATGAATTGGTCATGAGCCATATGTTCCATATTCCAATAAGGACATTTGTTTAGACAATCAGTTTTCTCTGTTTATTCTTAAATTTCTCTATTACTTCCATACCCTGAGACTTAAATCCCTTATTCTTAAAAGGTTACAGAGGAGGTGTTATGTAGTACTTAGTAATGAGCAGTAGAATGGGATCAAATAATATAGCAGGGTCATGGGGAATTCTTTAAATTGCCTTTAAGGTTAAATAATCAATAATTTACAGTAAAAGAATGGGTATACTAACCCTGAGAATTAATAGGTGTAAGGAAACAAAAGGAGACAATTAAGAAATATGTCAAGAAGGAAAGATCGATGGGACTAACTCCTGACAGTGTCTATTAGGATCATTGTAAAGTTAGGATTTATGGCCACGGGTCTCTCAATGTGTACCAGAAGAGAAATTTCCTTAGTAGCACAGGTGCACTAAGATAATGTTTTCCAGGTCATTGACCCCAGCACCAGCATTAACAGAGGATGGACTTGACAGATGAAACCCCCTTGAATGGGATAGTAGTCACTGTGACAATTACAGAAAGAACCAACTTGGATCCAAAGCTTCCCTGTTCAATGTGAAGGTGGAGTTAAACATCGGACTGGTGAAAACTGCAAAAGATTGCATTGTTTCCTTTGTTCTTCTCCATTCAGAGAATGCCCAGTCTCTTTCTCTCTTGAGAGTAACCTTTGCTTGAGTCCTACTTTCATTTATAATAAGATCATCTTCCTTGGCTTTTCATGTATGACTCGGTTTTCTTTCATCCCCATTAGCCTACTGCAAAGGGGGAAGGTCCATCTTCCATATCTACTTCAAGCTGCAATGAACATTGTCCCTATCTATGCAGGGATCTACAGTCTCAACCTGCCTCATCTATCGAGGACAGAGAGAAACTGAGCTTAACCGTTGGGATAGGTTGGAGACATGTATTGCCATCATTTTAACCAGGAATTGTTTGAATGTGGAATGCACACATTCTCCCAAGCTTAATAAGGCTAATTGGAGTAAAAGTGTAGTAACCAAACATCCTAACACTGGTAGAGTTAGGATCCAGGGGAAGTTAGATAGACAAACTTGAATAATACTACTCTGGGTATAAGCATTGTTTTTACAATGGCTTCAAGAAGGAGAAGAGGAACGTGATCATGGTTGCTAAGAGACAGCAGATTCCTCGCCAAAGAACTCGCTTCTGATGAAGTAAAGTAATCCCCATAGCCAAAAGAACAAGTCCCACTAGAGTGGAAAGGAGCGCAATTCCTGGTATATAATGCATACGGGAACAGCTTAAACAGGTATTTCCATTTCTTTTGAATGAGACTCATAGAACCTCCAGATGCTCTCTTGAATAGTTCTTTTCTACTTCTTGTGGTGGTGTGTGGTCCTGGTCCTAAATTTCCACCTCAAAACTATTTCCTGTACAGGAAGACTCAATATGTTTAAGAAGCCAATACTTCCAAATTTTATCTGTGAATTCAGTGGAATACCATTCTCAATGCTAGCAGACTTTTTTTGGCAAAAATTAACAAGATGAGCTAAAATTTAGTTGGAAATGCAAGTATCCAAGTATCCAGAAGCCAAAGCAATTCAAAGGAGAACAAATTAAAGCCTTATACTTCCTTATGTATTTATATTTATATACAAACCTTTACATTTAGGTTTATTATAAAATTACAGTAGTCAAGAGGGTGCAGTATTTGGTTATAAATAGATGCATATATTCAATATAAAAAATAGAGAATCTAAAAATAGACACATATACATATATATAGTTAGCTGATAGTTAACATTGATGTAATGGTTAATTTTACATGCCAACATGACTGAAATGTGGATTTCCTGGACATTTGGTCATGCAAAATGCATTCATATAGAGATTTATTCTCCAATAGTCCTATTGGTTTTATTTATCAAAGCTAAAACAATAAAAGAGTGCACAAATTATTCCATATTCATTCAATAAAGCTTCATCAAATGACAAAAAATAATGAAGGAGTGATGTAAAGACTAATGGACTAACTTCAAAACATTTTGAAAGGTGAAAGAAACCAGACATCAAAAATTACTTAGTATGTGATTCCATTTTCATAAAATTTTATGAAAAGCTAAACTACTGTGGTTGATCGACTTGGAAAAGAAGAAGGAGATTGCTACAAAGGGGTGACTTGGGATGACAGAATATTTTTGGTAGTGATTATAAGATTATGCATATTTGTGAAAATTCATTGAATTGTAAATGCAAAACAATTTTATGTGAATTATGCTTTCACAATGCTCATATTAAAATTACATTTCACTAATTCTATACTTTTTTATAACTTTCTGATGAATTAAGCCCAAAATATTTAAAAAAATAGAAATCTTCATTACTACAAAGTCCTAAACTTTATTTAATGACCTATGATATTTTATAAAATAAATCCCTTTTCAATATATTAATTATGATTTCCTTTTTTTCCTTTCTCAGAGCTAATAAACAGTCTGCTAGTAATCATTGTTATTTATCCTTTTTGAATTGCTAGTGCAAATTATCTTTTGTAATTTTGATTAGAATAGACATCCAATCATTTGTTCTACTCTCATTTTGAGTTTATTAATGAGATCTTATCATGTGAAAAAGTTACAAATGCAAAATTTTCTTCAGTGGTAGCTAATAACATGGTTTTATTGATATAATGATGCTTTCTAATGTTAAGGAAATTTTTTATAAAATCTCATAATACTTATTATGGTTTATTAGTTATGCATATATTATAGAACATAATAAGGAAAATTAAAACAATTTATTACTCACCCCAACAAGACTGTGGTTGATGTTTTATAAATATGCCTGTATTCACCACATGTATAATTTCGTGTATAAAATTGGGGACACGAACAAACTTTTATAAGTTCTATAATTACTTTAGTAATGGAAAATGATTTTGGACAGTTTTATGGGTTTCTCATGGTATCAATGTGACTAAAAAATGCTTATTTCACTATACCTTTTTTATTAGTCATATATATTCAAATTAAGAGAATAATAAAAATTAAAAAGAATTAACACAAGTCATGTAGCTATTGGAATCCACAAACATGTGGAGTGGGAAGAATAAAGTGTGGGTCATTAATTTAAAATATACTAAAGGATGATCTGCAAATATACATTCAAATTTTAGAGTTAATAATATTTGTGATAATTTACTGAACAATATACTTTATAAAAGCAAAAGTTGAGATTCACTTCAATTGAGACTTATACAAAGTGAATGAAAAGTTTAGTGTGAATTGTAACAATCCTAAATCTCATGCCATTCTACTTGACGATTTACCTTCTTATCTTTCTGTTGGTTTGAAAAAAAAAAAAAACAAAAACAAAACAAAGCAGTCATAATAGAATAAAACATGTTACCTCCAAGACTGCCTTGTTCAACTGCATATACATTGTCCAACTGCACAGAGCTTCATTCAAAAATGTCTGTGATTGCTTTGCTTACAAACTGTGCAAACTTATTTCATATGGTTTAAACGTGCTGTGTCCCCCAAAAGCTCACGTATAAGACAAGACAAAAAAGTTTAGTGATGAAATGATTGAATTATATAAAAGGTTTAACTTGATCAGTGCATCAATTTCATTAGAGAGATTAATTTGGTGTTAAGTGTTGGTAGTTAGGGTGCGGCTAAAGGAGGTGGGTCATTGGGGGTGGGTCATTGGGGTATATGTTTTGTATCTATTGAATGCAGTTTCACTCTCTACTTCCTGATGGTCATGTCCTGAACCACTTGCCTCTGCCACACTCTTTCATCCTGATGTTCTGCCTCACCTCATCCCCCAAGGAATGGAGCTGGCTGTCCATGGACTGAGACCTCTGAAACCTTGAACCACAGAGTAACCTTTTTCTCCTCTAATTATTCTTGTCAGGTCTTTTGGTCACAGCAGCAAAAAAGCTAACTAAAACACTTATTACACATTGTATACATATATTCAATTATTATACTATACTCCATATCCTTATATTCAGAGGAATTACATACCATTAAAATAATTAATAAAAACTAATAAATAATAAATCAAAAATTGCAATAATTATTAATTATAAACAACAGTTTGAGGTGTGGTTCTTAATCCTTAATCTTTGTTCTCCAAGGAATCTTTATATATGTAAATATTGAGGGACATGCTTTTAATGTTTCACAAGATTTAAAAAAATCAGTATATTAAATAAATTTTTAATTCCAATCTTGATTTTTCTAAATCAATATTCACATGGCTGCCAATATTTAATCATTTCACTCCCAGATTTAATTATTCCTCCATTGCCAACATAGCAAACCCAAGGTAAAAATACTGATTCCCACATTGATTTTTTTTTTTTTTTTGCCATCAAAAACTCAGGCTCACTGTGGTAACTAATTAGATCATTTCAGATCTTCCTGAGGATTCTATACCAGATGTCCAGCAGAGAAACAAAACAGAGAAAAATCCCCATAGGAAAAAAAAAAAACTCAATGGAGGCTGCAGGTACTCACAGATAAGCAAATTTTCTAAAACCAGACAACTGAGATTCAGGGGTATGTTAAAAGGAAATTACCCAAAGGCACAACTCATGTCTCTTAGCTTGTGGCCCCACACCTCTATCTTCAAAGAAAACAACAGAGAGTTGAATTCTTCTCACAATGCTTTGAAACATTCCTCCTTTTATGGTATCTCTCACTATTCTGTCTTCCTCTTCTCTTAAGAACCATTAGATTACATGGTGACCACCCAAATGATCTAGTAAATCTCCTTAAGTTCTGCTGATTAGCCACTTTACTCCTGTCTGCCACCTTAATTCCTTTTTACCATATAAACTTTACATATTTCTAAGTATAACACAAAAGGGGGAAAAAATCATGGATGCCAAAATCATGCCTATAACAATTTGTAAGAATGATATTCTGGTTCTCACTTCAGTAGACATAAGATTCTCTAGGAACATGGTTTAATATGCAGACTTCTGTACTGCCTTCCAGGAAGTTCAAGACTACATTGGTTTTAAGTACAGATTATCAATCTTCATTTTAACACAATCCAAGTGATTCTTGCACAGAATAATAAGAGTCTGCACTTTCTATTTTTATAGAACATTAGGTTTGAGGTCAGACAGATGGCTGTATTCATTCACTCATCAAATATTATTGAGTACCCACCATGAATCAGACACTGTTAGAAGTGCACCTGAAAATTAACACTGCACCTAACCTCAGCCATCATGTAATGGGTCAATCTAAGTGTCTATCATTGGATGAATAAGTAAAGAAAATGTAGTACATATGCACAATGGAATTCTATTCAGACTTTAAAAAGAAGGAAATTCTCTCATTTACAACAGAATGGGCAAACCAAGAAGATACCATGTAAAGTCAAAAAAAAACAAGTACAGAAAGACAAATTCTGTGTGATCTTTCTATATGCGGAGTCTAAAAAAGATGAACTCAGAAGTAAAAAGTGGAACACGGGCATATATTGATCAAATGATGCAAAATTTTAGCTAGAGGGAGAAATAAGTTGAAGTGATATATTGAACACCATTGTGAACACAGTTAAAAGCAGTGTACCATATACTTCAAAATTGTTAAGAGAGATTTTAAGTGCTCTCAACACAATAAAGTAGAAGTAATGCACATGTTAATTAGTTTGACTTAGTCATGCCACAATGTAAGCTTATAACAAAACATCATGTTTATGCCATAAATATATACAATTTTATTTATATATTTAAAAATGGAATAAATAAAATATAGTGACCTTTGAAGAATATGTGTCAATTCATGAGGGTTTATATTCTCAGAGCTAAAATTAGCTCTGGTTGGTTCATCTGATGAATGATCTTACTCTCCTTATCAACTCAGAATTTATTTAACTGTAAACAATCAAAATCCAAATAAGTAATGCCTTACTTATTAAGTGTTTATTTATTTCAATCAAATGCAGAGTTGATACAGCACCTCAGTGATTCCTAGAGACCTTAATTCTTTCATATTGGTACTCTGACATCCATAGCATGCAGGCCATACCCTTTATGCCTTTATACTATGCACAGACTTGAGGGAAAAGTAGTGTGGATAGTTCCAGAATAGCAACTCTGTGGTGTGGATCACCATGACCAGGATGTAAGTTCAGATATAGAATCTCAACCTTTTGTCTTGCTTCACTGCACAATAACACACACACACACACACACACATACACATACACACATGCACACACCACACACAAAACACACTACTCGCACTTCACACCATGCATTTTATTGTGTCTTACAATCTACTAACAGGTTGGAAGAGATATAGTATGGTTTATATTGCAAAGATGTACACTATTTAAAATGAGTAATTACGTATTTCTGTCCTTAAAAATTCATTAGCTATTCTACTATGTTCTTAGTCATTCTTTTACACTCTGCTTTCCTCATCTGCAAGCAAAGTACACAGAAATTTGCTCCTATTACAGTTGATTGCCAAAAGGTTATTTTTATTTGCTCTCATAGAACTTCTAGAAATTATTTTCTTTATATGTATTTTTTCTGTCTTCTCAGCATGAAATGTAGAAGTTGTAAGAAATATTACTTTACTGGAATGTACGGGGCTTTTAGAGAAATGAAGATCAAGTGATTTTAGAGAATAATTTCCAGGTCTCTAAAATATCTAGAAAGTAGAAAAATGAGTCCACTTTTGTTTTTAATGACTCTCTCCTGAAGGCTGTTATTAGGTGGCCACAGAGAAGTCAGCATCTTCTAATGTTTGACATGTAAGTAAAGAGTGGTACACAAAAATATACTTAATCTTAATAGAAATGTATTTATTTTAATATGCATGAGAGAAGAAATAGCACACTAGTTAGCATATAATATTTTATATTGTTGTAAATCATAAGCTAAGCAGTACATTTTTAAAAATTATTCATTAAATAACAGTAGTAGTGAAATGACAATATGACAAAACTACAAAAGTAGAATGGGAAAAGTAGCATGGAAAAATCTGCAAAACATTAGATTACAGCAAGCAAGAGTCTCCTGAGTCACCTTAACTACAACACTTTTGTTCAGGGCATCTGCAAATCACAAAGTACAGAGTAGTCAGGTTCAGAGCAGAGTCCCATAGAAAGCCCATCACAGAGATGTAAAAGCTAAGTCAATGACAGGGCTCACTGCATAAAATCAGCAAGGAGAACGTTACCCTTAAGAACCTGGAAACTGGCTACTTGCTCACAGGAACCAGGAGAGAATTTAAGTAGCAATGTCTCTCTAAAAGCCTTTCTTCCTGCTTGTACTCCCTGATAAATAAGTCCCTCTGAAACCAAATGACTTCTTCGCTATCTGTGACCAGGTATGGTGCTGTTGGTTTTAATCATCATCATTATATCTTTCAAGGACATCTCAAGGGAAGATGTCCATGTCAACTGGGAGCTGAGAGTCTGGGACTTGTTTTCCTCCTTGAATCTTATCCCTCCCACAAAGGGTCAAAGGCCTGGTTCCAGGGATGCTGATACCATACATGTTTCAGCAATTTCAAACAAAGAAGGTACAAGTTGACCCTGATAGTGTAAAAGGCAGGAACATGTCAGCTATCTTACATCTCTCATAATCTATAGAGCAGGTTAACTGCATAGCTATTAATGAACTATTTTCAGGCTTAAAAAAGTCAAAGACTCCATATACAGTGAAGTCAATTTACATAACTAGGCAACTTCTGAATCTTATACCCCTTTAGTAAAACCGCTGCAGATTGTGTGTGTGTGTGTGTGTGTGTGTGTGTGTGTTATTAGGTGACCACAAATAAGTGATATATGGTATCCAAAAAAAAAGTATATATTTTTGAGCCTTAGGGTTTATACACTTGAATTTTCTTTAAAGCATATAAATGAATAGGACTAATTGTTGTGATAGAATTCAGTGATTCATTAGACAACTAGACCCACTGTTGACTACAGAAACTAAATAAAACAGAAATAAACCCAACATAAGCAAAATGTGTAGTTTTCTGTGAAAAGTATCAATAATGGAGACAGAGAGAGATTGTATTTCTGATCATCTGCCCTTTTGACAGTCATCTCTAATTGTGTCATTACAGAAATTGGCTCCTGGAAAATTACTGAGACTTTTGTCCTGTGATCTCAAATATTGCAATTACTTGATATATTCTAAAAGTAAATTAGGTTAGTTTTTAGTTTTTCTATCTGGTAGTTTTAAAGCTATAATAAATTACAGTGAACCTAAAATTTTAATAATAGAATTCTTCCACTCAGGTCAGCTCCATTGATGATAGAAAATGTCTTTATTTCAGTTAAGGAATGTGTTTTGTGCTAATGACTAGTGAAAAGTGAATTCTACTGTGTGCATGTTGTGTGTGTTCACACTATATGACTTCCATTTCCTCACTGGAACTACTATCTTCTGCTCTCTGCCTTAAGGGCTGATCTGTACAGACTGTATCAACTTAATACTCTTTGACTTCCATTCAGATTTTACTAAGTGGGTAGTCCCAGCAGTTGCTTGAATAAAACAGGAAAGTAAAATTATGGCATTTATTCCCCTAACCATCTTGTTTCAAGTAATGTGTCCCTTGACCAAAGGCCTTTGTTCTTCTAAAGATTAGCATTTTAGTTGACTCTGTCTGTGGTTCTGTGAAAACTTTCAGGAGTTATTTCTTGAGGCCTCGGTCAGGGAAATGGGAGGAAGGCAGAGAGTTTGTGATCTTTAAGATGTTCCTGAAGTCCAGAAATTCCTTATTGCCACCTAAGTAACACCGGGAAAGAGGCATAAAGGAAGACAGCACCTTCTCCTCAACATGTTTCCATATGTCAATGGGAGAGAAATTAACAGATCTCAGCAGCAGGGGAGTTCCTTCCTGCTAAAGGATTCATTACAGAAAGAAGATCAATTATTATCAAGAGAACTGTCAACAAAAATCTACTCTATTGGTTGCATAGAATAAAATGTCATAGATATTCTGACTTTTAGGGAAATATAAAATTTCTCACGTTAGACTATCCAATAGTCCTATGTCATTTTTTTTTTTTTTTCAGTGCTGGGGATTGAACCCAGGGCCTTGTGTTGCAAGGCAAGCAGTCTACCAACTGAGCTATATCCCCAGCCCCCTATGTCATTTTTATTATGTAAATACTGACTGAAAGAAAATCAGTACTCTGTAAATTTACTCTTTTATAGTAATAAAAATGCAAATTTTCCTTTTTTATTTATTTATTTTTTGTTTCACTTGCATAATACTTTTTCTTTTTTCTTTTGGACTGAACCCAGGGGTACTTAACCACTGAGACCTAACCCAGTCTTTCTACTTTTTATTTTGAGACAGTCTCTCTAAGTTGCTCATGGCCTTGCTAAATTGCTGAAGCTGGCTTTGAACTTGCAATCCTCTTACCTCAGCCTCCCATGCCTCTGGAATTAAAGGTGTGCATAACCACACCTGACCCAATAGCATAATGTTTATATTATTCATCTGCATAGATTCAGCATTTTGGATACTCATTTTTTTATAATTTAATACTGTAAAGATTCCCAAACTCACATAAATAAGTGTTCTATGAATTAATTCCTAGGTAAAATCCAGGAGTTCACCCAACTCTTCATCATTTCAAGACAAAGGAATGTTCCAATTCTCCGGAAATTATGATTTTAAAGCCAGAAACCTGGGAGCTCTGTGGGTAGCAAGGTAATGAGATGGCTGCAAACGAGGTTTTGACTCAGGACCATTAGACAGACAAGGCTCCAGGTTTCATTTTGCCAGTTGCTGACTGTGTGACCCTCAGCAAATTACTGAGTATCAAAAGGCCTGGATCTCATCTTTTGTAATATAGGAACTTTGTATAGGAAGATAATAATCCCTGCCCCCAAGGGTCATTGTACTAACATGAAAAAATGTAGGTAGACTGAGCAGAGTACCCAGTACTGAGTAAAAGTTCAGTAAATTCTATTATTATCTATCGGAGATGCCTTTAAAGGAGAGTGAAACTAAGTGAATGAAATCCAGGGATCCCTACCTTGCCTCCAAATCAACTTTGCTGATACCTAGTTTCCATTTTGAATTTTCAGGTAAGGTATTATTCGAAGAAAAATTTTCACTCTGTAAATGAAAATATATAAAAAGTAATACTTTGAGAAAACAATACTAATCAGTATTCTTTGAGTATCATATTGTAAGCCCTATTCTAAGTGTTTTCTGTGCATTAACTTATTTTTCACGGCAAAACCTAGGGAAGGTGTGATTATCTACACTTTATAGAAGGGCAAAACAAGGCATACAGGAGCTAAATAATTGCATCCTGTCACCCAGTTAATAACGTGAAGATTTAGGAATACTAACCTGAGACCACATTAGCCCCTACTCTCTAATTCCCTTCTGAATATTAAAAAAAAAAAAAATAAGAAAACTCTTGATACACCCAAAATACCACTTTCTCCCTATTGTTTTGAAGGGGGAAATTGCATCATTCACTTCAACATTGTCTAAAACAGGATATGGACTGAGAAGATAACTGACCAGGAACAAACCATGATAACTATAAAACACTGCAGAATTATCCCAGTGAAAAGTCATAAACTTTAAATTCATGTGGAGCTGGTTGAAATCCAAAATTTGTCAATATTAGCTACATATTCTGTTCAAACACTTTAAAGTTGGCATTTAACAAAAATGCCACTTTTGTGGCATAAGAATTTAAGGATCGACTGAAAAGATATTGACTCTCTCACAAAACCTAGAGGAAGGCCAGGCCAAGGGAACTCAAGCACTGGAAAAGATGCGTCACTGATACAAATTTCTTTTCCTCTCCTCCCCACATTTCCTTGCGAGAATTTACGCTCTCGTGGGACATCCGCAAGGCAGCTCTCAGCTCTGGAAGATCCATAACACTGGAGATCAAGAAGGAAAGGAGGAGGAGAAATTCACTGTGATATATATATTAATAAATGTACATAGGATAATGTGTTCAATTCCATTCCAGTGTTTCTTCCTTTTCTGTCCCTTCTCCTCCTACTTAATCCCCTTCCTCTACTCCACCAATCTTGCCTCTGTTTTCATAGTATCTCTCCCAATCCTTTTCCCCCTAATTTTGCTCTAGCTACCACCTATGAGAGAAAGCATTCCACCTGTGACTTTCTGAGTCTGGCTTAATTCACTTAACATAATGTTCTCCAGTTTCAACCATTTAGCAGCAAATGCAATAATTTCATTCTTCTTTATGGCTTAGTAAAACTCCATTGTGTATACCCAATATTATATAGAAGTATAATGCACTATTTTTTAAAATTTTTTAGATTTTTTAAAAAAAAATTTAATAGTTCTACATGACAGTAGGATGTATCTTGACATATTGTTCACAAATGGAGCACAACTTCTCATTCCTCTGGCTGTACATGGTGCAGACTCACACCCGTAGTGTATCATACATGTATAGAGGGTAATAATGTCCATCTCACTCCACCGTCCTTTCCACCTCCACACCTCCACCCCTCCCCTAACTCCCCTCTGCCCAATCTAAAGTTCCTTCATTCTTCCCTCTCCCCCATTCTGGATCAGCATCTGCGTATCAGAGAAGACATTCAGCCTTTGGTTTGGCTTATTTCACACAGTTTCTTTATCCATTTATCTGTTGAAGGACATCTAGGTTGGTCCATAGGTTAGCTATTGTGAATTGATCAATGCACTTTTACTTTTTAAAAGAAAAAAGAAAAGGGAGGAGGTATCTTCACTGCCAGTTTGAAGCAGAAATCTAGGAAAATAATTCCAATTATCCACAGCTGGACAATTTCCCTCTCCTTTTAATCCACTAATGCAAAACTCTGACTGATAAGGTCCACTCCTGCTTCCAGACAAAGGAGGTTTGTCTGTAGAAAAACAGGAATAATGAAAATTTACCAAGTGAACAGAAATCATGGTTATCATGGGATTCAAGTTGTCATCTGAAAAGTCAGGCAATTATCTACTCCACAGGCTTAGAATAATGATAGGTTGTGTGATGTATGTAAAGCTACCAGGACACTGTAGATACTAAATGAACATGGGGTTCCTCAAGTTGAGTAGTCCTTCCTCTAAGTCTTGGGAAGCTGCTGCCAAAGGTAAGATTTGGAGATCTCTGTGTGCATGTGTGTGTGAGCTGGAAAGGGGCGCAGACTTGCTTCTTGCTCTACTCCTTCATCTTGTTTTGACCCTAGTCCCAAACATCATGTAACCCATGTTGAAAGTAGAAATAGAAAAGGGTGTCTCTACATTTGAAACTTTATTTCATGCCTCCTATCCATATTTTTGTAACATTCTATAATTACTATAGTTTCCATCATGTTGATCATAGTTTTCAGTTTGCATGTATTCTCCTATGGCAAAATGCAGTTTCTAAAATGCAAGAAGCATTTTTTATTCATATTTGCACTTCTAGAATCTGGATTTTTGCACAAGTGCATGTCTAATAAAATGAATGAATGATTAAGAGGTATTTACAGTTGCAATCATATACAAAATTATGTAATTTATAAGGTAAATATAATCACCATCCAAGTGATGACATTGATCCTTCATTAAGAACATACTCTGCCTAAATACTTTTGCTTTGTCATCTCAGTTAATTACTTCAGTACTTCTATACACATTGTAATATTACTTCCTCACCTTTCTCTTCTCTCCTCCTACAATTTGATGACACAGAAAAATGAGAGTTAAAAGGGATTGTGGAAAGGAAAGGTAAAGAGATCGAGTATGTAACAATCATCAATATGTTGGTGTTTTTCATGACATTTTCTGAATGCCATACTGTCACTCAGATACATGTATATAGGTAGTAGTGCATACAATCTGTGTGTGTTGATTTGACAGCATATGTTAGAATCAGGTGGGTTTACCCTGCGCTGACAAGGGACAGTTACACTTCCCAGGACTGAAGATTACCTGTCATGCTATTTCTACACCTCAACATATTATCATGTGTTTTTTAGGGAAATACACATTTTATTAAAGCACTTTTCTCTTTCTCTGTTACCTTTTTCACTGGAAGCTATAGTGTGTTAAAATCATTTATTTCATCCAAAATTTATTGCTTCAAAATATAAATATGTGCTATAGGAATGCCACAGTTGGTGTCAAGTCCAAGTCCTGATGGACACAAATGATGTTGAGAGATTATAAAAGGGACCATCTGCTTGCTGCTGTGGGAAGTCAGAAATGTAAGTCTGGCACTGAGTCCTCTCTTCCTGAACTTAAAACTGTGATTGACACAGGCGCTTTCCCCAAGTTGCCATAGATCTGTCAGGTGTGAGGAATGACATCACTCATCCTAGTGCTATATTCAATGGAACATAGTGCTTTTCTGGGTCCTAGGACAAGGTGGACACAACATAAGAGTAGGGGATGAGGGCACAGGGGCCTACACCACCACTTCCCAATGTGGCTGCTGTTTTAGCAGCCTCCCAATTTAAAAACCTGAAGAGGCGGAAGCTAACTGATTTAACAAAAGCCACCGTTGTCTTCTTGTGATATACTGATTGAGTTCCTCTGGAAGAGATGTGAGAGATCCCTGAGTCATTTGGAAGTAGGGGATGCAGATTGAGTACACACACGTTCAACTCACTTGGTTTCAGAGTGATGTCAGTGATATTAGAATTTTGTGCTTGTTTCTCGTGTGTTATGTGAGACTTCTACAATTTTTTTGTTTGTTTTTTATTGTAAACAAATGGGATACATGTTATTTCTCTGTACATGGAGTAAAGGCATACCATTTGTGTAATCATTAATTTACATAAGGTAAAGTTGTTTGATACATTCTGTTATTTTTTTCCTTCCCCCCCACTCCTCCTACCCCTCTTTTCCCTCTATACAGTCCTTCCTTCCTCCATTCTTGTCACCCTCCCTAACCCTAACCCTAAAACTAACACTAACCCCTCCCACACCCCATTATGTGTCATCATCCACTTATTAGCAATATCATTTTTCCTTTGGTTTTTGAGATTGGCTTAAGTCACTTAGCATGATATTCTCCAATTTCATCCATTTGCCTGCAAATGCCATAACTTTATCATTCGTTATGGCAGGGTAATATTCCATTGTGTGTGTGGGTGTGTGTATATATATATATATACACACACCACAGTTTCTTTATCTAGTCATCAATTGAAAGACATCTAGGTTGGTTCCACACTCTGGCTATTCTGAATTGAGCAGCTATGAACATTGATGTGGCTGTATCTCTGTAGTATGCTGATTTTAAGTCCAAGGAGTGGGATAGCGGGGTCAAATGGTGGTTCCATTCCAAGCTTTCTGAGGAATCTCCATACTGCTTTCCAGAGTGGCTACATTAATTTGCAGCCCCACCAGCAATGTATGAGTGTACCTTTTTCCCCACAACCTCTCCAACACCTATTGTTGCTTGTGTTCTTGATAATCGCCATTCTAATTGAGGTGAGATGAAATCTTAGGGTAGTTTTGATTTGCATTTATCTTATTACTAGAGATGTTGAACATTTTTTCATGTATCTGTTGATTGCTTGTTCATCTTCTTCTGTGAAGTGTCTGTTCATTTCCTTAGCCCATTTGTTGATTGGATTATTTGTATTCTTGGTGTAGAGTTTTTTGAGTTCTTTATAGATTCTGGAAAATAGCGCTCTATCTGAAGTATGAGTGACAATGATTTTCTCCCACTCTGCAGGCTCTCTCTTCACATTACTGATTGTTTCCTTTGCTGAGAGAAAGCTTTTTAGTTTGAATCTATCCCAGTTGTTGATTCTTGCTTTTATTTCTTGTGCTATGGGAGTCCTGTTGAGGAAGTCTGATCCTAAGCCAACGAGTTGAAGATTTGGACCTACTTTTTCTTCTATAAGATGAAGGGTCTCTGGTCTGATTCCGAGGTCCTTGATCCATTTTGAGTTGAGTTTTGTGCAGGCTGAGAGATAAGGGTTTAATTTCATTCTGTTGCATATGGATTTCCAGTTTTCCCAGCACCATATGTTGAAGAGGCTATCTTTTCTCCATTGCATATTTTTGGTCCCTTTGTCTAGTATGAGAAAATTGTATTTATTTGTGTTTGTGTCCATGTCCTCTATTCTGTACCATTAATCTACCTGTCTATTTTGGTACCAATACCATGCTGTCTTTGTTACTATTGCTTTGTAGTACAGTTGAAGATCTGGTTTGTGATACCTCCTGCTTAGCTCTTCCTGCTAAGGATGGCTTTAGCTATTCTTGGTTTCTTATTCTTCCAGATGAATTTCATAATTGCTTGCTCTATTTCTGTAAGGTATGTCATTGAGATTTTAATTGGAATTGCATTGAATCTGTATAGCACTTTTGTATAGTATGGCCATTTTGACAATATTAATTTTGCCTATCCAAGAACATGGGATTTCTTTCCATCTTCTAAGATTTTCTTTAATTACTTTCTTTAGTGTTCTGTAGTTCTCATTGTAGAGGTTTTCACCTCTTTTATGAGATTGATTCCCAAGTATTTTATTTTTTTTGAGGCTATTGTGAATGGGTAGTTTTCCTAATTTCTCTTTCTGAAGATTCATCACTTATGTATAAAAATGCATTAGATTTATGAGCACTGATCTTATATCCTGCTACTTTACTGAATTCACTTATGAGTTCTAAAAGTTTTCTGGTGGAATTTCCAGGTTCCTCTAAATATATAATCATATCATCAGCGAACAGGGATAGTTTGAGTTCTTCTTTTCCTATTCGTATCCCTTTAATTTCTTTGGTTTCTCTAATTGCTCTGACTAGAGTTTCAAGGAGGGTGTTGAATAGAAGTGGTGAGAGAGGGCATCCCTGCCTTGTTCCAGTTTTTAGGGGGAATGCTTTCAGTTTTTCACCATTTAGGATGATATTGGCCATGGGCTTAGCGTAGATGGCCTTTACAATGGTAAGGAATGTTCCACTACCCCAATTTTTTCCAGTGTTTTGAGCATGAAGGGATGCTGTATTTTATCGAATGCTTTTTCTGCATCTATCAAAATAATCATGTGATTCTTAACTTTAAGTCTGTTGATATGGTGAATGACATTTATTGATTTCCGGATGTTGAGCCAACCTTGCATCCCTGGGATAAAACCCACTTGATCGTGGTGCACTATCTTTTTAATATATTTCTGTATGCGATTTGCTAAAATTTTGTTGAGAATTTTTGCATCGATGTTCATTAAGGATATTGATCTGAAATTTTCTTTCGTTGATGTGTCTCTGTCTGGTTTAGGTATCAGGGTGATATTGGCTTCATAGAATGAGTTTGGGAGGGTTCCCTCCTCTTCTATTTCATGGAATACTTTGAGGAGTATTAGAATGAGCTCTTCTTTAAAGGTTTTGTAGAACTCGACTGAGAACCCATCTGGTTCCGGACTTTTCTTTGTTGGTAGGCTTTTGATGACCTCTTGTATTTCATTGCTTGAAATTGATTTATTTAAGTTGTGTATGTCCCCCTTGTTCATTTTAGGTAATTCATATGTCTCTAGAAACTTGTTGATGTCTTCGAGGTGTTCTGTTTTGTTGGAGTATAGATTTTCAAAATACCTTCTAATTATGTTTTTTATTTCACTCATGTCTGTAGTGATATAACCTTGTTCATTCCGAATTTTAGTAATTTGAGTTTTCTCCCTCTTTCAAAGAATCAACTATTTCAAAGTTTGTTTTTTCAAAGAACCAACTATTTATTTTGTTAATTTTTTCAATTGTTTCTTTTGTTTCAATTTCCTTGATTTCAGCTCTGATTTTAACTATTTCCTATCTTCTATCACTTTTGGTGTTGGTCTGCTCTTCTTTTTCTGCGACTTTGAGCTGTAGTGTTAAGTCATTTATTTCTTGATTTTTTTCTTCTTTTGTTGAATGCCCTCCATAAAATAAATCTTCCTCTAAATACTGCTTTCATAGTGTCCCAGAGATTTTGATGTGATGTGGCTTTGTTCTCGTTTATTTCTAAGAATTTTTTTATTTCTATCCTGATGTGTTCTGTTGTCCATTCATCATATAATAGCGTATTACTTAATCTCCAGGTGTTGGAGAAGTTTCTGCTTTTTATTCTGTCATTTATTTCTAATTTCAATCCATTATGATCTGATAGAATACAAGGTAGTATGCAGAGACATGTTTAAGTAGCCCTAAGATGGCGGCTGGCATTGAGCCAAGAGGTGGTGCATAATTAGTGTTAACACAGCTTGATCTACTTTTGCCTGATTAGTTAATATCTCCTTTGTGCTAGTGGTCAACAGATATTCCTCATTCTTTCTTGATTGGTACCATGGGGTGTGCTTCAATTGTGCTAATCCTAAGCTGATTGGCTGCCTTAGGTATATAAGGCATTCTCTTCACCTGTGCAGGGTTCGCAGGTTGCAGTACTCAGGCTGCATGCCGCACGCCGCACCCCACACCTCTAAGAAGCAGCCCACCTTTAAGAAGTAGTAGACCTTTGATAAGCGTAACCTCTCTGAAAGAGTAGCACCTCTAAAATTAAGCAAAGTCTCTCTTCCTCTAAGCAAAGCCTCTCTTCCTCTCAAAGCCTCTCTTCCTCTCAGTAAAGCCTTTCTTCCTCTAAAAACTAGCAAATAAGCAAGCAAGGAAGGAAGTAGTCCAGATAAAGTAATAGAAGTAGTTCATTCCCAGTCCACCTCCGATAAATTCCTGCGGAATTGTTGCTGCGGGTGGCAACAGTAGTATCTCTATCTTCTTGTATTTGCTAACAGTAGCTTTGTGGCATAAGACATGGTCTATTTTAGAGAAGGATCCATGGGCTGCTGAGAAGAATGTGTATTTGTTCTTTGTTGGATGGCATATTCTATATATGTCTGTTAAGTCAAAATTGTTGATTGTGTTATTGAGATCTATGGTTTCTTTATTCAATTTTTGTTTGGAAGATCTATCCAGTGGTGAGAGAAGTTGTTAAAATCATCTAGTATTATTGTGTTGTGGTCCATTTGATTTCTGGAATTGAGAAGGATTTGTTTGACATACATGGATGAGTCAATGTTTGGGACATAGACATTTATGATTGTTATGACTTGCTGATTTATGTTTCCCTTAAGCAGTATGTAATGTCTTTCTTTATCCCTTCTGACTAGTTTTGGCTGGAAGTCACATTATCTGAAATAATACTGTGTCCATGTGCATGGTAAGTTTTTTCCCATCCTTTCACCTTTAGTCTGTGGGTATCTCTTTCTGTGAGATGAGTCTCTTGCAAGTAGCATATTGTTGGATTTTTCTTTTTAATCCAATCTGCCAGTCTACGTCTTTTGATTGATGAGTTCAGGCCATTAACATTCAGGGTTATTATTGTGATATGATTTGTATTCCCAGTCATTTTGACTCAGTTTTGTTTTTTGACATGATTTGGTTTCTCCTTTATTTGGCTATTCCTTTAGGCTAGTTCCTCCAGTTGCTGATTTGCATCGTTGTTTTCATCTCTTCCACATGGAATATTTTGCTGAGAATGTTCTGTAATGCTGGCTCTCTTTTTGTAAATTGTTTTAGCTTTTGTTTATCATGGAAGGATTTTATTTCATTGTCAAATCTGAAATTAAGTTTTGCTGTGTATAGGATTCTTGGTTGGCATCCATTTTCTTTCAGGGCTTGGTAAATGTTGTTCCAGGCCCTTCTAGCTTTTTGGGTCTGGATTTAAAAATCTGCTGATAATCTTATTGGTTTCCCCCTGAATATAATTTGATTCTTTTCTCTCTCAGCCCTTAAAATTCTGTCTTTATATTATATGTTAAGTATTTTCATAATAATGTGACTTGGTGTGGGTCTGTTGTAATTTTGTATATTTGGAGTCCTATCAGCCTCTTGTACCTGGTTTTCCATTTCATTCTTCAGATTTGGGAAATTTTCTGATATTATTTCATTGAATAGATTGTTCATTACTTTGGTTTGTTTCTCTAGGCCTTCCTCAATCCCAATAATTCTTAAATTTGGCCTTTTCATGATATCCCATAATTCTTGGAGATTCTTTTCATGATTTCTTACCATCTTCTCTGTTTGGTCAATTTTGTTTTCAAGATTAAATATTTTGCCTTCAATGTCTGAGGTTCTGTCTTCCAGGTGTTCTATCCTATTGGTTATGCTTTCTATGGAGTTTTTAACTTGGTTTATTGTTTTCTTCATTTCAAGGATTTCTGTTTGTTTGTTTTTCAGTATCTCCTACACTTTATTGAATTGATCTTTTGTTTTCCATAATTGCTCTTTTAACTGTTGATTGGTGGGATCATTTAATGCCTGCATTTGCTCTTTCATCTCTTCCTTCAATGCCTGCATTTGCTCTTTCATCTCTTTTGCTTTCCTGATTGTTTTAATTATGTACATTCCGAACTCCCTTTCTGACATTTCTACTGCTGTGCTGTCATTGGGTTTTATTGATATAGTATCTAGGTTTGTTTGGGACATTTTCTTCCCTTGTTTTCTCATATTGGTCAGATATCAGTGGGATTCTGAGATATTGCAGATTTCCTCTATTGGCTTATTGTGTCCCTGTAGATTTCCAGTATATGACCTCCCAGCCTTCAGTAGCCTGAAGTCTTAGAGGAACTTGATAATGCAGTGCTTCAAAGAAAGCTGCCCCTAGCCCGTTACTGGGTCCAGGACTGGGGGCTGGTTCTGTGTGGAAAGCTCTCAGTGGGCGGGCCTGCTCCAAGAAGCTGGCTGTGGACCCCGCCCACCGCTGGAGGGAGCAGGGCTGCTTGGGGAAGTCTCTCGCTGCCTTGCCCTAGTCCCAGAAGCCACCTGTGGGCCGGGGTCACCGCTGGCTCCAGAGCTTGGGGTTGGCTCTGTGTGGAAAAGCTGTCACTGGCGGGCCTGCTCCAAGAAGCTGGCTGTGGATGGCACCTGCTGCCAGAGGGAGCAAGGCTCTCGCTGCCCTACTCTGCTCCGAGAAGCTGCCCACTGTCCAGGCCTGCCGCCCGGGCCGAGCTTCACCCTGTGGGAGAGACTCACCCTGTGGCTCTATGTTGGTCTGAGTCTCTCAATACCTCCCTTCTTGAATCCTGAGTTCTGGAGCGACAGGAGATGCAGTCACCCTCTAGTCCGCCATCTTGGATCCAAGCCGACTTCTACACTTTAAAAACCATAAAATCATAAATATGTTGTCTGTTGTCCCAGAGGGTGATAAATAACATGACAGAGTGTAAAGAGCAAGAGCTTTAATGTCAGCAGTGGGTTTGAGTAATGATTGTTACTCATTGTCCTTGCTATCTCAGGCAAGGAACTATTGAGTTCCCTAAACATGCTTTCTTATGACTCTGAATTCATTACATCTTCTTATATGTTTATTCTCACAAAAATGGAAAAGTATAATTGCAAAAGAGTGAAACCCAAAAGACAAGGCAAATAAGAAAAAAAAAAAAAAAAAAACCTTTAGTCATTATGGGGATATTTGTCATTGGCCACTTTTATCTGAAGGAAAAAAAAAAAAAAAGTGTGCCTTCATTTTATGCTACATGAATTTCAAAAGGTCCCTGTACAAAATGGCACTGCCATTTCTGAACAATGATAGCTGGTCCAATTTCAAGTTCATCAAAGCCTTTCAGGAAAGGCTACTTAAATTGACTGTATGAAGCACAGTATAGGAACATATAATAATCACAGTTTTACAATTTTCTGAAGAGAACATTGCCTTTGCTGGTGATTTTAAGACAAGCTGCTCTGCAGAAAATCATGTAGCAGAACTTTTCATTCAAATGCCTTCAAATCTGCTTAACACAAGCTATCTCCTTTGGTTCAGAGGTCAAGGAAACAGAAATTTAAAAGATGCTGGCATGTTAGAAAAAAGGATTCATCTCTCTGAGTTGTGCTGTTAAGCCTGGATCATGTGCTCCTTAGGGGGCAGGAAAACATCCAGTAACTATTGGCCTCAAGCACCCTTCCCTTTTCATGGAAATTCACTCACTGCTCACATCTGACCCATACTCTTGCTTGTTCTTCCATCTGGAGACTTCTGATATATTATGTCTTATCTTTCATTCTCAGCCTCAGGTGTACTTGAACATTATGGTTTTCCTTGGTTTGACTCTCAGAGCTTCCTGGAAATTATCTGGGGCTTACACGTAGGCTTTTCTTCATCCAGAAGTAGATAACCACTTCCTCCTCACCCAGTTCTGTTTCACTATATTCTGGCCCAAATCCACTGAAAGGATGTCCCAGGCCTCTCCAAATATACAAAGGATATCAAAGGCTGGGGTTGTGTCTCGGTGGTAGAGTGCTCACCTCGCACATGTGAGGCACTGGGTTTGATCCTCAGCACCACATAAAAAAAAATAAACAAAATAAAGGTATTGGGTCCTTCTACAACTAAAAAATAATAAATTATATATGTACACATATAAAGGATATCAAAACCTATGTTGATCAGAGAGGAGAACTGCCACTCAGAGAACAAGCCTCCAATAAAGACTAGTACAAGCAATGCTGGCATTTACTGTCTCACTCATTGGAAGACTAGATGTAGGAGGTGCTGGTGTTGGTGCAGTCATTCAGAATTTTCTTCAAAAATTAAGAGTCCTCCACCCTTTTCACTCTGCCATCCTTCAAGTAGTGACAAAGAACCCCAGCATGACTGTGAGACTGCTGCCACCCCTAAGGGCAAAGAGAGAAACGAAAGGACTTCTTCAAAATGGTTTTCTCCCTACCTGACTCTTTGACCACAGAAGGAAATCTTTCTCAAGATACCTTCATTAGACTTACTTTACATCTTACTGTCCCACAACTTCAAGACCAGTTTGGGTTCCTTTTAGCAACAAAAGAAAGAAAAGGCTTTGGGTATACAATCAAAAATGTCTGAGAATCTGTACCAAGCAAGAGTAAAGAAAAGCACATACCATCCTCGTTCTTTCACCTTTTTCTTTAAAAAGAAAAATTCAAAAATTAGAAGTTTGGAAACAATGTTTTATTCAAAAGGGCATATTCACTATTATTTCCTATGCAAATTATATTGTGACACCTACAAATGGAATCTGCTGCTCCTAGGAGGACCCCTTCTGTCACTGTCCCATGAAAAGTCATCTTAATCTCTACCAGCAGCATTTCTTCTCCATTCCCTTTCATCATATTTGCATTGCAACATAAGGCAGGCATGAGGGCCACAGCTGCAGAGCTGGGACAGCCCCATGAAGGAGATGAATAGCACCTGTGCTTTTTTCTGCGGGATCCAGGTCCACGACACAGCATGTTCTGGGATGAATGCTTCATGTGAAGAGAAGTGAACTGAAGGCAGATGTAAACCTTATTTTGTATGGGCTGTGCAGCTCTGAGGAGCCTGTAGAGCTGCAGTCCATGATGATAAATGTTAAAGAAGGAAAGAGGGATTCGGCTGAGCACTGTGACCGCATCACCAAAAATGCTGTTGACTTACTGAAGAAATCTGCTAAAATAGAAGGCTTTAGGATAGGTATCTAAAGCAGTATTTATCAGAGTGCAGAAAGTCTTCAGTCCATATTTGTGCCTATATAACATACTTTGCAAGTCCCTCTGCGAGTTTAACAAAATGAACTAAAATAATCCCCACAGGGTAGGAACTTCTTGGGAAACATTTGCATTCTTACTACTCTGTGCTCCAGAAAACAATCTTGAAATAGTCTCAGGACTTATTTAATGTCAAATAATTACATCTGATAAAGCTCTATTCAAAATAAATAAATAAATAAATAAATAAAATGAGCACATCAGTGGTAGGCTCGATATATTAAGGTAGGTAACAATAGCAGTAGTAATGATGTATGAGAAAATTGCCTTCCAGGTTTTCTTCATCAAACACATTGAAATGGCTTCATAATATTGCCCATTTGTCTTTTTAATGTTAAAACACACACCCCTGCATGAGCTTAAACAACTTTCTATCTACCCATTGTTTCTAATGACCATAAAATTATTTCTTCCAAATAGCTAAACTGAGGCTCAAAGTTATTTCCTAGGAGTATGCAACTTATTGGAGATGGAACTGATCGTCAAACACAGGTTTTTCTTCCTGTAAAGCCTTATATTTGATACATCCCAACATGCCATTTCCTTTGTATCAGTGTT
The DNA here is from genome assembly GCF_902686455.1 of Sciurus vulgaris. Lineage (NCBI taxonomy): Eukaryota > Metazoa > Chordata > Mammalia > Rodentia > Sciuridae > Sciurus > Sciurus vulgaris. Next base: position 49,328,977 of record NC_136472.1, read on the forward strand.
TCCCATAAAACCAGTTATACTTCAGGCCATCCAAGAAGGTCTGCTATGAGGAAGAGTAAGAGAGAGAGGTACTACAGAGAGAAGTCAAATCTTGTCCTGGGAGGGGCACAGAAAAATTTGAGTAGAAGACTGACCAAAAATGTCTTTATAACATGAGAACTGATAGTTCAAAAATGCTACTCTAACAATTGGAAAAAGTAAAAAGAGAATTAAAACCTCTGGTATGTTTTGCTGCTGAGCCTTAATAATGACAATTTTCATAAAGCAATTCTTATTATTATTCAGTCAAATTAGCTAATAAGAACATTTTAAAGAATAGTAATTTATTCATTGCAACACTTATTAATACCTATTACATGCTAGGAAATTTGCTAAGAATTGGGGTTATACACATGAAAATATTTAGTCCCTGTTCTGAAAACATTACAGGTTAATGAATGCATCAGAGAACACAGAAAGGCTATATAAACAAATATAGGTAATAAAGTTGCACATTTCAAACAAAGGAGAAAATATTACAGCTTCCTTTACACTCTTAGTTTCAACATCAGACAAGGGGATATTATTAAATTCATTAGTAATGAATTTAATAATTCATTTTTTTTGAGTTGAAAAAGATCTTTATACACCCCAAAATAATTTGAACACCGCAGTTTTTGCAGAGCAAATATGTCCCCTCACAATTAGTTCTCAGGAATAGTTACAAAGTTGGATGAAGGAATACGTACATAAAGAATAAAGGGAAGAAAATCACAATAATTAAAGCAAATAGCTTCAATAAGATACTTCTAGTAATTACGTTTTTACATAAACAAATTTAGTACTCAAATTACACATAGGTGCTAAATAAAACTATAAACAGAATCTTTCTTAATGCTTTCAATGTTAAGTCAGTTCTGCTATGTCACTTCCAAGTGAATTTACTTCAACTACTTAAGATTCTTAATCACAATTGCTATTGCATAATCACAATTGTAAATGTTACAGAGTAAGACCTGCTGCAGCACTGAGACAGTCACAGAAGCCCCTTCTCTGTAGTTCTTGTAGTCATACCAGAAAGACTTCAGGCATTTTGCTCAGAGTAGCAGGCATGAGTTTATTAGAAGGGATCAGAAAGGAAAAAGGATACTCTCAAGGGAGAGAGCTAGTCCTTTCAGAGAGAAGGATGATGTTCCCCTCCTGTCCTCCATTGTTATTGAGGGCCCTAGAGAAGTTTCCAGAGAGTCCGCCCAGTTCCACCTCTTGACTTTTGACTGACAGTAGAATTGCATCAAACTTCCAGGTCCCCACTGTTCGTGATCAAGGTCCAGGGCAACTCTAAGTCAATTTGATCCATGCTGACCTGTTCTAATTAGAACATGTTCTCACAGATTTTATGGTTAGGGGAATTAACCTTAACTTCCTATGTTCTGAGATCTGGTCTATATAATGGTCCCATAATTCCCCGCTTCAATATAACTCATGTTCTTTTTACCAGCATTTCAGGTCTGCATTTCTCCTGCAGGTAACAGGCTGTTGGCTGAGAAATGTAACGTATCCTATTTACTTAGCCAGGCATGATTGCAGGTAAATTGCTTTTTAAAAGAAAGCATGTGGAGATCAACACAGTGGCTCCAGAATTACCACCTTAATCTCATGTTCATGTCTGTTACCTATGAATAAACATTATTTTTATTCTCTAACATACAAAGAAATACAGTTGATGAGTCATATGATAGCCTCATGTTTAGTTGTTTGGGGAGTCTTTTTTTTTTTTTTTTTTTAATTGAAAACTGTTTTTCATGGTGTCTGTATTGTTGTGTATTCCCCCCAACAATATAAGTTCAGTTTCCATTTTCTAGAAGAGAATGTGTAGAATTAATGACAATTCTTATTTAAATATTTGATTCAGTCCAGTGAAGTTATGTGTGTCTAAAGATTTATTTGGGGGAGTTTTTAAACTTTGAATTATTTTCATTTCATAGTTATAGAACTTTTCAAAAGTTCTGTTTGACATTGGATAAATTGTGGCAGTTTATGCTTTGCAGGGAACTAGTGATCCATTCATCTGCACTGTCAATTCAGATGGGCTGTTGACTACATCTTCTTAGTATCATGTCTGAAAGATCTGTAGTGATATCCCCTATGTCATTCCCAATATTCAATTTAATCTTTTCTCTTATTTGTGAGTCTTGTCAAAAGTTTTTCATTTATTTATCTTTTCTAATAAACTATACTTTATTTCAGCAATTTCTCTGTTTCCTGCTTTCAATATAACTGATGTTCCCTGCCTATTATTTCCTGTATCCTATTTGTTTTTGCTTATTTTTTAGACTGTTAAAGAGCTGAGGTTGTGGATGTGAGACTTTTTCTTCCTATCTTATGTATGAATTTGGTGCTATGAATTTCTCAGCACCACATTAGCTAAATTTTGCAAATGCTGTAAGTTATATTTATACTTTCAATCAGTTCAATTTATTTTTTCCCTTGAGACTTCTTTGTCCATGGGTTATTCAGAAGTGTGTGCCTAGTATCCAAATATTTGAAGGTATTATTTTTTAAATTTTCTGCAGTAGATTGAATGTTTATATCCCCCCACCCATAATTTCTACTTTGAAATCCTAACTTCCCTTATGATTGTATCATTAGGGGGACCTTTGGGTAGGGATTAAGTCATGAGGGTGGAGCCATTATACATCGGATTAGTACTTTTATAAAAGAGTCCTGGTCCGAGGACTCTTTCCACGTTTTGAAGACATAGCAAGAAAGCAGATCTATGAAGTAAAAAGCTAAATCTGTCTCCAGAACTGAGAAATAAATTTCTGTTGTTCATAAGCTACCCAATTTATGGTATTTTGTTATTGGCAAATTGTTTCTGATTTAATTTTATTGTGAACACAGAGCAAATTGCATATTTTCATTTATTTTGAATTTGTTAAGATCAATTAGTTTTATGGTCCAAGACATGATCTATCTTGGTATCTGCTCTGTGATTACATGAATGAATATAAATTCTGCTTTTGGGGGACCAGAATTCTGCTTTTGGGTGCAGTGTTCTAAAAAAGTTGATCTGACTTTGGTGGTTAATAGTATTATTGAGTTCTCCTATGCTTGTTGATTTTCTATATAGTTTTTTCTATCAATTATGAGAGGGTGTTTGAAATATCCAAGTGTAATTTTGATTTTGTCTATTTCTCCATGCACTTCTATAAGTTTTTCTTGAATTTTTTGCAGCTATTTTTTTTGGGTGCCTACAAATTTAAGATCAATATGTTTTCAAATTGAGTTGACACTTTTATCACCACATAATATCCCTCTTCATCTCAGTAATTTCCATTTCAACTATTTAAAAGTTTTTGTTTTGCTAGGTTGACCCTTTCTTATTCCTTTGGCTAGAGCAAATTTTTACTGGATAATTATTATTTTTTATTTGATTGTTTTTGGTCAGGTCCTATTGTTGAGAGTTTCTTCAACTAAAAGTTTGGAATATACTAAGAAAAACAAAATAGAACAAAGCCAATCAAAATCAGAGATCTCACCATCATGTCAATCTTTGGTCCCAAGAACCACTAACAAGTCTGTCTTCTTCACTTCATTTTTCAGAGTGCTTTTGTGTGTTTTATATACAATTTCCAGGATTTCAAGTTGATTTTAGCTGGAGGAAGAGGGGAAACTACATATATTCCCTCTTCTCAAAAGGATAAATTTTCATGGTTGCTTTATGATTAATTCAGGCATTTATGTGAAAGTGTCAGTAATATCTGAGAAACAGTGAACACCCCAGGTCCAAGTATCCTTGTTTATTTAACCAGGTGAGGAGTGTGACACCTCAAAGTTGGAAAAGAATAGTTAGTATATTTTGCATATATCATTTGTATGTGTGTTTGTGTGTAGTACTAGGGAGTTAACCCCACAGTGTTGTTACTACTGAGTTGCATATCCAGCACTTTTTATTTTTTTGTTTTGAGACAGGGTATTGCTCAGAGCACAGGCTGACCTTGAGCTAGCAATCCTCCTGCCTCAGCCTCTTATTCACTGAAATTGCAGGTATGTGCAACCATACCTGGCCTCATTTTTTATTTTCACATACAATTTTGTACAAAATAATAAAATATATCTAGCCCACTTTTCCCTCCAAATTCAGGTACAATTTGGAGGAAATATGGCATAAATATGAAATATGAAATAATTTGTTTTGAAACTAAATCAATGTATGATGATTCAGACATTTCTACAGTGATTCTTGACTTCAATAAGCAGGCATATTTAGGTATTTAAAAGACAAAGTACCTTTAAAGTACATTCTATTTTAGGGAAGTAAGAGGAAAACGTTTAAGAAATACTATTAAAAATGCAGGCTTAATAAAGAGAAGACAGTAAACACAGAAATGAGTCATATGCCTGACCTTTGTTGCAATCAATTGCTAGGTATTTTATTTCTCCAGCTAATTGACTTCAGAAAGATATAACCATCAATAATAGATGTGATTAGTGAACATCATGTCCTCAGAAAGTGATCAGTGGTGATATTTTTCCATATTCTTTTATTTTTTATGAAAAGCTTCCCCAGATTTTTTTATAAATATTCTCTCCAACAATATATGAAATATAAAGGGAAAAAAGAGAGAGTGTGCCCAATCTTATTTGGGACTCATTCAGCTTGTAATATCAAGGAATTTAGAGATAGATGAACTCTAACCAACCCAATCTTCTTACTTTTTAGATACAGCACCTGAAATCCAGGGAATGTAAATGATTCACTTAAGAGCAGAAGCTGACAGAACAAAAGATTAACTCCCTATCATTTATTTCTAAGTCTGATATCTGTTTTCCATTTATAATAGATGTCAAGAAATACTTTGGGTTTAGAAAAAATGTGAATGTAATGGTTGGTAGCAACAAGTTAGAACAGTGTAACAACGAAGCATGTGTTCTCCTAGGTGGAGACTGATGGACTTTTTCATATAATGTCTTGTCATTCAAAAAGAGAATCTCTTGTAAATTTAGAACTTGAGCATTAATTTAAAACTAACATCAAGAAGATACTGGTAACATTAATCAGAAAGATTATATTATATTTAGTTTATGGAGATAAAAAACTGAAAACATTCTGAACAAAAATACACATAATTGAAGAGGTTTCTCAATTATGTTGTAATGTAAAACATGATTTAGAGCACAGGTTAGTTTAAAGTACAGAATTTTGCATTCTATTATGATGTTTACTACATACTATATATATATAGTATGGCTGATGGCCTATAATGTCTCCAGTGGGGGAGACATTCAGTGATTCTGTATATACACACACACACACACACACACACACACACACACACACATATATAGTACGTTTGTGACTTTAGAGAGTGTTAACATGTTAACAGTGTACAATTGGGCTCACCAAGAAACTTAAGATACAGACTATTATCCAACCTCCCTGCCTCTGAATTTCCCTTTGCTTTTCTCACTCTGATCCCATCAGCCTGCTTCTTCAGGGCCCTCAGGAGGAAACTATCCTGAATGTTGGCTCTTTGCCATTCTTAGAATTATGCATTTGCATTTTCTGTGCCTTCCTTCTGTCTACACAGGTTTCACAAGGAAAAACCATAGCACAGAGTACAGCAGCAGAGTTCTGACAATTTCAACTGTGCCCACTGTGCTCAATAAAGCAAGAGCAGTTTGTGTGAGGATGCTGTTGTGTGCACCATGGCAGGACAAAATAATATTGATTCAGAGCTGTGAGAAAGCTCTGTGATCCATGGAAAATTGGGGATGCAAAGAGACTTTACAGAGGTCTAAATTCTCTCCTTGAGATCATAAGAAAAAAAACCCAAGATGGCTTTGAAATATATGTTTATATATTCTAATCTTTATGTATGACTCTATTATCATTCTTTGCCCACAAGACTTCTGAATTTTGACAGGGTGTATTGGAAATTAAAATCATCTACCTCTTTGGCTGTGATTAATTTCCTTTTCTTTACTCTTACAGAAGAATGTTGACTTTAAATTGTATTATTTTGTGTCTTATTAGGTTTATTTTTTAAGTAAAGGCAGGTGGAAAATATTTGCCCCATAATAAATGGCATCAAGTGTGTAAAAAGGAAGTTTCTACACCATGGAAGAAGGGCATGGTGAAGGAAATTTGTTTAGCTCATGGCAGCTAGCTAGGAAGGAGGAAGAGAGAGAGAGCATTGCTACATTTGGGACCATACTTTGAGCAATTGAACTTTGGGGGGACATTCCAGATCCAAACCATAACAGAGACCATCACTTGGTTATCAAGACTAAAGCTAAACTGGGTCACTTCTTTGTCTCACAGTCACAGGGTCCCGTGCAGTAGGGGGTACTCCAGGCACACTTCAAGGTTGGCAATGATGCAGACCAAAACTCGAGTTTTGTCTCACTGACAAACTGGTCTTCACCAGACTCCAAGGCAGGTTTAGAAGCTTGGTCTGTAAGCTCTGGCCTGGGTGTAACAGCCATTAGGTCCTGCCTGGCGTAGGGTTTTACCAGCACTGAATTTCAAGACTAAGACTTATGCTAGCTTGCATGCCCACTCCCCCACTGGAGAGAGTAGAGGCCATCAGCCACCTGACTAAACAGTTTCAGTGACTCTGTTCATGGATTAGGACTGTTTGTAGGGGTTATGGGGCTCTTTCCAGCCCTGGGATTCATGATGGTGGGCCTGCTATTAGACTTCAAGTCAAAATTCTGGACTTAATTTCTCTCCTTCACCCAAGGGGGATGTATATCTCTCCACTCTTCCTGGAGTTGGGGGTGGGATGACAGAGACAATTCTTTCATTCCTTCCTTCTTCAGTACATCCTTTCTTTATCATACCAAAACCAGATACAATATTATCTCACCTTAAGTCTTGTAAAGGTAGTCTGGTGCATGACTAGTTGTTAAAATTGTGTGTCTGTGGGGACACACACCACCATTTTATGCTACCTCCCATCTCTAGAATTTTGTCATGCTTCTTCTATTATAGTTTTTTTTTAACTAAAAATATTCGCCATTGTGTTTTGTACCATAAATAAACACAAAATGTTGTTATAAACTGTTTTTCATTGACTACATTGACCTGTTGATATTTAATAGATTACTATATTATTTTGTGTGCGAAAAAATATGGAGTTTGTAGTCCTTGTTCTTCTAGGCATCCCAATTTATAATCCCGCTGCTGGGAGATAAATGCTGATAACAATTTGGACACAGACTTTCTGATGTCTATTGAAGAGTTTGACTTGCCTTATTTTCTTTTCTTAAATGGAAACATACTACACATAATATTTGCTCCTTGGTAGTTTTTCTAAACAATATATGATGGACATATTTCCATATCCATATGCGTTAGACTACATTCTTCTTTTAAATGGGTGCATGCAACCTATATGATGTATGTAGTTTATTTAACCTTTATCATTTTAGTTGACTTTACAATTATTTCCTGGTTTTGGTTTTTGAGAAACAATGGAACTATGTTAGTCAGCTTTTTGACTCTGTGGTCAAGATCCCTGACAGGAATAACTTACAGGAGAAAAAGTTTGCTTTGGGCTCATAGCTTCAGAGGTTCAGTCCATGATGGTCTGGCTTAACAGCTCTGGGCCCAAGATGAGGCAGAACATCATGGTGGAGGGGTATGGCAGAAGAAAGCAGCTCAACTTGTGAACCAGGAAGCAGAGAGAAAGAGAGAGTGAGGATCCAAGGACAGTGATAGTCTAAGGACACACCTGCAGTGACCTACTTCCTTCAACCTGTCCCACCTACCACCTGGTAGGCTAATCCAATTATTAATTTATCAAATGAATTAATCACTATTGAAATTTCAGTTCTCATAATCTAATCACTTCACCTGTGAATTTTTCTGCATTACCTAGAAATGAGCTTTTTTGATGCGGGGGGACAATAAAAATCCAAACCATAACAGAAGCAATGTATATCTTTGTGTACTTGTGAGTTAAACTGATTTGAAAGAATACTTCAAGTGCAGGTTTCATTTGTCATAGACCTTAAAATATTCCCCTCTCTCCCAACACACATAAATCATCTCAAAATGGATAAAATATGTGAGATCCAAACCTGAGAAACTACCAGAGCAAAACCTAGGGGAAACATTTTCAAGATATCAAAATAAGCTAGGATTTTTTTAATAGCCCACAAAAGAACAGGCAACAAGGAAAAATAGACCGATGTGATTACATTAAACTTAAAAGCTTCCATATAGCAGAGAAAACAATTAACAGAGTGAAAAGACTACCTACAGAATGGGAGAAAATGTTTACAAACTATATCTGTCAAGAATATCCAGGATACATAAGACACTCAATTCAATAACAAAAACAACAAATAATCTGATTTAAAAATAGACAAATCAAAAACATAATGAGATAACACTTAACCAGTTAGAATGGCTATTATCAAAAAGACAAAAGATAACAAGTTTTGATGAGGATGTGGAGAAAAGGGAACCCATACACACTGTTGATGGGAATATAAATTAGTACACTCATTCTAAAAAAATAGTATGATCATCCCACAAAAAATTAAAGATAGAATTATGATATGCTTCAGTTATCTTGGCACTGACTATATACCAAAAGAAATGAAATCATTTATCAAAGGAACATTTGCACTTCCATGATAATTGCATCACTATTCACAATTGCCAAGAAATAGAAACAATCTGTGTCCATCAACAGATGAATTCACAAAGAAAACGTAACAATGTAAGTCTACTGTGAGTTCATTTAGTTAGGTAAAATAAGCCAGGCACAGAAAGACAAATGCCGCATGATTTGTCTCAGATGTGGATATTTAAAAAGGGAATCTCATAGTAGTTGAGAGTAACATAGTGGTATCAGATGCTGGGAAGAAAACATAGTTTGGTCAACGGATACTGAGTTAAACTTAGGTAAGAGCAAGAAGTTCTCATCTTCTGTTGCATAGTGGGGTGACAATAGAAAATGATAATTTTAATTTAAAAAAAGCTATAAGGAAAGATTTTGGATGTTTTCACCACACAGAAATGAAAAGTGTGTGCAAGAATTGATGTACCTATCCTTATTTGGAAATTTCTTAATATGTGTATGTATCAAAACATTACACAGTACCACATAAAATATACAAACTTCCGTGTCAACTTAAAAATAAATTTAAAAATAAAGAATTTGCAAATTTGGAGATGCAAAAACATTGAACTGCTTAATTTACGTAGTAAGGGAATGAATTCGTGTTTTTATTTGTAGTTCGAAAATCGGGGTTGAGTGTAAAAGTAAGGGGGTAGTATATCGATTATTCAGTTCTTTAAGATTTTTCCTGCAGCAGACTGACAATAGAGTCTTGAAATAAAAATCTCGTGAGCTTCTTATGTTTATGAATAAAATTGAAAAATTTAAGATATTTGATTTGGAATATAGTTTACCCCCCAAATGCAAATTAAACGTCTTTTATTAATCTAAATATATTCTCAAAAAATTTGTCAGTAAATGTTACAATAAATCAGTAAAAGTTAGAACAAAAAAATGTAATTTGAACTAAACCATTTCAGTTATCAAAGAAAATACTATATCTGAACAAACTTCCGGTTATATTTTATTTCAATCCTATCCCAAGAATTGTTTGCCAATATGAGCTTAAGTTGAAATTATAGCTACAGATGGTGTTAGGAAATTCCATATCCTTCAAACCCCAAACACAAGGAAATTTTCACTTTAAGACTCTAAGGAGGGGCTCCCACTCTGCTCAGAAGAGACCTTCATAGACTTCCAAAGCTCTAATGGAATTTGAAGTTCACTTAATTGTCCCAGTGGATACAAACGGAACACAAATTATACCTGACTACCTCTAGTTGCAAGTAGTTCTAACCTATCGCAGAAATTTATTTAGAGATTCAGCTATTTTAAATCTTGGGATTATTTCTTCCTATAAACTTTTGATCTTAGATCAGTTCTTTGAGGGAAAAAAAAAAAAAAAAAACACACACAAAAAACAAAAAAGCTTCATCCCTGTTTCATAGACAGCCCTGCCAATACCTGATGACAGCTATCTTCTGCTTCCTGGGCCTTCTCTCAGGATAAACATCTTGCCAGTGGGAGATATTCTGAACCCTTCAAATCAATCACAATTTCCAGAGTTCTCTGCTGTTGTCTCTGTTGTCATCTATCCATTCACTGATATATATGGAAAACTTCCCACAGGCTCAGTACCGTACTCCCACTCACTGGGAATGTAAGAGTGAGCAGCATGAAGTTTATGTAAGAGTTAGGTGAGGCAAAAAGACAGGGATTGCTTTTTCGTCCTGTGAAAACCACATCAACTGCAGAGAGGCGTGCAGAAATAAAAGTTACATGGAACTGTGGAAGCACTTAACAGAGAACTCTGATGTAGACCTTAGTGACAGGAGAGGCTACTCTGTGAAAGGTAAGTCTTTTCTGAAGAGTATGTATGAGGCACCTCTGTGGAGAAGTAGGAAGAAAAGGCAGAGAATTTAGAGTAACTGACTCAAAAGACAGCACGTTTGAGATCCGTAAGTGAAGACAGCACAGTCTGAGAAATGTACCGGGCGAAGGTGTTGATAACGATTAAGAAGAACCGGATGAGACAGTCCTGGAGAGGTGAACTTTGGGAAGTATAAGGTTTAGGTGTTTAAGAGCAGCAGAAAGTTATTGAAGGGTTTTTAGAAGAGAAGTGAAATGATTGAATTTGCATTTGTGAAATTTCACTTTGACCTCCTGACAGGAGGTTGTGGGAAGAGAGGGAAAGTCAACTACTAAGAAGCTATTGGGGTGGCCTTGTAGTCAATGCTAATGGAACAAAGGGGATTCACAGGGAAGAAGGAATGGATGCATTTGAGAGATAATAATCGGCAGGAATTTAGAGTTATATCATCTGGCAATAGCTTTTAGAAACAGAGTTTTCATGGGGTGGAGTGGGTACATGCCTATAATCTCAGATTCTCAGAAGCTGAGGCAAAGGATGGCAAGTTCAAGGCGAGCCTCAGCAACTGAGTGAGGCCCTCAGCAACTTAGCGACACCCTGTTTCAAAAAATAAAAAGGGCTGTGGATGTAGCTCTGTGGAAAACTAACCCAGGATTCAATCCCTAGTCCCTCCACCAAAAAAAGAAAGAAAGAAAATAATTTCTGCTAATACAAAAGTTTAGGCAAAGTTAAGAAGCTATTTAATTTTGTATATCTTATTGTTTTAGAGTAAAGGCATGAACATTAGTAGCAGAATATATGAAGAAATTAAAATTAGACAATATTTTAGAAAATTCCAACATATAATAAAAGAAATATTCCAATGCATTTTTAATGTGCATATCAGAAAGTGTGTTGTCTTTTAATCAAATGTTTCATCTTCATAAAAGAATCTTAGTAAAGGAGTAGAAAGAAAAGGCAGAGAATTTAGTCACAGAGTACATGCTTATATGTCTTTTAAAAACTATGATCTTAAAACATAAAGATAGAAAAATATAAAATAAAAGCACGAAAACATGCTTTTATATTTTTCTTTTCAAAGAATATGAGTGATAAAATTTAGAGGGGGGACCAGTTTCTTGCTTTAGTAAGCTGGATCACAGTGCTTTTACTGTAAAAGCAATACATTTAAGTTTAAATTTTAGGATATTGACGGCATTGAAGAATTTCAAATAATGCTGTCTCCAAAACTCAAATCATATGTCCTGGGATTCAGTAACATTGGAGTTCAGTAATTTTTGTATGCAGACATAGATTTATTAAGATTAGTCATCTAGCACCACCTTCTGGTTAAATAATATTTTTTTATTCTCTCCTCCCTACAAATACTTACTGAAATGAATATTATGATTTTGGCGCCACCTACTGGATTATTTTTTCTAAAAATGAATACAGAGTTGCTGGAAAATCAGATGGTTACATTTGTAAGAGCATGATTTCTAATCACTCTAGGAAGTACTATAATATGTTGGAAGTAGTTAGAATCTACCTTATAAGAATTTTTCTAAATTATTCACATAATATTCAAAAAATTATTATGTATTCTTGTTATTCTTGTCGAGAAAGAGACTATGTGTCCCTTTGGTGACCCATTCTTTACTTCTTTTGCTGTTCCCATGCAAACCATAGCCTGATAAGAAATAGCCCTCTTATAGTGTAAAAACAAAATAAACTGATATTTGGGCATGCTTGACTAGATTGTTTCTTAAGTCTTAAAATTCTACAAAATAGTTCTAGCCCCACTTTATTACCTAGGAAGTAGAGATGTGGTGTAGTTGTGTCTAGAGTTGCCTATGATAAAGTAGAATACAAAAACAGTTTGAGAAGTTATTTTTAGACCAATGTCTCTGCTTTTTCTTCTCTGCCTTTTTTTTTTAATGCTTAAAAGGGGTTGGGGTATATGTGGAGGGTATATAAATGTAATTTTTAAAAACCTGTTAAATATTTTCTAATATTATTTTCTTGGGTGATCCAAGATGGCGGACTAGAGGGTGACTGCATCTCCTGTCACTCCAGAACCCAGGATTCAAGAAGGGGAGGCATTGAGAGACTCGGACTAAAATAGAACCACGGGGTCAGTCACCCCCAGGTGGCAGGCCCGGACAGGGGCGGCTCCTCAGAGCAGGGCAGGGCAGCTGGAGTCTTCCCCAGGCAGCCCTGCTCCCTCTGGCGGCGGGCTCCTTTCATGGCCAGCTACTTGGAGCAGGCCACCCAATGAGAGCCTTTCTGAACAGAGCTAGTTCCAAGTTCGGAGCCACGGTGAACTCCAGCCCACAGGCAGCCTCTGGGACCAGTGCAGGGAAGCCAGAGACTTCTCCAAGGAGCCCTGCCCCCTCCAGTGGCAGGCACCACCCATGGGGCAATCCAGAATGGTGGACTAGAGGGTGACTGCATCTCCTGTCACTCCAGAACCCAGGATTCCAGATGGGGAGGCTTTGAGAGATTCCGACTAACATAGAGCATCGGGGTGAGTCTCCCCCACAGAGTGAAGCTCGGCCCGAGCGGCAGGTCCGGACAGGGGCAGCTTCTCAGAGCAGGGCAGGGAAGCTAGAGACTTCCCAAGGCAGCCCTGCTCCCTCCAGCAGTGGGCTCCTTCCACAACAAGCTTCTCGGAGCAGACCGCCCAGTGAGAGCCTTTCTGCACAGAGCCAGCTCCAAGTCCCAGAGCCAGCGGTGAGCTCTGGCCCACAGACAGCCTCTGGGACCAGGGCAGGGCAGCCAGAGACTTCTCTAGGCAACCCTGCTCCCTCTGGCAGCAGTCTCCTTCCATGGCCAACTTCTTGGAGAAGACAGCCCAGTGAGAGCTTTTCTGCACAGAGGCAACCCCAAGCCCTGAACCCAGTGGCGGGCCCTAGCCCGCAGGTGGCTTCTGGGACCAGGGCAGGACAGCAAGAGGCATTCCCGAGCAGCCCAGCTCCCTCTGGTGGTGGCAGGCCCTGCCTAAAGCCAGCTTCTAGGAACAGGCCCGCCAAGTGAGAGGATTTCCACACAGAACCAGCCCCCAGCCCTGGACCCAGTAGCAGGCTAGGGGCACCTTTCTTCAGAAGTACTGCAATATCAAGCTCCTCTTAAGACTTCAGGCTACTGAAGGCTGGGAGGTCATATACTGGAAATCTACAGGGATACTATAAGCAAATAGAAGAAATCTGCAATATCTCAGAGTCCCACTGATATTTGACCAATATGAGAAAACAAGGGAAGAAAATGTCCCAAACAAACCTAGATACTATATCAATAAAACCCAATGACAGCACAGCAGAAGAAATGTCAGAAAGGGAGTTCAGAATGTACATAATTGAAACAATCAAGGAAGCAAACGTGGAGATGAAAGAGCAAATGCAGGCATTAAATGATTGCACCAATCAACAGTTAAAAGAGCAAATACAGGAAGCAAAAGATCATTTCAATAAAGAGTTAGAGATACTGAAAAACAAACAAACAGAAATCTTTGAAATGAAGGAAACAATAAACCAACTAAAAACTCCGTAGACAGCATAACCAATAGGATAGAACACCTGGAAACAGAACCTCAGACATTGAAGACAAAATATTTAGTATTGAAAACAAAGTTGACCAAACAGAGAAGATGGTGAGAAATCATGAACAGAATCTACAAAAATTATGGGATATGATGAAAAGGCCAAATTTAAGAATTATTGAGATTGAGGAAGGCTTTGAGAAACAAACCAAAGGAATGAACAATCTATTCAATAAAATAATATCAGAAAATTTCCCAAATCTGAAGAATGAAATGGAAAACCAGGTACAAGAGGCTGATAGGACTCCAAATATACAAAATTACAACAGACCCACACCAAGGCACATTATTATGAAAATATCTAACATACAAAATAAAGACAGAATTTTAAAGGCTGAGAGAGAAAAGAATCAAATTATATTCAGGAGGAAACCAATAAGATTATCACAAATTTTTCAATCCAGACCCTAAAAGCTAGAAGGGCCTAGAACAACATTTACCAAGCCCTGAAAGAAAATGGATGCCAACCAAGAATCTTATACCCAGCAAAACTTACTTTCAGATTTGACAATGAAATAAGATCCTTCCATGATAAACAAAAGTTGAAGGAATTTACAAAAAGAGAGCCAGCATTACAGAACAATCTCAGCAAAAATTCCATGAGGAAGAGATGAAACACAATGATGCAAATCAGCAACAGGAGGAACTAGCCTAAAGGAATAGCCAAATAAAGGAGAAACCAAATCATGTCAAAAACAAAAATGAGTTGAATGACTGGAAATCATATCACAATAATAACCCTGAATGTTAATGGCCAGAACTCGTCAATCAAAAGACATAGACTGGCAGATTGGATTAAAAAGAAAAATCCAACAATATGCTGCTTACAAGAGACTCATTTCATAGAAAGAGATACCCATAGAATAAAGGTGAAAGGATGGGAAAAACATACCATGCACATGGACACAGTAAAAAAGCTAGAGTATCCATCCTCATTTCAGATAACATGGACTTCAAGCCAAAACTAGTCAGAAGAGATAAAGAAGGACATTACATACTGCTTAAGGGAAGCATAAATCAGCAAGACATAACAATCATAAATATCTATGCTCCGAACATTGGCTCATCCATGTACGTCAAACAAATCCTTCTTAATTCCAGAAATCAAATAGACCACAACAAAATAATACTACGTGATTTTAACACACCTTTCTCACCACTGGATAGATTTTCCAAACAAAAATTGAATAAAGAAACGATAGATCTCAATAACACAATCAATAATTTAGACTTAACGACATATATATAGAATATACCATCCAACAAAGAACGAATACACTTTCTTCTCAGCAGCACATGGATCCTTCTCTAAAATAGACCATATTTTATGCCACAAAGCTGCTGTTAGCAAATACAAGAAGATAGAGATACTACCTTGTATTCTATCAGATCATAATGGACTGAAATTAGAAATAAATGACAGAATAAAAAAACAGAAACTTCTCCAATACCTGGAGATTAAATAATGCACTATTATATGATGAAAGAATAACAGAAGACATCAGGAGGGAAATAAAATATTTCTTAGAAGTAAACGAGAACAAAGTCACATAATATCAAAATCTCTGGGACACTATGAAAGCAGCACTTAAAGGAACATTTATTTCATGGAGTGCATTCAACAAAAGAAGAAAAAAAATCAACAAATAAATGACTTAACACTACAGCTGAAAGCCAGAGAAAAAGAAGAGCAGACCAACACCAAAAGTAATAGAAGTCGGGAAACAGTTAAAATCAGAGCCGAAATCAACAAAATGAAACAAAAGAAACAATCAGAAAAAATTAACAAAATAAAGAGTTATTTCTTTGAAAAATAAACAAAATTGATAAACCCTTAGCCACACTAACAAAGAGAAAGAGGGAGAAAACTCAAATTACTAAAATTCAGAATGAACAAGAAAATATCACAACAGACACGAGTGGAATACAAAACATAATTAGAAGCTATTTTGAAAATCTATATTCCAACAAAACAGAAAACCTCAAAGACATCAACAAGTTTCTAGAGACATATGAATTACCGAAAATGAATGAGGAAGATATACACAACTAAATAAATCAATTTCAAGCAATGAAATAGAAGAGGTCATCAAAAGCCTACAAACAAAGAAAAGTCCGGGACCAGATGGGTTCTCAGCCGAGTTCTACAAAACCTTTAAAGAAGAGCTCATTCCAATACTCCTCAAAGTATTCCATGAAATAGAAGAGGAGGGAACCCTCCCAAACTCATTCTATGAAGCCAATATCACCCTGATACCTAAACCAGACAGAGACACATCGATGAAAGAAAATTTCAGACCAATATCCTTAATGAACATTGACATAAAAATTCTCAACAAAATTTTAGCAAATCACACACAGAAATATATTAAAAAGATAGTGCACCACGATCAAGTGGGTTTTATCCCAGGGATGCAAGGTTGGTTCAACATCCGGAAATCAATAAATGTCATTCACCATATCAACAGACTTAAAGTTAAGAATCACATGATTATTTTGACAGATGCAGAAAAAGCATTCGATAAAATACAGCAGTGCTTCAAGCTCAAAACACTAGAAAAAAATTGGGATAGTGGGAACATTCCTTAACATTGTAAAGGCCATTTATGTTAAGCCCACGGCCAATATCATTCTAAATGGTGAAAAACTGAAAGCATTCCCCCTAAAAACTGGAACAAGACAGGGATGCCCTCTTTCACCACTTCTATTCAACACCATCCTTGAAACTCTAGCCATAGCAATTAGACAAACCAAAGAAATTAAAGGGATATGAATAGGAAAAGAAGAACTCAAACTATCCCTGTTCATTGATGACATGATTATATATTTAGAGGAATCTGGAAATTCCACCAGAAAACTTTTAGAACTCATAAGTGAATTCAGTAAAGTAGCAGGTTACAAGATCAATGCTCACAAATCCAATGCATTTTTATACATACGTGATGAATCTTCAGAAAGAGAAATTAGGAAAACTACCCCATTCACAATAGCATCGAAAAAAATAAAATACTTGGGAATCAATCTTACAAAAGAGGTGAAAGACCTCTACAATGAGAACCACAGAACACTAAAGAAAGTAATTAAAGAAAACCTTAGAAGATGGAAAGATCTCCCATGTTCTTGGATAGGAAGAATTAATATTGTCAAAATGGCCATACTACCAAAATGCTATACAGATTCAATGCAATTCCAATTAAATCCCAATGATGTACCTTACAGAAATAGAGCAAGCAATTATGAAATTCATCTGAATGAATAAGAAACCCAAAATAGCTAAAGCAATCCTCAGTAGAAAGAGCTAAGCAGGGGGTATCACAATACCAAGTCTTCAACTCTACTATAAAGCAATAGTAACAAAGACAGCATGGTATTGGTACCAAAATAGACAGGTAGATCAATGGTACAGAATAGAGGACACGGACACAAACCCAAATAAATACAATTTTCTCATACTTGACATAGGGGCCAACCTATGCAATGGAGAAAAGATAGCCTCTTCAACAAATGGTGCTGGGAAAACTGGAAAACCATATGCAACAGAATGAAATTAAACCCCTATCTCAGCCTGCACAAAAATCAACTCAAAATGGATCAAGGACCTCAGAATCAGACGAGAGACCCTGCATCTTACAAAAGGAAAAGTAGATCCAAATCTTCAACTTGTTGGCTTAGGATCAGACTTCCTTAACAGGACTCCCATAGCCCAAGAAATAAAAGCAAGAATCAACAACTGGGATAGATTCAAACTAAAAAGCTTTCTCTCAGCAAAGGAAACTATCAGTAATGTGAAGAGAGAGCCTACAGAATGGGAGAATATCTTTGCTACTCATACTTCAGATAGAGCGCTAATTTCCAGAATCTATAAAGAACTCAAAAAACTCTATACCAAGAATACAAATAATCCAATCAACAAATGGGCTACTGAAATGAACAGACACTTCACAGAAGAAGATGAACAAGCAATCAACAGATACATGAAAAAATGTTCAACATCTCTAGTAATAAGAGAAATGCAAATCAAAACTACCCTAAGATTCCATCTCACCCCAATTAGAATGGTGATTATCAAGAACACAAGCAACAATAGGTGTTCGCGAGGATGTGGAGAAAAAGGTCCACTCATACATTGCTGGTGGGGTTGCAAAATAGTGCAGCTACTCTGGAAAGCAGTATGGAGATTCCTCAGAAAGCTTGGAATGGAACCACCATTTGACCCAGCTATCCCACTCCTTGGCCTATACCCAAAGGACTTAAAATCAGCATACTACAGAGATACAGCCACATCAATGTTCACTGCTGCTCAATCACCATAGCCAGATTGTGGAACAAACGTAGATGTCCTTCCATTGATGAACGGAGGATAAGGAAACTGTGGCGCATATATATATATATATACACACACACACACACACACACACACACACACACACACAATGGAATATTACTCTGCCATAAAGAATGATAAAATTATGGCATTTGCAGGCAAATGGATGAAATTGGAGAATATCATGCTAAGTGAGATAAGCCAATCTCAAAAAAAACAAAGACGAATGATCTTGCTGATAAGCAGATAATGACATATAATGGTGGGTGGAAGGGGTTAGCATTAGGCTTAGGGTTAGGTTTAGGGTTAGGGTTAAGGGGGGGGCAAGAATGGAGGAAGGAAGGATTTTATAGAGGGAAAAGAGGGGTGGGAGGGGTGAGGGGGGGAAGGAAAAAAATAACAGAATGAATCAAACAACATTACCCTGTGTAAATCTGTGATTATACAAATGGTAGGCCTTGGCTCCATGTACAAACAGAGAAACAACATTTATTCCATTTGTTTACAATTAAAAAAATATATTATTTTCTTTTCAAAAATTTGTGGCTTTTAATCAAATTGCTTTGTTTCTTGTATTAATTTTTCCACAGGCTGCATGCCACATTCTCTATTTGTTGTCCATAACTGTTTTATGCCTAATTTTCTCTAAGAACAACCACAATATTCAAATCTCCCTTTTTAATATTTGGACAGAAAAGTCCCAAGGAAGGGAAAATAATGTGTTGCTAGTGTCCTCATGTGTCAATTAAATTCACCTAAAGAAAAGCATGCTAAAATTTCTAATAAATTAAGAGCAGATTTTTCAGTTATTAACACTAATCCTTTTTAATGTGGTTTAATTTAAGATTTTAATTATTCTTTTAAAATGTTCTTTTAACTGCAGGTATACACCAGTCAGATCCTCCTGTCTAGCTGGCAGGGAAGACTCTCTTATGAAGAAGGTGGTGGCCTGGCAAGGAGCAGGTAGATGTGGCCCTCCCCCTTCATTTACAGAAAAACCTTCCTGGAGCAGGACAGAAAAATGCCAAGCAGGAAGGCCAAGCTAACAAGAAGATATGACAGAAGCAAATATCCTCCTAAATGTCCTCATTATGAAACCAAATAGTAATCTTTTTTCAGTGTGCTGTCTTCAGGTTCTGTTTGAAATTAAAGGAGTGCTAGAACTAGGGATGTGGCTGAGTGGTAGGGTGCTTGCCTGCCTAGCATGCAACTGACCCTAGGTTCAGTCCCCATAACCACAGAAAAGGCCAAAAAAAAAAAAAAAAAAAAAAAAAAAGAAAAAGAAAAAGAACTACTAATATAGTATTCCAACTGAAGGAAATTGAGACCTACAAAACCCTCAGATAAAAAGGGAGCACAGGAATCTGACCTGTTGCAATCTTCCTTATCTACCAAAATCCCCCTGCCCGCCAAAGGTAAGCCCGCCAAAAGTAACTGACCAACTCCTCCCGTGACCTGGCCCTGCTAAACCCTTTACAACTCAGATGCTTGTTGTAACCTGCTACCATTTTTCCTCTTGAAAATGTGTCACTCCACTGCTTAATAATTGCTGATCCATTGAGGTCTGTCTCTCTTTCTTTTTCTTTTTGAATTCTCTTTTATTTGCTTTCATTTGGTGCTGAAATCCGGGATGGGGTTTGGAGCTCTCTACCCCTCCCTGTCCTAACATAGCTCTACTGTCTTTTCTCTTCTCCCTTCCATTTCTTTCCTTCTTTCCTCCTGATAGAAGGAGACCCTTCACATCTCCAAATCCACTAAAGCTCAACAGCAACTGGTACACCACCCCAAATTGACTCCAATCCTGAGTTATATTTTGCTGCCTTATTGCCAAGTAGACGGGTCCTTTACTGGTGATGGAGGCATCCTCCTTCTGACCATAGCCTCTCCAACTTCTTCCTTCTCTTAAGTAGTCAGACCTCCTGATCAGAGGCTGCTGCTTCCTGCCATTTTGTTTCCATTCAGCACCAGGCTTCTCATTCTTCAGTAAAGTAATATCTCCTCCAGTCTCTCACAGAGGCGCCCTGCCCAAGACACTCGCCTTCTGGCTCATCCTGACTCCAGGGGCCCTCCACCACTGGGAGGCAGGAGGGGACACCCTCTCATTCTACAGTGGAACTCTGTCCCATGACAGGAGATATCAAGGGATGCTTTGATCTCAACCCCTACCCTGGTCAAATCTTTCCAACTTGGGGACTACTCCCACTTAGGTTGTCTTATTAAAAATTTCAAAACTCTTCACCTCCAATCCGACATCAAAAATAAATGCCTTGTTAGGCTGCAGACAGAGATCTGGCTGCGATCTAAATAAGATATTCTAGGTCAATGGCTCAAATTCAGAATTCAGAACCTTTGACCTCAAAATTTCCCAAGACTTAGACAATTTTCTCCAACAAATGTCAAATGACCTAAGGTTCTTTACCTTTGGCTTTCTTTTACCTTCACTGAAGGCCCTCATTTTGCCAATCTTGCTCTGCTCTACAATTAATTCTCACTGACTCCCTGCTTCATAAGCCCACTAGATCAGGTCCTGATTCCCAGCTCTCTTCTTCATTTACTGTCCCTGAAATAGCAGACGAATCCACATCAAAAGTAAGTAAAGCTGGAGGCTGTTAGGGAAAGTTTCATAGACAGGAATGTTTGATAATTATCAACAGAGACTGTCAGAGTCACAAACTTTTTTTAGTCAATATGAGACCTACAAATCTTCCTATCATCCTACATAGGCAGACTTGATCTATTTCTATGTTTGCTAGTATGATAATCTAGCCCCAATATTTATCCCTCATATTGGTCTAAAATATGCAATGTTGCACATAAAAGTTCTAACTAATTTTACTAAGAAAACCCTAATTGACAGATAAAGGGATCTCTATTAAACACAGAGGTAATGCCAAAAGGGCATTTTGCAAAAATTGAATGGCATTAGACATTAGATGTCTTAATTGTAGCTCATGAGGACATCTGTGATATTATAAAAGCTAAATGTTGTATATAATAATTTTATCAAATTGGCCCATTATGTTGACCCCCACATGCTTTCTTTCCCAAGAAGCAATTTACCTACAGTCCTACCTGGCCTCTGTGAACAGGATATGTCCCATTCCTTAGCAAACTCCCTGTTCACTGAAGGAGAAATGCAGGCACAAAATAATGTTAATAAGAGGAACCCAAGTTTCTCTGAAGGAGGAGACTTTTGCAACCCAATTCTGAAACTCTGGGAGATAAGTAGTTCCTGCTAGTCATAAAACCTGTAAGAATGTACGGTTAGAAATTCGATTAGGACTAGTCAACATGGGCCATGGTGATCTAGAGTTGCCATGACAGTAGGGACTTGAAAGTCAGATGTCACTCTGCTGTCAGTAAAAAGTCAAGAGGTGGGTCAGATCCCATTTCAGGGAATGTCAGTCTTGACTAGATTCAGTTTCTTTTCTGTGGGAAAAAATTTGGTGTATGGGACAGAGGAAGACTTAAGACAACTGAAGGCAGCTGGCCAGGGCCACTCCCCAGTGTTGCACAAAGGTCTCATGTCCCAAGTCTAACCCCAACCATCCTCAGGGGTACCAAATATTGACCACTCTCTGTTTCTGTTTCTGATTGATTTGGCCCAATGGTGAAGGGCACCCTCACTTAATGAATCTTGGACCCTAAGATGAAATTTCAGTCTGATCTGAGGTCTTTGGGAAAGAGGTGACCCATTAATCCCCACAGTGTGAGCCAAGTAAAAGCTTCCTCTTCAGAAATGCTTCTTCACCAATTCTGCTCATACTATCTGCCTTTAAAAAGGGATCCATCATGAGAGATTCTCAAGATAGAGCTTTCCTAGTTTTATAATTAGACTACCTTCCCTACATTTTCATAAGACACATTTTTTTCTGAACTCCCCTCATCTGGCAAGAAAAAGGCCAGAAAATCTGTCTCACTTAATTAGAGTAAAACTACCTCTCATCTGTCCTAGTTCAGGAATCCAAATAATTTATTTTCTCTACTGGAGATATCACCCAGAGCACTAACAGGTTAGTCTCCCACTTCAAATTAAGGAGCATAATATGAAATCATGGTCCTGTGAGTATGAGGACCGAAAAGGACAAAGGGAACATGTAAGAAATTTAAGGGCACAACTAGCTGGCAAATATCCTCCTTTAAATTAAAATAGTTATAAAGAAATTAGTTAGTATACTCCATTCTGATTGAGGCCCCAGACAGAGGTCATGGAAGGAAAGTCAGAAACTGCTGACCACAAGAGTCTCTGGGATTGGGGAGATGTCCCCTAGCAGAGGAGAGAGTTTTCTCAGCATAGACACCCATGTTCTGTTTTCTTTCATTTGTTTTGTTGTTGTTGTTGCTGCCGCTGTTTTATTTCGGAGGGTAGCCTCGTCCTCAAAAGTAATGAATGACCTATCACAGCTGAGATAAAGGAGATTCCTAATAATTTTCTGCATCCAAACCTAGCCTGATTACCAACTGGGGAAATGAAAAATAATTTAAATGACCTATGCATGAAACAGCAGCTTCCCTTACTTCTCAGCTTCTGCCATATCTCTATCTATCCAAGGTTTACCGAGCCTATAGAGCTTACAAGACTTCTAAGGTCTTGCAGAGGTGATTGCCCCAAACTGGTGTGAGACCAAAAGAAAAAAAAAAAGTGTCACTTTTTAAATTTCAGCCTAAATGACTGGCTATCTTATCTGCTCTTGCACTCTACCATTCTGCTTTCTTAACAAGTTCTCCTTAAACACTACAGAACAGGAAGGGAAAATAGAAGGATCAAGTCTTTTTTACCTAGATAATCTTTACCTAAGAATATCTAAACTGATTCTAATTTGAACCAAAAAGTGCACTCTGACCTGATAAAGATATCCTTCATGCTCCTTTACTGATAATGGCAGTGTCATTTTTTAAACTCTTGCTTTTTAAAATTCTATAATTTGAGCTTATAGTTTTATGGTGAATTCACACTTGATCCTGCACACCTAAATTAAAATATTTTTCTGATCAGTCTTATTTTATCTAACTATAAAGGTTTTTACACTATGTCTTTGTTCAGAGGCCAAATTTTCAAGGATTAGCTCTCAAATACATTGGAGAATCTCCTTTTACAAAATCCTGAAAAAGGATATAGACGTGGTGATGTTGGGAATAAATCTGATAGTCGTTGAGGACAAAATGGCCACATGAATCTTTGATCTCAGTGTCCACCATGGCTGTTAGACTTTACATCAAGCATTTCCAACTGCACAAGCCTCTGGATTTAAGTCATAATATGAAAGTCTGATGAACTCTATTTTAATTTCTGATAGTTTAAATCTAATGGAGGCTTGAAAAAACATCTATATTGTTACCTCCTACCTGGAGATCTACTTATAAAGAGCTACAAGACTAATATTCCATTATGTATATATACCACAGTTTCTTTATCCATTCATCTGTTGAAGGGCATCTAGATTGGTTCCACAATCTGGCTATTGTGAATTGAGCTGCTATAAACATTGATGTGGCCGCATCACTGTAGTATGCTGATTTTAAGTCCTTTGGATATAAACTGAGAAGCACGATAACTGGGTCAAAAGGTGGGTCCATTCCAAGTTTTCTGAGGATTCTCCACACTGCTTTCCAGAGTGGCTGCACCAATTTGAAACTCCACCAGCAATGTAAAATTGGAGAATATCATGCTAAGTGAAATAAGCCAATCCCAAAAAAACAAAAGCCCAATGTTTTCCCTGATAAGTGGATGATAATATATAATGGGGGTGGGGGACTGGGGGGTGAGAGAAAAATGTAGGAACTTTAGATTATGTAGAAGGAAATGAGGGGGGGCTAATGAAAAATGGTGGAATGAGACAGGCATCATTACCCTATGTATAGTATGATTACACGAATGATATGAATCTACACCATGTACAATCATAGAAATGAAATGATGTACCCCATTTGTGTACAATGACTCAAATGTAGTCTGTAAGAAATTTAAAAAATGAATAAATAATTTTAAAAATACAGCTAAAGGATCTCTCTTTCTTCTCTGTCTTATGTATGTGTGCACACCTATGTATTATGTTGTGTGTCTACATATGTGCTTACATCCACATATCATGTGTATGATATCAAAATTGGCATATAAACGAGCACTCCTAAATTAAAATCTAAATGAGAAATGGATTCAAATACTTTTAGTTCATGTGACATAAAAAATTCAATTTAAATTAGGTAAACAGATGGGAGTAAAGATGTCTTCAAAATTACTAACACAAGTGTTTCTAGGTGGTCAGATAATTAGCAGAGTGTTGGTTTCCATAAAATGTCTAGAAAATAATATCAATTGTTTCTAGGATTTTTCTTCAACAGGGAAGAAATAGCTAGTGCTGTTAACTACACTTGTCTGATATCTTGGATTTTCCAATTAAAAATGAGTAAATTAGATAAAACATCAATGTCAATGGAATTAATCATAAATGTGTTTGTTAGAGACATACCATTTGTTTACAAATTTAAAGTGCTAAAATATCAACTGCTAAATATAAAATCAAGTACTCTTGACTTCTTAAATTCCATAAGGTAATATATTTAAACATTAAATGTGTTTTTTATAAACTGTTAAATGAAAAAAGAGCTTAAGATTGCTTTGTTTCTGGGTCTTCACTAAAGCATGGTTACTAAAAGCTAAAGTTCTAACAGGTGTAATTCTATATGCAAAGGGTCCAAAAAGTTTCAGCTGTGTTTCAATTAAAGGGCTGCAAATAGCATAAAATATTTCATCTTATTAACAGGAGTAATTAGAAAAATTCAGAAATTTCATAAGCATTGTTTCAGAATGTGAATTTCAAAAGAGATCAATAGCTAGGAAAGATATGTAAGAAGGTTCTAGGTATTGAAATATGTTTTAGTATGAAAGTGGAAGGAAAACAAATGTTTCTGGATAAGAAAGTCTTGTGTGGTAAAGTAAAAAGTTGTAGAATGTTTAAGTAAGTTGCAGAAGGTTAGTGGAGGGTAAATTTCAAAAAATTTGTATGAAACTAAATTAGTCATACATAAGTACCACAATCAGTTAAACTTATGCAATTGTTTTTCCCTAAGGTCAAATGTTAATCTACTGATATAAACCAAAGTTTAATACTCTATGGGTTGGTACAGTAACAATGATTTCCTAGAACATTAATCTGGCCTTATCAAGATAATTTCTTGTGTCTGCTATGTTTTATTCTTTAGAAAAATGTAGTCTTAAATTAGGATTTGAACAACTCTGGTTAAACTACAACTGTTATTTTAGAGTATTACACTATGTTGCAGATTCTGAACTTTTCTTTGAAAGCTGAACTTGGTTAGTCCAAGAACAACAGTGTAATCATGGAACTGTTACTGGCTTCTTTGTCATATCTTCCAAGTATATAAGTCTTTAAAGTATAGGGTTTATAATTCCTTAAAGTGTAAGTTTAAAGTAAAGATTTAGGATGACAAAAATGTTTCTTGGTTCATAGCTATTATACAGACTAAATGTTTTTATTCTTGTTAGTTTTATTTCATATCTTTCTTATAAACCTCAACTATTTTCTGTTAGTGCCTTACAGAAAAATAATTTCTAGTATAACAAGTTAATTTGAGATAATGGGCCAACACCTACAGGACAGACAGGATGATGTAAGGCTAATTCCCAGTACTAATACTGACCCCAATTAAATAAAAGGAGTAAATAACTATACTGTTATAAACATTAAAGGTAAAACCCAGTACTCTTACTTTAAGATTGGTGAAACTGGCTTGCTAAATGTTTAAGACCAAAGCTTAGAGACTAAAGTTAAGAAAATAAAAGGGGGGGGGGAGAAAAAATGACCAATGTTTGGCTCTTCCCCTCTGAGTCAGCTCAAATCCAGGGAACAATAGGACTTCTCTAAAGGTTTTGTTACTTTGGGCCACAGGACCACCCAATCAGGAAGATCAATAAAATCCTGGAGAACAGAAAGCTGACCAGTGCACATGCTGCAAAGAGGAAGGTGGTTAGAGAGGGAGATGTCCTAATGCTTCTAAGGGCAGCCCCTGATCCATCCTGGAAGATGGCACTAAAGGAGTTAAGAGGCTGCTCTCAAGTCCCAAGTGTTACCCCCTGAGGGAGCTCTGCTGACTCTTAACAAAAGATAGGAGCAAGGTCAATTTGACCAGCTTATTCTTAAGCACCTCGCAAAAACAATTATAACCAAATTACAGCCATACCTAGGCAATTAAAAGTAAAGATGATAGTTCTTTTAACGGAACTTAAGATGTACACGTGCATCAACCCCACCACCCTGGTGACCCCCAAATTCTGAGGAATTTTTCCTTTGTGAAGCTTCTATTTACTCCTGCCTACCAAAAATTGGACTGGCCTCTGTACCTTGATCTTCCTTACTACTCGAGTTGATGTTTTACCTAACAACCAAAGTATGCCTATCCTGATAATAGCACATGTAAGACGCAAGAGAGCCCTTCAGTTTATTCTCTTACTTATAGGGCTAGAAATATCCACCAGGATTGGCACAGGAGCTGTAGGATTAGGCACCTCTATTCACTACAATAAAAAGTTGTCAGTACAGATTATTGAAGATATCCAACAGTTCATCAATCCAGTCCCAACTTTACAAAATCAACTGGATTCCCTGGCATCTATTGTCCCCTAGAATGAGGTGACCTCTGCCTCTTCCTCAGGGAAGAATGTTGCCTCTGTGTTAATAAGTCAGGAATAGTAAGGAATAAGATGAGAAAGCTAAAGGAACTAGCTGCTGACCAAGCAACCATCTCCTCCTCCCTGGGATCGTGGGGAGGACTGCCAACCTGGATTTGGCCCACTCTGACCCCCATTCTCCTGATTATCTTATTCCTTTCCCTTCTTCCATGTTTCATTAATCTTTTTCAGAGGTTTCTAACAGAACATGTCTCTGCCACCTCCAGGGCCACCACCCAAGAACATGTGAAAACTATGTTCCTCCTTCAGACTCTAGATGTCCTTTCTCAGCAGGAAATGGCTAGATAGGATGAAGTCAGCTGAACTCATTCTTTTAGAGTCCAGAATAAAGGAAATGGAGACTTACAAAACCCTCAGGGTAAAAGGGAGCTCTGGAATCTGACCTGTCGCAATCTCCCTTATCTGGTAAAATCCCCCTGCCAGCCAAAACTGGCCAACTCCTTCTGTGATGACCTGGCCCTGCTAAACCCTATACAACCCAGACTCTTGATGTAGCCCATCACTACTTTCCCTCTTGAAAATGTGCCATTCTGTTGCTTAATAAAGCATTACTGATCCATCGAGATCTGTCTCCATTTCTTTTTCTTTTTGTATTCTCTTTCATTTGCTTTCACCAAGTATATTTATTAACAGAGTATGTACAGTGGGATGATCTTAGTTGGTTGCCCTACGTCACCTTGATAGGGAATGGAGAGATGCAAGTGGTAAGAAAACGTGGTTAAAGGAATAATTCTATAAAATGGGCCCATTGTGCTCACTCCCATAAGCTTTCACTTTTAAAAAGCAATTTACTGCATCCCTGCCTGGTTTCACTGGACAGAATATGTTTCAGTCCACAGAAACCTACCTATTGTCCACAAAAGAAATGAGGGCCAGAAATAATGCCAATAAGAAGAACACAAGATACCCTGAAAGAGAAGACTTTTGACTGGTACACAGAGCAGGTTCCTGCATTCAGGATGATAGGATAATTCCCCTAACCATAAAATCTATAAGAATAGGTTCCAATTAGAACTGATCAGCATAGGCCAAAATTACCTAAAGTGGTCATGGCAATGAGGACTTGGAAGTCTGATGTCATCCTGCTGCCAGTCAAAAGTCAAGATGTGGACTTGAGTGGGACACTCTGGAAACTTCCCTGGGACCCCCAATAGAACTGAAGGACAAGATGGGGGCATGCTGTCCTGCTAAGGGGACACACTTTCTCCCTTGAGAGTGTCCGCTTTCTCCTTTCCTATCCTTCTAATAAATGCATGCCTATAACTCTGAGTGAGTTGTCTGAAAGCTTTCTGACTTGATCATAAGAATTGCAGTTTGTGGGCAGAGGGGTTTTGATGCTATCTCCATTTCCCAAATGCTGTAATGCTCTCAGTTCATTTTTCAATTATAAAATTAAAATTTTTACATATGCTTTCCTTTCTTCCCAGTGCTTATAACTTTCAAATAAAATTATAAATTTAGAAATTTGTTATAAATATGCGACATAAATATCAAAAATCATGATATCCATACTTGTCATATTGTTGAAAAAAATTAATCCATGTGTTCAGTAAGTGTTCCTTAAAGTTACAGTATGTGTTCAAAAAGTTTAAGTGGTTTTCCAAGTAATCTGATTCCATGTGCCAGTTGTAACACAAAAAGATAGAAATGTGGAACTTTCCACGGGTTTTATTGTTTAAGATGATGCTGTAATTCAGTGTTATGATAAAATAAGATGATCGAGTTAAAGCATCAGTGTACTCACCAGGGGCATCTGTATTCCTCAGATAAGAGATGCTTGAAAAATTTACTTTGTGAGAAAGAACACTGGATTTACATTTTTCTCCTTTGTAAAAAAGTGAAGTTATAAAAGCAGATAATTTTTTTCAGGAACTGGTTTTTCAGTTGCCACTATCTAAAAATTGTCTTCTTTGAAACACTGATTCAACTTTTGATCTTCCTGTGATTGTGAAAGACTCAGACGAGTTCACATTTATTCTAGTGAACTTATCTGTTCTCTTTAGTCATACATGACAGTAGAATCTATTTCAATATATTTATTCAAGCATGGGACATATCTTATTCAACTTCTAAATATACACTTTCAGCATCTTTGTCAATAATCACTAGAGCCACTTAATTTTGTTGTATAGAAATTTTGAAAGACATACCCTTTCAGCCCCATCTCAGTGCCTTGAACTGTAACACTTCTAAAATTCTAATTGAACACTATTACACGTTGTTGGAAATTTATCTAAAGACTAAGTATACTTTCATATAACATTAGAAGAGTTGTTTGCTTTCATTTTTTCTTTTTTTATTATTATTTTTATTTAGCTTTTAATGTTTTACAGACTGCATTTTGATTCATTGTACACAAATGGGGTACATAATTTCATTTCTATGGTGGTACACAATGCAGATTCATACCATTCATGTTATCATACATGTACATAGGGTAATGATGTCTTTCTCATTGCACCATTTTTCATACCCCCTCCCTCTCATTTTCTTCTACATATTCTAAAGTTCCCCCATTATTCTCTCATTCCTCACCCCCACCCCCATCCTCCACTTATCAGGGAAAACATTTGGCCTTTGTTTTTTGGGGCTTGGCTTATTTCACTTAGCATGATATTCTCCAATTCCGTCCATTTATTTGCAAATGCCATAATGTTATTCTTCTTTATTGCCAAATAGTATTCCATTGTGTATATATACCACATTTTCTTTATCCATTCATCTGTTGAAGGACATCTAGTTTGGTTCCACGATCTAGCTATTGTGAATTGAGCTTCTATGAACATTGATCTGGCTGCAACAGTGCAATATGCTGATTTTAAGTCCTTAGGGTATAAACCAAGGAGTGGGATAGCTAGGTCAAATTCTGGGTCCAATCCAAATTTTCTGAGGATTCTCCAGACTGCTTTCCAGAGTGGCTGCACCAATTTGCAACTCCACCAGCAATGTAAAAGTGTGCCTTTTTCCCCACATCCACCCCAACATCTATTATTGTTTGTGTTCTTGATAATAGCCATTCTAATTGGAGTAAGATGAAATCTTACAGTTGTTTTAATTTGCATTTCTCTAATTACTAGAGATGTTGAACACTTTTTCATATATTTATTCATTGCCTTTGTGTCTTCTTCTGTAAAGTGTCTGTACAGTTCCTTGGCTCATTTATTGATTGGGTTCTTTGTATTTTTGTTGTAAAGTTTTGTAAGTTCTTTATAAATTTTGGAGATAAGTGCTCTATCTTAAGTGCATGTGGAAAAGATTTTCTCCCCCTCTGAACACTCTCTCTTCATATTCTTGATTGTATCCTTTGCTGAGAAAAAACTTTTTAGTTTGAGTCCATCCCATTTATTGATTCTTGCTTTGATTTCTTGTGCTTTGGGAGTCTTATTGAGGAAGTCCGATCCTAAGCCAACATGATGAAGAGTCAGGCCTACTTTGTCTTCTATTGGGTGCAGGGTCTCTGGTCTAATTCCTAGGTCTCTGATCCATTTTGAGTTGAGTTTTGTGCAGGGTGAGAGTTAGAGGTTTAATTTCATTTTACTGCATATGGATTTCCAGTTTTGCCAGCACCATTTGTTGAACAGGCTATCTTTTCTCCATTGTATGTTTCACCACTTCTATTCAACATCACCCTTGAAACACTTGCCAGAGCAATTAGACAGACTGAAGAAATTTAAGGGATAGAAATAGGAAAAGAAGAACTAAAGCTGTCACTATTTGCTGATGACATGATCCTATATTTAGAAGATCCAAAAAACTCCACTAGAAAACTTCTAGAACTAATAAATGAATTCAGCAAAGTAGCAGGATAATAAAATCAATATGCTTAAGTCTAATACATTTCTATTCATAAGTGATGAATCCTCTGAAAGAGAAATTAGGAAAACCACTCTATTCACAGTAGCCTCAAAAAAAAAAAAAAAAAACTTGGAAATTAATCTAACAAAAGAGGTGAAAGACCTCTACAATGAAAACTACAGAACATTAAAAAAAGAAATTGAAGAAAACCTTAGAAGATGGAAAGATCTCCCATGTTCTTGGATAAGCAGAATTAACATTGTCAAAATGGCCATTCTACCAAACACACTATACAGATTCAATGCAATTCCAATTAAAATCCCAATGACATTCCTCATAGAAATAGAGAAAGCAATCATGAACTTCATCTGGAAGAACAAGAGACCTTGAATAGCCAAAACAATCCTGAATAGAAAAAGTGAAACAGGAGGTATCACAATACCCAGACATTAAACTATATTACAGAGCAATAGTAACAAAAACAGCATGGTATTGGCACCAAAATAGACAGGCAGAGCAATGGTACAGAATAGAAGACATAGAGACAAAACCACATAAATACAGTCACCTCATACTAGACAAAGGAGCCAAAAATCATTTGTTCTTTAAGTGTATATTCAGAATGTCCTAAATGTAGCTATTTCTTTATTCTATTGATTTTAAGGTAATCTTTAAAAGACTTGCTTATGACTTTCAGATCTCCTAAATGTGATGTACCCCAGGAGATAACTACTAAACTTTTTTACTTTGTGCCTGTACTGATTCATCTGTTACCTAGCAATTTTCAAAGCTAGAATTCATTAATATCATATACAACTAGTGTGTCTTCCTAAAAAACTTTTCTTCTTAATCACCTCTGAATTACTTATAATGCCTAATACAATGTAATAGAGGAACATCTTGGAAATAGAGACATCATAAGAGATCTGAGATAGAATGATTCACTCTTTTCTGTGGAACCACTTTGAAGAAAGTCTTGGCCTTATATTGAAAATGACCTGAAATGTGCAGAGGTCAGCAAAGGTAAGAAGACTGAAGGTATAGAAAAAGCTCCAAACAGCAAAGGGTGAAGTTTAACTGATGGGTTGGTGGCATATTAGCTCCTACAGCTCAGGCAGCTGAAGGACTGGGTGGAGAAAGTAGAGAAGTGAGAAGAATAACAATCAACATCTGGGTTGATAAGCTTTACTACACTACAGTCTGAGCACTGAAATCTAAAAATTGTGCACTGACCATATTTAGATATATAATGTCATGTATGGTTCTGTTTCTCTGAATACGTCTTCTGTGGGGCTTCACGTTGATTTGCCTCCCTTTACCTAATCTCATTTCTCAATTTCATCTTTCTCATTTAGCATTGCCTTTTTGAATTGCACATTCCACCCACTGGTCTCTTGCTACTCCAGGCTAATGTGAAAATGTCCACTTAAATAACCCCTGACGGCCTGTAAAGCCATTTCTTGTGAACTCACTCTCTAACTTTCTTCTTATCTCTGCTATGTTCATAACACACATTAATCCAAAGGCAGCTTAGGATGAGGTCCATGCCTGTTATGATTTCCTGTGCCTTGTGATATCCCTCTTCTCCAGGCCCCTTCTTATCTATCCTGAATGCCTTTTTTGTTTTGTCCTTTGTGGTAGCAGTCTTATGACCTTAATTCTTATTCATCTTCCAGAACCAAGATTTATGTGGCAGCACCACTAGCCAGAAGTTCACCTCTGCCAGCTCTGCTTGAATCCAGCAATGATTAAGGGCCAATTTATCCAATGGTCCAGGAGAAATTCAGAAACCACAAGCTACAAGATGATTTGTAAAACCTCCCACACTGTTTTAGTCAGCTTTTTCACTGCTGAGACTGAAACACCCAGTCAGAACAATAATAGAGGAGAAAGAGTTCATTTTGGGGTTCTTGGTTTCAGAGGTCTCAGTCCATAGACAGCTGGTTCCATTTCTCTGAGCGCCAGATGAGGCTAACATCTTGGCAGATGAGTGTGGTGGAGGGAAGCAGCTCACATGATGATCAAAAAGCAAAGAGAGATCTCACTTGCCAGATACAAATATATACACCAAAGCCATATCCCCAATACCCTACCTCCTCCAGCCACACCCCACCTGCCTTCATTTACCACTCAAATAATCCCATCAGATGATTAATTCACTGATTGGGTTAAGGTTCTCATAATGTAACCATTTCTCCTCTGAACCTTCTTTCATGAGCTTTTGGAGGACACCTCACATCTAAATCATAACACCACCAAAACAGATATGCAATTAAATACAAATAAATAAATTGTCAAATGTGAAATGGTAAAGGATATCTTTTGGTACTCATAGTGTTCTAACTATGGCAACTGATTAATGTTTTCTTGCAATGACCCAATGACCAAGAGACACATTAAGTGTGGCCCTAACTACACCACAGAGGTGAGCAAGTTCAGTTCCAAGTGGTGGGAAGAACAAGCAGGTCCTCACAGAGTAAGGAGAAGAAGGTGAAATTAGTCCCTATCCATGTCCAAGTTATAGATATGTCATAATCATAAGAAAAATTTTTGATGCCCTCCTTTTATGTAATTCAGTTTTAAAAAGCAGTACTAAATCAGATAATGAACGATGGTTCCTAAATGTATGTTCACATCCTAATTCATTTTGCCCATGAATGTTACCTTTTTTGGAAAAGAGCCCTTTGCAGATGTGATTAAAAGGTAAGGATTTTAAGATGAGATGATTATCCTGGGTTAACTTGATGGGCCTAAATACCATCACAACTGACTTCATAATAAGGAAGCACAGACAGAGGTTATACAAACTCAGAAGACGTATTCAGAGAAACAGAACCATACATGACATTATATATCTAAATATGGTCAGTGCACAATTTTTAGATTTCAGTGTTCAGACTGTAGTGTAGTAAAGCTTATCAACCCAGATGGGGGAGACTTGAAACCATTTTCCAAAATTTATGAAAGAATGCATGCAGGTTAGGGCATGATGGTTGCTATGACAATTAAGAAATTGTCTCTTACCTCTAAATCTATTTTTCTATCTTCTTTGTAAATCCATGGTGCAGACTATGAATAACTTATTTCTCTTCAGAAAATAAGAACTGAAAATAACCTAGCAGAAGTCCTGGTAAAGTTAGCCAATAAGGGCACTGGAAGAAGCCTGGAAGACAGGTAGGGGGAAGGGAATCTTGATTATTCCTTTTGTTTTTTCCTAGCAGTGATACCCCAGCAATAACACTTCATGGGGCAGTAGAACTGGGTCCAGCAACAATTGTTTCCAATTTTCAAGGCCTTTCCACACTTCCAGAATTGGTATTATTGCTCCTCCTGCCTGCACATGCCAGATAGTGCCCCTTTTAAGAAGTCTCTCAGTTCTGAAAGATCTCCTATGCTTTACCAGCTCAGCTTGGTACCTTAGTGATCTAATTCCTAAACTATGAGGTTCTTCCTCCAAACATCTATATTCTGATAATTCTAGCTTCTTCCTCCAGGCTTAGCAGCATGTAGAAGATAATGAGCTTACTTGAGAGGCCTTTGGGATATAATTAGCACTAGTGGGTGGAAGTAAAAGAACAGCATATTTCATATCAATGTGGCTTAACAGTTTTCATTAATCAGCAGTGTCAAAAACTGAACAGGCCAGAGTGAATTTCCTATCCATTGATTAAGTAAAAAATAAACTGGACTGCCATTAAGTTAAAATTTTGCTGAAAGAATCTAAAGTTTCAAGTGAAATATTGGGGTGGGTGATATACAATGTCCTTTCCATTCAGATGCTTTTACAATGTAATGACAGTAAAATATAACTACGACTATCTTTTTGAGTAACTGCTAGCTAACAGGTACTAGATAGATCCAATCCCTTACTTACATTATTTCCTATGCTTTTAACAACATAAGTTATTGTTATCTCTAACAGCCTTATGTTATTAAATTTTAACATTTCCACTGTGGAAAAAAATAAGTGGGATTCATGCAAGACAACTAATTGGCCAGGTTCACAAGAGTTTTCAAGTGCTTAAGATGAGATTCAGAATTTTGTGGGTTCCACTGCAGGATACCTAGTAAGTTTGAGACATGATTCTGAAATATTATTTTATGGATGCCTGCAGGTGCCAAATTCCAAATAAATATAGTTTTGTTTGAGTTGAGCCATATTATTTTATTATTTTCATTTTTTTTTTTTTTTTTTTACAAAGTAAGGGAGGAAGAAAGGCAATGAGAAGTGATGAGCAGCAGACCCATGATTCTGAACCATACTCCCTGCCATCTGGATATGTTGCTACTTGTGCCAGGAATTTTCTTTCATTGTTTTCAGGGCAAATTCTGACCACTCCATGTGAAGACTTCTTAGGCTCATCCTAAATGTCTTCAAGACATGAGTCATTACTGAGGGTCGCAATGCACTGATTTACACAGTGCATTGTCTCTGACCTCTAAGCATTCTCTGAACTCTAAATTGTTCCAAAGTTGTTTAAATTTTTTGATTGAAATAAATTGATTCATTTTTACATTCATAGGATCTAGCAAATTATGCAATAGTAATTATCCAAAACAAATGTTCTTTAGACAATGTGATATATTAGAAAAATTTTAAGACAATTTCTGGTTTGTGAACATGGGCAAGGTTATAAAATTTTTCTAAGCCTTACTGTTCCCAGAGAGGAAGTTTTCATGAAGGGAGTAGTCAAACGCTATACTAAAGCAAGATTATTTACTTTTTCTAAGACTAAGTTATCCAAGAAAATTCTCAGCAGTATCTAATACTATTCAAAAGTCATATGGTAAGAAACATTCATTGAATTCAGCAGAAAGATCCTTAATGACCTTATTAAGAGAAAAACTATCAGAATAGTGAGAGTCAAAAAAGGTTCCCATGAGTCAGGTATTATTAAGGTAAAGAAGAGGAGACAGGAGGTACAGGCAATTTCCATGAATATTTTCTTTGAACAGAAGGCATGGGCAATAGATGCTACTAATTGCTGCTCAAAATGTTTTCCTTTATTAGTTTGAAGAAGCAATTTGAGCAGAGAGTATTTAAATGTTTAAAGGAAATAGCAATAAAGAGAAGTTAACAAGGAGAAGGAACAATTGGTCTAGTGAGAGCTCTGAAGGAAACTCCTAGGAGGGAAATGACATGAGAACAAAAATGGAGTGATTTGAGACAGAGGAAGGGAACCAATGCTTCATTTCAACAGGGCTACAGGCAAAAGTTAATGTGGACATGGACAAGGTTACAGGCTTACAGGTGGTAAGGAACTGGGGTAGATCCATTCTGGGCTTTAGAAGCAATTGGTAGCACAGTACTGTGATTCAGAGTGAATGCTCTGGTAGAAATTTCTTCATTTTAATCCTAGCTCACCTTCTTGCTAACTGGATAACCTTATACTACTTATTAAACATGCCAGTGTCTGGTTTCCCAGGTGATAATCATACACTTACCCCTCTGGCTTGTCTAAGGAGCTGATCAGTTCATATGTATAAATTTATCCAACAATGCTGAGCATAATAAGCTCTATCTATGTAGCCCAATGGCAGTGTGTGAAGATGTTTTACTTCTGCTAAAAGAGACAGAGATAGTGGTGTCAGATATATTAATAGAGAAAAGACAGTTTGAGGAGAATGTTGCAGAACACAAAAAATAAGAAGTTAGTGCAACCTAAGAGAAGTTTTAAGCAGGGCTACAGGCTCAGTTTGTTGGAGATCAAGATGTATAGCAGTCAGCCATCTTCGAGTCCCTGCCATTCAGCCTGGTATAGGCAGATGGGGAAGAAGGCAGGCAGGCAGTTGAGTTGATCCAACCAGAATCTGTGATGGAAGACAAAGCATAGAAAGATAACAGATAGATTGAAATAATAAAGGGGTCTAAGCCAGACATCTTAGGAAACAAAGGAGCTCCACAGAAAGCAAAGATAAGAAGACTAGAAAAGATGGTAAACTGGCATTATGTGGTTTTCTAAGCAGGGGAGCTAGAATATAAGGAATTACAATAACCAGACATTCATACTTCTGACATAGTCTATGGACAAGGAGAGGCCTTACCTTCCTAGCATTAAGACAGAGAGAAAGGGCGGGGCTCACATGGCCATAATAAAGAGAATTGTGATGGGACCGGGTGGGGCTGATCATGAAGACCAAGAGTGGATCCACATTTCCTGGGGCCAGGTCAGGCACCTGACACCCAGGGTGTCCAAAGGGTGTGTAGCATGTGTCTGCACAGTCTGCGCGGTACAGATGATGATCCTGCCCAAGTCTTCCCTGTGAGTCTTCATAGGCCCTTGACTCCTTTCGCAGGCCCCAGTCTACAGGGACCATTCGCGCTTCCAGTTCCCGCACTCTAGTGGGCTTTGGGAAACCTTGGGTGAAAGATAAACTAGATCCAGGGCTGTTGGTCCCACCCGGAAGGAAGTGGAGAAGCACCACCCAGTACTTGCTATGGTTCTGTCCAACTCAGTGGACTGCTGACTGATCCACGGACCCGCCCAAGCAAGTGGGAATGACAGAAACGCGGGCTAAATGAAGTTCTCGGTGTTGAAATAAAAGTAGATTATTTGGAGGGTCTTCAGGTTTAAAAACTGAATCAAAGTGGGAGGGGGTTATTTAAGGGACAACTTTGAAATTAGGGGGAAGAGGGGCAGCATGATAAACCAATAGCTGAGCACCACTTCAATCGCCCCAGCTTTCCCGGCTTTAAAGAAGAGAAATTAAAGGTCAGGTCCCTCAGCCAGGAGCAGGGTGGCATCATTGAAATCGCATACCAGCAAAAACATGATTTTTTTTTTTTTTTTTTTTTTTTTTTTTTAGTTTTTGAACATGGTTCCCCTTCAGAATAAATCTCAGTACTCTCCCTGTGCCTTGTAATAGAGTTCACAGCTGGTTCTTTTTTCTGATAACATCTCCATCCTCCCTCCTCTAATTTTTAACTTAGATTATTCTTATTGTTCTTTTGCCCCTTGTCATTGAGGTAATATTCATATACTACATAAATAAAACACAGTAGCAGAGGTTTCCTATTATGGTAACTGTTTTCTCTGCTTTTGCCTGACTTTCATGCACTTGTGTGTGTTTTACTTTTAAACATTATACAGGAAGGACCAAGAACGCATCATCCCTCAGAGGTCACTGCCAGGCAGGTAATGCTTACAAAAACTAAATTGTGGTTGTTTCGACATTGCTTTTAACTTAGTCCTTTATATGGGGTGGTTCCTAACATTGTAGGATTCGTATTAACTAGACACTTCTGCAATACCTTTCTTGAAACTCTGGGATCTTTTGATTATTGGAATGGGTCTCAGCTAGGGTAATCTAACTGGCTTAGATTGTGATTTTTTAATGTACATTTGATACATATGTAAAAGGCATGTAGCATATATAATTGATAAAATAGATTAATAAAATATACCTTTAACTTTTGGTATAATCATCCCTGGGTCCATCTAGGAACTGCTTTCCTATGTTACCCACATGCATCTCTGTCTTCAATTTTATTTTTATCAGTCTCTTCCTTTTAAAATTTGTCTCCTGTGTGCCACTAGAATTGCATTGTTGGCTTCTTCTTGGTTTTAAATTTTTTAAACACAGAATCAAACAAAATTCCATGTCTGAGTCTCTTCTCCACATTGTACACTAAGGTAAGTCTATTTTCTAGGGTATAGCTATGGTGGCTTTATTTTCACTGTTGTTTAATATTTCATTGTTGGAAAATATTGCAACTTATTAGACCATTTCCTCTGCTGTTGTGAGGCGTATTGCTCTGGTTGTTAAAGGACCAGCTCCTAAAATGGACAGTGCTACTGTGAACATGCCAGTGCATGTTTTCTTGCCCTGTGGACAAAAGCTTCATTTCCTTTTTTAGGCAGGATTGAAATGGCTAGATGACAGGGAAAGCAAACTTGTCAATGTTTTAAAGTAATGGCACTTTGGTTACAAAGCAATTATACCAATTCACAATCCCACTGGCCATAGTTACACAAGTTCTCATTTTCTCATGATCTAATACTGTATTTCATTATCTTGGAAACATTCTAGTTTAATGCCCAAAGCCTCTGCTACTTGAGACTGTCATACAATGGTGACATAAAAAAGCCATGTGAATGCAGCATTTAAGAGGAATATAGAATGTACTTGTTTTATTATTTGTATGATGTAAATCCCTCTGATATTTTAATGAACATTATATTTTTAATACAATTAAACACATATTCATGAATTTGAATTAATAGAAATGTGCACAGACATGAAGTGGGAGTTGAGAGTAAATAGTCCCTTTTGAAACACTGCTGGTACTCCAATATGTTTTGTTTACCTATGAAACACACATGTGAAAGAAAGGGATTTTTTTCTACTTCTATTAGCAATACAAATCATATGTGTGGATTTATCATTTGTAATGAAACAAATGATATTGATATTCTAAAAATAGAATCAGCATGTTATGTTTATATGTAATAATGAATACTATTTTTTCCTTTAATATTCCTAAAGTCTGTAAATCAACGTATTCAGAATATGAAAAACATAAGGAAAGAGAAGAGGAAATTAAATAAGCGGTTTGCAAGGCCTGCTCCTGTTCCAGAACCAGGACTCATTGTAAGTGTAGAGATGAAACTGAAATTAACAGATACTTAGATGCTACTGACACAGCCATTTTTTTTAGTCATTTTTAACTCAAGTAATATTCTCTATAAATTTTATTTCCCCCTTTTTCTTTTATAAATGTTTTGCCATGATATATTTGTTGTGACTGATGAACTGCTATCATTACTGTTAATAGCCTGTAGTTTACATCAGGATTCATTCTTTGTATTGTACAATTCTATGAATTTTAATAAAAGCATGAAATATCTTGCGTGCACTGTCACAATTTCACAAACAATAGTTTGACTGTCCTAGAAATTCTCTGTGTACCAGCAATGCATCCCTTCCCTTAAACCTTTGGCAATCATTGATTTTTTTTGTTTTGCCTTTTTCCAGAGTGTCATATAATAGATATCATACAGCATGTAGCTTTTTTAGACAGGCTTCTTTCACTTAACAATGCACATTCACAGTTTCTTCATATCCTTCATGGTTTGATAACCCAGTTCTTTTTATTACTGAAAAAGCATTCTATTTTATGGATATACCACAGTTGGTTTATTCATTCACA
Organism: Sciurus vulgaris; assembly: GCF_902686455.1. Taxonomy (NCBI): domain Eukaryota; kingdom Metazoa; phylum Chordata; class Mammalia; order Rodentia; family Sciuridae; genus Sciurus; species Sciurus vulgaris. The sequence continues at coordinate 49,368,959 of NC_136472.1, forward strand.
TATTGAAAGGTACCTTGGTTGCTTTCATTTTTTTGCCATTCCAAATTTGCCATTTTTTTGACTTCCATTTTGAAGTCATTGTGGACTGATAATCTTGTAACATAAAATCAATCAGCAATGTGTTCTGCTATAAACATTTACATACAGGTTTTTACATGGTTGTGTTTTCAAATCATGTAGACCAATACCTGGGATTTATGTTGTTGGATCATGTTGTACGACTGCATTTAGCTTTATAGGAAACTGACGAACTGTCTTATAAATCAAATGCATCATTTTGCATTAATGGACAGCAATGAATGGAAGTTTGTGCTGCTCACATTTTCACTAACCTTTGGTTTTTTGCTTTGATTTTAGCTATTCTAGTATCTGTATAGTGGTATCCTGTTGTTGTTTTAATTTTTGACTCCCTGATGAGGGGATGTTCATCTTATTTTCATCTGCATAATTTCTTTGGTGAGATATCCTTTCAGATTTTTTGTTCACTTTTTAGTTGGGTTGTGTAATTTCTTGTTCTTGAATCTTAACAGTATTTTCTAGTATATTTTGGATATCACTTTTTTATCAGCAATGTGTTCTGCAAATATTTCTCACAGTCTGTAACTCTTAATTTCCTTCTTTTAACAGTATTTTCCTTGAGCAAAACTTTTTTTTTTTTTCAGTTTTAATGAAGTTCAACTTCTCAGTTACTTCTTTCATAGATCATGCTTTCACTTAGGTTCCTGAAAACTACTGCCAAATCCAAGGTCACATAGATTTTCTCCTGTATTATCTTCTAGTAGTTTTATACTTCTATATTTTGCATTTAGGTCTGTGATCCATTCTGAATTAGTTATTGAAAGATTCAGTTCCTAGATTTTTTTTTTTTTTTGGTATGTAGCTATCAAGTTCTAGCAAAATTATTCATTCTCTTTATTCTCATTCTGTTGCCTTTGTTCCTTTGTCAGAGATCTGTGAGTTTATTTATGTAGTCTATTTCTGACCTTTTCTGTCACACTGAATGTGATTCTTTTGCCTATACAACATTATCTTGGTAACTATAAATTTGCAGTACAATTCAAGTATTTATCAGTCTCCCAGCTTTGTTCATCTTTCAATGTGGTGTTAGCTATTTTGACTCTTTTGCATTTCTGTGCAAGCTTTACAATTTGTTGTTATCGACAAAGTAACTTTCTAAAATTATGATTAGTATTATGTTGGATCCATAGATCATTTTCCAAGGACAAGACATCTTATTACTACTATTACTATGTATAGTATCTCTTATTCTAAATCTAACTCTCAGTGCTTCTCAAATGAGGTCAAAGATCAATTTTGTTTGATATTTCTTTTTTTTTTGCCTTATTTTAATTTTGAAGTCATGGTGGACTGATAATCTTGTAACATAAAATCAAAATGCCAAAGCAGGACCAAATTGTCATAAAAGAACCTAAACAATTACTCTGGATTTCTCTACCAACATTGGTCTCAAAGAGGTAATGAATATAGGACTTGCACCAAAAACTAGAGCACATAGAACAACGTTGTTTTAAACTGTACTGGTTCTTCTTTTACCTTTTCTTTTCTTATACCATTTGCAAATTATATACCACAGCATCAGTACTAATACCCTCTTTTCATGTTTTTCTGTTTAAAGTGATCATTGACTAAGTAAATGGTTTGGGTAGAAAATGAAGGCCCATGTTCATATTAGTATTGACAAATGGGCTATGCACAAAACACAGGATGTATGATCTGACTAGAACACCAAGTTGTGAAAAGAAATTTCAAAAATATTTTTAATTTTGTCTGTTTAGTCTACATAACACATATTTCCTATTTACATTGCTAATTATATGTGTTCACAGATAGTAAAATTATGCCAAAATATTATTGTAAGTTTATAAGCCTGCCAAACTGGTAATATAATCTTTTCATTGTATTGTGAGTCATTTCAAGACTTAATGACTCGTAACAGATGCCCAGAATATGTTTTTTCAGTCATTCACAGAACATACAACTTGGAAAAGTTCTGTGTTTAACATTTAGGTCACATTCATTATGTTCAAAAATGACTTGGACCTTTTTCTGAACTGAAACGTATTAGGTTACCAGAAATTATTTCTGACTGCATTATTTGTTGTATGATTCAAAGTTAATTGTTTTATATCATATTTTTCTCCAGATTTATTTGATAATATTTTTCATGTCTGGCTTCTATCTGAATATGACCTACATTAATTTCAAATAACAGTCCTAGCTATCGAGAATTGTTATATGCAATATTGTTTACATAAAATGTTTCACCTCTTGAGAGTTTTCCCAGATATTTTATAGTTTGTATCAATCTTCTTTACATCAATTTTAATTGAAGTTCTTTTTCTTTGTGTATTTTAATCTTGTTTAGTGGTCACCTTGATAAACCTGGAGTCTGTAGGGAAGAAACCATGTTCCAGAACAAAATGTGTGAAGTTTTAGCATCAAGTGGCATATGAGGATTTGACTTCATTTGAACAATAAGAGGCAGTATTCCACCATTTCTGCAAAATAAACAGCACATGCATTTAACTACCAAGCTGCAGGCTCTTGAATTTTATTAAATACCATATTGTACTTCCACTTTCTTTTTCATTTTTTTCCTTTTCATTTTCTTTTCTCTTTTTTGGTAAGTATAAGATGTGCTGCTTTCCAACAAATAATAATATATATAGCCTTTTGAAATACTATATTCATGTTTAAATATTTGCATTCAATATGTGAATTTAGATATTGAGAATCATGCTTTAATAACAGAAAAGCTGATTTCTGCTGCACAGCAACAATGGCATATTTAAACAAAATGTTCAAATGTTTTAAACCATCAAAGGAATGAGTTTTACTATAAATAAGGTCTATGTTATATTTGACATAACAATATTATTAGTATAAATATAATCTCCATTTAAGGTAAGATGTGATTAATGAATTTAAATTTTTACTTTTTATATATTATGATAATTAAATCTATATTTCTAAAATGTTTATTTAAATGCATAAGTAAGTTCTAATTTGCAAATGCAATGGTCACAATTTATTCTATATTAAATAACTACCAGGGCTGGGAGTGTAGCATGCATAAAGCCGTGGATTTAATTCCCAGGACCAAAACTCAAAAACTATAAAATATTGAATTAATGTGAACAATGTATTTGGTCACCACCAGAATTTGATAAATTGTCAAGTGCACTTTTAAGTAAGGTATAGTAATTTTACTATTAAAGATCATGGAAGTAACCAAAATATAGTCCCACTGTAAGCAAGTAGAGAATAAAACATTTAAAACAATGGTTTTACAGAAATCAAACATAAGTTAAAAAAAATAAAAAAGGGAATCTCCAGCACCAGCCCAAGCCCGTTGTGAATGTCCAGCCCGGATGCCTCTGTGCCCTGCCGCTGCACTGTGGATCCCTGCCTCTGTCGCCATCTTGGATTATCCCTGATGCTGATGCTGCCATTTTTAGTTGGGGCAGCTTCCATCCTGGGACACCTACGGGAGACTAGAAGTTCATTATCAAGGTACCTACAAGTTAGCTGTTGTTGCCGCCACCAACTTGAGACATGGTCATGTACATCCAGAGAAATCAGCCAGGTCCTGAAAGACCATCACCAAGAGCCCTGAAGGCTTGGTTACAACTGAGGTATCCTTATTAGGTGTGCTAGTGGCCACCATTTTACTGCAGATGAAGGAGAGAGACTTGCAAAGGGTCGGTAGGTGGGAAAAGGGTGTGAGGGCATCTTGATCCCAGCTCATCCAGCCAACCAGTCCAGCACCCACCAGGATCCCAGAGACAACTCAAGAGCACTTGTTGGGATCCAACATCAGCCTGGTTCATGAGTCCACCAAGCACCTGGTAACTGCCAGTTTGGCAACCAACAGGGCACTCCAGGTCCTCAATCCCCAATCTCCCAACCATCCTGTGGCCACCAACCAGCTCAGTGATCTCAGCCATGTGGCTGGCACACAACTTTCAATACCTGGTCCTGATTGGCCCAATACAGAACAATTTTCCAAGATAGGCACATAGGTCCCAGTGCTCAGCCCTCAGAACCTCCAGGGAGAGAGGTTCCTGATTGGGAAGTCAAATGGGTAGGGACTAGAGAGATACTATTTAGAGACTAAATTACAGACCAGGAATTATTGGGTCCACAAGTGAGGAAGGGGATAAGACCAGGCTCCTGTGTCACATGAGTGGACCCCAAAGGAGAGTCCTGGGGTGCAGACTTCCAGAGGGGACTGGCAATTGCTATACCCTGCCTCCAGGAGTTTGGCTTCCAAGTCTAATCCATCCATCTTATTAATTATCATCATTCTGAGGGTGGGGTTACCAGCAAACTCCAGACAATCCCACCTATCAGAAGAAAAGGGAGGCAGAGAAGATACTGAACTTCAACAGAAACAATTTTTCAATTTTCCTTCAAGACTCTGTTTTTTTCTTTTTCCATTTTTTTCTTTTTTCTTTTTTCGTTTCCTGCTTTCACATCCCCATCATCATTGAAATCAAAGTAAGTTTCATGCATCAGGCTATTGAAGGACTAGGAGGTTTGAGCAGTATATTACAGTTTCGTTATAGATTCTTTTTTTAATTTTAATTTTTAATTTTTTTCTAACTATTTTCCTCTTATTTGTTTCCTTGGAGTCTCTTTCTTCCTTTTCTCATGCTAACAATCAACTTCTTTTTATTCTGCATTCACACTTCCTATGACCTAGTATCTCTCTATTCTCACCTCTTACCTTATTAACATTCCATCCTATACCTGCCCCCACTCTTTGTCCACCATTAGAAATTGTGGACCTTATTGCAAACCTATCATTTATGCTGCAGATATAATCAAACTCATGATCTCTGTTTATTATGACAATACTGTTAATTTCTTAATAGGGGTTATTTGTTTTAAGGCTGCATATTGTTTGTATTCAGTGGTGTTAATATTAATCTCTCCCTTAAAGGGGAGGTATTGGAAACCTGCAAGGACACTATAAACCTATATGGGGGGAACTGTAATACCTCAGATCTGCACTGCTAGAGGGGAAGATACATGAACAACATTAAGAAACAAGGGATAAAAGTGCCCCAAACAAACCAAAATACTATATTAATAAAATCTATTGACAGCAAGGTAGAAGAAATGTCAGAAAAGGAGTTCAGAATGTACATAACTAAAATGATCTGTGAAGTAAAGGATGATATAAGAGAGCAAATGCAGGCAAGGAAACATCACTTCAATAAACAGTTAAAAGAGCAAATGCAGGAAGCAAAATATCATTTCAATAAAGAGAGAGAGATTCTAAAAAAAAAAAAGACAAATCCTTGAAATGAAGGAAATGATAAGCCAAATTACAAAAATCCAAATTACAAACTCAATAGACAGCAACACCAATAGACTATATCACTTGGAAGACAGAGAACCTCAGACAATGAAGACAAAAATATCTAACCTTGAAAATAAAGTTGACCGCATAGAGAAGATGGTAAGAAATCATGAACAGAAACTCCAAGAATTATGGGATAACATGAAAAGGCCAAATTTAAGAATTATTGAAATTGAGGAAGGCACAGAGAAACAAACCAAAGGAAGGAAAAATCTATCCAATGAAATAATATCAGAAAATGTCCCAAACCTGAAGAATAAAATGGAAAATCAAAAGAGGATTATAGGACACCAAATGTACAAAATTACAACATATCCACACCAAGGAACATTATAATGAAAATGCCTAACATAAAAAATACAGAGAGAATTTTAAATGCCATGAGAGAAAAGTATCAGATTACATATAGGGGGAAACAAATACAGATATTAGCAGATTTCTCAGACCCTAAAAGCTAGGAGGACCTGGAACAACATATTTCAAGCTCTGAAAGAGCATGAATGCCAACCAAGAATCTTATACCCAGAAAAACTAACCTTCAGATTTGATGACAAAATAAAATCTTTCTATGATAAACAAAAGTTAAAAGAATTTACAAATAGAAAGCCTGCACTACAGAACATTGTCAGCAAAAATATTCCATGATGAGGAAATGAAAAACAATACAAGTCAGCAAAGGGAGGGACATTAAAGGAAAAGTCAATCAGAGGAGAAACCAAATCAAGTTAAAAAACAAAAATAAGCAAAAATGACCAGGAATACAAATCATATCTCAATAATAACCCTGAATGTTAATGGCCTACACTCATTAATCAAAATACTGGCAGATTGGATTAAGAAAAAAGCCCCAATAATATACTGCCTTCAAGAGACTCATCTCAGAAAAAGACATCCACAAACTGAAGGTGAAAGAATGGAAATAAATATATCATGCACACAGACTCAGTAAAAATGTAGGGTTTTCCTTCCTCATATCAGATAAAGTGGATTTAAAGTCAAAGTTAGTCAGAAGGGATAAGGAAAGACATTTTGTACTGCTTAAAGAAAACATAAAGCAACATGATATAACAATCATAAATATTTATGCCCCAAATAATGGAGTATCTATGTATATCAAAGAACTAACTTTTTGTTTTGTCAATTTTTTGAATTGTTTCTTTTGTTTCAAAATCATTTGGAAGAAAATGAGACCAAGAGTAGCCAAAGCAATTTGTAGCAAGAAGAGCAAAGCAGGAGATATCACAATACCATACCTTCAACTATACTACAAAGCAATAATAAGAAAAACAGCATGGTACTGGCACCATAGACAGGTAGATCAATGGTACAGAATAGAAGACACAGAGACAAACCCACATAAATACAGTTATCTCATACTAGACAAAGGTGCTAAAAGCATACAATGGAGAACAGATAGTCTCTTCAACAAATGGTGGTGGGAAAACTGGAAATCCATATGCAGCAAAATGAAATTAAACCCTGTACAAAACTCAACTTGAGATGGATCAAAGACCTAGGAATTAGACTAGATACCCTGAACCAAATAGAAGAAAAAGTAGGCCCAAATCTTCATCATGTCAGCTTAGGGCAAGACTTCCTTAACATGCCTCCCAAAGTGCAAGAAATAAAAGTAGAAATCAATAAATGGGATGGATTCAAACTTAAAAGCTTTTTCTCAGCAAAGGAAACTATCAATAATGTGAAGAGAAAGCCTACAGAGTGGGAGAAAATCTTTACCACATGCACTTCATATAGAGCACAAATCTCCAGAATCTATAAAGAACTCAAATTACTTAACACCAAAAATACAAATAACCCAATCAATAAATGGGCTAAGGAAATGAGCAGACACTTCACAGAGGAAGAAATACAATCAATTAACAAATACATGAAAAAATGTTCAACATCTCTAGTAATTAGAGAAATGGAAAGCGAAACTACCCTTAGGTTTCATCTCACCCCAATTAGAATGGTGATTATCACGAATACAAGCAACAATAGGTGTTGGTAAGGATGTGGAGAAAAGGGTACACTCACACATTATGGTAGTGTTGCAAATTGGTGCAACCACTCTGGAAAGCAGTATGGAGATTCCTTAGAAAACTTGGAATGGAACCATTAATTTAACCCAGCTATCCCACTTCTTGGCCTATACCTAAAGGACTTAAAATCAGCATACTAAGGTGACACAGCCACATTAATGTTTATAGAAGTTAAATTCACAATAGCTAGATTGTGAAAACAACCTAGATGCCCCTCAATAGATGAATGGATAAAGAATCTGTGGTATATATTCACAATGGAGTATTACTCAGACTTAAAGAAGAAGAAAAAAAAGAAAAAAATTATGGCATTTGCAGGTAAATGGATGGAGTTGGAGAATATCATGCTAAGTGAAATAAGCCAATCCCCAAAACACAAAGGCCTAATATTTTCTTTCATAAATGGATGCTGATACATAATAGGGGTGGGTAAATGGAAGAATGGAGGAAAGTTGGATTGTGTAAAGTGAAATGAGGGGAGGGTTAGTGAGCAGGGGAAGAAAAGATGGGGGAATAAGACAAACATCATTACCCTTTGTTCATGTGTGATTGCAGGAATCATGTGACTCTACATCATGTACAACTAGAGAAATGAAAAGTTGTACTCTATTTGTGTACAATGCCTCAAAATGGATTCTGCTGTCATGTATTACTAAATAGAACAAATAATAAAAATAAAAATAAAAAAGGACTTGTGACCCTTCAGATAAGAGAAATAAGAAAGACGAGTTTTATGATTATGGAGGAACATTCTGTTTCATGACACAAGGAATTTCATAAGCAGAGCATAGCAATTTTCCTCAGCTAAGGATGAGTTATGAAACAGATATAAGAATTCACCTTAGGCATGGTAGTACACACCTGCGATCCTAGCAATGTCGAAGGCTGAGGCAGGGGAATCTCAAGTTTGATCCTCAAACTTAGATCTCAAAAACATAGTGAGATCCTGCCTCAAAATAAAATATGATTAAAAAAAGGAAAAGAAAAGGGCCAGGGATGTAGCTCAGTGATAAAGAACCCCTGGGTTCAATCCCCAGTACAAAAAAAAAAAAATTTTTTTTTTTTCAGGAAATCTGGTTTAGCTGAAAACTGTTGGGCTATTGGGAAGAATTCCAGAGAGTGAAGACTACGTAACAATCTTTATAGAACTTCATATTTTTTGCACTGACTCTTTGCTGCATGTTAAGCTGCTCCTGCACAGGGTGAAACTTGACAAAGTCAAATGGGTGTAGCTTTTCTCCTCCACAAGGCAGGTAGTTAAGAATTGACTAGTTATAAGCTGAACAACCCCTAATACTCACTTTACACAAATACTTGAGTACTGATGAGCCAGCTTGCAGTGTCCTTGTTGATCAAGTGAGGCATTTAATAGAGACAACAGAGAACATGTCATAGCAGTAAATCACCTCTATGAGAAATGTCTCCTCGAACCTGCCAAGAAAGTTAAACAATTTTAAAATATAGTAGTGTCCCCTCTTTCTTTATGGGAGATACAGTCTAAGATCCACAGTGGATGCCTGAAACTGTATTTAGTACTGAAATGTGTATAAACCATGCCCTTTTCTATTCATACAAACATATGATGAATTGTAATTCATAAATAAAACATGGTAAAAACTTAACAATACCTAATGACAAAATGGCACATACAACATAGTATAGTGGAAGTTATGCAAATGTGGTCTTTCTCTCGAAAGAGTCAAGATAAATGCCAATATTTCCAGACCATGTTTGATTATGGATAACTGAAACTGAAAAATGGAATTTTGAACAAGGAAAGTACTCTAACCATATTTATCCACAAGTAACTGTCCACCAGAATAAAGGACAACACTTCAAAGGACGCATACAAAATCCAGGTACACAACAGACACAATGTCTAGTATCCAATAGGATATTCTAGGCATGCTGAGGTATAGCAAAATGTAGCACATAATGGAGGAAAATTGAGTCACAGAAACACAGAAATGAAAAGAGATTGTAGAATTAGGGGGAAAAAAGCTAAAAACATACATTCTAAACAAATTATACTCAGGAGTTTAATGGAAATAAGTGGATCCAAGGAGAGGAATGAAAGACATTAAAAAGAAATGGTCTGGGCGCTATGGTGCATACCTGTAATCCCAGTGGCTTGGGAGGCTGAATCAGGAGGATCATGAGTTCAAACCCAGCTTCAGCAATTTAGCCAGACCCTAAGCAACATAGGGAGACCCTGACTCTAAATAAAACATTAAAAAAGGCTGGGGGTATGACTCAGTGGTTAAGTTCTCCTGGGTTCAATCCCTGGTACCAAAAACAGAAAAAGAAAAAAGAAATAAAACTTTTAGAACAGAAAAATAGCAGAAATTTTAAAATTCACCCAAGGATATCAACAACCTATTGAATGCAAAAAAAAAAAAAAAGATAAATCATTGAAATTGAAAATTAACCACAGAAAAAATTCAAACCGGAAAAAATAAATAAATGAGAAAGAAAGAGAGAGAGAGAGAATAATACTTGCAAAATTGTCAATGTCTCACTTACCTATGAGACTATATAAAGTAAAGATACCTGAATGGGGTGGAAGCGGAGTGAAAACATTTTCAAAACTTTTCCAAATTTGATAAAAATCAAAACTACATATCCAAAAAACTTTAAGAAAACCAGACAAGATAAAACTAAATCTTTCGAAATTACTTCATATTAGAATTTTTGAAAATAATTGAAAAGAGGAAAAAATAGGCAGAGGGAGGGACTTCACTAAATGCTGAGAAAGAAAGATAAGAAAACCAAAAACCTCAAACTGTGCAAACCAGATGGCAATGAGAGGGATCTTCGGAGAATTGATAGGTAAGGGGAAAAGCTGTCAACCTAAAGTTTTATATCAAGGAAAAATAACCTTCAAAACTGAACGTGAGACTGGAACCTGTAACTGCAGCAACTCTGGACACTGAGGCAGGAAGTTTGCAAGTTTGTCAGTTTGGGCAATTAATAATAATAAATTATTTTATTTTACATAAAAGCAATTATTTCAGTAAAATTAAAGTATGATGGGATTTATAACATAGAGGAACAGAATGTATGACAATGAAGAGTAGGAGAGAGCAAATACAGTTATTGAAAATTTCTTTATTTTGCCAAGTGCAGTGGTTCACACCTGTAATCCCAGCAGCTCAGAGGCTGAGGCAGGAGAATCACAAGTTCAAGACCTCAGCAAGTTAGTCAGGCTCTAGGCAACTTAGGGAGATCCTGTTTTGAAATTAAAAAAAAATAAATAAAACATAAAGGGCTGGTGATGTGGCTCAGTGGTTAAGCACCCAATCCCCATACCAAAGGGGGGGGGGGAAGAAAGAAAATTTCTTAATTTTATATAGAGATGTATTATTTGAAGGTAAACTTGAATATCTTAAAGATTCATGTTTTAAATACAGAGCAATCAACAAAAACAACTATTATTAAGGAGATGCATCTAGTAATGAGGATATTATGGAATGCTAAAAATTCATCCAAATGATGATAAAGAAAAAACCAAATAATTATGTTGAAAAAAGTAAATGCCTATTTGATGTTTAATTTCTAATGGTCAAATATAGTCTAAGCATTCCAATCAAAAGATAATGCCAGGCTGGGGAGATAGCTCCGTGGGTAGCATGCTTGCCTAGTATGCACAAGGCCCTGGGTTCAATCCCCAGCACCATCAAAAAAAAAAAAAAAAAAAAAAATAATGGCAAGAACTGCTAAGGAATTGAGGTTTTTTTTCTACTTATAAGATTGACGGGAGGTTTTCAAGATGGCGGCCTAGAGGGTGGCTGCATTTCATGTTGCTCCAGGACTCAGGATTCAAAAGAGGAGATATTGAGATGCTTGGGACCAACTCAAAGCAGCCGGGTGACTCTCACCCCCTGGGGGGGCATCCCGGATGGGACGGGGGTCCCGGAACGCAGGGAACTTTGTGAAGTAGAACTGCCGGCGAGACGCCCCTCCCCCCGCTGGAGCAGTGAACTCGGACAGCTGGGAGCGCAGTAAAGGAGGCCGCTCGGCACAGCGCTGGGACTCGGAGCAGCCACTGGGGCTCTGGCGGCTGCCCAGGGGAAGAGTGGCGAGGAGAACTGTGTGGACTCAGGACACCGGGGCCTGCCCTGAGGAGGAGGAGAGGAGCGTGGCCACTTGGATTCGGAGAGACTGCACCAGAGCTACAGGCGGTTGCCAGAGGAGAAGCTGTGCGGCGAGCTGTTTGGAATCAGAACGACGCTTCTGAACCCCGGGGCCTGCCCTGAGGACTAGGAGGAGGAAGAGAAGCGCGGCCGCTTGGATTCGGGTGACTACACCAGAGCTACAGGCGGTTGCCAGAGAAGGGGCTGCGTGGCGAGCTGTTTGGACTCTGACAACTTCTGAACCCCGGGGCCTGCCCGGAGGAGTAGGAGAAGGAGGAGGAGGAGCGCGGCGGGTCCTTTGGACTCGCAGTGACTGCATTAGCGCTCCAGGCGGCTGCTCAGAGGAGAAGGCGAGTGGTGAGTTGTTTGGTCTTAAAGTGACAGCTCCTGAACACAGGGGGGCTGCCTGGAGGAGAAGCGTGGTGGGACGCTTGGTCTTGAGTGGCCGCACCTGAGCTCCGGGCGGTGCCCAGAGGACCCGTGCAGCGGGTCACGTGGATTGAGAGCCACTCAGAGGGACTGCTCCTGAACACCCGGGGGGTTATCTGGAGAAGGAGGAGGAACGGGGAGGGTCACTCCGACTCGGAGTGATTGATTGCCCTGGGCTACGGGTGGTTGGTGGGAGGAGGAGGCACAAAGTGAGTTTCTTGGACTCCTAGTGACCGCACCGGCATACTGGGCGGCTGTCTGGAGGAAGAGGCCTGTGGCGGGTCTCTGGGACTCAGAGCAATTGTTCAGGGCCACAGGTGGCTGCTCAGAGGAGGGGCCACGCAGCCAGGCGATTAGGTGCAGAGCAGGGTCCCAGGATCTAGGAGGCTTCTGGGAGGAAGAGCCGCACAGAGACAGGCTTAGGGCGGAGCGAAGGTTCCAGGCCTGTGGGCAAATTCTCTGAGGAGGGGCAGCCTAAGGAGATTCATCTGCGAAGGGTGAGGCTCCCAGGCCCAGGAGGTAGGGCCGGGCCCCTGGAAACTTTGCAGAGGAAGGCAGCCCAGCCCAGGCAGTAGCTGTAAATTGAGGGGAACCTCTAGGAGGAAACTGACCAGCGAGACCTCCCCACTGGGTGAGTCTTCCCTGCCTGGTGAGGTTTCCCCACAAGGACGGTAAAACCAGAGACACAGGCCCAAACAGGCCTTGCCTCAGCCCACAGCCTAGGTCCCCTTTGGATGACCATTGGTCAACAAGTGGAGGCACCTCTGCCCACTAGCAGGGAATATACCCCACCTGAAGGCCACCACTCCTAGAGAGGCAGCTTCCTTGTGGAGCACCGCATTATCAACTTCCTCCAAGACTTCAGCCTACTGAAGGCTAAGAGGGGATATATATAGAAATCTTCAGGGACATTGTAAATCAACAGAGGAAATCTGCAATATCTCAGCGGTCCACTGATACCTGAACAATATGAGAAAACAAGGAAAGAAAATGCTGCAAACAAATCTAGATGTTACATCAATAAAACCCAATGACAGCATGGCAGAAGAAATGATAGAAAAGGAGTTCAGAATGTACATAATTAAAATGATCAGAGAAGCAAACGATGAGATGAAAGAGCAAATGCAAGCATTGAATGATCGCACCAATCGACAGTTAAAAGAGCAAATACAGGAAGCAAAAGATCATTTCAATAAAGAGTTAGAGATATTGAAAAAAAACCAAACAGAAATCCTTGACATGAAGAAAACAATAAACCAAATTAAGAACTCCATAGAAAGCATATCCAATAGGATAGAACACCTGGAAGACAGAACCTCAGACATTGAAGACAAAATATTTAACCTTGAAAACAAAGTTGAGCAAACAGAGAAGATGGTAAGAAATCATGAACAGAATCTACAAGAACTATGGGATATCATGAAAAGGCCAAATTTAAGAATTATTGGGATTGAGGAAGGTCTAGAGAAACAAGCCAAAGGAATGAACAACCTATTCAATGAAATAATATCAGAAAATTTCCCAAATCTGAAGAATGAAATGGAAAATCAAGTTCAAGAGGCTTATAGGACTCCAAATACACAAAATTACAACAGACCCACACCAAGGCACATTATAATGAAAATACCTAACATACAAAATAAAGACAGAATTTTAAAGGCTGTGAGAGAAAAGAATCAAATTACATTCAGGGGGAAACCAATACGCATATCAGCAGATTTTTCAATCCAGACCCTAAAAGCTAGAAGGTCCTGGAACAACATTTTTCAAGCCCTGAAAGAAAATGGATGCCAACCAAGAATCTTATACCCAGCAAAACTTACCTTCAAATTTGACGATGAAATAAAATCCTTCCATGATAAACAAAAGCTAAAAGAATTTACAAAAAGAAAGCCAGCATTACAGAACATTCTCAACAAAGTATTCCATGAGGAAGAGATGAAAAACAAAGAAGCAAATCAGCAAAGGGAGGAATTATCCTAAAGGAATTGTCAAATAAAGGAGGAAACAAGTTGTGTCAAACAAATAAATAAACAAAATTTTAAAAATGAACCAAATGACCGGGAAACCAAATCATTTCTCTATAATAACCCTGAATGTTAATGGCCTGAATTCATCAATCAAAAGACATAGACTGGCAGACTGGATTAAAAAGAAAGATCCAACAATATGTTGCCTGCAAGAGACTCACCTCATAGAAAAAGATACCCATAGATTAAAGGTGAAAGGATGGGGAAAAACATACCATGCACATGGACTCAGCAAAAAAGCTGGAGTATCCATCCTCATTTCCGATAATGTGGACTTCAAGCCAAAGTTAGTCAGAAGGGATAAAGAAGGTCATTTCATACTGCTTAAGGGAAGCATAAATCAGCAAGATATAACAATCATAAACATCTATGCCCCAAACAGTGGCTCATCCATGTATGTCAAACAAATCCTTCTCAATTTCAGAAACCAAATAGACCACAACACAATAATACTAGGTGATTTTAACACGCCGCTCTCACCACTGGACAGATCTTCCAGACAAAAATTGAACAAAGAAACCATAGATCTCAATAACACAATCAATAATTTAGACTTAACGGACATTTATAGAATATACCATCCAACCAAGAGTGAATACACTTTCTTCTCAGCAGCACATGGATCCTTCTCTAAAATAGACCATGTCTTATGCCACAAAGCTAATGTTAGCAAATACAAGAAGATAGAGACACTAGCATGTATTCTATCAGATCATAATGGATTGAAGTTAGAAATAAATGAAAGAGTAAAACACAGAAACTATTCCAACATCTGGAGATTAAACAATATGCTATTATATGATGAATGGATAACAGAAGATATTAGGAAGGAAATTAAAAAATTCTTAGAGGTAAATGAGAACAAAGAAACATCATATCAAAATCTCTGGGACACTATGAAAGCAGTACTTAGAGGGAAATTTATTTCATGGAGCGCATTTAATGAAAGAAGTAAAACTCAACAAATAAACAACCTAACACTACAGCTCAAAGCCCTAGAAAAAGAAGAACAGAACAGCACCAAAAGTAGTAGAAGACAGGAAATAGTTAAACTCAGAGCTGAAATCAATGAAATTGAAACAAAAGAAACAATACAAAAAATTGACAAAATAAATAGTTGGTTCTTCGAAAAAATAAACAAAATTGATAAACCTTTAGCCACACTAAGAAAGAGAAGACGAGAGAAAACCCAAATCACTAAAATTCAGAATGAACAAGGAAATATCACAACAGACAGGATGGAAATACAAAACATAATTAGAAGCTATTTTGAAAATCTATACTCCAACAAAATAGAAAATTTCAAAGACATCAACAGGTTTCTAGAGACATATGAATTGCCTAAACTGAATGAGGAGGACATAAACAATTTAAATAGACCAATTTCAAGTACTGAAATAGAAGAAGTCATCAAAAGCCTACCAACAAAGAAAAGTCCGGGACCAGATGGGTTCTCAGCCGAGTTCTACAAAACCTTTAAGGAAGAGCTCATTCCAATACTTCTCAAAGTATTCCATAAAATAGAAGAGGAGGGAACCCTCCCAAACTCATTCTATGAAGCCAATATCACACTGATACCTAAACCAGACAGAGACTCATCAAGGAAAGAAAATTTCAGACCAATATCCCTAATGAACATCGACGCAAAAATTCTCAACAAAATTTTAGCAAATCGCATACAAAAACATATTAAAAAGATAGTGCACCATGATCAAGTGGGTTTCATCCCAGGGATGCAAGGTTGGTTCAACATCAGGAAATCAATAAACGTAATTCACCATATTAATAGACTTAAAGTCAAGAATCACATGATTATTTCAATAGATGCAGAAAAAGCATTTGATAAAATACAGCACCCCTTCATGCTCAAACACTAGAAAAAATAGGGATAGTGGGAACATTCCTTAACATTGTAAAGGCCATTTATGCTAAGCCCATGGCTAATATCATTCTAAATGGTGAAAAACTGAAAGCATTCCCCCTAAAAACTGGAACAAGGCAGGGATGCCCTCTTTCACCACTTCTATTCAACATCGTTCTTGAGACTCTGGCCAGAGCAATTAGACAAACCAAAGAAATTAAAGGGATACGAATTGGAAAAGAAGAACTCAAACTATCCCTGTTCGCTGATGACATGATTATATATTTAGAGGAACCAGGAAATTCCACCAGAAAACTCTTAGAACTCATAAGTGATTTCAGTAAAGTAGCAGGTTACAAGATCAATGCCCATAAATCCAACGCATTTTTATACATAAGTGATGAATCTTCAGAAAGAGAAATTAGGAAAACTACCCCATTCACAATAGCCTCGAAAAAAATAAAATACTTGGGAATCAATCTCACAAAAGAGGTGAAAGACCTCTACAATGAGAACTATACAACACTAAAGAAAGAAATTAAAGAACACCTTAGAAGATGGAAAGATCTTCCATGTTCTTGGATAGGAAGAATTAATATTGTCAAAATGGCCATACTACCTAAAGTGCTATACAAATTCAATGCAATTCCAATTAAAATCCCCATGACGTACCTTACAGAAATAGAGCAAGCAATTATGAAATTCATCTGGAAGAATAAGAAACCCAGAATAGCTAAAGCAATCCTTAGCAGGAAGAGTGAAACAGGGGGTATTGCAATACCAGATCTTCAACTCTCCTACAAAGCAATAGTAACAAAAACGGCATGGTATTGGTACCAAAATAGAAAGGTAGATCAATGGTACAGAATAGAGGACACGGACACAAACCCAAATAAATACAATTTTCTCATACTAGACAAAGGTGCCAAAAATATGCAATGGAGAAAAGATAGCCTCTTCAACAAATGGTGCTGGGAGAATTGGAAATCCATATGCAACAGAATGAAACTAAACCCATATCTCTCACCATGCACGAAACTAAACTCAAAATGGATTAAGGACCTCGGAATCAGACCAGAGACCCTGCAGATTATAGAAGAAAAAGTAGGTCCAAATCTTCACCTTGTTGGTCTAGGACCAGACTTCCTTAACAGGACTCCCATAGCACAAGAAATAAAAGCTAGAATCAACCACTGGGATAGATTCAAACTAAAAAGCTTTCTCTCAGCAAAGGAAACTATCAGCAATGCGAAGAAAGAGCCTACAGAGTGGGAGAATATCTTTGCCAATCATACTTCAGATAGAGCACTAATCTCCAGAATCTATAAAGAACTCAAAAAACTCTACTCCAAGAATTCAAATAGTCCAGTCAACAAATGGGCTAAGGAAATGAATAGACACTTCACAGAAGAAGATCTACAAGCAATCAACAAACATATGGAAAAATGTTCAACATCTCTAGTAATAAGAGAAATGCAAATCAAAACCACCCTAAGATTCCATCTCACCCCAATTAGAATGGCGATTATCAAGAATACGAGCAACAACAGGTGTTGGCGAGGATGTGGGGAGAAAGGTACACTCATACACTGCTGGTGGGGCTGCAAATTAGTGCAGCCACTCTGGAAAGCAGTGTGGAGATTCCTTAGAAAACTTGGAATGGAACCACCATTTGACCCAGCTATCCCACTCCTTGGCCTATACCCAAAGGACTTAAAATCTGCATACTACAGAGATACAGCCACATCAATGTTCATAGCTGCTCAATTCACAATAGCCAGACTGTGGAACCAACCTAGATGCCCTTCAATTGATGAGTGGATAAAGAAACTGTGGTATATATATACAATGGAATATTACTCAGCCATAAAGAATGATAAAATTATGACATTTGCAGGCAAATGGATGAAATTGGAGAATATCATGCTAAGTGAGATAGGCCGATCTCATAAAGCCAAAGGACGAATGATATCGCTGATAAGTGGAGGATGACACATAATGGGGGGGAGGGAAGGGTTAGAGTTAGGGTTAGGGAGGGGGGCAAGTATGGAGGAAGGAACTACTGTATAGAGGGTAAAGAGGGGTGGGAGGGGTGGGGGGAAGGGAAAAAATAACAGAATGAATCAAACAACATTGCTCTATGTAAATTTATGATTACACAAATGGTAGCCTTTACGCCATGTACAAACAGAGAAACAACATGTATCCCATTTGTTTACAATAAAAAAAAAATAAATAAATAAAAAAAAAAAAGATTGACTTTTTTTTAATTTCACAGAGGGCTGGCAGAAGACAAAGAGTCCACCAGGCGGAGACTAAAGACTTGTCTACTCCTGGCACAGCAGTCAGCAACAAATGCAGGTTCACATTTTGTTCCCCTTGTTTCCCCAAATCACAGAAGAGTGATGCAAAAGTGCATTAAGGTAGATAGGTTTGTGTCATAGCCATGGAAGCCCTATTTTATGTAAGTGGTTGCTGGCAAACCTGCCCAACATTTGCTCTGGAGGGAGATGTAATATCTGGTAACCTCAAGAGTGAACGAATCTACTCCAGAGGGAGGGTCTCATAATATCTTTACAGCTTGATGAAAAAATATTCCGAGGGGAAAGAAAATTGAGATCTTTGGTAAAATAAAAAAAATTCTAAAAATTAAAAAAAAAAAAAAAAAAAAACTGTACAGAAACAAGAAGGAACTATGGAGAATTTTTCTCCAAACAGGCCAAAACATCGATAAGGTTAAATTCACCTGAAGCATTAAAATATTCCATCTACTGAACCATAACATAAGGTGTAGTGAATTTCACAGGACTGAAATAACACAGAGTATATTCTTCTATCATAATGAAATTAATGAGGAAATCACCTACGTGAGAGAAATGTGGAAATTGGCAACATTTAGAAATTAAACAAAAAATAATGTATGGGTCAATCAAAGAAGCATCACACTGAAAATTAGAAAATATTATATGTTGAAAGAAAATGCAAACAATTTATATTGTTAATATAGCTAAAATAGTAAAGTAAAATTTATAAGTTTTCTTGATAAGAAAAAAAATCTAAGATCAATGATTTTATCTTCCATGTATGTTATGGAAACGAAGCTGGGGGACAAATTAATCCCAAATAAGAAGAAGGAAGAAGCTATGGAAATATGACTATAAGCAATGAATTAGAAACAAATAATATAAAAATAAATTCTCATATTATATTTTTAAAGATCAATTAACACTAATAAACTTTAGCTTGATCAGGCCTAAAAGACAAGGTATAAATAACCATTATAACGAAAGTAAGAGTATATTGAAAAAAAATTTCTGCCATTTTAGTTTCAATGTATGAGTGTGTACGTTTGTGTGTGTGTGTGTGTGTGTAATACAACTATCGATGTTTATGTGTGAATGCATCTTGAATTATACACCAGAGCTGTTTGCTATTGGCAGTCTTTCAGAAGCAGGAAAGAGATTTGCAACTGGGGTCAGAAAGAGAAATGTATTTTATTGTATATTTGTTTTAACTCAATCCTTTATGCAACCATTTGAATTTTTCCAATAAATAGGGACTAATTTAAAAAAAAAAAAAAAAAAACCTAAGGTCAGGAAATTTTCACCTGATAAGAGTTAAACAGGTAAGGGAGTCTTCATTAAAGACTATTTTATTAAGGAAAGAGAAATCAATTCCCCTAAAAGAAAAGGCAGGGGAGATAATAAGCACTGAAGTGTCTTAGAGGAAAAGGTCTGGAAAACATTGAAAGGTTGGTCAATAAGGTTGGACCATCTGTTTGCTGACTGATAATTATGGAAATCCTATCCTCCTATAGAGACTAGGAGTTAGGGGTACAATCTTTCTTGTATTTCAGAGAGCACTCAGATCCTTGAGAAAGGTAGTTTGGTTTGTAAAAGTGCTAAGAGACTAGGATAAAATGTACATCTTGGAGAGGAAGGGAAAGAAATTACAATTTCAATTTTTCTTATGTAAATGCAATATAAACTCATTATTAAAATTGAATAACTGAAAATATCAAGAATGGCAATAATGTGGGATAAACTTTCATATATACCACATAAATATATATGAATGTAAAATGCATTCCTAGCTGGAATTTTAACAATATTAACTAATATTATCATTTGACCAAGCAATTCTATCCTTACTTTTTCCTTAAGGCAAATGAAGACATATGTACACATAAAGAATTATACAAGAATGTTTATTCATAATAGCAAAAAAAATTGGAATCAACCCATATACACTGATCAATAGGCAAATCAGTGAAAAAATAATGGAAAGTGATTGGAAAATATGTAAAGCATGAAAAGTGTTTTAATAATAATTAAAAACAAAATCTCCTATTGATGCAGAAAAATTCTCCACAAAGGCAGAAGAAAAGGAAAGTGGTTTTTCACTGAGTAAACATCAACACAATTGAAATATGTATCACAGGTACTATGTTAAAGAGTGGCTAATGAAAAAGAAAAAAGAAAAAGGAAGAAATCTCACCACAGTGTATATCACAGCAGATACATTCCATTACTTTCATGTTGATTGTTCTTATCTAAAGAAAGGAATAACAGATCTTTTAATGAACAAAGAGCTATATCTTAAAACCAAATGCCTATACATTAAAATACCATGAAGACAGGGAGACAGGTGCCACCCTTCCGGATATTTACTAAGAGAAAGCTACTAAGTATCCAAATATACTTCTGTGATACAAAACTCCCAAGAGACTTATTTGCTTTTTGAAAAAGTTGTTCATACATCTCAATGAGACAGAGGTAGCACTTAGGGTTTCAAGATTTATAAACTAAATTCTAAAGCGTAATTCTAAAGAGTAGGAGATGGGTAGTTTACATTTTGCGACAGAGATAATTCACTTTTATCTTTATAGATTTGCTTTTAATCTTTTAAAATGTCATATAATGAAATAATACTTAAAAAGGAGTGAAGTACTGTTTCAGTCAAGGACATGAGATGATTTTAAAGACATTGTGATATGCAAAACTTGCATAATTCATATCCCATTTATTTGAAACTTCTTAAAGACTATAAAAATATGAAATTATTTGTTGCTTAGATCTAACTGTGATATATAAGGTTGGTTGGGAATGAATGGGTACGATAGAACTTCTGAGGTTTATGGAAATCTTTTACATCTCAAATGAGTGATTTATTACATGGCTGCATTTGCTTATTAAAACTCAATGCAATGTGCACATTATAAGTAAATTATTCATCTATAAAAAATAAGCCTGTAAGAATATACATAAAAATGTTAACTGTAGTTTCTGAGATATTAACTGTCACTTTATATCCTTTCTTTATGAAAAGTTTGAAATTTTTCCAACGAGCAGGAATAATTAATATAATGCTGGGGAAAAATTGAAGTGTTGGTATGAAGATCCGATCAGTAACTTGAGCATCGTCTGTGAATTTACCTGAAATGAATCTGACCTTCCATCCTACTTTTCTAAATCGGCATCTACATTTTAATCAGATGCCCTGGTTATTCTGCTTATTCAAATATTTCTGAATAGATTAAATTTTCTCATTGCTCCTGGAAAGACTGGTGAACCCCAAATATCAGGAACGAGTGGAAATTTCTATTAAACTGTATTTATGAGGCTGGATTAGACATATAATAATGAATCTTATGTTCTGTCCTCTCAGTTGATAAGAATACCAAGAGTCACTGAGGAGGCAGCCAAGTGTGCTGATCTCGACTTTCCATTTTAATGTCTTGGAGGCCAGAGTCGCATCTCATTGAACAGCAAAAACCCTCCAGAAGTATAACCAGAGAGGCCCGAGAAGCAGGAAGAGCTCTGAGAACCACGGCCAAGCTTTTCTCGGTGGTGCGCGGCTGGCAGCAGGTGTTTGGTAGTACCTAGGCTTAGCCGTAGGCCCTGCAGCACTGCATCCCGGTTGCACATCCGCTGCAGGTCTTTGCCTCTGGGGGCGGAGCCGAGCGGCAGGGGCGGGACGAGGTAAGGAGAAAGGGGGGGCGTTGCCGCAGAGAGGCGGGGCCAGCGGGGGCGGAGGGACGAGGCGGGCGGAGCCGTGGGTGGGGGTGGGGCGTTGCCGCAGGGGGCGGAGCCCACACGAGCCGCTAGGGCCAGGGTGGGGGCGGGGCAAGCGCCGAAGGCCCGGGACCGGTGTCGGATCGCGCATTTAGCGCCGCCTGTTCTGGGGCGGGCGGGGTCTGGGACCCCTTGCGCGTCTCGATGGGGCTGTGTTTTCCCTGTCCCGGGGAGTCCGCTCCTCCCACGCCCGACCCGGTGAGTAGCGCGGTGTCTCGCGCACCTGTTCCCCGGCTGGGCGCGCAGGAGGCCCGAGCTGCGTGCAGCTGGGAGGCGGTTATACTTGGTGGCTGTTGTACTTGGTGGCTCGGGCCTGGGAGCCGGTCGCTGGGACCTGGGTGAAGAGGAAGTGTGGACCTCTACCAAGGGCCCTTGGGAGCCTGAGAGAGAGAGCAAGGCCTCCGCCTCCTTGTTGCCCTCTCGGCTTTTTACCTTTGGCTGACTGGCAGATCTGAATGTGTTGGTGGTGTACACAGGAGGTGCTGTGTATGGGCCGTTCTTGGCGGTGCGGTTGATGAACTTAGGGTGCAAAAGGAAAATTCTCTCTCCGTCAAGCGCTCATGTTCTAGGAGATGTGTATTTTCCTCTGTCTATACGAGCTGTTTAAAGAAGGTGCTTAATAAAGTCGCTTATACCCCTGCGCTTCATTGGACATTTTATTAATCAATGATTCTCTTTTAGTGTTTATTTGATTTTTAAAAATTCTTCCTTTAAAAATATTGTATATAAGTTAACGTGTACAATTTGTAAGATTTGCATATTTAGCATAAATACTGGATGCCCATTTAATTTGAATTTCAGATAAACAAGGAATACATTTTAATGTAGATTTCTTCCGTATAATATTTGGCATATATCTTTATAAAAATAGTTATCGTTTATCCAAAATTCAAACTTGAGGAGGTGGTATGTAGTATAAAACAATTGTACTTCTTGTAACTTTTTGTTGTTAACAGTATCTTTACATTAGTGGTCCTTACAGGGAATTAATAACAACCACAAAAACCTAAATTCCTCTCATTTCTTCTATAGTTAAAAATTAACTGAAGAAATGAAGTATTTAGGGAAGTACTTTAACTCTTCATTCATTAGACTATGGGTACTGAAAAAGCATCTGATGTGGGAAAGTTCAACTTGTCTTGCTTGCTGCTGTTGCTTTTAAATGAAGTTAATTTTTTTTTTATCTTGCTTTTGATAAAATGCTACTGTCAGCGTTTGTTAAGCCCTCCCCCCATCCTCAGGCTATACCCTCTTCCCTTGATAACTATTCACTGTTGGATGTCATTATGTAAGTGAAGTTTTTCCTGAGCTGTCTAAATGTTTTCCATTATACTGCCTGCACCTCCTTTCCTTATTTATCCACCATGCCATTGATGTTTTCCCCCAAACATGACTGAATTCTGACATTTACTTGATTATATTCCTTTCTGTGCCGTCATTGGAATTTATGTTCATGTGGGTAGAAACATTTATCTGTGTTTTCACTGCTGTGTTCCCATCACCTAGAAAAGCTCATGAGGTAATGGTGAGAATAATTTGTCCAATGGATGAATAACTATATCATGGTATAGGAGAAAAATAAATTATGAATAGCATTCATACTTTTAAAAGTTAATATTTTTAACTAAATGATATATGGTATAGGAAAATAATATTCACTGTTACCCAACTTGGAATAGTATCACTCATCAATATACTTGTTGTACTCATCTGACACAGTTATCAACCCATTTCATTCAGGAACCTTTCCTGAAAACACCTGCCTATTTCTTTCTTCTTTTTTAACTGGCAGCTCCAAACTGTGTATTTCCCTCCTTATAATTTTAATACCATTTGCTTTATTATTGTCTTGTTTTCAAAAAGAAAGCCCTTTTTTCAAAAAAATAGATTATTATATAGACCATACTACTTACATTTATTTTAGCATGCACTAATTTAAAGGTATTTTGATTTGGAAAATGAAATTCAGAAAGTTGAGTGTTTTATAAATTTTCTAATAATGGTGTTTTTGTAGTTTTGTTTTGGGGTGGGGCAACAGGGTCTCCATAGTTTCCCAGGCTAAGCTCCTAGATTCAAGGGATCCTTCTTTTTTAGCCTCTTGAGTAGCTGCAGCTACAGACACACACCATTCCTGGTTTGAATAATAGCATTAATTGTGAAATATTTTGAGTCAATACTGAATCTTTTTATAGTTATATTACCTATAAAATATAGGTGTAAAATTTGTACATGATAACGTTAGCTTTTCTTTTGACTTTTTAAAACATTTTCTTTAGGAAGAGAAAAGAGCAAAGCTTGCAGAGGCTGCAGAGAGAAGACAAAAGGAGGTGAGATTAAAACTAAAATTATGCCTACTTAGATAATTAAGTTTGCATTTCACTTTTTATAGATATCTATTACTAGTGGTAATGTTCCATCATGTAAATGGTGTCTGATATCCTAAAAATATGGGTTTAAAGGTAATACTTTTCAGTATTATTTCTGTATTTCAATATTATTTCTTTATTTCTATATTCCTTTCACTATTATTTTTGTATTTCTATTCTGAATTATATTATTTAATATAAAAAATTAGCCTATAGAAGTTTTCTGCAAATTGAGATGCTCCTATAATAATATTCTTCCTTGGGACAAAATTGTCATGCTTTGTAAAACAGTAACAAATGTGAAGAAAGTTTAGGGGGAAATTTCGTGTGGTTGCAAAATATTCAGTTACATAAGGCTGTTGTAGAAATGTTCTTTGTTACCAAAATAAACCCACTCACCACCCTCAAAGAAAAACCCCAAAAACAAATGAACAAACACCTTTTATACAGCAGATACCAATATTTTTTACAACCTTATTAAATTTCTTACAGGCTGCATCTCGGGGAATTTTGGATGTGCAATCTGTGGAAGAAAAGAGAAAGAAAAAGGAAAAAATAGAAAAACAAATCGCTACTTCTGGGCCCCCACCAGCAGGTGGACTTAGAGTAAGTATTAAAATTTACTTACGGTTTAATTTAACTGGCATTTTACAAAACTTAAGTTGCAATCCATTCAATAATTTCCTCTGAAAATGCATTATGAGAAAAATTTGAAGTAACTTAAAAGCATGTGTGGGTTAAAAGAAGTGTCAATTTATCTTAACATTTGTTGGGATAGATTTGCTCTTTTTTTCCTAAAGAGAAAATAATAAACTTTTCTTAATCATCTTATTACTATATTTTAATACAGTCATACTTAATATAAACTTAAATGTGTCAGAAATTCAGGCAACACAGAAAAATATAAAGAACAATATAACATTCAACCAAATTCATTGCCATTTTGACAGACATCATTTGTAATCTCCATTTACACATCAATCATTAAATTCTGTTTTCTAGCCTAAATTTTTTCCCTCTATGATTTGGGATTGTTGTTTTTCCCATTGCCATTCATTGTCATAGTTATGTAAATGTTAATTCTGACCACAGGGTGTACAGGTGTGAGCTCTGCACACATTCCTCCTAATGTATCTATTGCAAAGGGAGACACAGGCTATATAATTGTGGAGAAATTATTCAGGGTCCCTGAATTCTGGAGTCTTTACTGTGTAGCAATAGCATGTGTCTTACATGTTATAACTCAGGAAAATAATGTTTCAGATATTAAGATTTATTCTTGGTTCACTTTATAGGAAGTACTTTTCTAAAGTAAGTCTATTTGTTAAAGGGACAATGTCCTCAATTTCATTTATATTTACTTTGTACATATTTATGAGTGTTTTTTTTTTTTTTTTTTAGCTCATTTCATGTTTGCAATTCAGTTTTGGTTTTACTCTTAAAACTGCACTCTTCCCACCCACCCACCATCACACACATATCTGTATACCCCTAAATTGTAAGACAGGCACTTGAGGAGTGTCTTTAGAGCAGAGTTGATTCTGGCTCAGTAATATCATGTAGAGATAAGAGTTATCTATGTTATTTTACCATTGTAAGTTACTTCATTTAATTTCAATTAGTGAAATTAATTTTTTTCTTTATCATGAATTTTTAACAATGTGCAAAAATTGATTTCAATGTTAAAATTCAAAATGTGATCATTGTGCTATTGTTTTTTTATCTCTGTAAGAGCAAAATAAATCTAATGCAAAGTTGGGAAATGACAAGGTCAAAACTTCATTATAATTATAGTTTCAATATTCTTTAGAGATAAAGAGCTATGTTACTAGGTTTAATATGGGGTTATCAAAAACAAATAAAAAATATGAATGGTAAATTATAGAACTGGAAATGATTTTGAGATCCACTGTTCCATCAAAGCAGAGATACTTAAAGTTATATATACTCCTATAAAAAATACTTTAATCTACATACAGTCAGAATTAAGAAATCCTTATTTTCCATGTGCTAACCTAATAAATTTAATATCTGCTTTTTAAACTCTGAGAAAGAAAGGGGCTTATTTAATTAAACCTAAAACTTCCATACCTTGAAGTATATATATTAAAAAGAAATTAGGCTTTATATTACTTCTGGCCCCTTCCAAAGTATTTTAAATAGAAAACATTTCCAGTGTTAAATTTAGTGTTTCTTTGTTTTTCTTCATGTGCTGCTTCTTTTTTTTAACAATGCAAAGAAAAAGTATTTATTACTGGTTTACAAAATGACACTATACCAAAGTCTCTAGCCCTTTTATCCATCCTATTTAGTAAGTATGTATAATTTCAGAAACAGGTAAATAAATATTTGGTTGTTCTACAGGGCCAAGAAAAATTTGCTTTAAAAATACTCAGTTTAACCTACCACTGTTCATCTAATACCACAAGTTACCACAGTGATGTTTACTTGGGATAAAAATCAGCAAAATGTCAGCTTAGAATTCAATCTGACATCTCTTATAGAAGCTCTAGGTAAAAATTATCAGTCAAATTCTGTCATCAGAGAAAGTTCCTGCGGTGGGTATAGTTTCTGCATTAGTCATATCTTTGCAGAACTTGATTGAATGGAGTCCTTCAATTCCAGAGGCAGATTTCCATTCAGGTGACCTTGGACCCCAGTTTCTATGGTGATTACTTCATCACCATAAGGTCATGAAAATTGTTTTAAAGGGAAGAATTCTAATTATTATCTATTTTTAAACATTCCAGTAATTTCTGAATAACTAAAACAATAGAATATTACTCAGCTATTAAGAAAAATGAAATTATGACATTTGCCAGTAAATGTATGGAACTGGAGAATATCATGCTAAGTGAAATAAGCCAGTCCCAAAAAACCAAAGGTCAAATGTTCTTCCTGATATGTGAATGCTAACCCCAAACAAGGGAGGGAAAGTATAGAAGTTCATTGCTGCTTTTATAAGAAATCTTTCTTAATCAATTAAAAATGATTCTTGAGTCCATCCAATGGGACAGTGGCAGGAATATTTTCTCAAAAAGAGTGACTCACTCTCAGAAATCATTACTGCTGCCCACTCTGGGTTATTTTTCCTTGGGATAATCACTTCTGCCACAAACACACTGGTTTCAAGGGGCATTTTCCTACAGCATATCCAGAGCACGGCATTTAAAAAAACATTTTGGAGGCCGAGGGATAAGAGAAGAGAAAATACAAGGTAGAGAGAGTATCTTAATCCTCAAACCTTTTGTTAGAGCTGCTGTTGGCTGATTCCTATAAAATAGCTAGAAAAATATTTCCTTTCCCTGACTTCATACTTCATGTATTCTGCTCTGCCTTCTCTCAGGGTGGCTCAGGAAAGCTGCTCCAGTGGATGGAGTCTTGACTGCATCTACCCCACTGCAGTCTGGATGAGAGCTCCTGGAGAGCAACCTTCCCTGGGTTTTATGACTCTTGGGATGAAACAATGCAGGACATCCTGTTTCTGGTGGGGTACTGGAAGACCACTGTCTCTTCTGGTCAGTCCCTCCCTGTTTCAGGATGGTATGTTGCAGAGCATTTTATAGTTATTCTTAAAAACTACAGGCAGAAAAGTAGGGAGAACTGGTTCTGTTCAAGGCTACCCATAAAACTGTACTGCAACTAACCATTGATCTGCTTAGATATTTTTTTTATGCATTTAAACCATAGTATTACCTCATCATATTTGACCATGACATAAAGTTTCATTATTAGTTGTTACTCATAAAAATCATTTTTCATTTCTATATCCCATGTTGTTATTTTTACATATTTATTCATTAAAATTTTGTGACATAACTTTAAATAAAAATTTACTGTTCTCTATTTTTGTCTTTTCTAGTGGACAGTTTCATAAAGCATAACATGAATGAGAGAGTCTACTGCCAAGAGTTGTTCAACATCTGCAATCAAATTGAATTCCTTAATTTAATTTCTTCTTTTTGAAAACAGGAAGAGTCAAACTTTGTAATATCAGTGCCCTTAAGTGCAGTGCTAAATCCATACTGAAGATATTGGAAAAACTTGATTTTCAAGCTCAGAAATTAGTCAGACCTTTCATTAAATTCTTATTTCCTGTGTTTGCTCTTCTATAGAAAGTGAGTGGTTTATTATTTTTTTCATAGTTGAAATGTGAATCGAGGACTGACTCAGTGGAAAGAATGCTTGCCTACCATGTGTGAGGCGTGGGTTCAATTCCCAGCACCACAAAATATATGTGTACACATCTAAATAGTATATATACATGACATGTAAAAATACTGCATACATCTCTAATTTTAAAATTTGGATTACAGTTCCTTCCTTTATAAAATGACCCACTGCTTATAGTTGTGCTGCATAACCTTATATTGGTTTTACTTCACTACATATTTTTGCTTAAACTTATGGACTTAGTGCCTTTAAAATGGTCATCAGGGAAAATCTTGAAAATTCATTTGAAGGGCTTATGTGAAGAATGCTATACATTTTTATATCTTGGTAATATTTATAGGCAAATGTTGAATTTATTTATTTTATATGTCTATAGCTTATAAAATTAACAGATCATTTTACATTATAATAAAGGTTTTCTTTGCTGAATTTAAAATTATATATTAGTACCATCAGGGGGCAGTGATGTACTATTGTGTAATAACAGACTCAGCTCTTTAAAACTGTAGAAATTGATGAGCTAAATTATCTGGATGAATTATGAGAGGGAATATATTTGTTTAAATTTCATAAACACCTTTATCCTTTTGTATTTATTAAAGAATACTTATAAGATTCATACAGTTGTAAAATTGCCAAGTATGAATATAAGAAAGAGCAACATGTACGTATAGTATTCTACTTAAAACATAAAAATATCATTTATTAATTCTATATGATGCATAGACATAAAATTTTTAATTTTTCTTCATTAAGAACATGAGTTTTATAGTACGTTAGGTTTTTTTCTTATTGATACATAATAAGCTAAAATAGAAGAATTACTATTAACCATCATGGATGCTGACTCTTCTAAATGGCATGGTCACATATCTGAGCACTAAATTAGAATTTCTAGATCCTAAATGCCAATAGAGGCTACAAATTAAATAAATCAGCCCTCTTGATTTACAGAAGGAATACAGAGCTACTATTTCACTCGTTCTTCCCACAAGGCTTCTATTAAATGCAATGCATTGTACATGGTAATTTTAAAGAGTTTGAACTCTTAATATAGGTCTCATGACTTCCTGTGGGAAAACTACTTTTTCTGTTATGGTATGAAATATTCTATAAATAGCCTGTGAAGACAAAGATAGCTTCAGTTTTCTTTATTCTTTAAAAGATGAATGATGTTTTTGTCATAGAAGGTAGTTAAATTATTGAAATGCATTTTAGAAACAAAATTTTGGACTTTAAAAGATGATTCATTTCTCCAACACAGAGAAAGGATCATTAATAGCTGAATGGATACAGAACTAAAGTATGTGATCCTTGACCTGTGCAAAGCCTTTCTCCTCTGTTAATATAAGAATGATTTTCCCTTCACTGTGTCTTGAAGAAGTAGAGTTTGGTGTACAAACAAAAGGATTACTTCAGGGGACAGCACCCTATTCCTTAACACTTTTATCACAATAGCATGCTTTAGTTACTGTTGAACCATGAGTGAGAGGAAGGGGTGTTGCTGTGTTGCTTCTGGGGGAAAAGGGGATATGCTGCTCCTGTCAAACATGACCTGCCTCCATGATGTGACCCACTTTCCTCAAAACACATGCACTACAGGGACAAAATGGTGTGATAACTCAGATATTTAAGAATATTGTTAGGAAAACGAAGACCAAAGGGGAAGCTAGATGCTTAATAAGAAACTAGTAAATGACTACTTTCCTCATAAAGTTATGGATAAGTTCCTATGAAAAACGTAAGTGGGAGTGAATTTCCCCTCATTCACAACTTAAATCTTACATAACATTATAATGCTTAATGTACCATCCAAATTCCCTGTCCAGAATACTAAAAATTGGCATAGTAAGATGCACACAAAATTGCTATCATGTTACTATGTAAAATGCTTAAACCAAACCTTCTTAATTTGATTCACTGAATTATTAATATGGCTAATAAAAAGCTCTATGTTATTACACAGCTCCTTTGTGACACATTGCATATTTTTAAAACATCTATATGTGATTCTGTTGTTTGACCAATTGTATTTGGAATGTGATTTAATAGTTTTACCACATGGTTTTGTTATAAATTCTGTATTGCCTTTGGAGGATATAAATATAAATTTTTAATATAATATTTGGGCTTTGGCCATCTCTGTTTACCAAAATCTTTACTACATCTTAAATAATTAGCACATGGGTTGGTGGTTAGAAATGCATTTCTTTGGGATTAGCAACAGCAAGCAAGCTAATGACTGGTCATACAATCTCTAAATTTATGGATGGGTGTGCTTCTTTGTTTATACTTTAAGGTAGAAATGATGTTATTACTCTAGTTTTTTAAGAGAAATAATAGTACAAGTCCTGTCTATCATCTTTGGTATCCTAGGAGAATTGACATAAGCTGTGAATTTTCCTTTTTCCAAAAGTTTGACTTGTTTCTTTCCACTGATAATTATGTTATGTCCTTAGAAAAATGAAAGTGTATCTTGTGAATTTTGAAAAATAATTTCTGCGTAAATAGATCAGCAAAAGGCAGAAAGGTATGTCTACCTATCTGAGATTTAAGTTATGATCCTTTAAGATCCCCAGGCAAGCTTTAAATGTTGTATATGTTCTAAGCTTGTTCACTTATGATAATGAGGCCCTTTGATTTTCTAAATAGCACTGACACAAAGCATTTGTGTGTATAACAGACTTTAAAGAACTTTTTTTATTTTGACACACCTGTGTTCTGATAATTGTTCTTCCAACAACTGTTCTTTTGTTCCAACAATTGAAACTTTTTAAATTTCACATAGGACGTAGCTTTTTATTATACTCTTCTCCCTGCTTTTGGGTATGCCTCATTTTACAAATATTGCCTCAAAATAGGACTGCTGTGGTTTAAGAACTGAATGTGCATAAATTCCTTGATATGGATGTGACACCTTTGTTATATCCTGAATTTCAGTGGCTATCTTTATAACACCATATTTATCTTATGCTGATTCAATTTAACACCCTCTAGTTATTCATATTTTAAGGGAAGAACATTGCAATTGTCTTCTCAGTGACACAGTGCCCACCAAGTCATGAAGTGGGCATTGCACTTTAGATAATTTTATAAGGAAGTTATTTTCTTTGAGCTGCATTGAAGGCTCGAAGTTTCTGTTCATTCATCCTGCATCTATCCTTCGACTATCCTTTGGTCTATTTCAAAACAATCTCTAGGCAAGACATCTAACAGTTCTCATATTAATTTTCTAACGGTTCAAACTGAATACTTTCAGAGTTTCTGAAGTCATTCTTTAGGTGTTGATGATCCAGTCTAGGGACTGTATGGGATTTCTCCATCCCGCAGTGGAAGAAATAACACAGTAGCAGTGGGTCACAAAATAGCTCCAGAACCAGCTTCATCTTCTCCTCATGCTGGCATTGTTTCTGGCTGTGGTCTTTTCACTATTTATTTACTGGGACTTTACTTTTTGGATATTTCCTCTGTTATTCTCATTCAGGCTTCTAGACTATAATATTGATTTTTGATACTTTATTTACATGATAGAATGAACCCATGTTCTCCATCATGCTCCCTTGGATCTTACTTCTAGCTGAGAATAAGATGATATTAGTCCAGTCCACTGCCTGGCCAATCTCCACTGAGGAGTCAGTAAGAGCCACATAGATTTCATCATTTCCTTCTTAACACAGTCTCATCTTCCCACATCCCTTTTCACTGCTGATTTAGTTAGGTGTTGGACCCCAATGTCAGCTGTAACCGTGTTCTCAGCAATGTGTAAAAGATGATCTTAGATGTGATGTAGGATTAATAATCCTCCTCTTTCCCCAAATATATTCATGCCCTAATTCTAGGGATCCATGAATATATTGGTTTCTATAAAAAGGGAAATTTTGTAAATCTGATTAAGTTAATAACCTTTTGGAGGCTTATCCAGTTGAACTCTAATCATACAGGTCCTTAAAAGTTGAACTTTGCTCCAGGTGTGTTGGCACACACCTGTAATCCCAGTGGTTTGGGAGGCTGAGACAGGAGGATCCTGAGTTCAAAGACAGCCTCAGCAAAAGGGACGCGCTAAGTAACTCAGTGAGACCCTGTCTCTAAATAAAATACAAAATAGGGTTGGGGATGTGGCTCAGTGATCAAGTGCATCCGAGTTCAATCCCTGGTACCCAGGGTTGAACTTTCCAACCTATAGTGAAGGAAAGGAAAGATGTGGAGAAAGAAGGATAAGAGAGATGATTTGACTTTCCT
Organism: Sciurus vulgaris; assembly: GCF_902686455.1. Lineage (NCBI taxonomy): Eukaryota > Metazoa > Chordata > Mammalia > Rodentia > Sciuridae > Sciurus > Sciurus vulgaris. The sequence goes on from NC_136472.1 coordinate 49,401,695, forward strand.
TAGAACTCTCAGGGAAATAAGCCATTTGAAGATGAACTTTATTTCAGATTGAAGCATTGATAGAGAAACAAGTAATATTTTTTAAATTTATGTATTTAAATTTTTGAATCAGTGAGGACAATATTTTGCCATTTATTGGTACAAAACAGCCCTGTCTAGGTATATAAGGGTATACATAAGTCTGTAATATCATTAGCTACAGTGAATTTACTAGACAGCTTAGCAATGCAGGATTTAGATATATTTTAATTAAGAAAATGCTTTAAAATAACATGAAGTAATATTTGTACAATTCACTCATCAAAATATAAATGTATGTCAGCTTGTGTGTGTGTGAATTACACTAAGTCATGCTAAACACAGACGTGTGATTACAGGTATGTGAAATCATAAGCTATTCTCTAAGGGGGTGTCTTGACTTCCAAAAGTACCCCAGATATTTGGTCAAAAATAAGAGATTTAAGGCAATCTTCCAAGTGAATGTAAACTTTTCTGACTTGGCCTTTCCAGTAAAGTATTACTGTTCTGAATCCTTTGTACTTATTTATAGTGTCATTGGATGTTTTTAGTAGCACATTATCACACAAATTGTCATTTTTGTAAAAAATAGCTTTAAAATCCTGCAATTATAAAAATGTCTGGGGTGCTTTTACTCATAAGCATACAGCAGGCACTTTCTGTTGACTTATCTGCAAATCCTAAATTCTCCTAAGTTTTATCTTGGGCATCTGTACTTAGAATTGTGTTCCTAATATTGTTTGTGTTCTAAATACTATGCTCACATATTGAAAAATAATTTGTCTATAATTCATCTAATTGAAATCTGAGTTTAGAATTTATTTGAATAGGTCATTTTCTACAGAAGCATTGAAAATAAATAGTGCTACTCTTTGAACATTTTGCAGTATGATGACATTTTTTTTTTTCTTTCTGTTACACCTTTTTCCAAAGTAGTTTTCAGAGCATGTGAACTAAACTGACTACACTGGAAAAGTGGATATAGGCCATTCTGAGAGTCCCCTTGTCGTAACCAATTAGTTTCATTTAATCTCCTTCTTAGCCTTATAGTTGGCAGAGACCACCAAGTAATTATCAGGATTCATGTCCTTAAGGGTTGGAGATTTGCTCTGGATGGGGGATGTCTTGCCATCCACACGGGAGATCTGCAGCATTCGGCAAGGGTCATGTTTCAACAAATACCCTGCAAAAGTCTCCCATCCTCCTCCCACACGAACCATGACATGTTTGTTGTGCAGCATCTGAAATGAAAGAAGAGTAAAAGTGTTAAATTCCAAGAATTCTTACAGTATCTAGAATCAACTCCCAGTTCTAGTGGAATTAGTACTTCTGTTTGTCTTGCATTTCATGCCCCATTGTTTTTCTGCTTGGTGCCCAGAGCCTGAGTTAGCCTACAGTTTATGAAAGAAGCCTTGTTTTCTCCATGCCAGGGGCTTTTGGGTAAACCTTTGCCTAAGGGAATTGGCATCTATGTATACTTCTTTGATTCAATGTGTTCAGAGGCTTTTCTGGTTTACTCATAGTCCATTATTGCTCTCATCACTGCCTCTGGTTCCTGCCTATTTCCTCAAATTAGCGCTTGGTTCTTCCCACCAGGTTATTTCCTGCTCAACCAGAATTTAAGAGACCACGGAAATGTCTGCTATTGAATGATAATGTGAGCACACAAACACTTTATATGAAATAGAACTGAAAATGTTTGCAAAGAAATGGGAATATTCCCTAGTCATTATCTGAGCACTTTAAGGGAAGGTGTGTTTGAATAATTAAACATTTATGATTTTCTTTGTTTTTACTCTTCCTTATTACTGCAGAATGCATCTTAAAAAGACAAAAACAAAACAAAACTTACCTCCAGGCCCAGCTGTAGATTTAAAAAGTGACGAATAACGTGGTTTATTCTGTCTAGTAAAAACGTGAGAGTCATGGAGACTTGGCATGGAAAGCCAAAAAAGTTGACGTTGGTTTCTTCAAATATCAAAATCTAATAAGGAATGTTTTGTAACCACCAAAGCAACCTCCTGCTGCAATATATGGACACACAAGCCCCACAATGTAAGGAAGGAGAGGGACATGGGATGTCAGGGTCATTGTGGAACATAAGCAGTCTCTTTGAGTTCCTTTCTCAACATGTCAGCTTGAGATCTGGACTTCACTGACTTCCATCCAGAGTGGGATGATTTGTGTTCATACCACTTTAACTTAGCTTCTGAGAAAGTGAATAAAGTCTTGAACACTCTCTTATACTTATGTCTATAAAATTTTGCATGTGTGTTTAGGAGTTTTATGGTCTCAGTGTAAAAAACCTGATTCATGTGTTGACATAAAAGTTTTAAAAATTAAATATTGTATAAATTACTAAAGTATGATGAATAACTTGAAATTCACAAGCATAAAACTGAATGAAATTCTACATGTTATTCTCATGTATAATTATTATAATTTTAGACTAGGAAACATCTTAAATCTAGAATTCTTTGTGTTTATTTTAGGCTTGTAACTGCTCGTTCAATAGTATCTCAAGAAGCACTCAAATAAGGTTTGATAAGTCAGGACTTAAGTTGCAACTACATTGCCTCTCCTGTCAGTCCTTGGTACCCTGAGACGAAGACAGTGAAGATCTTATCTTTTATGTGATTTGTTTAGGATCCAGATTTCCTGACTCCAATCTAGAACTTTCCCAAGAACAGTTCCAACTAATATAACCCATCAAGGCTTTTATAATTTGATCAGTATATTCCCATACCTACAAGTTTCTATCTGTGTCTCTACTGCCTACTTCAAAACCTGGGATAAAAATTACAAAGTAGTGTCAAAAGAGCACTTTGACCCTTTCTCTCATTGTGCTGAAGAGCTGCTTTACCCATTATTCAATTTTTGCCACCTTCCAGTCCCGCTATTTGCATTCAAGACTTGTCTCTAATCATTCTCCATTCTGGCAGTATGCCTAGTTGACTTGAATGTTTGTGATCAGACTCACAAACCAGAAAGATCTACCAGACAGAACTTTTTAAATAATTAACTCTAGGAGTGACCAACATACTTTTCCACGTGGAGTATACTGATCATTTAGGAACATACTGTGCTTGCATATTCTTGAATGGATTTGCAGGACCCTGCAAAGTGAATCCCAGAGTCATATCAAATGTGAACAACACAGGAATTAACTTTCTGCCCACCTCCTCTTCCATATCCTTCCTACGGCGGTTGTAGATTTCAGGCCAATATTCTTGCCAGAATCAATAGCTGAGGTTTAGCAGAAAACACTCTTATAACATTTCTAGGTTCACTTTTCTTCCTTGGTAATTGGAGGGTAATGGACATAACTGTATTTCTGAGTGACTTCAGACTTCTTACATTTAACTGCATCCAGTGAAAGTGCCTTTAATGAGAACACATTTTGAAGAGGCATGCATTTCTCCTGCGCTCTAAAAGCTTTGTTGATGGAATGACTGTGTGAGGGGGAAGTGAGGGAAAGGGTTTGTTTTCTCATTATGAAAAATCATTGATTCCTGTGATTGTATCATTTTCATCGTGTTTTGTAGGTAATCACTAGAGAAGTATTTTCTTCAAAGATATAGAGTGACCATCCTCCCACTCCCAAACTTTGAAACGACAAACAACATAATGTATATCTACGTTTAAAAAATTTCACCACAGAATTAGATTCTTTCATTTTAGAAACAGATATAATTTCCTGTGAAATATTTTTATGTGGTCTACTTGTAACACTGCTTCATTCAAGACCTCAAAAATTGGGGCATTGTTAGTACCAAAATCAAATATAAGAGATTTCTTTCTCCTGAAAATTTCCATTAGGTTTCAGTCTTAATAATATACTTAGTTTTCACAGAGTTTCAAAGAAGTTTTTTTTTTTTTTTTTTTTTTTTCCCCTGATCTTCCCTATGGCCCATATATACCTCTGAACTCTGAAGCTTGGATCCTCACAAACAAATCAAAAACAACAACACAATGAATACATACATAAATCCATTAACAACTTTCACTGAGTGTTTTGTGTTTGTTTGTTTGATTTTGGGTACCAAGGAGCACTTAACCACTGAACCGCATCTCCAGCCCTTTTTTATTTTTAAATTTTGAGACAGGGCCTCGCTAAGTTGCTGTGAGTGGTTTTGAACTTGATATTCTTCTGCCTCAGTTTCCTGAGCAGCTGGGATTACAGGCGTGTGCCACCATGCCCAACTCTGAGTGCTTTTTTGATGAAATATTTATCAAGGGCTTATGCAGCTGCAATTCATGCACACATATATTTATTCATACTACTTAAAAACAAAATGGATTTTCTGTATTTTCAATGAAGAATATTGATTCAATATTGAAGAGAAGCAATTGCAGAATCCATTATCTTCCCTTATGCCTCTTTTTGGCTACTCCTGGGAGTTGGAGGGAGTTCAGGTTGATATTATTAGTTTCCATAGTAAAACTTAGACATTTTAGCCTTTGGAGAGATAAGTGACCCATCTTTGGATAAATGAGAAGCCAGAAACTTGTCTGTCAACTTTAAGACATTCTCACTCCAGGCTCAGTAGGACCTTGCTAATCAGTAGCTTGTAATTTGCTAAGAAAGTCAGAGGTCAAAAGGCACCAGCTTTGGTAAAGTGCTTGCCTTACAAGCACAGGGCCCTGGGTTTGATCCCCAGCACCGCAAGAAAAAAAAAAAAAAAAAGCACCAGCTTCAAGCATGGGATTAAGATTAAAAAGGTTACAGAGATTTGATACCCCTGATTATGGAGATTAAAAATGCATGCCCCTTTTTAGTTTGTGTTCAGTTGTTAAAAAAAAAATTTTAAAAAGTTCAGCACCCACCCCATTTCCTACTGTTTAACCTAAAATCATACTAAGCTCTACAAACATTACACTTCATTCTGTCTTCCCTTTCATTTAGACATTTTTCCCTACACTGATTTGTTCTAGCAGAAGGGCTCAGCTGGTTTAGAAGAGAGATTGTAGGCTTGCTCCAAAAATTCAATCCATTTTAGAGATTAGTGATGTTTTAGACCTGGTTCTTTTACTTTTGTTTTGTCCAGCTCCATCTCCTATTCTTCTGTCTTTCTCAAACATTCTGTTCATCCCCACTCTTGATGATCTGCTGATGCCTTCACCTAGATCGAGCATGACTCCTCTCTCTGGCCACTTCTACCAGCTAATTTATCTCAACCTATATTTATTTTCTCCTTTGCTTTCTGATCTCAGAAAGATTTCCCTTTCAAGTTCAAATTATGCCTTCACAATGGCATAATTCCCATCACCTCTCACGCTTGCTATTATACCTTCTCCTTACATGCAAGCTTCTTGATAGTTCTTATAGTTAAATATGCCCTTGGTATATTCACATCTAAATTCCTAATTACTGTACAAACTACAGCGCACAGTGCCTGTGCCCCTACCTCTTTCTGACTGCTCAGAGGAAGAGAATCACCTAGATTCCAGATGCCTCAAATTCAATAGATGGCCCTTCATCCTTATCTTTCTTGATTAATCTGTCAAGTAAAACATCTCATGACTTCTCACATCTCCCTTGAAACTTTCTATTCTTTGTCTACCAGTGACAAGACTCTGTCCTGTACTGCACACTGCCTAACTCATTGTTCTTTCTCCATCTCCTTTATGGGTTGCATTTTTCTAACTTTTCAGGTTTTGCTTTTCCAAAGCATTTGGAATTATTCTATCCTTTCTCTACTGCATTTCTCATTCTAACCATTCTCCATTTGCAACCTCACCTCTACCTTGACCTCACAAATTAAAACACTTATCCTTGACTCTTCCTGGGCTTCAGAGTGCACAAGCACAGCAGGCAACTGTCCTTCACCAGGAGAACCTACAGATCTTTCCTAATAGGGATGGTGGCATAAGCTTCTTTTATAGCTACACAGACACCAAAACATTCATTTACCCCTGAATGTTTTGCAAGGTCTTTATTCCTGTTGCTGATATTTAATTCAGTGCCTCATCTTTTCCCTTGGCTACTGTAAGGGTGTTTTTGACTCTAGAATTTTCCCTTCTTATCTATTTATAAACTGTTTTAAAGAGACTTTTCTAAAACGCAAACTTGACTTGATTGTCTCCTGCCTAAACACCTTCATTAGTTCTCTCTCTCCTATAGTCAGAGATTCAAGTTTCTTTAACCGCATTTATTATTCTCCACACCAAGTTTGTCAACATTTATGCTCTTCCCTGTTTCCTGGGACCCATGAATTCTTTTAATTCTATAATCCAGATAACACATTCTTTCTTTCATGCTTTTGCATGCTGGCTCCAAAGTGTGAAATATATTTTCTTTTCTGCTCTCCCTACTAACCAAGGCTACTAACATTCCCCTGATTCAAATACCACTTTCCAGGGCTGGGGATATAGCTCAGTAGGTAGAGTGCTTGACTTATAAGCACAAGGCCCTGAGTTCAATCCCCAGTACCAAAAAAAAAAAAAAAAAAAAAAAAAAAATACCCCTTCCCCTGAAAATTCTCCCATGACCATCACCCTCACCAGATAAGTGACTCTTTTCTTGTCATGCTGTTCATTTATACGTGATTCCACTATTGCAATTCATCCTACAGAACTGTAATTACTGACTTATATGTTCCTTTTTGTAATGTGTGAAAACCAGAATACGTGTTTCTTATTTTTGGAATCTCGTATGTATAAACTCAGGACAGGGTCAATACTGTAATCACATAACACATCCTTTCGTCTACATTTTCATCGTATGTTCTTTGCCTAATCCATGGTGTCACTGTCAATATTACTTTTATTTCATAGATAGGAAAACATCCTCTTAGAAGTTAGGCTACATTGGTCCTACACAATGCGCCAGCGGGGCAGAACTTCAACCAGAATCCTTTCTTAACTATATTCACTTATTCTGCAACACACCTATATTTGGACTTCCATACATGCAACGTTACTTACCAGTGATAACTTGGCACAGACAAGCCCTCATTAATATCAGAAATAGTAAGTGACTCAAGCAGACTAACTGCTCATGTTAAGTGATTTATAGTTATATCATAATAAACTCTAAATAAACATTGACTTTAATTTCAGATGGTTAACATCTCATGTCCTTAACTATTTCAGCAATAAACATGTGTCAAGTGTAGGTAACAGGATGGAGTGCACTCATCGCCAGTCACCTACTGGCATCAGCAGGATGAGGTGTTGATGCTCTGTCTAATGTACATTGTGTTGCTCCCTCACTTTGATCCTTCATAATATTGAAAAATTTTAGATTCTTTAATCAAAAAAGTAGCACCTCATGACAGGAAGCATCAATGCCATGTCCACTGAGTATATATTGAGCATGAAATCATATGTCATTGTTTGCTGCATTATTTCTTAAGAAAAACGGGTTAGAGTTGTTATACATGTCTTCCTACACTGTGTATGGTGCAAAGCAGTAGTTTTTAATTGTTAGCACCTATTCTGGCCTTGACCATTTTCCACAAACTGCCTTGACCATTTTCCACAATCTGCCTCATTCTTCACTATGCTTCTGTCCTAGCAGAAGTGAGATCTATTATTGGTGTAGGGAATATTTCTCATGCTGAAAGGAAAAACAGAAGAGAGTAACCAAAACCTTATCTCATCGTTTTTCCCAATGGCTTTCATAAAGGTCTATAACCATATCTGAGCTGTTGCAAACACTGCACGAATTTTTTTTTCTTTTCACATCTCTGAGTGACACATATTCTTTGCCCAAAGTCAATCCCCCAAAAACAAAAGTTGAATACCTTTGCTGATATGTGGAGGCTGACCCATAATAAGTGGGTGGGGAATAGAAGTTCAGATTTGAGGAAGGGGAATGAAGGGAGGAAGGGTAGGTAGGAAAAGGAGAGACAGTGGAATGAATCTGACATAATTTTCCTATGTGCAGATATACATACACAGAGTGAATCCCACCATCATGTGCATTCACAAGAATGGGGTTCTAATTAGAATAAGATATATTGCATACTTGTATAAATATATCAAAATGGATTCTACTGTCTTATATAACCAAAAAGAACAATTAAAAATGTTAAAAAAGAAAAGAATCATTAATAAGAATAGCTAATAATTTCTCTCAGTAATGAACTAAATATTTCCAATCTTATCAAAGGCAAAACAAGATGCTAAGGAATGTCTTGCTTTCTTAGGAGGCCTCTTCCTGCAGTACAAGGGGACCATATTCCTTATATGATAAACAGTGATATAGTAAGAGCACCAACTATGTGCAGAAACAATGAGAATAAAAAGAAACAAGATCTATAGAGAAAAAAAAGGATAAAAAACACAAGTCATTGGCAATGCTCTGCCTTCACAGATATCCAAACAGGCAGAGAGGGACAGGCAGGTGTTCACCAGAGCCAGGCCAGAAAGCTCATCTCCTTTATTCAAAGTGTAGTCACAGCTTTGCTATTGAAGACCTGTTCATTCCCAGAATTATTATTCTGAAAATCAATCTAATATTTCAATGTGGGTAAATCACTCATCTATTGACCCAGCTGTGGTTTATGACATGTCAGTTGAGTCACCATCTCTGTTTACTGTATTGTCTGACTACAATGTGTCCCTAATGCCTGCTTTCCAGCACCAATTTTTAATCTTATTTTCCTAAATTTTTAAGGAAACAGACTATATCACAACCAACTAAATGCTGTAGCTCATCCAGATATCTATTCTAAAGGGAAAAAATGGGTTGAAAAGTAATAAGTTAATTCTCACATGTAAACTTAGAGCATAATGGAAACTTCTGAGGTTGTGAAAATGATCAATCAACAGCTTCCTGCAAATCCTGGGAGGTTACTGCTATATCAGGGGGCCCAGTGCTGGGTTCGTATGACATGTGATAACAAGATTTCAGAAGGGAGACATTTTTTTCTTTCTAATTATGTAGCTAGCTTGGAGAGGGAAACAAGAATCACATTATGTGCAGGTATTTAGAGCCTAAGTGAGAAGAAGAATGTCTTTTTATTCTTCTTGGAGACATTAATTAGTGTTTAGAAACTGAAATATATCAACTCACTTTTCATTGAAAAGGGAAAGTCTATATTTATATAGATCACAAAATTATAGGCTTGACTAATTGAAAGAAAAAGATCTCATAAGAGAACTGGCAAAGTATTATGGATTCATTAGAAATGTTCTTGCTTTAAGGTGATCCATTCTGTGTACAGCTTAACTTTATTACACAAACAACAAACAAGCAAAAACACCTATAACAGAAATAAACAACACTTAACAGAGCATATCTTTTGTGTGAGCAGAATTTCATATTTGGAAGCTTTATTTAATTAAGTCCGCAGCAGAGATCTGCCTAAATGTGCATATCTGTCCCAAACTCTAACTCCTGTGAGATGTTTCAGGTATCATCACCCTCTCAGGATAACACTTGACAAATTCATTTCATTCTGACCCTAATCTTGGGTTGGTGGCTCTAAAAATCAGGGTCTGTGGGAATATCTCTTGCCGTGCTCTGAACACCAACCTGATGTTATTAGGCCCTGAGGTTATGGAAGACTTTCAGCAGGATGTTCACAGACTCTCACACTGCACTATGCTAATCCACCCTCTAGAGTCACAATAGGTGATCTTTCTAGAAAGAGAATCTGGTTATACTGCTTTACTTAAAAATCTTAATAACCTGTGCATGGTTTCTCCATTTTCTGCAGTGTTTCTCAGACATTTTCAGCCCACCGGAGCACTAAGATTAATACTCATTAGAGCAACAAATAAGCACTGTGGCAAAAATTCTGGGATTCTGGGAAAGCAGTGGTGGTGGAGGGGCAAAACCAGTGGCCCCAGGGTGTGCAGAAACATACATAATTTGGACAATATTCTAGCAATTCTAAAATCCCATGTCTTACCTCTGTCAGTTACCCTTTTCACCATAAGAATGACTAAGCTGGCACACACAACTTTTATAGTCCACCTACCATTTTCCTTTCACACTTTTTATTTATTTATTTTTTTTGTACTTGGGATTGAACCTAATGTCACTTTCCCACTGAGCCACATCCTCAGTCCTTTTTATTTTTATTTTTTACTTTGAGACAGGATCTCACTAGGTGGTTTAAGGCCTCGTTAAGTTGCCGAGAATGGCATTGAACTAGCAATCCTCCTGCTTCAGCCTCCTGAGTTACTGGGATTACAGATGTGTGCCACCATGCTCGGCTTTCCTTTAGCACATTTTTTTCTTACTAGGTCAGAGTTACTATATCAGAATGTGCAGGTTGTACATGGCAAAAGTCTCAGTTCTTCTGGGTCCTACTTGTCTTTGCCCAAGTCTACTCTCCAAAAAACCAACCCCACAGATATTATGAACTCAGAATTGTTGCAAAGTTTCATGCTTTTCTACATGCAGATATTTCTTGCACATTCACCAGGTGAATTAAAGTGAATGCCTTCCTTTGATCATTCAATGAATATTTGTTGAGTGCCAGACAAGGTTGTCCCTAGGGGGCCTTACACAGTGCCAAGCACACAATGCTTATTAAATACTTTTAAAATGAATATTAAATGCATAAATCCTTATTAAATGTACAAACAGATAAATACTACTCCCCTATCCAATCTTCAAATACCTGTTTGAAATCCATCTGCATGGTTCATGGGAAGAGAGAAGATAGGTAAATAGCAGAAAGATTAGTAAAGTAGAAGAAAGGGACGGGGGAGGGAGGAGAGGAAAAGAGGAAGTACTATGGACTGATATAATTAGAGCAAATTATATCCATGCTTTTATAATTATGTCAAAATGATTCCTAGTATGATTACATAAGTGGTGTTGAAGCCAGAATTGGGGACAGGCAGTTAGTGTAGAAATAGGGGATTGGGTCAAATCGAGGAAATGAAGGCCATGAAAGCCATCTGCCTCTGGAAGTTGGAGACTGCCCCTGGGAGAATGGAATGATAAGGCCCTCAGGAGCTCATTGATTACCAAATTTACCTGCCCTTATCAAGGACTGCAAGCACGGAGGAGCTGCTAATTAATGTCTCCTGGGCCGTTGCCTGGCTGAATCACTTTGGCCTTCCCCCTGCCCCATCTGCTTCTCACTGTTTATATCTCACCTGCAAAACCAGGCCTAGTCATGTAGGCAGGAAGGAGAGATAAGGGGGGAAAGAACTGGAGAACAAAAGAGACCTTAGCCTACAAAAGATGTAGGGTGCACTCACTTCTTGGGACTTGAGAACATCAACCATGGCCCCCTTCTCCCTCCAGGGAGAAGTGTGTATTATTACCTTTAAATAAAACCTACTTAGTAGGCTTGGCTTGGCATGCTTCTCTAGTGTTCAAACTTCAACATTAGAGGGAGCAGAACTCATCACCAGTAAACCGCGGTATCAGTACGAATCTACATCATGTACAACCATAGAAACAAAATGTTGTACACCATTTGTGTACAGTGAATCAAAATGCAGTCTGTAAAAAATAAAAAAATAAATAATTTTTTAAAATGATTCCTAATGCTATCTATAACTAAAAAGAACCAAAAAGGGATAAAGTTTTTCAGTTAAGTCCCAGATATTTGTTGTACAACCTAATGTTTATTGTTAACAATATTATAGATACTTAATTTTTTTAAAAAGAGAAGATAGGGGAGGGTGAATTGATTTTTGTGCTTATTTAGGAAGAACAGTTCTAAAAAAAAATCACAATGTGGATGGTAATCCACATGAATCTGTACTTGGAGACTTTCTTTGAGAGAAACAGAAATTTCAGGTCAAAAAATGAAGAGATAACAGGAATCACAGGGGAAAGAAGGATATTTATGTGGTGAATCAAGAGAAAAATGAACAGAAGAATGTGAAGAAAGAATGAGAAATTTTAAAAAATCATAACTAAATCCAGAGTTAATAAAGTATATTATTCTTCAAGATCTTCCTTCACAAATCCTCCTTATAACTGGAATGCATGTTTTTCAGAAACATGGGTTACAAGAGGAATAAATTGCTTCATAAAATTTTCACAGCCCCTTTTCTCCCTCTTAATGCTTAAGTGGCTTAAGTGTTGGGGGTCACTGAGCACAGCACTAGCTCTCTTTAAGCCCTTCCTCATGTAATGACTATGGAGTCTCATATTTCTGCCCAGTCTCTTACCTGCTCTCCACCAGAGCTAGGCAACCATATCCGACACCCGCTGCTTAGAGGAGTCTACAGCCCACCTAAATTTAGCTCAGCTCAGCCCCCTGGGATATCTTATGCTTCTAACACCTCCTCGTCAGTCCCATTCACTGTGTGTTTTTACAAGCCATCATAACTTGAGCAAAAATATTGTTTTTAGAATGGAGTCATCTGCTCTCCAGAGGAAGAGTGTTAAATTAATTTATAGGACAACACATGCTGTCATTGCCTAATAATATTGTGAAATGGCATATGCTCAAAATCAGGCAACAGGGAGTTCAGTTATTTGCCTAAGGTAACTGACACATGGAGGAATGAGAGAGCAGGTGTTCATGAAGTGTTTCCATGCAGAAAGCTTTACAAGAGTATTTTCCAGAAAAGTGATAAGATCACCTGTTAACCGGGCAAAGCCTTTGTAGGCTTCCTTGCCAAAGATTGGGAATTCGTTTCAACCACTCTAGCTATGTGAGATTATAAATGGTTAATTGCAGCCCAAACTTCTGCAATTAGCACTTTATTGTTTACATATTATTTTTCATGTTTATTATCTCATAAACAGTCCATTAATTTGCTATACCCTTTTCTTCAATAAAACTTCAGAAAGATGAACAGCAGTAATGAGAACACTAGTTTAATCTTTAACAGAATACCCAGTTATTGCTACCACTAGCTTGCTGTATAATCCTAATATTTACTGTCTTTGTGCCTCAATTTTTTAAAGCTAGGGCTTCTGTAATCATTCCTCCTAGATTTGTCAGGGCAAAGATGTTAATATGTGTAAACACGTACCAACAATGTGTAGAACATGAGTATTCTCAATGGTAGCCTGATATTATTATTGTGTTTTTAAATAACAACATTGATGTGGTGTTGCTACTCCTGCTGCTGCTGGTTATGATAGGATTCTTACAGATTATTTTTTTTTCTCATTTAATCCTTAGAGCAACCCTGAGTGGTTTACATTATTGTCCACATTTGCATATGAGAAAACAGCACAAAGAGGTTAATTGCCCAAGGTTACCCTTCTAGAAAGCAGCAAAGTTTATATTTGACCCTGAGTCTCTCCAAATTCAAAGAAAATATTCATTACCACTCAACTGTACACCTAAAAGGGGCCTTGTCAAGGGTTTATGGTCTCCTGAATCTTATCTGAACTCTTTTCCTGGTCAACACCTCTTGATTTTAGGAAGACATCTTAGGATTGGATGGAATTGGATGGATTGGATGGATATTGGATGGATTAGTTGGATACTGCCCAACTGTGATTTTACCCCAAACCGAGAACAAAGAAGGTGCTTTAATGAATGATTGGAAGAGTTGACCTGAATTTGAACCTCGTTGTATTACCACAAAAAACTGTTGAAAGTTAGGTGTGCCCCGAGTGCTTTGCCCTCAGCCCTACATTGCAAAATGAAACATATAAAGGTCTTGACAATCTGAAAAGTACTTCTTATTTCATTTCATTTTGTAATCACGATTACTCAGTGGTTTGGCAACCTAGCATTATTGTTCCCATCATCTAGACGGAGAACTGAACCCTCAGAGAGGTGAAGTGGATAACTCAATGACTTCCACACATTAGTCTCCTGATGAGCAGTTGTGTGATTCACTGTCTTAAATAGTAAATCAGATATTGGGGCAATGTCATTCCCAAACCAGTCTTTGAATGGTGAGTTTCTACAGTGCCATAAATAGTGAGTCAATTCCCCAATCTGAATAGGGCCTTGAGTCAGAAATATTCTGACTATTGAAGTTAGAGATTAAAACAGAAAGAAATAAAGAAAAAAAGGGGGGGAAATCCTAACTTGCTGCCATCATTTCCCTCTGGGAGGGAAAGTTAACTTCTGAGACTCATTATAGAGACAAATGACTTCAGTATCTTCCTTCTGGAAGCAAATATGAAAAGAGTAGCAAACAGATGATGTATAATGGTGGACTGGCAGAAAGTTCCATTTGCATCTGCTTAGAAATATGAATAGGAGCACTTAATGCCAAATCCTGTCAGTTCTCATCTTCTTGTTATGTCAGGTCTCCATTTTCCTGGCTCTGCACCAAATGAAATTAAGAAGGCTTAACTGCAATCTAATTACCACTATATGGCATCGTTTCAGGAGGAGAAAACAAAAACCATAATAAATATTTTATAGGACGGTCAACATAGTGAAAGCAAAGGGGTAGAAATCACTGATGCTGGGAGACAGGGCTGTCTAGAGGAAGGATATGTAGCCCATCTATATCAGAGTGAAAC